>NC_088846.1:24269685-24869685 GCF_904066995.2 Poecilia reticulata
ATTGCTTTCCTCAAATATAATAAAATCCTCAACTGTCACACACATTTTCAGCAAATTCATTCTACTGATGTAAAGAAGAAAGTCTGTAGCTCTATTGAAACTCTCCCATAAGGGCTCTGTGGCGCAATGGATAGCGCATTGGACTTCTAGAGAGAAAGAAGTGATTCAAAGGTTGTGGGTTCGAGTCCCACCAGAGTCGATCTTAAATGCAGTCCTCAATTTAAAAAGCAAACCCTATCTTAACACACGCGTTATTGTACAATCAGTCATGAAAGAGACTGTAATAAGATAAAAAATATATGATACAGGGCATTTTTAAAATTTGTACCAACTAGTACGGCCATCTTTCTTCAACAGACATAGTGAAAACAGAGCATATGCAGCTGTATGGAGACACTTCAGACTCGCACAAAGGCTCTGTGGCGCAATGGATAGCGCATTGGACTCCTAGAAAGGATGAAGTGATCCAAAGGTTGTGGGTTCGAGTCCCACCAGAGTCATAGCATTATGCATTTCTCAAGTATAATAAAATTTGAATGCGCTATCCATTGGGCTCTGTGGCGCAATGGATGGCGTATTTGACTTCTAGAGAGAATGAAATGATTCAAAGGTTGTGGGTTCGAGTGAAACCAAAATCATTGCTTTCCTCAAATATAATAAAATCCTCAACTGTCACACACATCTTCAGCAAATTCATTCTACTGATGTAAAGAAGAAAGTCTGTAGCTCTATTGAAACTCTCCCATAAGGGCTCTGTGGCGCAATGGATGGCGTATTGGACTTCTAGAGAGAATGAAATGATTCAAAGGTTGTGGGTTCGAGTGAAACCAGAGTCATTGCTTTCCTCAAATATAATAAAATCCTCAACTGTCACACACATTTTCAGCAAATTCATTCTACTGATGTAAAGAAGAAAGTCTGTAGCTCTATTGAAACTCTCCCATAAGGGCTCTGTGGCGCAATGGATAGCGTATTGGACTTCTAGAGCGGATGAAGTGGTTCAAAGGTTGTGGGTTCGAGTTCCACCAGAGTTGATCTTAAATGAAGTCCTCAATTTAAAAAGCAAACCCTATCTTAACACACGCGTTATTGTACAATCAGTCATGAAAGAGACTGTAATAAGATAAAAAATATATGATACAGGGCATTTTTAAAATTTGTACCAACTAGTACGGCCATCTTTCTTCAACAGACATAGTGAAAACAGAGCATATGCAGCTGTATGGAGACACTTCAGACTCGCACAAAGGCTCTGTGGCGCAATGGATAGCGCATTGGACTCCTAGAAAGGATGAAGTGATCCAAAGGTTGTGGGTTCGAGTCCCACCAGAGTCATAGCATTATGCATTTCTCAAGTATAATAAAATTTGAATGCGCTATCCTTTGGGGTCTGTGGCGCAATGGATGGCGTATTTGACTTCTAGAGAGAATGAAATGATTCAAAGGTTGTGGGTTCGAGTGAAACCAGAATCATTGCTTTCCTCAAATATAATAAAATCCTCAACTGTCACACACATCTTCAGCAAATTCATTCTACTGATGTAAAGAAGAAAGTCTGTAGCTCTATTGAAACTCTCCCATAAGGGCTCTGTGGCGCAATGGATGGCGTATTTGACTTCTAGAGAGAATGAAATGATTCAAAGGTTGTGGGTTCGAGTGAAACCAGAGTCATTGCTTTCCTCAAATATAATAAAATCCTCAACTGTCACACACATTTTCAGCAAATTCATTCTACTGATGTAAAGAAGAAAGTCTGTAGCTCTATTGAAACTCTCCCATAAGGGCTCTGTGGCGCAATGGATAGCGCTTTGGACTTCTAGAGAGAAAGAAGTGATTCAAAGGTTGTGGGTTCGAGTCCCACCAGAGTCGATCTTAAATGCAGTCCTCAATTTAAAAAGCAAACCCTATCTTAACACACGCGTTATTGTACAATCAGTCATGAAAGAGACTGTAATAAGATAAAAAATATATGATACAGGGCATTTTTAAAATTTGTACCAACTAGTACGGCCATCTTTCTTCAACAGACATAGTGAAAACAGAGCATATGCAGCTGTATGGAGACACTTCAGACTCGCACAAAGGCTCTGTGGCGCAATGGATAGCGCATTGGACTCCTAGAAAGGATGAAGTGATCCAAAGGTTGTGGGTTCGAGTCCCACCAGAGTCATAGCATTATGCATTTCTCAAGTATAATAAAATTTGAATGCGCTATCCATTGGGCTCTGTGGCGCAATGGATGGCGTATTTGACTTCTAGAGAGAATGAAATGATTCAAAGGTTGTGGGTTCGAGTGAAACCAAAATCATTGCTTTCCTCAAATATAATAAAATCCTCAACTGTCACACACATCTTCAGCAAATTCATTCTACTGATGTAAAGAAGAAAGTCTGTAGCTCTATTGAAACTCTCCCATAAGGGCTCTGTGGCGCAATGGATAGCGCATTGGACTTCTAGAGAGAAAGAAGTGATTCAAAGGTTGTGGGTTCGAGTCCCACCAGAGTCGATCTTAAATGCAGTCCTCAATTTAAAAAGCAAACCCTATCTTAACACACGCGTTATTGTACAATCAGTCATGAAAGAGACTTTAATAAGATAAAAAATATATGATACAGGGCATTTTTAAAATTTGTACCAACTAGTACGGCCATCTTTCTTCAACAGACATAGTGAAAACAGAGCATATGCAGCTGTATGGAGACACTTCAGACTCGCACAAAGGCTCTGTGGCGCAATGGATAGCGCATTGGACTCCTAGAAAGGATGAAGTGATCCAAAGGTTGTGGGTTCAAGTCCCACCAGAGTCATAGCATTATGCATTTCTCAAGTATAATAAAATTTGAATGCGCTATCCATTGGGCTCTGTGGCGCAATGGATGGCGTATTGGACTTCTAGAGAGAATGAAATGATTCAAAGGTTGTGGGTTCGAGTGAAACTAGAGTCATTGCTTTTCTCAAATATAATAAAATCCTCAACTGTCACACACATTTTCAGCATTCATTCTACTGATGTAAAGAAGAAAGTCTGTAGCTCTATGAAACTCTCCCATAAGGGCTCTGTGGCGCAATGGATGGCGTATTTGACTTCTAGAGAGAATGAAATGATTCAAAGGTTGTGGGTTCGAGTGAAACCAGAGTCATTGCTTTCCTCAAATATAATAAAATCCTCAACTGTCACACACATTTTCAGCAAATTCATTCTACTGATGTAAAGAAGAAAGTCTGTAGCTCTATTGAAACTCTCCCATAAGGGCTCTGTGGTGCAATGGATAGCGCATTGGACTTCTAGAGAGAACGAAGTGATTCAAAGTTTGTGGGTTCAAGTCCCACCAGAGTCGATCTTATATGCAGTCCTCAATTTAAAAAGCAAACCCTATTTTAACACACGCGTTATTGTACAATCAGTCATGAAAGAGACTGTAATCAGATAAAAAATATATGATTTTTAATATTTGTACCAACTAGTACGACCATCTTTCTTCAACAGACATAGTGAAAACAGAGCATATGCAGCTGTATGGAGACACTCCAGACTTGCGTATTGGATAGCGCATTGGACTTCTAGAGAGAATGAAGTGATTCAAAGGTTGTGGGTTCAAGTCCCACCAGAGTCGGTCTTATATGCAGTCTTCAATTTAAAAAGCAAACCCTATCTTAACACAATCAGCTATTGAAGAGACTGTAATCAGATAATAAATATATGATACAGGGCATTTTTAATATTTGTACCAACAAGTACGACCATCTTTCTTCAACAGACATAGTGAAAACAGAGCATATGCAGCTGTATGGAGACACTCCAGACTTGCGTATTGGATAGCACATTGGACTTCTATAGAGGATGAAGTGATTGAAAGATTGTGTGTTTGAGTCCCACCTGAGTCATAGCATTATGCATTTTTGTACAGTTAATAATTGAAGAGAATGTATTCACATTACAAATATATGATACAGGGCATTTTTATAGCATTTTACAGTTCTTTCATAATGTGAAGTCCTTACTTATTAACTATGTAACACATTTCTTTAGGACAAAAACTTCTCTGCTGGTTTTTCAGTTTTATAATGTCAGGTCCAGATCAATCTGTATTTGAAGTTTTCTTGTGACTAATCAGGTTGTTATCTAAACTTTATTTTGTATTGAGTTTTCATGTAAAAAACCTAAATACTGGTAGATGTAATGTCAAACATCATCATTTAAAATCACATATTGAATTAAATAAAGAAATTTAGAAGATGTAATCAATTACTTATTTGCCAAAAAAGTGTCAAAAATAAATGAATTGTTTTACTGCATGACTGCAGAAATATTTAATATCTCATTTATCCTTTTTGATGGAGTCAGAGATGTTTATGATTTACTGTTCAGACTTTTTTTGTAACGCCATGAGTAATTTTAGATTTGTGTATGTGGTATTTCCCATACACAACTTATATAATCTTCTTCCTTTTTTATTTTGCTGTTTATATTGTTTACACGTGTCTGTGAGTTGCATTCATCTCTTTCATTTGAGTTGCAGGGACCTTTCTGACGCTGACACCATCCGATACTTTTTTGCTCCAGCAGATGGCGCTGCCGGATCACTGGGTGAGCGACACAACAAACAACACTCAGAAATACTCGATTTAACAAATGCACAGGCTTTATTGGAATGTCAGATTACCAGACTCAGACAAGAACCCATATAATGAGCTTGTAAAACACACAAATGCAGTAATCCTAATACTTTTAATATTCCGCTGTTTTTTTATTTAATGCACAGAAGGCAGTTTTAAGCTTTAACTGTTAGATCTGCATGCTTGTTACGATACAAAGCAAAGTGCTGAGCACAAGAATGAACACACATTGACGTCTCCAATCTGGCGGAAACGATCAGCGTGCACCCAGTGGCAGCAGGGGTTTTCTCTGTACAGTTATGAGCCTCGGTCCGGCAGTTGGCAGCATTATACTGAAGTTGATGTGAGGAAGAGGAAGTGGGTGAAACAAAATGAAGAGGAGGGAGCAACTGATTGCAGGTGAGGCATGCATACCACAAGAGTTCAATAAGCTGGTGCAGGTGTGAGGGTGATGTGGAGGTGAGAGAAGAAGAAGAAGAAGAAGGTCTTCAAGAGGCTGAACATCAGGGTGTAAACCAGGAGTGTCCAAACTTTTTGTCAAATGGGTCAAAATCATCAAGACAGATTTACATGTTACATGTTGTTACATGCTCAACAATAAATTAAGCATACAATAATTAAAACACTGCAAAAACACAAAATCTTACTAGTTTCTTATGGAAATATGTCACACTTGAAATAAGACAAAACTAACTAATTAACTTTTCAGTCAAATTTAGGAGCTTGTTTTAGTAAATAACTTCTTAATTGTGATTCTTTCAAATATAACATGGGAAAAATGTCTTATAAGTGAAATATTCTGTGAGTGGAATCAGTACTTTTTCATCGATATTAATAAATTATTTACTTAAAACAAGCTATATCTCCGAAAAGTTACATGACAGTTAGTTTTGTTTTATTTTAAATGTTCTAAGATATCTGCACTAGAAACTAGACACAAAATATTTTGTATTTTTGCAGGAAATAAACAAATAAACTATACATTTTGTAAGAATAGGGTTTGTAAATCATTGTATACCCACAAGTTAAAAAAAGATTTTGCACATTTGCCTTATAATGGCTCATTTGGGGGGCAAAGTAGTCTCAGTTATAAAAACAGGATTTAGGTCAGGTTTGGGATAAAACTTTAGCCATGTGTAATACATTAAAAGCTCATTTTAAATAAAAATTATTCAAAAGATGTGTTCCTATTTATTATAAAATTAAAGAGAATGCAGAAAGCGTGGTAATAAAAAGATGAATACTTTGTATTGCATCAAACACTTTCCATACAAGAAGATTTTAACTTGTTTGTAATAATTTTACCCTGATTTAAAACAAAAGGTCTCCATCTGAACTTGTGTAATTTTTGAATTGTGATTGGGGGCCACACAAAATCAGTCCTGGACAATGGACACCCCTGGTGTAAACGGTGGAAATCAGAAGGTGGCAGAAGACTCTATGGCTTGGCAGATGTGGACAAAAACCTCAGGTGGCGACCGCTCGGCGTCAATCTGCAGACAGAGACAAACAAAGGACTTTCAGAAACTATTTAGCATTTCTACAGAGTGCTCACAGCCCAGCCTGGACTTATTTTATTTTTTATTTGTTTGTTTTATCTTGCAGTCGCCAACTTTCTATTATTCCTAAATATCCTATGGAAAATGCAAAAGCAAGAAAGACAAGAGAAATGTGGTGTGTCTTCTTCAACATATCTGAATTAAATAATTAGGTAATTAGCAGGTGTGTCAGACCAGAGACACATCAGACAACTTAAAATATTTCTCCTAAAAGAGCCAGCTTTGTTTACTTTTGTATTAATTTGATGCAATAGAGACTCCCAGACTTCTTGTATCAGTGCCTTCTGTCGCCTGCATTTTTTTCAGCCATTAAACTGTTTGATGGGAGGGAGATTTTCTCTGGAGACTAAAGTGGGCGTTTCTACATTTCCCACATTGCTAGCTGCGTTTAAAATTTTTTTTGTCAATATTCCACTAATGCCGAAAAAACACAATTCTGAAATTGTGGTGCTTCCATTAAATAAAAAACGCAATAAAAATCACACGTGAATAAGTTTGTTTAAGATAAATTATTAAAATCGTCCTCCCAACTACTTCCTGTGGTTTTCTTCTTCTTCGTGGTTTACGCCAGTGTCAACATCCGGTTGTTGATCATGTGACTTGTGTGACACAAACACCTTTTTTTTTTATCAAAACGAGTTTTTTTTTTTTCGATATTGCCTTTTTTTCAAAACATGAAATTGCTTAATAATATGTTTATTCTGCCTTTTGTACGTTAAACTGAATCACGTTTTTGTAAACCACACTAGAACTCCCCCGGGTGGATGTATCGATACATTGGTTACGCTAAAAGAAGAAAACAGAGATCCAAGATGGCGGAACGTAATACCGGAGAGCTCCTAAATTATACTGACATCACCTTGATACGTAGTTTGTTTTGGACGAGATTTGTTCGTAAGTATTGGTTAAGTATTGGTTAGCTTGCAGTAAGCATGGCTAGTTTGCAATGTTAGCTAATACTATGCCTTTTATGTTTTAGTTTTACGATGGTCATAGTGAAGCCAGTGGTCAGACGCCATTCTTCTACAAACAAGCAAAAAGAAGGAAAGATAATCTTGCTGCCTAGCCGGTGAAAACTAAAATCTCAGGGAGAGGACAGCTCAACGACCAATGGAAATGTAGCTTCTATTTACATAATTGTTGTTAATTTTCTATTAGTAATTAATGTTTTATTTGAAAGGTTACATAAATCTTTATTTGTGTATTTAAGTTGAATTAAAAACCCGTATAGCCAGGTCAGGGCTCGCCTCTGTACCTGTCTTGGCATTTAAGCGCACGCGCGCGCACAGAGACGCATGCATGCATGCAGCTGATGTGGCATTTCAAGCGTTCAGACAGCTTATTTTTAAAGAAGGTCTGTGGTTTTTGACTTGCCCTCGTGTTAGTGGCAACATCAGTGAGGTGTGTGAAGCCCACACTGAGTCAGATGTTGCCTTTAAGGTCACCGCTGACCTTTTAAAGCAGCAATAATATTCCCAATTATCCGGCTGTGGTGTGGAGATGATAGAAAGCTGCTTACAGTTTATAGACTGGAGGAGAAGATTGGACACCTCTGCTGTAGTAATTATTTCTCTTAACTCTTTAAATTAAAAACGTTGGGGTGTAAAGTTTGAAGTTATGTGGAAGTTGCACTGAGTGAGATAAGGAAAGGAGATAATTAAAGGTGAAATAAATAAAACCTTTTAGGTCAAAAGAGTCAACTGTTGTTTTTAGTATTAACCAGCGGGTGGCGACACCTCCGACAACACAAAAATTCAGATTTCCCTGATGTTTGCAATATACATCATTCAGTCATTTATTATCTAAGGAAATGCTCAACCTTCACAAACTATAATCCATAAACTCACTACCTTAAGTCCCTTGGATTTATGGTCAGTTCTGTAGTAAAATTGTTCCAGTTACTTCCAAAACAAAAGGCTTTTGTTCAATCTTATAATATGAATTCTCAATTAGACTAGGTTCTATTTTCAGAATAAAGTCTCATGTAAAGATTCCCACCATACAGATCAAATAATTAGGTCAAACACATAATTAGGTGTGTTCGACCACAGACACATCAAATTATTCAAATTACATAAAAAAATTCTCCTTTGTTTATTTTTTCCTTTATGTAAGTAAAGTCCTTAAAAATATAATTCAGAAATTCAAAGGAGGGGGAAAATACAAAATGCAACATGGTGTTCACTGCAAAATCACAAAATCTTACCAAATATTTTGTGTTTAGTTTCTAGTGAAACTATCTAGACATAACTAACTGTTCAGCTAAATTTATATCTAGATATAGATTGTTTTAAGTAAATAATTTGTTAAAATTGGTGAAAAACCTCTTGTTCCACTGGCAGATTACTTAACTCATGTAACTGGTAGTTTTAACCTACATTCAAGAATTATTGACTTAAAACAAGCTGAAAAGTTACTTGGAAGTTAGTATTTTCTTAACTCAGGTGTGCTAAGACATTTGCACCAGAAACTAGACAGATTTGGTGTTTTTGAGTTTAGAGTTGAGTGGATTTACAGAGGATTGGTAGGGAATTGAACCCTCGCCCTGTCTTACGGTGTGCAGCAGCATTTTGCGTTCATAGTGAGCGATGACAGCCTGGGCGTCGCTGCAGAAGTTCTCGGCTCTCCTCTGCAGGGCGTTCTCTGAGGAAGAGGAGGAGGAGGATCTGCTGCGGCTCTGCACCCTGCTGGCCATCGTCTCTGGAGAACAGCTCAGCAGAACCACGGCACTCGGTTCCCCCATCTGAACCCACAGAGGAGAAAATGTCTCAGTGGATCCGTATGTGACAAATCCCGACTGTGAACATCTCATTTCTTCCTGTTTGCCTCATCTCTTCCTGCAAATATCACCTTTAACACCTATTTATGGCTCTGACTGCTGCATGACTGACTCATTCGCTTCCCTCCTCTTTGGATGAACTTTTCTGACTTTTCCATCTTTTATTCATGTTTCTGACCAGATGTGGGGTCAGCGTCGGTGCGCTGCCTTGCCTTGGCTTCGTACTCCTCCGCCTGCCTCAGGTCTCTGGGGAAGCCGCTCACCACCAGACCCTTTCCCTGTCGGACCGCCGATGCCACGGCGTCACACAGCAGCTCCAGCAGCGTCTCCTAGAGATTCAACACAAATAATTCATCATGTTATGAATTAAAGGTGACCTACTATGCTTTTTTTATGCACAAAATCATTCTTGGAACATGAGATTTTTTTCTCTAGTCAGTTCTTCTGATTTTGAGCTTCTTTCAGAATGAGCTGCTTTAGGGCCTTTTCTCACTTTAACATCCTCTAACTTCAACGTTTACACTTGCACTTGAAAATGGCTGTAAACAGATAAACTATTATACAACCGCACATCTTTGAAAAGCAGAAGTAGGACCTCCTCCACAACCAACAAGAATGTATCAAGTGATTTCAGGATGGTAAGTCAACAACAGACCACTTGTCTTTCCTAGCAGCCATTTTACAGCGCATACAGCGGGAAAACCAGCTGACCAAACGTGCTGGAACTCTGCTTGGGCTGCTAGGTTAACGGGCCTGGGCTCAGCTTGAGTTGCTAAGTGACGGGCGGAACACTGCTTGGGTTGCTAGGTAACGGGCTTTGGCTCGGCTAGGGTTGCTAGGTAACGGTGCAGTGCCCGTCGAATGTGACTCAGAATTGGCAGGTTTTTGAAACAGTTCATTTTCCAGCCACCAAAAAAACATGAACTACTGCCAAATAATGGTTCTATGTGTCTGTTTTTAGAAGCAGTAGAGACACAAATGGAAGTATAAAAATATGCTAAATGTGAGTTTTGCATATTGGGTCTCTTTTACATCTTGATGTATGACTTAAAAAAACAAATTATCATTAGAAAGCTGCCAGGGATTCACATCTATATGTTTATTCCCATAGTTAAATTTTTGGAATAAATGTATTTTAACATAATTACTGAATATTATCTTATATTTTTAATAAAATAATTATAACAGAAGGCTGTTAATCACCCATTAATTAAGTCAAGTGTGTGGCAGCAGGGAAGCACCTAGAAGATGCATGTTGTTTTGTTGTTAGAAATACATTAGGAACTTTCTTTAGACAATAAAATTTATATTCTCGTGATCCATTGGTGTTTGAGTTTTAGGTTTCATTTGTGTTCTTTTTTTATGATTTCTTTTTCCTCATTAGCTGTCTTTGTTAGTGTTATCTTTTCTACTAATTGTTTGTGTTTCAGGTTTTCCCGTCCTCCATTTTCTCTGCTCTGCTTATCTTTCACCTTCCCTTTCAGCCTGCTTCCTGCTCAGATGTTTTCCATCTCCTGATTTCCTTCTGCCTGTTCTCCCCCAGCTGTTTTACTTGCTTCTGATTAGCTCATCTTCTCCACTCTTCAGTGTATTTATTGCTCCCTGGTTTCATTGTTCTCTACTGGCTCCTGCAGTTTCTTCTCCTGTAAATATCTTTTTCTTCCCCCCATTAAATGATATACTTTATGACAATTTTCAGTTCTCCTTTGTGCATTTTGGTCTAATAATGTGACCTAAAAAAAAAAAGTTTGGAAACTGCACAACTTTTCTGAATGTCTGAGATGCTTTTTGAGACCTACAGTAATTTAGTTATTTTCTGCAATGCTATATTAAATATTGCAGGTGGGAAGATAATAATTCACAATTTACTGTGAGGAAAATTATTTTACTTTCAACTTTGTGATTTTCGTAGTCCAGTGTGATAATTTTGGACGCCACTGCCTGACATTGAGCTCAACCACCTGACAGGAATCTAATTTATCTGGTTTGCATCTGGGATTTATGATGCGTTTAAGTTACCTGGGAAATGAGAAGTTGAAGCTGAGTTTGACAGGTAACAGCATTTTAGTTAAGAAGTCAGAATTTCAACATAGGGACTGTTTGCATTGCCTCTTACAAACATAATTTTAAGCTTTACTTTCTTTAAGCAAAAACCACTTTTAATTTTCAATTTAAAATTTCAGGTGCTACAAGCAACATTAATATTAGACGCATTCTTACTTAAGCTTTTTGTAAAATACACATTTCCACCAAAGGTTAATACTGTTGATAGAAGGAGCGGCCATTTTGAAACGCAAAGTCGGCTTATGAGTTGTAATTGTGGATAGTCTGGGTTGCTTCCAGTTTCCCGATGGGAAATCCGACTTTTTAGGGCGTTCCAGTTCTCTTTTTTCCCCCAATAAAATCGGAATTTCCCAGTTCTGAGTACAACTGGAAAGCATCGTAAGTTGGGATACATTCAGTGCTGCACTGGTAGAAGCTGATCGGTGGCTTCCTGGTGTAACGTTTAATGTTCCTCAGGAAGAACAGTCTCTCCTGGGCTTCTAAAATGACCCAAAGTGTTTCAGTTCCAGGTCGATTTATTAGTGAGGGAGTTGAATTTTGGGACTCTCTCCACCTTCTCTCCTTTAAAGGGGACTTGTCATGCAAAATTCACATTTTGTATTTTTATATTTCCATTTCAGTCAACTGCTTCTAAAAACAGTCCAGGTGCTTAAAAATCCCACATAGATGATTTTTGGCAATAAGTTGATATTTTTGGTGTTTGGAAAATGAGCCTATTCAAAACCTCTATCGTTGAGCCACACTGCGTCGTTACCTAGCAACCAGCATGTTTGATTGGCTGGTTTTACCTCCTTATGCTTGGTAAAACGACAGCTGGAAAAGACAAGTGTTGTTGTTGCTGACTTACTATCCAGAAACCACTTGCTGCATTCTGTTGGTTGTGCAGGAAGCTCCACTTCTGCTTTTCAAAGATGTATAGTTGTATAATTGGGCATCTGTTTGCAGCTATTTTCAGGTGCGAGTGTAAATGATGACTGGGGCTCATTCTGAAATGATCTGAAAATAGGCAAACCTGAGAAGACTAAAACCTCATTATCTAAGAATTATTTTGTGCTAAAAATGTAATAAGCATGTTTTGTATCCCCCATAGACATATGCTACTTATTCAAGGAAGCATAAGAAATTACCTTTAATGCACAGGCCATTTTTATGATTCCTGCTGCTCTTTTGTTACTCTGTATGCCAGTAAAAATGGAGTGTACTGCAAACTTCCTGAATGATATTTATTATGGAATGTAGCTAAATATGTCTTGTAATCAACAGAAGGTTGATAAAATTTTAAGGTTTTAGTTCCTTTCAGTCCAAAAGCAAGGCTACAAATTGGACTGAGATTTAGTTTTTTCCCCTTTTGTAGAGTTGTGTGCACTAAAAGCTATGCAGTTTTTACTTTACTTAATGCTGGCTTGATGTTTTTCTTTCAAAAAGTCAGAACTGTCATCCCTGAATAAAAGTTTGGTGTGGAAAAGCGTTTCAGCTGAATCTGACCTCCAGGAGAAAATCTGCTCAGATTGGAAGAGGAAGGGAACAGGTAGTTGTGATTTATGTTACAATTTCACCTCGTCAGCAGCAGAAAATATATTGCAGCGTAAGCATTTGTGTCCAGGTCTATGATCAAAAATGCATCAAATCAGTAGCAGCATGTCAACAAATCAACTCTCCTGGTTCTGTTAGTTTTCACATGACTGCAGTTTATCTCACTGTGACATAAACCCTGAACTTCTGCAGAGAGAGAGAGATTTCTGCGAACGATTCTGCTTTAAAACCTTGTGAGGAGCACTTTGGTAATCCCACTGTGGGATTATTAATTATTAATCCTCCTCTTAAATCTCAGTCTTCCTCTGTCCTCTCTCTCTGTGTGTATATATTTAAAAAAAGCATAGTGCAGTTCTCATGTTGGAAAACACACGGGACGCAGCCCTAATGTACGGTAAGAGGCTTAAGCGTGAGCCGAGCTCGAAAGCGTTCGGATTTTCCTGCCAGTCGATGAAAGTCGAAGCAAATCTGTGCGTGGGAGTTTTCATGCAGCCTGTAACTCGGTTCAGCACTTGTTTATGTTCTCAAGCCTGATTGTTCCTAAAACGTCCATAGAAATCATGAAATGAAGACGTGGAGTTATTTTACTGCACATGCAGTTATATTTTATTGCTTACTTACTTATTTTTTATATTTATCATAAAGTGACCATGAGCTGCACAGTGGTGCAGTTGGTAGAGCTGTTGCCTTGCAGCAAGAAGGTTCTGGGTTTGATTCCCGGCCCTGGTCTTTCTGCATGGAGTTTGCATGTTCTCCCTGTGCATGTGTGGGTTTTCTCCAAGTACTCCGGTTTCCTCCCACAGTCCAAAAACATGACTGTCAGGTTAATTGGCCTCTCCAAATTGTCCCTAGGTGTGAGTGTGTGTGTGCATGGTTGTGTGTCCTGTGTGTGTCTGTGTTGCCCTGCGACAGACTGGCGACCTGTCCAGGGTGACCCCGCCTCTCGCCCGAAACGTTAGCTGGAGAGGCACCAGCAACACTCCTGACCCCACTGAGGGACAAGGGTGAAAGAAAATGGATGGATAAAGTGACCATTAGTTTTTGAAAATTTCTCATTTAGTACTTTTGTGAAAAATGGTCAGTGTTGAAGGACTTCAGAAAATTTTGCCTCATCTTTAACCCTTATTTTCATTTAATTTAATTTAAAGTTGATGTTTTTTTCAATTCAAAAGTTTTGGTGCTAGGATGAGGTGGCTGGAAATTGGTTTATTTTGCAAAACTGTAATGGAAATACTTTTTATGTTTTTTGCATCACATGATTAACAACCAGAAGAAGAAGTCTACAAGACGTAGATGGAGGGTCATGATTTTTAATTACTTAACAAGCTTATTCAGATTAGAGTTTTCATTGCGGTTATTTTTTAATGGAAACGCAGCAATTGCGAAATTTGTTCTTAGCTGAATAGTGACAGCATTTTACACACATCTGTAATAGAAATGCAGCTAATGATGGACAAACAAGACGGAATCATTGCTGCGTAGAAGATGAGCAAAAGGTAAACCTCAATTTTATATCAATTTTTTGCCACATTTACAAGGAAACATCAGCTGCGTTTGTTTCCATTTCAACACTCTGTCGATGTTCTGCAATTTCACGATTACATTTCTTATTTCACCATGAAATGAAATTAAAAATGTACGTGAATAAGCTTGCTCACACATTAAGTAATTGAAAACCACAGCGTACTTATTCATAATTCAGCCATAACCTCTTCTTTAGTCTTCTTTAGGCATTGGAGCGAAAACCCCTTTTTACTTAAGGTTGGCTCTATATGCGACATTTTGGGAAATCGTTGCATTAGAATGACCTTTTTATAAACTGTGTGAAGCTCTGAGAGCTCTGGTGGAGCATCTGCACAGTATGCGACTAAAACAAAAACAAACCATCATCCTGCCACTTCCTGTTGTCTTCTTTGTTGTTTTCACCAGTAGTAACATCCGGTCGTTAGTCAGGTGACTCGAAAAAAGTGTTTTGCAAAATATACCCATTTTGATACGGCTGAAAACCCACCTCTTCCTAGCATAAAAACTTTTTATCTGAAAAGAAGGTGAATTTCTTTTTCCAAAATTGGCGAGAATTTATTTTCTGAATTTCAATTTGCTCGATTCTGTTTAATGCAAATGCAGCTAGTGTGAGGTGTATTATCACTAGTGAATCCCGAAGCAGTAAATGCATGTCAGGTTGTAGTGCCTCTCCTTTTTGGCTTCAACTGTGCACGAAAAGATGGAGACACAGAATCAGGACTTTGTTAGATGAGCAGGAGGACTGTGGAGACGGAGAGGTGGACCAGAGTAGGGATTGGAGTAATGCCAGGGGAGGCAGTTTGGATTTGAAAGCTGTTGCTGTGATTGGACCAAAGCAGCTCTCGCTGGGAGAGAAATTGTCATCCGTCGACCACAAATACAAAACAAATCCATCAGATGGAGGCAGGGAACATCACAAGTGGAGGAATCAATAGTTTTCTACACTCAGTGGATAAAAGGACACTCTGGAGGCCTGGATGAAGAAAACAGATTGTTTTTTCTTCTTTTTTAAGGAAACAAACTAAATCTGAACTGTTGTAGCTTAAATCCTGATGCACGTCTATTCATATTGGCAGTGAAATAAAATCAAACTTGTTTGTTATGAGCAGGCCTTTATTATTGTCCTCTTTAAGCTTTTCCAACCCACAGTGCAGCGTGACAATAAACTGAGCCAATGCCTGCTAATCAACATCCAATCAACCCCCAGGGGGAAAACATTTTAAACCTTATGGGATTTTTTAATGGCTGAAGATATTTCAGATTTTATGAAATTTCTTCCTTTGTCCTAATCAAACCAAGTCGATATTTTCCATCATAACAACAAATTGTCACAAGGCAAGTTGTTGTGCTTAATGTGGTTTAGGTCCTTTGGTGTTGATGAAAAGTTCAGTTTCTATTGGAGTAGCAGCATCAAATAAAGTAGCTCAAAAAAGAGGAAGCCACTAAAGAAGCTTAGCTCTCTTCTGGTGATTTTGGCACCTTTGGAGATGATTTTGCAAAGAAGAACGCAGTGATTCAACAAATGTTTCTTCAGTCAGAGGTTTTTTAAGACGTGTTATGATCGTCCCATGACTTCTTCAAGAAACGGCAAAATCCAATGTCCATTTGTGATTTAAGATATTATTACTAGGGAATGGTACGATGGTGTATTAGGGCTGTTGTGGTTAAACAAAAAACTTCAAATTCTAAGATTAATTTCAGAAATGTTCTTGAAAAAAATGACATTTGTGCACTCCAACAGTAAAAAATATGTGAGGAAAAACTCTGAAACTTTTAGATTAATTTCAAAATTAATAGACTTTAAATTGAACTTCAAAACTCAAAAACTCAGAATTTTCAAAAATCCAAAATTTTCTACTTTACAAACTCAGAAAATGTCCACTTTTTGTAGAAAATGTCTGAGATTTCAACAGTTTTAGTAAAAATGTACTGCTTTTTCTATCTGCAGTGTCTCTAAAACGCCATTGTAGGCTGGGACTTTAACATGTTCATTTTGATTAATATATTAATTACATAGATTTAAATGTGTTAATTTATTATGCAATTACTCACTTTTAAAAGCGAGCCGGAACCTTTCGTATTGTGTTTCCGGTACGCCCCCAACTCTGACGCACAAACTGCATCCGCATACAACAACGATGGAGGACAAAACCGCTTCTCTTGATCCACCCAGGTAAATTTTTTGCTTTTAAAAAACGATCGGATGAGACGCTGGAGCTAGTCAAACCTAGATTAGCATCTCAATGCTAAGCATGTAGCAGCAAACACGCCGCCAACGTCCACATTTCTACAGAAGCTATATAAAACACCTGAAAGGTAGATGGGTATAGTAACACTTTAAGCAGATATGATGGTTGAATAACCTAAAGAACAGATTAAAAACAATTAGCAGCAAAACTATTTTTGAATAAAAATTTTTGCTGATTTGATTCATTTTTTGGTTTACGATTTGAGAATTAATTAAAATACTTTAATCGAGCCTCACCACTTATTAGTGAACGGAACCAAGTGGTGTATAAACTGTTGGAAACTGGACTCATTTAGGAGCCTTGAAATATCAGCGCAGCCTGAGCAACAGTAAAAAATATTACTCCTGTCAGGGCTGCGCTGTTTGTCAAACTGATAAAAATCTACATATGCGCACAGTGCTTATCAGTTTGGATGTAAGATTTAGAGCACAATAACGCTGCACTGTAGCAGATAACCTGGAAGACAGGATTAGTGAAGGGAGAAATGGCTGCTGCTCGGAGAACTGAAGCTGCAGAACCTCACAGATGGGTTCAGTTCCTGGGATCAATGTTATGTAACGCTTGGCCACTTTAAATTGCGTCAGTGCAGTTTAAAGTGCTTTACATCTTATTAAAAACCCAAAATCCAAAGTGTTAGACAGAATTGGGTAGTAGTTAGTTATGTTTACTAGAGGAATATTTTCACTACGTTATACTTTTACTCGAGTAATTTTATTATCTCTTGCTTGAGTAAAATTTCTGGATTCTCTTGTGAATGAACAAACATGTTTTAACTAAAACTCCACCAGACACAGACACACACCTGTGTGTGAAACTTTTATTGAAGTTTTATTGAAAGAACCTGATTTGGAAACGTTTTATTTTTTATTTACATGAATTATTGTCATTTTGGTCCTTAAAACGCCAAAATTTCCACTTAACTTTATATTTTGGTCCAGTTGATGTCGTAATTTTAAAATATTAAACGATTGATAATGTGATCAGTTACTCGGGACCTGAGTAGACTTTTTTTTTTTACCAAATTCTTTTTATTTTTGGACGGCTACTTTTTACTTTTACTTGAGTAAAAATATGTTAAAGTGCTACTTTTGCTTGAGTAAAATCTTTGGGTACTTTACTCAACGCCACACACTCAACAACTGAGAAAACCAGTAAGCATTACAATTGCCGTCATGACGCATCAAAATGTTGGATCCTTTATTACATTTCAAAATCAACTCTAACAGGTGGGTTTCAGTCTTTAAAGGAACTCGGTGTTTCAGCTGTTTTGCAGTTTTCTGGAAGTTTCTTCCAGATTCCTTTTTTAATTCCTTTTAGGACGAGTGGAGTTCACACCATTACCACCCCAGTAATGAAATTACTTTTATTGGTTTGTTTCCAGGAACAAAAATGTTAGGTTTTTTTTTGGATTGGTTTTTATCTTATCATTTCACATGTGGTTTCACAGCGTGTCTCCGGTAAACACACGCAGACATCCATGCCAGCTCCGTCTGGTACGCTGCACAGCCGATCAATCTCCCTGTAAGCCAGTTTAA
Source organism: Poecilia reticulata (assembly GCF_904066995.2). Taxonomy (NCBI): domain Eukaryota; kingdom Metazoa; phylum Chordata; class Actinopteri; order Cyprinodontiformes; family Poeciliidae; genus Poecilia; species Poecilia reticulata. Next base: position 24,287,546 of record NC_088846.1, read on the forward strand.
GCCGTCTTGAGCGTGTAATGCTCTCCCCTCCATTTCCAAAATTAATCTTTGGCAGGAAAACATGTTATCAGCAAGGAGAGAAATCTTTTAATACTGAATCAACAATCTCTTATCTCATAGCTTTATGCCTTAATAATCTTTCGTGTCTTGGTTTGGTGACTCTGTTCTCCATTCATCGGTCTGTTTCAGTGCAACATGTTTGAGCTTTGATTCTTCTGTTCAGTCGGCGAATCGCTTGCTCTCATATCTGCTCCAGATGTACCTTTTGGTGATCTAATCCTCAGATGACATTTCTATGAAATCACAAAATTTTTTCAAGTTCTTTTTCTATAAAAAAGTTCTGTTAGCTTAATTGGCTTTTGCCTTGCACAATGTGTAGAATCCAGCTGGATTCAAAGAACGTAATGAAGCTTCCTGTGCCTTTCGGTTTTGATATTTTTCAAAGGTTTAAATGGTCGCTGTGTTACTCTTGGTTGCAGCTGCAGGTGTTTTAATCCAGACAAAAACCGAAAGATGAACAACAAAAATTAGCTTAATGTTGGCCTAATCTCATTACTACCAATTAAAATGTTTGAGTTAATTGCAGGATCTGTAGTTCATTACATTTTAATCAAAAGCCACATATTGACAAAATAAGCAACATTTTCAATGAAAAACAAAGATGTTTATTGTTTTTGATCTGTTGTTCAGGTTATTCCACCATCAGATTGGAACAAAGTGCTTTTCTACTCATTCAGTTTTCAAGTGTTTTAGGAAAGCCTGATCATTAAAGCAACTTTGAAAAAATATTTCTTTAGAAATGTGGTGAATGGTTCATAACTTAAGTTCAGTTGCTTAATTTTATTGTTTATATGTAGTTATCAGGATCTCAATCAGCGTTTTTCGCCACTTGTGGCACATGAATTTTAAGTATTCATGTGCTTGATGTGACATGTTCTCTGTTCAGTTTGTTCAGGTTGAATATTAAACTAAACAAAAATTAAATAGGCTTACTACTGAATACGTCATTTGTATTATTTTAAAAACTGACAAAAATACGCTGAAAAAATAAAATTGGTGATCTGACTTAAAAAAATTTAATTTGTTACAAATGATCAAATTAAGTTTGTCCAAACTAATATATTAACTTTATTAAGTTGTCATGTTGAACATATCCACATTCGCGCCCCGTATAGGTTCAATACGGGACGAGTGGCAACCCAAACTGAAGTGTCTATTCAATGCGCCTTATATATGAATAAAGTTTTAAAATAGGCCATTCATTGAAGGTGCGCCTTATAATCCGGTGCGCCTTATAGTGCGGAAAATACGGTAATTTGATTAAATTAAAACATTTATTTTTTAAAGTCAGAGCTCCATTCTTTTTTTGTTTTCAGATAATGACAGGATTTATATTTTATTTATTTATTTACTTCGTCAGTCAAAATGAAAGACAATGTAAAAGTCTAGCCCAACTTCTGGCTCGGAGTTTATTTTGCTAAATCTAAAGTATGTTTCATTTTAATTTATAGTTGTTTTTATTTTGTTTGTTTTTTTGCTGGTGTTGGTTCTCTTTTTTTTCTCTATAATTGATTATTTTGTAGATCAATATTTCTGTTTACTAGTCTGTAATGATTGTTTTGCATATTGGGTCCATTGCAGATACAAAAAACATGGAGTCAACTCAGAAATTTTGAGATTGTCAGAAATATTCTAGAAACATTTTTTTTTATTTCTGTGTTTGAAGACAAAAATGTGCTAGAATAAAACTTACATTTCTGAGATCTCAATGTTTTTCTTTTTTTTTTTAAGCAAATTTTTGCCTTCCAAGATTTTTCTAGAAAATTCGAGAGATTTCAAAAATTGAGTTTTCTTGCAATTTTGACTTTTAGAGCTCAGAAATTTACTTTTTTTCTGGAATTTTTTTTGTTTGAAATGAATTCTTTTAAATTTTTCTATCAATAGTGTTAATATGCCGTCATGGTTTTTCCATGCATTCATTGGTTTGGAAAAAAAAAATACTATGTAGAGGTTAAATAGAAATGCACGCCACACTTTTCAGATTCTTTAAAAATCATTTTTTGTTTCCTTCTATATTATTACTTATGTTAGTCTGTCACATGAAATCTCAAAGTTAAAGACTGACCTCTGGCAGTTTGTCTCCTCTCTCCAGAACGTCCTGTAGGTGGCGCCCTCTTTCGCTGTGGCTCTGCATCTCGCTACACAACAGGTCGCCCAGGGTGACGCGGCGCAGGCCGAACCGCTCCTCCAGCCGTTCGCACTGCAGAGCCTTCCCTGAACCCGGCCCGCCTGAGACACAGACGGAGATCAGTCAATATCCTCAGCAGCCGCGGGGAGCGACCCGCAGCGCAGCGCAGGCAGGATGAAGTGGAGGAAATTGAAAGGTGAGAGAAGAGCGAGGAAGAGGCAGAAAGAGGATGAGGATGGTGAGTGAGTGAGTTTGGTTTGTGTGTGGGCACTTGCTTTTTTTTTAGGAGTGAAAAAAAAGAGAGGAAAACAAAGGAAAAGCAACATAATGGAGGAAATCAAATAATTATCGGTTTTCACCAACAAAACATACCTGCACTGCACAAACTGATAAAAAGAAAAATCTAAATTATCTATTTTGCTGTAATTTTGTAAAACGTTTAGCCAACTTGTATATTTGCAATGAACATATGTTGTTTAAACCCAGAGTTACATTTACTCAGTTAATTTTTTACTGTTGAAAGTATTTTTTCTGTTACTTTTACTTGAGTAATTTTATTATGAAGTATCGCTACTAGTAGTTGAGTAAAATGTCTGGATTCTCCACACTGAATGAAAAACAAACATGTTTTAATCAAAAATTCACCAGACAGACGCATGCAGTTTTATTCAAGTTTCATAAGGGTTTTTTTATTGAAAGAAACTGATTTGGAAAAATTTCTTTTGCCTGATTTTGTTATTTTATAATTATTTCTATAAATTATTTTCATTTTGATAATTAAAATACCAACATTTTCACTTAACTTTATATTTTAGCCTAGTTATGTATTTTTTAAATATTAAATAATTGATATTTTTGATCTGTAACTGAGCAGACTTTACCAAATACCACGTCCATTTCGAACACCGATTCTCTCCAGCACTGACCTCCAAATCCAAAATGGCTGCCCTGCATATTACAAGGTGTTGAAAGTTGCTGTAAAAGTTATTCTCACTTGTGTCAGCTTTAAGGATTTGTTGTTTTATGGATTCATTGTTCTCAACATTATTATGGATATTAAATAACCTGCATATCTTCATTTTGCAGCTGGTCAGATGTGGCATATTTTGAATTTTTCCATCTTAACTGCTAGTTTTGAACACATCTTTCCCGCTCAGATGGATCTCACCATCCTCACAGCGCCTGAATTTAAATGCAGCTCATATTTTACAGATTATAAAACCAGGGAGGAAAACAAAGACGGCGACATTTACATACAAATGCGCACAATAAAGCCGTTTCCATTTGCTAATTGCATTCTAGTTTGGGTTTAAGGTCAGAGGAAACCCCTGCAGGCGGATTTTAACGCTTGCAGGGGGAATGCAGAAGCCGGGTGATTTATCAAAAGCAGCCCGGAGCCAAGTAATAAAAGCTGGTGCTTTATATTCATCGATATCCTCCTGGAGTTGGACTGTCACTGCTCTCACATGCAGAAACAAAACGTCTCCGTTTCCTCAGAGACCGATGTGAGCTCGACTCACAGCCCAAAGGAAACAACAGATTTTTATCAAAAAGCACCGATTGAAAGTTTTAACAGCCAGCAGGATGCATTTAGACTGGAGAAAAGCAATTAATTTATATTCTTTATACAATGTTGAGCACCCAGATGACATGGATCGATTACAGCTTAAAATAAATTATTTTCCAATTTTTATCTCTTTTTAAAAAAGTAAAAATTAGCTTTTAATTAAATCTTCTAAGAGTTGTGCGTTATTGTTGGAGAAAAACTGAAGAAAATAGGAAATAAACTTAAAATTACTGATTGATCCTCAAACATGCTTCAGAACTAGAAACCAGATTATTTGTATAATTTTGATATAATAATAATTTGAGAAAATCCACCAGAAAAATCAAACCTCTGCATCCAGATATTACCTGCAACGTTTATATGATTAAAAATGATTGAATTTCCTGCTGTCGATAAGTTTATGAATCAATTTCAAACTCAAGACGGAGAAAAAACATTATACCAAATTTAATGCTCATTTTATATGACTGAGGTCAAACTGTTGTGTTTGCAGCAAAATAGACTTTAAGAAGAAACTGGAGGAGATAAAAGGAAGTAAACAACGCAAATAAAATCTAAGAAACAAGTGGCAACAATTTATCCAGAAGTTAATATAAATGAACCATAATAAATCAGAAAACTAAAAATATGATAAAGTTTAACAATAACTTTACAGAAATCACTTTATCCCTGTTTTATCAGATTTATACAGTTCTGTTTCTAAGTAGAAATAGAAACTAACAGAGTTGCAGATATTTTTATTTTTTACATAAAAATAAAAATATTTTTATATTTTATATATTTTATATTGTATAATATATTTTTATATTATACATGTTGACGTTGACGTGAAAGTTTTTATGTTTACAAAAGCTACAGTAAAGGGTGGAAAAAAAACAAAGCGATTGCATCAGTTCTGCTAAAATCGACTCTGTTCTGCAAAATTATTCAAAAAACTGATTGACTTTCAGCAAAAAATCCAGTTATGAAAGACCAAAACGTGCAAATGTACTTGAGTCTTTTTCAAGTTTGTTTAATCTATTTTCTCTCAGATTTGATGAGCTGAAACATCCCAGAATGTGAGAACATGATGGGACACAGTGACAGGAAATAAATGAGAGGTGATGTTACACGAGGCGAGGAAGGTGGAAAAATGAAGAAAAATCACAGATCTAATTCAGTTTCCTAATTCTGCTCTGCTGCGTTTAATCATTTCCTTCATGTTTTAGTGGCTAATATTTAAACCTAAATGATAAATGGGAAGCAGCAGAGACGGCTTATTGCCTCCACTAATTAAGACGTCTCAGTTGTTCACACAGGGGCTGATCGTTGGCAGTGAACACACACACACACACACACACACACACACACACACACACACACACACACACACACACACAGACTGAAGGAGGAGAGATGACTTCCTGCTTCATCTTTATTAAATTTACATTTATTAAAAGTAAATTTTCTTTAATGTTTGCGCTGCCGGATTTGATTTGGTTTCTGATTCCCTCAGGTGTAAAATACTTTTATTCTGAGGGAAAAGTTTCAAAATTATGACCCCTCTATATCCCTTTTTCTGTTTTTTGTTAAATTTCACCCATGATCTAGTCATGTAAATATGTCAAATTGGAGTCGGTTTGAAATCTTTTAGCAGGATTTTATGATTATTGGGAGGCGAGTAAAACCCTGATCAGCTGTAGATTTCCTGATCTTTATCTGCTTTAAATTATATTCAATTCCACAATGACATTGCTTAAACTAAAATCCATCCATCCATTTTCTTGCACCCTTGTTCCCTCAGTGGGGTCGGGAGGGTTGCTGGTGCCCATCTCCAGCTAACATTTCGGGCGAGAGGCGGGGTCACCCTGGACAGGCCGCCAGTCTGTCGCAGGGCAACACAGAGACACACAGGACAAACACACACACACACACACACACACACACACACACACACACACACACACACACACACACACACACACACACACACACACACACCTAGGGGCAATTTGGACAGGCCAATTAACCTGACAGTCATGTTTTTGGACTGTGAGAGGAAACCGGAGTACCCGGAGAAAACCCACACAAGCACAGGGAGAACATGCAAACTCCATGCAGAAAGACCCCAGGCCAGGAATCGAACCCAGAACCTTCTTGCTGCAAGGCAACAGCTCTACCAACTGCGCGACTGTGCAGCCTTAAATTAAAATAAAGCCAAAAATTGGGACATTTTGTGGAAAACTTTAGATTTTAATGCTTTGATAAAACTACAATAGGATTAAACATTTTTAACTTCTTACATTTATAATCTGTTTTTGATTCATCGATTAATCCTTTAAACCCAGTGAGATCCAAGTATTTCTGTGGAAAAGAGGACTGATAACAGGATTCTGCTTGCAAATTGCATCTTTTCACATGACAAAATATTTCCCAGCAGCGAGGATTTCACTCTTTAAATGTAAGGCAATTAGGGGAATAAAATGGTAATTTCTTTGCAGACAGAGGAGACTATAATGAGAGGCATGAAAGCAAGAGCAGCAGACAGGATAAGAGACAGAAATGAAGAGAAATTTACATAAAATCCTTAGAATTTCACATTAGTATTTCCTCATAAAGCCATAATCTCTCCTTTTACTATATAAAAACTTTTCCACCAGCTTGATTGGAAGTATGTGAGCAAAATTTAAATGGAAGAAAACTTTATGCACAACTTTTAATGAAAAGCGGCTGTTTTTTTATGTTGTTTCTTGGCACTACTGGTTTTGTGTTAGAGAGGAAATGGGCAGAGAGAGTCTAAAACAGCGGGCCGCCAGAACAGCGGCGATGAGGACGGCAGCGTCTGTAAACGGGACGTCCGCTTTAATATATGACTGACTGAAACTGTGGTTTTTACTTTCTAAATTAAATCTCAGGGTAACGAAGCGTTTTCATGTGAATCTAAAGAGTAATTCTGATTGGTCAATATCGGTTTCATCTCTGTTCAAAGGCTTATTGATTAGTTAATTGATTTAACCTTCGGCCACTGATCATTAAGCTAATTTATGAGCATTACACCATGACAGGGACCGGGTCTTTACCTGCGTTGGTTTTAGGTTGGTTATGTACCGACCAGATAAAGTAGAAGAGGCGACTGTTTTTTTTTTTTTTAGCTGCATGAAACGATTAATCATGATTAATCGATTACTGAACTAATCAACAACTAATTTAATGATCAAGTAATCGTTAACTGGAGAATAGAGACTCAAAAAACAACTTTTGCTGAAAGAATAATATTCTTAGATGAGTAAATACGCCAAAATATATACATTTTGCCTCTAAGATAGAAAAAAAAGAAACTTGTCTTTAAATATGTTCCACCCAGAACTCCTAATGTAAAAATACCTTATTAAACACTTTTTGCTCTACAATTTTTAGTTAATCCAAAGCAATAATCAACAGATCAGCTCTACACAGTGTAGATGTTAAGCCAAGCAGAACGGATTTTCACACGTTGTTGTTAAAAGCATTTCTTGGCTGCAGATGCATAAAAACGCTGTTTCTGTGTCCTGATCCAGTGGGTTTGGGTCTCGACAGCCATTTTATTAATAAATCTCTTATTTGATGCTACACACTATTTTCAGCTCTCTGACATTAACTGGGTTTCCATTGACCATAAAACTGCCCAAATTGAAATTATAAAAATAAATTTGCTTCATGGAAACACAGTAATTTCTAAAAAAAATCCTCTCGTTTTATGATGGAAAGGTTTTCCACTGGGATGAGATGTTTTTTTTTTTTGTTTTTTTTCTTTTCTCCCAGCTGTATCAGAACTGATGTATTTTGCAAAACTGCAAAGGAAACTTTCTTTTTGCATCATCTAATCAACATGTGGACGTCACCATTGGCGATAGCGAGATGATGAGCGCTACGGCTGAATTACAAACATCTCATGTAACTGTTTACATCCATCGCTTTAATGACTTACAGCGAGAACAAGCTTACGCTCGTGTGATTTTAATTTAATTTCCCATTTAATGGAAACAGTGCAGTTGCGAAATAGCTTTTTTTCCTCTCTTTTCAAAATTAGCAGATTATAAACAAAGATTTGCACACATTTGTAATGGAAAAGCAGCCACAGTTAGTTTTTGTTCAAAGCTTGATCACTGCTTAGTTTTTAATCAAGTTAGATTTTATTTAACAGCTTTTAGACCAATTATAGTCAATATTTTTATAGCAATAATTTTAGAACTATTTTGTTTCTGCTTTTCTGCAATAGCAGTTTAATAGCATGCAAGTATCTGTTTATTTTATTCTATTTTTCTACAAATTATTTAATGAACTGTTTTCTTCTCTTTAAGTGTCCAGCCTTGATTGGGCGTTGGTAGAAAACATTAATATTTGTCATTTAATCGGTGTCACACTGGAGTGTTTCAACCCTTTTTTCCAGAAACTAACAAGCTGAATCCTCTCTGATCTTAATTAACAGCAGTTTGTCTGAATATTTCAGGAGCTGCTGATGCAAAGCCAGACAGAAAAAGCTTTTCCTTTGCAGCAGCAGATAATTGGAGGAAAATGTCAGCCTGGGCATCGAGGAAGAGTCGCCCAGCAGACTCGGATGTGTCTCGGAGCAGATTTTAAAAACGCTTAATGAGTGGATGCCCACTTCTGCTAACATTTTCCTCATTTTATGACCATTTGTGGTCATGCAGAAAGTATGATGAGAAATACAGCACAGGCCATCTTCTTTATTTAAAGCTTTTACATTCAGTAAACTGCCCTTCCTGGTGGCTAACTCACTCGGTAATATAAGCCAAACTGGACTTTATTGGATCCATTTTTGAAAAGAAACTACTGAGAAAATGAGTCATTTAGAAAATAAACTCCTTTTAATTATCTCAAATTGATTAGAAACGACTATATTCCAAGACTACTGCTCCTCTAATCTACATTTTAGTGTAATTCCTTTCGCCTGGTGGTGATTGTCGAACATCTTGATTTAAATGTCTTGGACTAAATTGTTTAGACTCTTAAGTCTGTCTGACATTGGAAACCTCTTATGTTTAAGTCTGGATACGCTACAGAGAAAACCGATTTCAGTAACCTGGTATTTAGGATCTCATCATTTTCTTCAGGTCGTGATGACGGGTGAGAGTCTTTATGACACAAATTGGTAAATTGAGAGCTTTTATTTTTGGTTTATCTTGTTCTTCAACACCAGATATTAGAACCCGTATTTCTCCAGATTATGGCCCCTGATGCACTGATCATCCATCCTGTTATCACTTCACAGCAAAAACACAAAATCTTACCAAGTATTTTTGATCTACTTTCTAGTGCAAATCTATAGCTTTTTGGCAAGCTATAGCAGATTGTTTTAAATCGCTAAATCTTTAATGTTGATGGAAAAGTTCCAGTTCCATTGGCAGATTATTTAACTTGTAGGCCAATTTTCCCATATATACCAATAGAACAAGTACTTTTTCATAAATATTAAGGAATTATCGACTTAAAAGGTTTGGAAATATGCATTTCCAAATGAAGCATCATAATCATACCTGTAATTTGCTCAAATAAAAAACTTTAATCCAATAAATAGCTTAACTAAGCCTGGTGTGGAGCAGGGAATATATCACCATGGTAACTTGTGTGTTACCGCTTTTGTGAAACCGAATGAGGGATTAATTAAACCAGGATATCTGGCTTAATCCGCTATCCTGGTTTTGTGAAACACCCCTGGTGTTTGCTGTAACCAACACAAGAGATTATGATGGATGAGCTGCAGAACGGATGGCGGCTGCACAGATTTATATTATTCATGTCTCACTAAAATAAATGCGGTCTTGACAGTGATGTAGAGCATCTTAATCTGAAAGGACCAAAAGATAAACATGTTCTTATTCTCACCAAGAGAGACGGTAAATGTCTCACCAAGGTAAAGTTGTTTCTGTCATGAAGAAAGTCATTTATATAACAGACATAACGCACTTTTACTCGAATAAGTTTTATATCAGAGCTATAATAGTTTATTATTGTTTCTCTTGCATTAAATCCCTAATTTCAAGACAATTGTGCACTTATTCAAACATAAAGTGCAGTAAAAAATACAAAAATATACTCAAATTTAGACACTAAAATAAAAAGGTAGAGCCCACTAATGGACTACAGGATGTCTAGGTGTCCTGAATCGTCTGTGACTCTGTGAGTGTTTGAATAATGTTGGTTGTGTTTGCGGGGAGGAATATGTTCAGCGGTTATTTGCAGCCCTGGGCAGAATCTGCTGTTGGTAAATGTGATGAAGCTCCATCCAGAGGACAGACAGGTGATGGGTGGGATATGAAAGGTCTCCTGGGAGGAATCTGCGTCCCTGAGGCCACTGGAAACGGATATGCCATCCAGAGAGGGGAGAGGGCATCGTATGGTGTATTTATTTATATTTTGGACAATATTTCTCTAAAGCTTTTGCATCCCACCCAGGGACAGTATGTTAGAAAACTCTCCTCAGAGGAATGATGCCATTTCTTGACTAGATTGCTTTTTACCAAGGTGTTGGTAAGAGGCTGAACATGATGTGAGTAATCAGGGAGGCGGAAACTGTTTCCATTTGTCTGATTGTCCTGAAATCCACGTTCTTTTGTCTTACTAGACGTTTTCACGTCTGATAGTCCGGTAGATTCGGTTTGATTGGGGAGCAAAATTACATCTGCTTTATCTTTTTCACTGCACTGTTAAATGAACCAAACATTTTGAAAACCTGTTCCCTTCCTCACCTGTGGGGGCGCTGCACAAGAACTACTGCATGGAAACGATGCCAAAACTTCAGAAGAAGACATTACTGCAACTTCTTAAACAAAAATGGAGTGTCATCAGATTTTAATTTTTGTAAGATTTCTCTTTTGTCTCTGGTAAAAAGCCACAAATTATTTCTCCTGCCAGTGCTTGACACACGTTTGCTTTGGTTGTATTTACCCAGAATGCCCTGCGCTGTAGGTCCACTTCCTGCTTTTACCTTGGTCTCCGGTCTGCTTGGCATTTAGAAGTTGAATAATGTGATGATACTGATCGCCACATTTCTTTTTCTTTCGTAGCAACATCCCTACCACCCTCCTTAAACTTTGACAGCTAAACTATGTTTCACTTGCAGGCGTAAAGCACTGAGAGGTCCCATTTACGGAGCCAAATATACAACTCCACCGCCATAAAAATATTAAAACCTATCCAATATTGCATCCAAAGAAATATGGAGCTCTGTCTCAGACGGAGAGAAAAAATGCTGCCTTTTTCATAGCATTCAAACATCTATTCTTTTTTTAATTTTTTACTGAAAATATAATTAAATCTGAGCATGTAACAGTCATTTAAACATCTAAACACGCATTAGGGATTTAAGCTTTTAGCTTTAAACTGCTGGACCTATTTTTTCTTTTTAATTGCTTCTTGTGCAGTTTTTTCTTAATCACAGCTGTTATCTTCATGCAACAATAAAACCTGATTTTTTTTTCTTTTTTTTGATGAATTTCTAAGAAAATGAACACAGGTGTCTGTTTTTTATCTGAACTGCAGTTTGAGTCTTTTTGAATACACAAGTTCTGCCAATTAGGTTTGATGGCTCTGTTTGAACGTTTAAATTATTTCATAACAGGAGCCATCAAAACAAATAAAATGTATTTTTAAATAAGTTTTCTTTAGACATTTTACTTATTTCAAAAGGTTGTTTTCAAGTTGCATGTAATTATTTAATTGCATATTTCACAATTTCATGATGCAATTATTCATTGATATATTAAATTATTTAATGTTTTTTAATAATTAATGGGAGATTAACACACAAGTATTTTATGGTATATTTATGTAATTTTGTCACTCCTGACCCTCCATACATTACATCCTTTGTATAATCATATAAGGCGTTGGTGTTCGAGTGTTTTAAAGTTTACGTACCAATCACGAAGACGACCTTTGGTTTCTTCTTTTCTGTGCAGTGACCTGTCAGAGGAACAACAAAATGTGTTCAAACATTTGATCCAGATCAAGATAAAAAATTTTGTTGCCTTTTCTATCGCACTTTTTTTTCGTGTGACCTGAAAACCAGATTTTTATTTTCAAACGTCACAACCTCTCTGTAAATCCGTCCATTCTGAAAACCAAACCTGGATTAAGTGAACAGTTCACTTAAAAATCTGAAAAGTAAGAATGAGTCGCAACTCAAACTTGACGCATAGAACTCAACACAAGACGCATAGAAAATTTCTCCTTTTCAGTTTTTTTTTTAATGCAACGATAAAAACGTCAAACTGAGTATTTAAAGACTCCTTGAGATAAAAAACCCAGTCAACACTTTTTACTTTCTGTGCTGAAAAAATTTCCAATCCTTATAAAACTAAATCTGACCAGAGCAAATGAGTATAGAGATTCAGTGGAAAACAGAAATGGATTTTTTTAAACCAAAAAAAGACGGTTCTTGTTGAAACTTGCTGATTAGATTTAATTGTTTTTGAAAAATGCTGCAAAAAATTTGACACCCATTATAAAGTAGATAGTTTGCACTTCCTGCCACTTTTGTTTGTTTTCCTTGTCAAAGTTCAGTGATTAATATTTTTGAAAAGTTATTTTAGTAACAGAAACTTCATAATAGATTTTAATTACTGTTTCAGTTTTATTTATTATGTCCTTTAGAAATTAATGTATTTTTCTTCATCTTTGAGGGCGTGTACTTGCATTAATGTTTTTATTGAAAACTGTCTCAAACTGATATTATTGTTTATCGCAATAAATCATTTCTGGAACAATCCAGGACAATTTATTGTGAAGGTATTTTAATTTAAACTTTTATGAGCATGATAATAAAACTGACCAACATTAAAGCCTGACATTCATGCAGATCTTTAAGCAGCTTGAATGCAGTTTGTTTTCCCGTCCGTCTGCTGGAGATGAGCGACATCGGGCCTGAATCCACTGACCGGCCTCCCCAGATGATAACGGCTCAATACTGTTGATGCAGAGCGACAAACCCAAACTCACGTCGGCCGTAGAGGGAAGTTCATTCATTCGTCTGGTCGATAATGCTAATAATGCTGCGACACTTTTGGCATTTCCAGAGAAAAGACTGTTTCTAATTAAATCAGCAGCTGGGACAGAAAATATGGCGTACAAATTATTTTTTCCCTCTCCTTTTTAATTAGCATATCTAGTAAACTTACTTTGTGTGGCTCCTTCAGCATACTCCTCCTCTTCATCAGCCTGGAGAAGGAGAGAAGTTAAGATGTTAACTGTTGTGTTTTAATCTGATTCTCTGGTTTTTAGAAATTCAGACAGGTTTGAAATGATTCATAAGTTGCCACAAGTTTAAATATTGTTTATTGTGTCCAACGTCAAATGTAAATTGTTTTATTCATCTCTATTATGGTCATGGGCTGCACAGTGGTAGAGCTGTTGGTAGAGCTGTTGCCTTGCAGCACGAAGGTTCTGGGTTCGATTCCCGGCCCCGGTCTTTCTGCATGGAGTTTGCATGTTCTCCCTGTGCATGGTGGGTTTTCTCCGGGTTCTCCGGTTTCCTCCCACAGTCCAAAAACATGACTGTCAGGTTAATTGGCCTCTCCAAATTGCCCCTAGGTGTGTGTGTGTGTGTGTGCATGGTTGTGTGTCCTGTGTGTCTGTGTTCAGTGGCGGAGCTAGACTTTTAAAGTTGGGGGGGCCAGGACTACCTCTGGGGGGGCAAAATTTTAAATGTGTGTGTGCACATATATATAGTTTAAAAAAATAACCAAACTGAATATTTGGTTCGTTTTTAGGCCCCTCTGTCATTTTACATGTTATAATTAACACCTTTGACTGGCGCACATGGAGACATGATAGACTTTATGCAGAGTTCATCGCAGAGGAAACTAAAATCAATCAAATAAAAGATCCTTTCTGAATATCATCTCATGGACACTGAACTAAACGCGTCTTTCTGACCGGGAGCTGACAGCGTGTTGAAGAGTTATGGACACCTTGGTTAGGAAGCTCTGTTTGGACAGGTAATTTGACGGGTAACAATATTTCGGGTCGGACCAGAATTATTTGTCTGATGGTGGTTCGGGCTTCTAATGAGTTTACATTTAATGAGTTTGCAGCACACAGAGAAAACCTAAAGAGAATGTGATCTACTTATTGTAGTTTATGTAGAGGAATAACAGCTGACTGTTGAGAGAGGAAAGAAATTAAAGTGCAGATCCTTTAGGCAGAAACAGGCGCAGTGCGCTGGGCAATAAATGCGCTTAAATGCTCCACGGTTACGCTCCAATTAATCACACATGAGACGACAAACGCAAAATATACAATATATAATTACACTGCTTACGTTAATGGTGTTTTAAAAACAAAACCAATAAAAACTTAACTGAGTTAATATGTCAGATTCCCTCCTCACCTCGTCTTGATGAGTAGTTCGCTGGTTTCTGTCCAGAATGTGATCAGCTGACCACTTGGTGCGCAGACAGTTTCAACTTTACGCACAGAGAACATCGTGGAGCTCATTATTAATCAGACTAAGAACAATGTCAGTCATAGGATCATCTCTGATCTGGACGCTTTAACGGACCAGAGACTTTGGAGCTCCTAGCGCAGCTGATCCGCTTCTGCTGGGTTTTTCCCCGCTGAGGGAAGTGATGCGGGATCAGGAAACGATCAGAGTTCTGCCGTCTTCTAATCACGTCATTTCGTGAAATGTTACCTGATTTCAAAAATGTTCTAGCAGAGAAATAATAAATGTTTTGTTTGATGACTACAAATTGGAAATAAAATTATTTTTTTCTTTGACGGACAACGAAAAAAACTGTAGCGCAACCTCTGCTCCAAACTACGAACATCGTCGGCCCCTCTACGTTTTTTTCTCTTTTTTGCAGAGGATCAGTAAATAACTTATTGGTGTTTTACCATCACCACCAGGTATGAAGTGCTTTAGCCTTTGAGCTGCACCACAGCGCAGTATAACTGAAACACCCAGGAGAAGAATATCAGCTTGTTGTTATGAGTATAAAGGAGGCTGGTATCGCACCTGATAAAAATCTATTTATTTATGTCATCACATGGACTTATATAAAGTTTTATACATTTTCTTTTGATATATTTATTATTGTTTTTCTTTAGACATTAGGTTGGCTTAGAATGATTCCAAATAATGTACAGGAATGACCTCGTGCTGTTACATGTCAATCATCTGGGGGGGCCACTAGGGGGGCCAATCAGATGACAGGGGGGGCACTGGCCCCCCTGGCCCCCCCTCTGGCTCCGCCACTGTCTGTGTTGCCCTGCGACAGACTGGCGACCTGTCCAGGGTGACCCCACCTCTCGCCCGGAACGTTAGCTGGAGATGGGCACCAGCAACCCTCCTGACCCCACTGAGGGACAAGGGTGAAAGAAAATGGATGGATGGATATTATGGTCATTTTTTTAGTTTGCATGGAGAAACTCCTGTTGGTTTAGTTAGCAACCCAGAACAACAATCGAACATGGAGAACCAACATTTAGCTTTATGCTTTTTAGTTTATTACTTTTATGAATTGTGGAGTATTTATTATTTAGACCAACATTTAATTTTATACTTTAAATATCGAAACGAGAGCTGTTGGTTTAATTAGCAACCCAGAACAAGTGCTAAACTAAGTAGCAGTTTAGCACTTTGTTTTATTTTATGAAATTAAATCACATGCTCAAATTTCATGAGTTAAATGTCTGCAGAGCATTGTTTTGGTCAGGCTGAAAAAAAAATTATATTATTTTAAGTAAATTTTCTAGTCCTCATATCCAGGTTTCTCTACATCGGTGTTTTTAAAAGAAGCCAGTTGAAACATGCTATTTAGCATTTTCATCAGTTTTTATTTGCTGTGCTTCAGGGGTGAAAGTAGT
Source organism: Poecilia reticulata (assembly GCF_904066995.2). Taxonomy (NCBI): domain Eukaryota; kingdom Metazoa; phylum Chordata; class Actinopteri; order Cyprinodontiformes; family Poeciliidae; genus Poecilia; species Poecilia reticulata. The sequence goes on from NC_088846.1 coordinate 24,303,148, forward strand.
TTTAAATTCTTGGGGGTGCTATGACAAAAAAAAAAAATATATATATATATATATGTGTGTGTGCTTTAGAGTTTCTGTGCTGATTTGTTTTTTTTGTTTTTTTTTGGGAAGCGATAAAAGCTGGTAGCTCTTTAATTGTTACAAAATAAAGCTGTATTTCCTTCAGTCCACTGGCTGCAATGTTGACACCTTGAAATGCCATGAGACCTAAATGCTGAACATCATGGCATGGAGTGCATCCCAGTTTTCCATGTCTGAAAAATAACCATTCATTTTAACTTTTAAACTGGTTCTATTGATCCTGTGTCCAGACAGAGGGATAATCAGTAGGCCTATAGCATCATGACCTGTTTGTTCTGAAGATCCTGCAGCTTCCACTTCTCTTCCTAACATGATGCCTCCTCACCCTGACTCTCATACTGACAGGAGGAACAACAGAGCTCTGTTAGGTTAAAGCTCATCTTCTGAAGTTGGGATATTTTTCCTCCAACAGGTTCCAGAGGAATCACCTCAAACCAGATGTTGGACTGGATTTTATTTCACTGTCATTTGTGAATGTTAGAGCCTCATTTTCAACAGTGGAGCTATACAGGTTGAAAAAGGTGAATATTTTGGAGAAAGTCTCATCAACATCAATGTTTCCACTAAATAAGAGCCAAAAAATTTGTTTGATAAAGGAAAAGCCTCTCAGACTCTGAGCCCAACAGCACCACACTATTTTTTATATTTAATTTCACATAATTATCGCGGTAGAAGCCATTTGTTTGTTAAATACTTAATGAAACATATTTACCGTGTTTGATGTTTGCTGTGAATGACTTATACTCACAATGAACGAGGTAACTAGTCCAAGTTTGTAGTTTATTTTAGTTTATTGAACTACAGTAGTTTATTGAACGTTCAGAAACTACAGCGGTTGTGATGCACCAAGACAAAGGTAAAACAACCTGAACAGGTGATCAACTCTAAACCACTCCTACCTTTATATTCTCCGTCTCTCTGTCATTTAAGCACAGCGGTTGCCATGGCAACCTCCTGCGCTCCACAAGCCGACCAGAGATTACGTTAACATAACGTTCAGTCCGTTACGATATTAGGTTTGCAGGCTCGATATTTATTTTGCGATCATTAATAAGCCTCTCATGAACACAGCGGTGATTGATTAATTTTAAACTCCTGCTCTGCTATTTATTTTGATAATGGAACCGAAACCACAGAATTGCCCAACACCTTGTTGAAACAATAATTACTGAGATTATTATTGTTGTTGGGTCATTAATTTGAACACGTTTTGTTGTTTTTTGTTGTTGTTGTTCTTTAATAAAGTTATGCTAAAGTGCTGCTCTCAGCCTCTTGGTGGCGTTCAGTTTGTCACCTGACTCAAAACCTTCCACGATCGACATATCGCCCCGCTACTCTAGCAAAGCACGAACAGTTCAGAAACGATATGAAATGAGAAAAAAAGCTATTTATTAACCGATTAAGTTGTGTTTTAGATTGTTCTTGAGAAACTAATCAGTCACGGTTGATTAGTGGGTGAACTCACAGCTGCACAGTGAACCCGTTGATTCTTTACAGCAGACAGCCGCTCCCCTCTCTTGCAGGTACTGCGTACCCCCACTGAAGAAGCTTTTACTTTCACCCCTGCTGTGCTGCCATGTCAAACAGTCGAAGCAGCAACTATTTAAAAAAAGGAAAACAAAACCTACCAAACTGTGACTTGTATCCCATTGGACTGCATATGAATATTAATTTATTCATATTTCTCGCTGATATTTTTGGTCTCAGCGGATGAAGAACCTTGTTGGCAAATGTTGCATTTGCAGAAACAAAGATATTTAATAATTTAAGGCTCTCCGTGAAAAACAGTTTACAAAATTTGACAAACTTGAGAATTGGATTTGAGTTTCTGACTGGTAATCAATGTGAACCACTTCAAAAACTGAGTCATTTCTATTCAGTTGAATAAAGAAAAAGAAAAAATGCATCCAAAGCAGTGAGTTAATGTGGCAGTGAGCCTGTTGGCATTTTAAACAGTGCAGATTGTGCAACGCATTCAGAAAAATCTGAAACAAACAAACAACTATTGTCTGCCCTCCTAACAATTCAGCGTGAGCTTTCATCACCTCCTGCTTTTCTTTCACGTCCCACTGAAATGCGTTTGGATATGCAAAGGCCTCGCTTAACGTCTAAAGAACGGCTTTCATCATGCACTGAATGCTCAGTGAGGTGACTGGCAGCTACGTGCAGAAAAGACAGCATAACTGCGAAATGTGTTCTCGTTCCAGTCCGAGGCGGCTCCAGACAATACGTTCTGTGCTTTTTTTGTTAAAGCAAAATCAAAGCGAGCAGCACGGCAAACATAATAGATCCTTTGATGAAATGTTTCACGAAGCGACGTACGAGTTTTAATTTGATTCGATCCGCCGTTCTAACACAACTCCCAGAAGATTTATCTGCATTTCTGTAAACAGGAGGTAATTAAAAACCGCTCTCACATCATGAATGACTCGGGTTGTTTTCCTCCATCAGTGAAACTAATTTTATTAGGGCAAAAGTTATAGTTGTTTGACGTTTCGAAATCGAATCCATGCAGATGAGGTCAGGGTGAAGTTATTCGTTACAAGACTTTTTTTATGTTTTGGAAGTTAAATATGTTTCTTGTTCAGAGCTAACTGGGCAAATCTGGACTTCCTGTTGCATTAAAACTGCAACTTTGTGTTTTTTCCTGCTTCTGTTTGCTTTTCACCGAATAAACATTGGAGATAAACCCCAAAAAACATAATTACAGAAATAGGAATGAAATGATGAATGTGAGAAAGTAAATTGCAACATAAAAATTAAACTTTGGTCAAACAACAAATGCAAAGCAAATATGACAGGAGAGCTCTTTTCAGATTTATTCTGCATGTACAAAGTGGTGGAGGAGAAAAATGTTCAGGAAGTGAACAGAAGATTACAAATAAAACTCGATATATTCTCCCATATGATTTTAAACAAGACAAATTTAATATTCAGGACTACAAATAAGAGCGTTGTAATACCAGTGGCTCTCCAGTAGGTGGTGACAATGTCAACATTAAACACTTCAGCTCAACTCTGTGGCTTTGGGATGAACCTGCAAGTCAGGTCTTTCCGTCCAACATCAGTGTCTGACCTCAGAAATGCACTTATGGAAGACCTGGGGAGTTTTTCCCATAAAAACACTCCTGGATATTATAGACCTCCTTCATGTTGTTGGGTCAACGATATAATAAAGCCTTTCAGTAAAGAACGGGATGTCACAGTTCATGAGCGTGAATCCTTCTGGCGTTATTTGTTTTTATTGTGATTTAATGAAAACAAAGTCAGTGCTTTGACTGCAGAGGTGATTACAACATTTGGATGCCTGTTACTGTGAAGCCCAAGCATAGCTGGAGTTTGGGGATTGGTGGAGCCTCTCGGGTAAAAGTGGAGCCCGGCGCTGTTATTGGTGATAAATAAGTGGTGCCAGTGTGGAGGAGTGGGTGCCAGTAACAAGCCAGCTTGTCATGTGGGTACACCAACTGGTGTGATGACTCAGAGGCAGAAACACATGCACGGCACACAGCACTCCCACGCGATGGGTATAAAATATTCATGCATGAACGCCAAAACCCTCAGTAAGACGCACTGATCAGTTCATTTCTAGGGAGGAGATACAGTAGAGACGATGCACTCAGGCTTACACAAACATCCAAAAATAACTCCGTCTGTTATAGATATTAACTGCTTTCATTGACTTGGCATTTACTGGAATCTGATTTGGAGCTTTTAACCCATTTTCTGTTGTGCATCTTAACATAAATATTTAATTGTTTATCCACACCTGACAGTCCGTTAGACTCGGTTTCATTGGGGACCAAAGTTGCAACATTTGTTATATTTTCAGCTGCTGTGGTTCATTTTCACACAGCACCGAGTCAAACCAAATTAATCCAAACCTGTTCCCCTCCTCGCCTGTGGTGGCGCTGCACCAGGGAAGGAAATGACTTAAAAACCTCTGAAGAAGACAATAAGTTTGTTCACATGGTGAACAAGCGTCATCCTCCAACCGCTTCCTGTCGTCTTCATCTTCTCCGTCAATAGTTACATCCTCTTGATGATCACGTGACTCGCATGATGTAAAAAAATTTTTTCCAGTGCAGTTTTTCAAAATATACAAATTTCTATACGGCGGAAAAACCAAAAAAATTTTTCAGAATGGCCTGTTTTCATCTAGCAAAATAATTTTTTGTAATGCCAGTTTGCACAATTACATGGTCAATAGCAGCTAAAATAGCTGCTTTCTCCAACCATTTAATCAGCTTTTACAACTTGACAAGCTGAACTTTTTCATGCATGAATTATGGTTCTTCATGTCAGGATATTTTTCCAACACATTTCAGATTTTGCTAAAGCATGAAAACAATTGTGGATTTTTTTTATTAATTGTATTTTTCTCCTAATACAAAGTTATTTGTAAAATACATCAGTAGTATTGTTCTTTAGGGGTTCTTTGATGTCATGACTATATATATATATATATATATATATATATATATACACACACACACACACACACACTTTTTTTTTCACCTGCTCCAGTTCTCTACAGTAGAAAGCAGGACTGGATTTTCCGAGTTGCTTTTTCGTCTGTCGGCCATGTTGGATTTAACAAAAAATTTTCTTGCGCTTGCAGTGGATGGCCAGTAGTTGGCAGTGTGTTGTATGATGCACGAGTGTCCACTTTAGTGGTCTGTGTGGATTTATAACACAAAAATCCACAAGAAACATAAGCAAGTAGCTTTTAGACAGCTGTCCACTGTAGTGACCGCTATGCATGAAAGGGCTTGACAGACATTATTTTTCAAAATGTCTGTGAAGATGGTGGAACCAGGAAAAGTTTTTATTTTTTTATTTTTTAAATTTTGCTTGTTTGGAACAAAGAGAATCTGCAGAGGGACTAAAAGAATTATGTTTTCCACCCGGTCTGATGGCTTTGAACCCATTTTTCACAAAACGAGTTAGAATAATGATTTAATAAAGGTGAAAGAAAACGGAGGAACCTTTCCTTTGCTTTTAAAACTGTACAGTTAAATGGAAATCATCTGAACTCAGTGGAGAATTTTCCAAATCCTCCTGCTCTAAAGGATTGCTGTTACTAGGCGACCCTCATTCTGGATTTTCCAGACATGGAAGAAGATGCTTCTGTGTAGCTGATGCATTATTTTTATTTTTGCTCATTAATCGCCTCATGAGGCTGAGCAGTGACAGGAAACAGCCGCTGGCAGAAAGCAGAGCTGCAGCTGCTCAGCTCGGATGTGATGCTGACAGAAACTCTGGCTGCGAACTCGCTGGCGCTTCAGCTTTGGGTCCATTTGTGAATGAAACCTTGGTGTTAATGATGCAGTGTAGCCGCTGCTTCATTAGCCAAGGGAAGACCGAACCTTTTGGGACCTATTCTCTAATGAGATGTGACACAAATACAGTCGCTTCACAGCGACGCAGCCCTGCCGCTTCCCTGAAAACATGAATAAAAATATGACACCAGCTATAAACTGTGCCACAGCCTTTGTTTACGGCAATGCTAGCAAACTAGTTTCCCCTTTACGTTACGTAAAAGTTATTTTGATGAAAAATTAGGTTAGGTGAATTATTATTCACTGCGACTGCAGAATTGGTATAAAGGAAATAAAAGCTCATTTCATTTGTCTAGCAGAATCTTAAAGATGCAAAACCATGCAGACATCTCGAAATGTTTTTACGTTTTTTCAGGTTGAGTTGTTTGATTTTTAGGTGACAGACTTTCATAAGGCAGCTCATAATTGTGAAGTAAAAGAAAAATATGCATTTCTTTTCAGTCCATCAGAAAAAGGAGCATAGCTAGAGATGGGAGATTTTAAAAATAAATTCTCCAATTAGTTTTATACCACTTCAGAATTCTGATTAAATTTTTTTTCTGACGTTCTTTTCTAAAAAATAATTTAGAAAAGACAGAAAATATTTACAAAAAGTGGCTGTGAGTTGTACGATGGAGTATTAGGGCCAGGATATGATAACCTTTGTTTAATTATGAAAATATAATCATAATATTAGCAAAATAAAAATGCAATATTATCAGAAAAACATCTTAAAATTAGGAGAAAAGTAATTTTAGCAAAAAAAAAAAGCTAATAGATCAAGATCTGACATGGCCGCATCGGTCTTTCTTTGAAATAGACATATAGTTTGTGCAAAGGTTTCAAAGTCCTGCTATTGATAATAATTTGATGCTGATCTGTCAATATATTAAGTATTTCCTTATAAACCAATACCAAAGTACAACTTAAGATTCTCAACCTTTCTAATTTTAATTCTTTGCTATGTTTCCTGTAACATTTCTCATAAAATTACTACTTAATATTCCTAATATTACCCCTGTATTCTTATGACATTATTCTCATAATAGAAATTGTAGCCTGGCTCTAATGTTCAAAGTCCAAATAAGTAGAAGATGTCAAACAAGATGGCGGCGCCTGGTGCATTGACATCACTTTGAACTAAGGAAACCCAAGGAGCGCATTGGTAAAAAAAAAAAAAAAAAAAAATCCTGATTCTCCAAAAACTTAAACATTCAAAAGTCAAAAATTTGGTTAATTGGTAAAAATCTTTACTTGGATGCTGGTCGAGACCCGAAGAAGAACTTACAGCTCAAATTACAGTGAGTGCAGCAAGGCAGGTATAAATACTTTATCATGTCAGCCGTGGCGCTGCTCTTTCATCAGGAATTAATCGGAGCAGGTGGACAGTTTGGGAATAATTCTTAAAAACTTCCAGGAGATTGAACAGCACACGTCAAAACATCTTGCTGCAATCCTCTGTGATCAGCACGATTACTCAACCCATCTCCTCCTCACATCAGACGCTGCAAACACAGGGTGACGGGTGTTGCTGCGTCTTTGTTCCACCTCGCAGGACGCACCGCGCCCCCCTTCGGCGTGGCGAGAGGTTGCGCAGGGACATGACCGTCTTCAGCGAGTCGTTCTCGCCTCGTTTGTTTGCACTCTGCTCGCCCTCCAGCGCCTCTGCGTTTCACCTCTACACAGATTAATGACTTACAGTATGAATAGAGCGGCCTCTGCCCAGGCTTTGAATGAGTGGATGACATCATTTAGTCATTGATCAGCCTCATTCAAAGGTCAACGTATTCTGGCTACACAAAGAGCGTCAACCGGTTGTGAAGCCCCGGGAGAGGAGGGACAGTCAGGACTCGGGTAAGGAAGCATCTGGCTCTGTGATCAACTTAAAGACAAAACGTCAGACTGCTTGGTTTGGTTTTCCTGTAAAAGTGGAGCAGATTCAGGGTTTATTTCACCCTGCGTAGACACTTCATGCAGAATGAGCAGGTTCTTAAACGACTCTCATTAAACTCCAGGTCATGGTTCCCCCTATTGAGCAGGTGAAATAATGACTGTGAAAGACTTTTTGAGCATTTCCTGTAGACTGAATGTGTTTCAAAGGCAAAATACCCCTTAGAGATGCAAAAATTTAATAAACTTACGATTAATGGTTTATTAGAAATAAGTTCAATTTGATTAACTTATAAGGTCCGCTTAGACCTTCTGTGTTGTAGTTTGGCCGCCGTCCAGCAGAGGGCGTCGCTGGTCATTTTTAAGCGGCTTTAGCGGCTGTGTCACAGGGAAGAGAGTCCGGTTTAGGATGAAAAATGCACTTTTTCTGTTCCGTTTCGAAATGTAAACACTCAGCAAGGTCCTTAGGTGTTACGGAGGAACTTAAACTGATGGGATTTTGGAGCTGTTATTAATTAATGTTGTTCATGGAATGATGTTTAAATATTCCTTCAACAGCAACAAGCAGAGGTGGGCAAGTACTCAAAAGTTTCATTTACTAGCATTACTTAGATATATATTTACTCAAGTAAAAGTAAAAGTAGCCGTCCAAGAAATTACTCAAGTAAGAGTAAAAATATATTTGGTACAAAGCTACTCAAGTATTGCGTAACTGATCAAATCATCAATCATTTATTACTTAAAAATTACATAATTTGTATTTTAAGTACAAAATGACAATAATTCATATAAGTAACAAAAATAATCAGGCAAAATAAATTTTTTCAAATCAGTTTCACTGTAAAGCTTACAAAACTTTAACCAATACTGCAGGTGTGTGTCTGTGTCTGGTATATTTTTGGTTAAAACATGTTTGTTTTTCATTCAGTGGGTAGAAAATCTAGAAATAATGGCGATACTCCATAATAACATTACTCAAGTAAAAGTAAAAATGCTCCTAAAAGTAAAATTTTTCAATAAAGTTACTCAAGGAAATGTAATTAAGTAAATGTAACCAGTTACTAATCAACTCTGGCAACAAGACAATGCTTCTGTTTGAAAGCTTCTCTGTTCATGGGGAATTAAATCTTTTACTTTTCTCTTCAGCAACTTAAGATTTTTCTGTCTTGTTATATTTTATAAGTATGTGTAAGTTTAACAATGTGAGAACCACAAATTTATTTTTATTCAGTCTGTACTTAATACAATTGACACAAAATGTTTTTCTTTATTCAACATATTGTGAAAAATGCAGGTCTTTGTTATAGAACGACGTCTGTCCCTCTTTATAGAAGAAGAAAATGGCCGCTTATCAATTTATCAATAACTTTCACCCCTAACACTCATATTTTCCTGAATATATCATCTCTCAGTCTTCATACCTAACTCAGGACCAGGTAGCTTTTTGTATCTGGGTTTTCTTGGGCTGCATTCTTCCTGACAGTTGCAGTCGAGCGCCGGCTGACTGGATTTGAACTGCCGGTGAACTCCTCCTCTGCAGATGTTCACTGAGTTTTAAGTCTGTGTTTTGCCAGATGGATTCAGGTCACTGGTGTGTTGAAAGGTGAACGTCGGTCACCTCCATCCGGAGATGTTTTTGTCTATTTCCAGCTACATTCATCCATTCCTTCACTTCCCATCAGGGTTTTTTTTTGTCCCTGCTGCTAAGAGCTTCAGAAGTTTGCTGCTGTCACAGTAAAAGGAGAGCGCAACAAAACATTTTACTGGGACGCCATCAAAACAAGCATTAATATCTTATAGATGGAGAGTGATCTAAAAGCTACATTCAAAAAGGAATTCAAGTCGACTTTTATTTGAAGAACTTGGGGAAACTGTAAGACAGCATTTTATGAAAACAAAATTCAATCAAGGTGCGTTCACACCAGCTCTGTTTTGTCTACTTTCTAGACAAACCCTAGTTTGAGTTTGTCTAGAAAGTCTGGTTCATTTGGGGAGGTGTGAATGCGCAATCAATCTTTGATGTGGACCAAAAAAGCAAGGAAAGTAGTGAGCATGACTCTAATGCAAAAAATGAGGAAAAAAATAAACGGGTGCCCGGTTCTGAAGAACTAGAAAAAAGGGAAATAACCATAAATAAGTATATAAAGGTCTTAATGTGAGCTAAAAAAGAACCTGTTTCAGCTACATGCCATCAGCTGGGTTAATCAGCCCCCAAACAAGAGACATCTGTGATAAATAGCATAATCAGAGACAATATTCAACATTATATAAAATTTAAACACATAAAAAGAGGCGTTATATATTTATATAAGCCTTTTTAAAGTTTATCACTGTCACCTCTTCTTTTAAGAGCAGGAACAAATGCCAAAACATGAACTCCGGTTTGCCTAAAAACCTCGTTCTCAGTTCGGTTGAAGTGAACTCTGGTGCAGTGTGAATGCTAAACTTAATAGAGACAGCTCCAAAAGCAGGAAATGGACCACAGTGCAGGGCATTCTGGGTAAAACAACGTAAACAAACGAGCTAGTCTACCGCTAGTGGGAGAAATGATTGTGATCTTTTACCAAAGACAAAATCAAATGCTAAAAACGGTAAAATATGATGCTAATCCATTTTTGTCTACATTTTGTGAAGAAGGAAGTTGTGCTCATGTTGTTTTCAGAGGTTTTTGTGTCGTTTTCTTCAGATGTTCTTGGTGCAGCGCCCCCACAGGCGAGGAGGGGAACAGGTTTTCAGTTAGTTTGGTTCTGTCATGATCCGTGTTTCTGTGTATTTACTTTAAGGTTTTTCTGTGTTCAGTTTCTGTCCTGTGAGTCTGTTTCTGCGTCTTCCCCATTGATTTATCCCAGCTGTGTTTCGTTCCTGTGATTACCCTCCCAGTGCATCTAGTCCCACCTGTTGTCTGTGTTCCTCGTCGGATCCTCGTCTAACGTCGTATGCTGTCGCTTGTCAGTCAGTTTTCCTCAGTTGAACTGTGAAGTCCTGAGGTTGCTTGTTTCAGTCTACAGTCTCTGTCAGTTGCTACCAATATTAGCTATGTGCTAATTTGCTGTCGTGCTGCCTGATCCTGGACTGTGAGCTTCTCATCATCATCATCTTCATCTGGGTCTCCGCGTTCATTCTCACCACCACCAACCACACCCCCTGACAGGTTCGTTTGACACAGTGAGGAGTGAAAGTAAAAATGTAACAAATGTTGCAACTTTGGTCCCCAATCAAACCAAGTTTACTGGAATATCAGGTGGAAAAACTCCCTTAAAGGTACGCAGTTGGTATTTGGGGCAAATGAGGTTTTTCACTAACAGCTCCCTGATCTGAAATCATTAAATTGAAGACATGGAGAGAAAAACGGGAGGCGCAGAGAGTGTGTGTATATGAAACAAACCCGACCTGGTTAGAAAACAGCCTTAGAGAATCAGAAGTGGTAAAGAGCTCAGAAAGATGTTTTGAGTTGTTTAGTTGGATGAGAGATCAGACAGAGGTTGGAGTTGTTGCACCATCCAGATTGTGTGAAGGAACGGAGCTGATTTGAAACGCTGCCAAACGTTGCACAACAATGGCTGCTATCTCAGGACATTTACAGCGCTGAATCATCTGGCCTTTGAGACGAGCTCACGACACCTTTTTATGTTTTAAAGCTGCTTTGAGGCTGTCGCTCATGTTAGAAACCAAGGAGAAAAGAAGAGCGCTGGATGTGGAAATCAGAGTTTATCTGGGTGGTGATCTTCATTTAAAATGCAGAGGGAAATATTAAAATATTGATATTAAAGTGAGGTTAAAAAGGCTAAAGAAGAAGCTTCTAGATTCGGATAAACACAAGAATACTACAGGATTTTATACACTTTTATTTTTATGGAGTTTTTGTCAAGTTTTTAGGATAAGTTGAGGGTAAAAGCTTCACATCATGTTTTCACACTAAATCCTACCAAGTACTTTTGGTCTAGTTTCTAGAGATCTTGGTACAAAACAAACTTACAAGCGAGTTTTCAGCAATTTATAAACACTTGTTTTAAGTAAATAATTCCTTAATATTGATGAAAAAGTGCCAGTTCTTCTAGCAAATTATTTCACTTATAACCAGACTTTTTCCCATGTTAAGTTAAATAATCTGCCAGTGGAACTAGACCTTTTACATCAATATCAAGGAATTATTTGCTTAAAACAAGCTCCTGTTTCTAGCTGAAAAGTTACTTGTGTCTTAGTTTTTCTCTTTTCAAGTGTACGACAATATTTGTCCAAGAAACTAGACCAAAAATACTTGGTAAGGTTTTGTTTTTGCAGTGCAGTTTGAATAATTACTGTGTTTATCAGCGCATGTTTCCAGTGCCGGGAAATCATCTCACCTGGTTTTCTTTGTGGGTTTCCTCTGCCAGGCTGCCGGTTTCCCCCAGCAGATTGAGATCCAGCTCGCTCGGACCTGAACACAGACAGACCCAGTCGTTAACTCATACCAGGGTAACTTTAACAGCTTGGTATTTTAGGAGCAGAGTGAAAAAAGTACACCCTCTTTCAATCCGTTTAAAATATCAGGACATAATACAAATGTTCTGCTGTTTACTAGGTTAAATAAATTATTTAAATTCACTTTAATGTGTAAAAAACATAATACAAACACTCTTCAGATGAGAAAAGATGTGCATGAAGAAGTAAGTACACCCCTCCTGTTTCAATAAAATGTAAGAACTGATAAACTTTATTTACTAGCAGCTACTTACTCTTATTTATTAAGAATTTTGCAGCACAGCTTGGCAAGGCTATGTCTTAATAAAAACAAGATTAGTGGAACAATTTGAACAGATGAGAAAAGCAGATTACCAAAAACTCCAATCTCAAACTAACTGTAAAGCACGGTGTTGGTGGGGTGATGATGTAGGCCTAATTTGCAGCTTTTCGGTAAACAAATGAGTCAAACACAAGGCCGTCTATCTGAAAACGGGACACAGCAGTGAATCTACAAAACACAGGGTGAAATACGGAGGTAGCAGCATCATGCTCTGGGGTTACTTTAACATAGAACATAGTTTTTGTCAAATTATGAAGTTTTTACTAAATGCCACTCAGTTTTGACCCAAAACCTGCTTTTAAACTAAAGATTTTTTATTTTTTTGCATCACTGTGAGCAAAAATATCTTCTAAATCCTAAACTTAATCCAACAGAAATCTGTGGGCAACAGACACAATCTGATTAATTTAGAGAAATTTTTCAATGTTGAAGAGAATAAATATATTATACACAGCTCTGTAGACCATTTAAAATGATCAGTTTATCTGATTTTACTTTATACTTTTTATGTTTGAGTAAAATGAAAATTATTTTATTATATGAAATCCTGACATGTCTCTGAAATTACAAGCAAAAATTTTGCATTTATTTGCATAAAATAAAAAATGGTCAACATAAGGAAAAAGGTGCAGAGCTTTCAGACCTCAAATAATGCAAAGGAAACACTAATACTAATGCTTTAACTCAGGAAGAGTTCAGAAATCAGTATTTGTTGGAATAAGCAGGAGGTTTTCAACGGGGTTCAGTGCAGCAGCAGCAGCGGGTTCTTCATTTTTTCCAGAGCTGAATGTGGGACGGGGATAAGCAGAAGTGATGACACATTCACATTCCCTCTGCAAAATCCTTTTCTTTTCATGATTTAAAACATCGAGAATCCAAAACCATGAATCATTTTCATTTCATCCGGACCTGCCTTTTCGAGCTGTAAAAACCTTGTAACAGCTGAATGAGAAACAACATCTGGAGGCAGAAGTGCATAAATCAATCATGGCCTCCACCTGTTGTAAGAACTCCTCCACTTGTCTGCTTCCTACTTCCAGCAGCAGATAAACGGTTTTCTCAGAGCCGGAGCTTCGTTATCCTAATTGGCTCCAGTTGATGGTCTGTTTTCTGAGACACACCTGCTGAGACCAGCAGGGGTTCAGAAACATGCAGCGTTGGGCAGAAACTAGTTACATTTACTGCTGCTGCTCGCGTTCTCACTGAAACCAGGAGGATTGAATAATCTGGTGTTAGAGCACATAACACCAGTTTTAAGGTCCTTCACTGGCTCCCTGTAGCTCAGAGAACAGACTATAAAATACTGTTGTTAGTTTATAAATCACTGAACGGCTCAGCACCCCAATACATTAAAGATCTGCTGTTGTCATGGCAACATTCCAGACCTCTCAGGTCTTCTGGTTCTGCTCTGCGTCCCCAGAACCGGAACCAAATGAGGAGAAGCAGCATTTAGCTTCTATGCACCACAAATTTAGAACAAACGTCAAGAAAACTGTAAAACAGCTGAAACACTGAGTGCCTTAAAATCTCGACTAAAAACCCAGCTGTTTAGTTGTATTTTAATCGTAATCAATTACGAATTTAACGACGGCTCTTGACTTAATGTGATGTTTTGATTGTTGATTTTATGTTGCATGACTTTGTATTTTTATGTTATGATGTAAAGCACTTTGAAATGCCTCGCTGCTGAAATGTGCTGTACAAATAAAATTTGATTGATTGATTTCTCAATTACATTACAAAAATTTACTTTTAGTATTTCACCACATTGCACTTTTTACATGTACTTCAGTAATTTTATTATGAAGTATCGCTACTTTTAATTTAGAACATTTCTATATTTTCTACCCACTGAATGAAAAACAAACATGTTTTTACCAAAAATTCACCAAACACACCTGCAGTTCTGGTTCAATTTCATATGTTTTTAATGGAAAGAAACTGATTTGGAAAAATTTTATTTTGCCTGATTTTATTTTATTTTATTTTTTTACTTGTATGAATTATTATCATTTTGGTCCTTAAATTGATTGATAATTCGATCAGTTACTCAGTTCTTCACTTTTTACTTGATACTTTTTTACTCTTACTTGAGTAAAATTTTTGGGTACTCTGCCCACCTATAAAAAAAAAAAAATTCCCTTCTCACCCTCCGTGGGTGGTCTGTTTCATCCTCTGAGCTCGGGTCCTCTACCAGAGGCCTGGGAGCTTGAGGGTTCTGCGCAGTATCTTGGCTGTGCCTAGAACTGCACATTTCTGGACTGAGATGTCTGATGTTGTTCCTGGGATCTGTTTGAGCCACTGCTCCAGTTTGGGGGTGACTGCCCCGAGGGCCCCGATGACCACAGGCACCACTGTGGTCTTCACCTTCCAGGTCTTTTCCAGTTCCTCCCTGAGGCCCTGGTACTTCTCCAATTTCTCATGCTCCTTTTTCCTGATGTTGTAGTCACTTGGTATTGCTACATCCACCACAACGGCTTTCCTCTGTTCTTTATCCACCACCACAATGTCTGGTTGGTTCGCCATTACCATCTTGTCTGTCTGGATCTGGAAGTCCCACAGGATCTTAGCTCGGTCATTCTCCACCACTTTTGGGGGTGTTCCCCACTTTGATCTCGGGGCTTCCAGTCCATATTCTGCACAGATGTTCCTGTACACTATGCCCGCCACTTGGTTATGTCGTTCCATGTATGCTTTCCCTGCCAGCATCTTGCACCCTGCTATTATGTGCTGGACTGTCTCAGGGGCCTCCTTGCACAACCTACACCTTGGGTCTTCTCTGGTGTGGTAGATCTGAGCCTCTATTGCTCTGGTGTTTAGGGCCTGTTCCTGGGCGGCCAGGATGAGTGCCTCTGTGCTGTCCTTGAGTCCAGCTTTCTCCAGCCATTGGTAGGTTTTCCTGACATCAGCCACCTCAGTTATTTGTCGGTGGTACATCCCATGTAGGGGCTTGTCCTCCCATGATGGTACTTCCAGCACCTTGTCTTCTGTTCCCCATTGCCTGAGACATTCGCTGAGCACATCGTCCGTTGAGGCTTTGTCCTTGATGTATTTATGGATTGATTGATAATTCGATCAGTTACTCAGTTCTTCACTTTTTACTTGATACTTTTTTACTCTTACTTGAGTAAAATTTTTGGGTACTCTGCCCACCTATATATATATATATATATATATATATATATATATATATATATATATATATATATATATACATGGAACGACATAACCAAGTGGCGGGCATAGTGTACAGGAACATCTGTGCAGAATATGGACTGGAAGCCCCGAGATCAATGTGGGGAACACCCCCAAAAGTGGTGGAGAATGACCGAGCTAAGATCCTGTGGGACTTCCAGATCCAGACAGACAAGATGGTAATGGCGAACCAACCGGACATTGTGGTGGTGGATAAAGAACAGAGGAAAGCTGTTGTGGTGGATGTAGCAATACCAAGTGACTACAACATCAGGAAAAAGGAGCATGAGAAATTGGAGAAATACCAGGGCCTCAGGGAGGAACTGGAAAAGACCTGGAAGGTGAAGACCACAGTGGTGCCTGTGGTCATCGGGGCCCTCGGGGCAGTCACCCCCAAACTGGAGCAGTGGCTCAAACAGATCAGGAACAACATCTGACATCTCAGTCCAGAAATGTGCAGTTCTAGGCACAGCCAAGATACTGGAGGAGAACCCTCAAGCTCCCAGGCCTCTGGTAGAGGACCCGAGCTCAGAGGATGAAACAGACCACCCACGGAGGGTGAGAAGGGAATGTTTTTTTTTTTTTTATATATATATATATTTGAAAGACATTTTAAATGTCCAGATTAAATAAACAAAGCAGCAAATAAAATTAATTTTGAAGTCTTGTTGAAACCAAAGCAACAGACTGAAGATTTTTATCATTCAATTTTTGGTAAAAACAAAGAAAAAAAGAGAAACGATAAATCATGCCAATGGAATATATTGAGTTTGTTTTAATTTATCATGCAATTACCTGATTTATTGATTATTGTGACAGGCCTTGGTTTGCTGCACTTTAAATACCCAGACAGCTGCTCTGGTTTTGAACTGGCAGATAAATTCATCATCATCCTCTGTGAAATTAGTAAAACTTCTCCGCCTAACATTTCAAATGAATTCAAGATGCAGCTTCAGATGTTCAGACAAAAACTAATCCAGAAACGTTTTCTCTTTCGGTTTCTGATGCATGATAATAATAATAAAGAGCTTTGTGATGCAGTGAAGTACAGAGTCAGCAGCATGTCGGGGTTCATCTGGCCCGTCGGCGTGGAGACGGCTCTGCTTTTACCCGGTGGTGTCAGGTGGCGGGGGCTCGTCAGCGCCACCTCGGCTCAGAACTCCTGCTGCTGCTGCTGCCAGAACCAGAGAGGACAACGGCCTCGTTTCTTCTGGGAAACTGCTACGAAAATACTACAGGACGATTTGTCCTTAGAGTCTATTTTTATATTCGTCATCAACTCATCACTGAAACGTGTGAAGCTCATTCTCCGTGAATTCAAGCTTTTTATGCTGCACGATATTCCACTTCTTTATTTTTACTTCTGCTGCGAGCGTTTTAATCTTCGAAATGAAGCCAAACGAAACCAGACGCAGAAATTTCTTATTGTTTTTTTAGCAAACATCCAAACCTGCAGCTTCGGCGTCGCTGGCAGACAGCAGCTAATTACCTCCCGCCTGAGGGGGAAATCTGCTTTTAACGAGGCATTTTTAATTTGCAGAGAGTAACCTGTTTGTTTTGAAGAGATAACAGAAGGAGGTGAAGATATTTGGAAACATCCAGAGAAAAATTAAAGCACAAGATCAAACAAAATTGTCAAATATTCAGCCTAAATAAATAAGTTTATAAAACTTCTAAACTTAAAAACAAAGCTTTGACATAATCAAACCAGTGTTCTGCTGGCCTTGAAATAAGACAAAACTAACTATTAATTAACTTTACAGCAAGATATGAGAGCTTGTTTTAAATGAATGATTCTTTAATCTTGATGAAAAAGTGAAATAATCTGCCAGTGGAAATAGTTTTTCATCAATAGTAAGAAATTATTGACTTACAAGCCAGAAATGGGAGCTTCAAGTTAGTTTCTTCTGTCCTATTTCAAGTGTACTAAAATATCTGCACTGCCAAAAATACCTGGTAAGATTTTTTTTTTAAGTGTGCTCGTTTGAAACACTGAGATTCTGCCCTCAACAAAGATAATGTAATGAAGTTTTATGTGTAAATATGACACAATTTGAGCCACATTTTGTTTATGGAAGTACTTTTTAAAACTGCAAAATATGTGAAGATGTTACCATCCATCCCCTGCATCTGTTTAGCTTTTAAAATTTGCATCATGTAGCTGACGGCTCTCATTTTGGAGGGAATAGAGCGTCAGCTTGCTGTCAAGTAGCTTGAGGGATTGTCAAGGATTGAAATGAGAATGGGCTCCGAGTCTCATTATGTGCTCAAACCAAACGATCCGACACGCAGACCATTCAGAGAAACAGACATGTGGGTGGTTTGTGGGTCAGGCTAATTCTGAAATCCTGAAAAAGCAGCCGATTCTGCAGGGATTTTCTCTCCAGCTCGGGTCCTATCCTAAACATTTATCTTCAGATTACTCTAAATAGATTCACCATCCAGCAGCATTGCTGTAACAAGCTGCTTTTATGTCACCTTCAGGGTGACTTTTCACCTCCTAATGAGAATCTGCCTCATTTTGAGCAATAACTGTTCCTCACTAAATTGCAGAAGCTGCCCGTTTTGCTCAGCTTTTAAAATAAAGAGGAACGGCGGCGTCATTGTTTCTTTACAGTAACAGAAGCATTGTGGCTGCGATGAAGTGGAATTAAGTTGCAGATCTGATTTTTAATCAGTCATTTGGTGATTTCAGAAGGTTTTACCATCTATAACATCAGAATTAGCTTAAAATGTTTCTCCATTAGACTCAAATCTGGCTGCTGCAGTTTTACTTGATGTCAAACACCAAAATACTGAGGATGAAGACTAAGGAACGGGTCGAATTATTATATGGATGGGTGGATGGATGGACTGACTATAGGATGGATGGATGCATGGATGGATGGACTGACTATAGGATGGATGGATGGATTGATGGATGGATGGATGGATGGATGGACCATCGGATGGATGGATGCATGGATAGATGGATGGACTGACTTGGATGGATGGCTGGATGATGGGTAAATGAGCGGATGGATGGATGGATTGACAGTCAGATGGATGAATGGATGATTGGTAAATGAACGGATGGATGGATGATTGGTAAATGAACACATGTACTGATGGACACTTGGGAATCAACTAACTAAATAAACTAAATTGTTAGTTTGTAACAAAACCTGTAGACAAAATGATCCACCTAACAAACAAAACAACTTCCCTGAATTCATAAATAAATAAATAATGTAATAATAATAATTTAATAATCAACTATTTACATTTTTTTTTATCTGAACCATAAAGATTGTCCAGTGAAATGATCCGTGATGAAACCCTCAGCGATGGTCAACAACATCCTGCCAACTCATCCCGAAGGTCTCGTCCGTCTCCTTTAGCGACCGTCTTATGAAACGCATCAGCCATGAAAGAAACACCTTCAGAGTGCCGACTGAGCACCGACTGCTCGCACCTTTCGGATCAGCGCTGTGAGCAGCTGCTCATCAGGTTTTACATAACAACCTGCAGGGTGTGAAGTTTCAACCTCAGGCTCTGTTTCTCACAGAGCTGCTAACTCTCTCAATCTGGCTGCTCTGTGTGTTAACCAGGAAGTCTGTGGGCGATGGCGCCTTTTCTTTCCTCCACTGAATGTCGGCCACTTTGGTGAAGCTTACTTACAGACAAATTAAGCTGAAGAGTTCAGCTCTGTAAAAATGAAGAGCCCACAGCACTGAACCCCATTGAAAACCTCATTTTTATTCCTCCAAATATTGATCTCTGAACTCTTCCTGATTAAAACATTAGTGTTGTTGTTTCTACATGAACATTCACTTGTTTTCTTTGCATTAATTGAGGTCTGCAAGCTCTGCATCTTTTTGATATTTTGACCATTTCTCATTTTCTGCAAAAAATACTACATTTCCAAGATCCAAGATTTTTTCTTTAAGTGGGATGTTTTTATAGTTCCATCTGGATGTCTAGTAAATATTTAAACATTTTATCAAACATTTTATTAAAGGTAATTCAGACCAGGCTGAAGCAGTCAGACTTCTGTGTGAACGGTTTACAGAAGAATTGCACTGCAAAACTGTATTTTTTACCTATTGTCTAGTGCAAATATCTTAGTAGACTTGACATAGGACAAAACTAACTTTACCTTTCAGCAAGATATAGGAGCTTGTTTTTAATAAATAATTCCTTAATATTGATTAAAAAATACCTATTCCATTGGTAGATTATTTCATTTGTAACATGGAAAAAAAATGTCTTATGAGTTAGTTAATCTCCCAATAGAACTAGAACTTTTAAATCAATATTAAGGAATGATTGACTTAAAATGTTGTTATGTTGCTGAAAAATTACTTGTGTTAGTTTTGTCTTATTTTAAGTGCAACAAGATATTTTCACTAGAAACTAGATCAGATGTACTTTGGTAAGATTTTGTGTTTTTGCAGTGTACTTCAGTAAAAAGCAGCGCACTGTCTACAAAAGTAATAATGGACGCCGCCATCTATGGATCTGTTTGAAGTTATTCAGCAATGGGAGCCGGCAAGATCATAACGAAGCTAATAAAAAGAAAGAACGACTAAAAGCAACGACCTTTTGTGGCGCATTGATCGCAGCTTCTGCAGAGAAGTGAAGTCGGAGCGAAGAGCGGTTTGATTGTGACGAGATGCGCTTCAGTGACACAGACTTCTTTCATAAATTAATAATTATTTTCAGCCACTGTTTACGTCCAGATTTACAGCGTCTGGCTTCTGCTGCTGCAGAATCATGATTCATGTCTCACATCAATGACATAAAAGCTGGATAATGATCAGAACTGGGCCATAAAAAAATTGGATACGGGTCACATGTTTGGGGAAAAAAAGCAATTTAGGACAATTTGAAGAGACCAGATAACATAACAGGAAGCAAGAGTAGCACTACTTCAACATATTTTTACACAAGTAGAAGTAAAAAGTAGACGTCCAAGAAATTACTGAGTGAAAAAGTATTTGGTTTAAAAAGTATTAACCAAGTACTGAGAACTGATCAAATGATCAATCATTTAATATTTAAAAATTACATAATCAGATGGACCAAAATGTAAAGTTAAGTGGAAATGTTGGTATTTTAAGGACAAAAGTGGCAATAATTCATGTAAGTAACAAAAAATAACAAAATCAGGCAAAATGAAATGTTTTCCAAATCAGTTTATTTCATTAAAAAACTTATGAAACTTTAATAAAACTGCAGGTGTGTGTCTGTCTGGTGAATTCTTGGTAAAAACATGTTTGTTTTTTATTCAGTGGGTAGAAAAATCCATAAATTTTACTCAAGTAAGAGCAAAACTACTTCATAATAAAATTACTAAAGTAAAAGTAAAAAGTACAGTGTAGAAAAAAAAACTCCTAAAAGTAAAGTTACTCAATTAAATGTAATTGAGTAAATGTAACTAGTTACTACTCAACTCTGCCTAACAGTGATGGTGGAGAAAACCCACACAGCTTTATTTCATCTTCTCTAGTTAATGTTTTTCTTGCCTGGCCTTTACATTTTGGTAGGCGACCATGTTTTTGCCGTCGTCTTTCCATTTTTTTTGGATGATTTTTTTGGATAAAAAGGTTTGACAATGTTCAAACCTTTTTAACTCCGAACTTGTTTTAATGTAGTTGTTGTTATGCATTATGTTTTCTAACAAATCCATGAAGTCTTTCCACATTATGCTGACTATTTAGATTTGCTTTTGAACCATAAGAAATGGAACATTGACCAACATATTTGATGTGCATTGATGATTTTAATCACGGCATTTGGCAAAATGAAACAAAATGTTACTGGTTTTCACAATTGTTGACTATATAATGTTTTATTTTTTTCTAAAAAAATTTCATTTTCTCCAACTTCAGTTATTCTCACTGTAACAGGATTAAAAAGAAGAATATGGCCGTAATAAGTTCCTGCAGCTTTACCAGCCACTTTCTGCCATGGAAATAGTGACTTAATACTTTAAGTGCACTAATGTCTTTATTCCAGTTTGAACACAGCGTTTTACGGGTCCTCACAAGTCCTTCGTAATTACCGGATGTCACTGCTAATGAATAAAAAGCTGATCTTACCGGCGGCGGGCTCTTTGGAGGGAAACAGCTTGTTATCCAAAGTCATGCTGATGTTGCAGAAAACCTCCTCCTCATCTCGATCAGCATCCAGCTGAAACAGGCAAAAGGAAAATGATATTAACTGTGCTGTTTAAGACTTTCTTGACGTTACCTTTTGTTGCTTCTCCCTTTGTTCCCGGCGGAGTTTGACAGATGAATGAGGCTTGAAACGAGCTGAGGCGCTCTCGGGTCGTTCTGCATTCAGAGCACACCGGAAGCTTTATTAACACTACATTAATTAGCTTCTCCTGCGTGTCGATCGGCCCCTTTCAGAGCCTTCAGAAGCCCGGCTCGCTTCCTCTACATGATCAGGAGGAAAGAGGGCCGTGACGAATAAGGTTTTTGAGTGAACTTGAGACTTCACTTCACTAATCTGTTTCCAGGAGACCCTTATGTGCCATTCAGAAGAAATTACAGCAGCTGAAAGGCAAAAAGTGACCGCAGACTGTAGAAGGTGCCACAGTTTCATCTAAATGCACTGCAGAAAGACTGCAGTTCATTTAGATGCACTTTGATTTCGTTGTAATCAAAGAGATTACAACGGAATATTTAACCAGACATTTCACATGGATCTGTTTATCATGTCTGTGCAGTAGATTTTGTTATAGTGGCTTAGGGTACAGGCTAATTTACTCACAATTAGCCTGCTTAGCTTAGCATAGCTTTATCATGAATAACTGTATTTTTAGCGCCATTAAGCTAACTCTACTTATCAACTTAAAGTGCAAATTATTTAACCATTATAGACTACAAATTGCAAACAGGTGTTAATATACTCCCCTTTCTACTCACAATTAGCCTACTTAATTAGCATAGCTTAATTGTATATAACTATTTTTAGCGCAGTTAAGCTAACTCTATTGATCTTGTCAACTTAAAGTGCAAATTACTGGCTCATTATAGACTACAAATTACAAACAGGTGTTTAATTACTCCCTTTAATTCTCACAATTAGCCTGTTTAGCTTAGCGTAGCTTCACTCTATACCCTCCATTTTTAGTGCTGTTCAGCTAGTTCTATTCAACTTAAAGTGAAAGTCATTGAAAAAATATAAACTACAAATTGTGAACAACTGTCTAATTGCCCTCCTTTCTCCATTATGAAGAGTTTTTTGTGCAGTAGTTTGAGGCTTCTTATTATTATTAAAATTATATCCATCAGCCTGGCAATGGGACTAAATGGAAATTAGCCGCTTAGCTATAATCGCACGTATTTTCTTGTAAATGTTACTTAATACATAATGTTTCATTTAAAAATAATATAAACTTGAAACAATCAATCAATAACCAGAAAATATATATATATATTAATGGCGGTTATAAAACAACAAAAGTACCTACTGACTTGAACTATGACTGAACTTCCTGCTGAATCGTCGTCAGGAGAGAAACTCGCTGCAGACTCCAAACTTAAAGTAAGTGGTGACAGTGGGAGTCAGCAGAAATGTACAAAAAGGATAGACCTTTACAGATAACAAGCTTCCTCTGGAGGTCACCATGGTAACAACAACCCCCCCACCAAAGGATGAGAGCCTGCATCTAAGTGTGAGATGCGTGGGAGACTCCCTGGAGTCTACCTGCAGAGGAGGAGCAGAGGGAATCAGGCTGAGCGTTACTCAGACAGGTCTGAGCCACAGGAGAGCAGCTCGCCGCGCTTCCCTTCACAGCCACAACTATCACCCTCAAAAAGGCCAATCCACGCAAATATACACCGGAGTCCAACATCATTCAGCCTGGAGGTGTTTTAAATGTTTTCTCTCATTTCAATGTGTAAATGTCTAATTGTGAGAAAACGTCAGGAATAGGTGAAAATGTTCCCTGAGATGGTTCATCTACATTAGCTGTGAATTCTTTGTTTATTAAATTGTTTTATCATTGGTATTTTTCAGACGGAACAAAATTAGGGTGAAAATAGTTTCAATTTGGAAAATTAATCAAAATAACCAATGAATACAAAACTCCCAGATATTTTTGAAGACGTATACAAAGAAAGTAATGATTTAAATGTGACCTATTAGGCTTCCTTCAACAGGTTAGCTTAGGTCTATAGGCTACAAAAAAAATTGTTAATTACTTTTTTTGCACAACATCATTTTTAGATAAGATTTTAGTCTAAAAAGCCATTTTAAGGCATCTTGTCTCTTTAAATCCAAATAATCTGCTGGCCACATCCCCTAACTCAACGTTTACACTTGCATGTAAAATTGGCTGCAAACAAATGCACAATTATACAACCGTGCATCTTTGAAAAGCAGAAGTAGAGCCACATGCACAACCAATAAAAAATGCAGCAAGTGGTTTCTGAATAGTTAGGCAACAACAAAATACTTGTCTTTTCCAGCAGCCATTGTACAGCAGTAAAACTAACTGATAAATGTGCTGGAGCTCCACTTGGGTTGCTAGGTGACAGGCTGGGCTTTGCTGAGGTTGCTAGGTAACAGTGCAGTGCCTGCTGATTTGTAACTTTTACATTCCGAAGGTTTTTGAAACGGCTAATTTTCCAGACACCAAAAAACATCCTGAAGCACAAACGGCAACAAAAGGGAAATAAACATCAGCTGTTAATACCAGCCCAGTTTCACTGATCACACTGATGCCTTTGTGTTAAAAAACAACTAATATTGTTCTATATGATGCAAATATATTGTGCATACCCGTTTTGAACAGTAACTGTAGCATCTTTAAGCTTATTAAAAATCTATTATTAGCAAATAAAAAGTCAGCATTATAATATTTTACTTTTACACAGTTCAGATTAACATTTAAAATCGCAAACATCTCAAAACAAGAAGATTTGAGGAGACAGACGAGTATTTCACACAGAGCTTTAAGCAGCATCTCCTTCTGTACTGTGAAGCTGTTTCTGTTCTTTCGGTGCAATCTGTTTGATCAGACAGCTACTTTTACTTTGGGAGGTTCTCAAAGAGTTGGAGTTAAATATAGATGAGAGGCTGTCAAGGATTTATATTTGACTCAAACGTTTGTTTAGGATATTTAGAAATGGATTTAGCGACTGAACGATGGTGTTAGTTTATTTCCAGAGCAGGATTTCATAATAAAATGCTTTACAGACGTCTGAAAACGCCCCAGAAATGCCTCCTTTGTTTGTTTACATCCTGCCTGGATTCTAACGCAGTGCAGGCAGGACAGCGCTGAGCTCACTCGGGGAATATTTAATTAGCTCAGCCAGATTTCCTAGAACGACACAACGGCTTCAATCCTGGCCTCCACAAACAATTATCTCCACTCTGTGCAATTTGCAGTTGGTGCCTTCAGAGATCAGCAGATGCTTGTGAGAGCAACTGTCATTGGTACAAAACAACGGCAAAAAAACAGCCACTTAAATGTAACGTTTGAGGTGGAAAACTTTGTGAAAACAGAATATTTCAGACACTGTTGTCCAGGTGGTTTTAAATGGAAAAAAGACGAACAATTATTTGACTTGTATTAATCCAGCAGTGATTTACATCCAGTGTTTATAAGAGAAGTCAAAGCTGCACACACCAGAGCTGATATTTAAATAAAACAAGCTACTCTAATAACGAAGGCCTCCACTGGGCAAAAACAATTAAGACTCACATCAGATCATCCATGAGTTTAGGAGCCATTATGACTCACAGCTGAGATTCTTCCAATTATCTCATCCGGTTATTACGATACAGAGGAGGATTAGGGCCACTGGAAAAATAATCTGACTCGTTTCCCCTCAGAATCCCGAATTTAATATGAGAATTCTGACTTTAATATGTCAATGCTGTTTTAATCCATGTATTCTGATTTTAATCTGTAAATTCTGACTTTTCTCAAAATTCAGAATTTTTCTCATAATTTTGACTTTAATCTGAGAATTCTGATTTTAATATGTGAAATCTGACTGTAAAATGTGAAATCTGAATTTAATCTGTGAAATCTGACTTTTTTTCAGAATTCTGATTTTTTTTCTCATAATCTTGAATTTAACAAAAACATGATTTCTCCTGTCTTAAATCACACTGAAATAAGCTCAACATCAAATCAATCAATCGCTCAATCAAGCAATCAATCAATCATATTTTATTAATAAGTAAAGATGAGGTTTAGCTGTTAATCCCACACATAAGATTTTGAGATTTCTTTATTGTTTATATATCAACCTTCATGGATTTGGCCTTAAAATTTAATGGATTATTGATACATTTTGAAGAGTTTTATGGGGTTGAAGATGAAGGAAGATTTAAATGAACAAACTGGAAGACTCTGTTTCCTTACGATTTAATTTAAAGTTAAATAAAAAACCAGTTGTTCAGGAGCTGAAAAGCTAAAATAATTAAAAGACGAACCATTTCTTTGACCAAAAAGTGAGTCCATTTATCAGAGTTCTCAGATGAATATTTTGAAGAGAAGGCTTCACTTCGGATTTTGAACAACCTCAGAGATGACTCCGAACGTAATCATTACTATTATTACTTTAAGAGCGCTTCTGTTTCTGACAGCCTTTTGTTTCCTGAGGCGTAAAACGAAGTGATTGCAGGGAACATTTGATGAACCAGACAGACACCGAGAGACGCTGCTTGCTCCACGCTCGCCTGACAGAAAGTGGCAACAGCAATTTACAGCAGGTTCATGCCATCGATGAGGTCTCAAAACGTTCAGACCACAGAGCGGCGGCTGCAGACGTGCTTTCATTTACGGCTGTAAAGGGACAGGAAATTGGGTTTTCTCCAGGTGTTTCTGCAGAAATACAGCGCTTGGGAGAAAAGAAGAAAACTTTTTGAAAATCACTTTTAAGGTAAAACAAACTGCTCATCAGCTGATCAAATATTTGAAACCAAAACCCCCGAAAAGGAAGAGTTTAAATATGTTTTTTTTATCTGCGTGACATTAGAAAACCTCAGTCCAGATTATTGTCATAAAATTAAAAGTTCTTCCAGCTTGGTTGGTTCTCCTCCCTTTCAAAGTCTGTGATGAAGATGTTCTACTAGATCACATATTATGTTTGCAGTTGGCTTCAGAAAGAGGTTTATGTTGGGTTGAGGATCTGTCTGGATAGATGCTTCCAGTTCAGCATGGCGGACATTTCTGTCGTCTTTTTTTTTTGTCCTACAAAGATCAGGATCTTTAAATTGACATATTATGCTTCCTCAGAGAGGTTAAGACGGGTCTATGGGCTACATAAAACAAATTTCTTACATTTTCTTTGCATGCAACCATTCTTAGATAAGATTTTAGTCTGAGCAGTTCTGGCTATTTTGAGCTCCTTTCATCTTGAGCCGTTTTAGGGCGTCTCGTCACTTTAAATCCATATAATCTACTGCTGGCCACGCCCCCAATTCAGTGTTCACACTCGCATGTGAAAATGGCTGACAAAAGATGCAGAATTATATAACGGTACATCTTTGAAAAGCAGAAGTAGAGCCTCCTGCACAACCAACAGCAGGTGGTTTCTGAATAGTAACTCAATGACAAAACACTTGTCTTTTCCAGCAGCCATTGTACAGTGCATAAAGCGGTAATAATCAAAACATGCAATAGTTGCCTTTGAAGTTCTGCATTGGACATTTAAACCAGAGATGTTTCACTGAAATGAAAACGTTTGACGACACAAAGCAGATTCAGTCGCTGTGACTTCCTTCTCAGTTTAATATTTTATTTCCCAGTTTTTCATGAGAACAAGGTTGTATTACTTTTAGTTTTTCTCTGCTGTTTTTACGCCTGCCTCTCGCTTATTATTGCATGAGTCAGTTTCGAACGTTGCCTTTACAAACGGTTACAGTTTAAACTTTCGGTGTTTCTTTATGTTTACCGCACCACAAATGATTAACGTGAATGGAATCGACTTCAGAGAAAGATAAAGTTAAAAGTGAATCAAGAAGTTGTTTGTGTTGTAGCCTTGGGAAAAACAACAGTTTTTAATTCAGGTTTTGTTGCTAAAAGGTTTATCAGAATTCTTTTTACACTAAATTGGTTTTTTTTTTAATCAAGGTTGATTCAAACTTCATGAAATACTCAAAAAACTCACAAAAAACTAGCCAACATGTCAAAGAATATGAACCATTGAGCAATTTAACCATTAAATGAAGCTACTTTTATTATTTGAGACCTTCACATATTTTGTTATTGTTATAAAGAATGAGAAATGTTTCATTACCTTGACAGGATTCATATGTCTTTAGCAAGATTTAAAGGATTTACTTTTTCTTTGTAGATTTTGTATTTAATGAAATGTAGAAATTCTGAAACGTAAGTGATATGTGTATGACTCACATTGCTTGGAACAATAGCAAGAATAAAAGAGATAAAACGGTGAGTAATTTGTGAGAGGTAAATTTTTTATGGGACAGATTAAGAGGAATGTGTTTCATTATTAAAGAGATGCAACCCTCCAGAATAACTGATTTAGTGTCTTAATTAGCCGGACTCCGCTGGGAACTGCACAAAGGTTTTGGAGAGATGTGAAGCAGAAAATGATTTCCCACTTCAGTTCAACTTCTAAAATAATTGTTATGTGTGCTAAAATGAGAAACTGTGTATTTATTTTGGATTCTGAAGACTTGAGACAAAAATTTTCAGTTGCAAATTTACAAAGTGACTCTGGCATGTTTACAAAAACGCCTGCTGCAAATGACACGGTTATTTATTCCTGAAGTATTGTTTAGGAATAAAAAAAATAATCTCTGCTTTTACCTTTAAATGATTGCCATCAGGCTTTGTTAAGGTTGCAAAACCTTTGATTTATGGAGCTCAGATTACAGACATGTTTATCACAAAACAGCTGCAGGATCAGAGCTTCTGTTTCTTAAACCGCAGGTTCTGGTTCTGCTGGAGCTTTCTTCCTGTTACAGGGGAGTTTTTTCTCTCCACGGTTGCTACCTGCATGCTCAGTCTGAGGAATTGCTACAAAAATCCACAAAACGCAAACAATTATCTACCGTCACCAAGTCCAGGAGAAATGAATGTTGCAGATCTGCGGCTCTGTTTCCATTGACCATAAAACTAAACAAATTGAATTTACAAAAACTAATTTGCTTAGTGGAAACATGATGCGGTTTTTGGGCCATATTGAAATAGTATTTCGCAAAACTGCAATGGAAACACTTTTTTCGCATCAAAGCGCATGTAAAACAGCTGAAACACTGGGTGCCTTTAAAAATCAACTCAAAACTCACCTGTTTAGAGTTGCTTATGGCTGATTTAGGATTAGAGTGCCGGTTTTGATGTCTTTGATGTTTTTATCTTTACATTTTATTTCCTTATTCTCTCTGTTTATGTTTTAATGAAGGTTTTAAGCTGTGAGTACCCTTGTGAGATGGCGTACTAACTAAAACTCTGAGGTTTTAATGTTTTTATCTTTTTTTTTGTTTTAATCTTTTTCAAAATGTTTTTCTCTTTCTCACTGTTTATTCCTATTTTTATTTTAATTATGTAGAGCACTTTGAAATGCCTTGCCGCTGAAATGTGCTATACAAAAATAATTTGATTGATTGATTGATCAAACAAGTCACATGGTCAACAACCAGATGTTACTGCTGACGGAAATGACAAAGAAGACGACAGGAAGTGGTTGGGTTGGAGGATGATTTTTTGGGTGTTGTTTTTTTTTTTTTTTGCACAATGTGCAGCTGGCTCAGAAAAAGTTGTAATTCTAACATGTCAAATCCACAGTTCTTCTGTAAAATCACTGACTACAATTCCCCCAAACGCAGCTCATGTAGCCGCTCTCAAGGTTTGTTGCTCTGAATCGAACACTAACGTCTCCTTTGATGGTTGATAGATGATGAATGCTGGCGCCATGACTTTTCATGATTTATTGCGTGAACAAAATTATTCACCTGTGATTTTAATTGAATTCCTTATTTAATGGAAACATTGCAATAACAATATTATGAGTTTTTTCAACATTAGCAGGATAAAGACAAAGATTTGTGCACATTTGTAAAGCAAACGCAGCTGCTGAGTCGATGCAATCTGCTGGTTTTCTTTAGATAGAAAACACGTTAAACTCATTTGAACCATGAACTGAACTTGATGTTTGATAACTAAATGGATTGTCTGAGTCTGAACTAAAATGACTTATTTTTTGTAAAATGATGATATTTGTTGTGAGTTGGCGCTATATAAATTAAACTTTAAGTTTTATGAGGTTTTTAGTGTTGAGTTTTATGTTTTTGTTTTCCTCTTTCTGACCTGTGGTTTGTCCTAATGAGTTTCTGTCTCGTCACACTTTTGTTAGTCGCGCCTCCTGCTAAGTGCTCCTCTCGATTCTCACCCGGTATAAATATACCAGCAAGAGAAAAACAGCGAGAATCTCGTTGTTTTTGTCTGTGACTTCAACTTCTTTGCTGCATGAATAACAATTTTCATCATCGCTCCTGTGTCGCCACATGCCTCCATTCAGGTTACACAATTTTATGATAATCTAAAAATGTGAGATTCGGTGCAAACACCAACTCATCCAGTTATCTAAATCTCAGATCCTGTGACATCTTAAGGTTTTTCTCTTGGGTCACACAGGTATTTCCAGCCCTGTTTGCTCTGCACACATAGCGGGGATCTCAAGAAGCAAGTACAACTTTTCATGAATACTAAAACCAAAGTCCAGAGAAATGCCGTATAGCTGAATGAAATAGCCTCATGACAAACATGGATATTGCACCGGAGCAGGTTGATGGAAACAAAGTGAGTTTAGAAGAGGCTGGAAGAATAGAAATGTGAAAAAGCAAAGAAGAAACAAAAGACTTTCTGCAGATTTGAAGGAGAAATCGTCTAATTTCTGTTGGCTTCAAAGTGAATTCTGCCGTATAAAAACTATCCTTTCACAACAGAGAGATGACATTTCCAAACCTTTTTTTCCCAAACATACATACAGAAACAGTTTTTATGAGAATTATGATTGTTTTTCTCTCTGCCTCTTCATTGACTCCTGCTTACATTTAATTTAGGACTTCATAAAAGTTTTTATTCCTGTCAAGTTATTTTTTTGGTTCCAAAGATGTGCAGTTTTCTTGCACCTATTTTTTATGAATGACTTCAGTTTTCAGTTGGAGATATTATTTTAACAACATTTTTAATAGGGTTAGATGCATGCTTTTCCCCAAATAAAAGCTTCATCATTCATTTTACCTGCTAATACGCATCTTTTATTTTCTTTTTTCAGCTAAGAAGAGCTTGATTTAAGTTTTTTTGTTTTTGATATGTGTATCTTTAATAATTTAAGTAGGTATTTTTAAATACAGTGTTGTTTTTAAAATGTGAATATATCAAATTAGTTTATTCCTTTCTGTGCTTTGTTTGCTCGTTTTCTGTGTTTTTCTTTTAATTTTCCTTTTTTCTATCTTTCTTCCTTCCTCCCTCCTTTCCTTGTTTCTTTACTTGTTTCTTTTTCCTTTTTTCTCCCTCTTTCTTTCTTTCTTTCTTTCTTTCTTTCTTTCTTTTTTTTCCTTTTTCACTTTTCTCTCTTTCTTTCTTTCTTTCTTTCTTTCTTTCTTTCTTTCTTTCTTTCTTTCTTTCTTTCTCATCCTGCTTGTATTACAGTGCAGACTATTTAGTTTATCAGAATGTGTTGAACTCGTATTGATATGTTGTATGTATTCAGTCAACTATGCACTGCAGACAAGATATTGACAACCTATTCCCGCCCCACATAATCCCCATTTAAAACAAATCAGAACCGTTACCTTGGCTCTAACCAGAATGAGCTACACTTATGTGCCTACAATAGACTTAACCATTGAAAAAATTAGTTATCATCAACAGAACAAAAATATTTTGACTTCCTTGAATCAAACAAATTTCAGACTTTTAGTCGTTGCAGACAGAACTCGACATTAATGTGTCATCCACTGTAGATTGTGATGCACTTTTCAAACTCAACCATGCAAAGTGAGTCTGTTTGAGTTGGAGGAGTCGTTCAGTATTCTCGGAGGGAGATCCAGCCGCCCCGAGACGCAGACAGATCGATGAGACTCCCACCAGAGCCTCAGTGCTGCACAAGCTAACTTCTCCTATTAGCGCTCAGCGGGCGCAGATTGAGCACCAAACCTCGAACGGCGACGGGGATCCTAGAGGCGTCCAGCTCAGGCGACCTTCTCACGCGTCCCTGCTGTTATTTATCTTGTCATGTGTAAGTAATGTTTTTTGTTATGCTACCAAAATGTAGCGATCTGTAAGTGTCGCCCTTCTCCTCACGCAGGATGACAATGCTGACCTATTCTACAAATCAGTCGCATATCTGATAAACAATTAAATGGATCTCTAATTTCCAGCTGGCATTTATGCTCAGGCTGTTCCTCTAATGTCGATGACGTTTTTATCAGATTGGCGTCAAATGAGTCTAAATTTGCCTGAAGATGAGATAGAGACATTTATATTCTACCGAGGCTGATTCATTACTGGCGTCATTATCAGCTTCTTGGAGGTAGAGTTTGTCTGAAATAACTGATTCATTGTGAATTAAACTCAAAAATATAGATTTTAGATGGACTGAGTCGCCACTATTGAGGTCATGGACACAATTTGTTCACATTAAACATGCATTTTATGTGTCATTTTGAAGTTTAGATAGTAAAAATAGATGTTTGTTCATTTTCAGAGCAATTCTAGCTGAGGTAGTAATTAAGCCAAAACTACATGAAATAAATCTGCATTTAAGATAAAGGTGCCTGTATCTGTCAAAATGTTTTAGCTTCATCCAGATCAAATTCACTAAAGGAATGATATTTTATTGCATTTTAGGCAATAAAATGTTTATTTTATCATCTAATAAAGGGCTTGAATTACAATTTTAATGTATTTCTAATTTGTTTTCATTTTACAACATTTTTCATTTTGTAAATGAAAAATCTTTAGAACATGCCAATTATTTCCCTGGATTAACCGTTGGAATAATTTATTAATCGCAGGAACATTTGATTAATTGTCTAAATAAACAATTAATTGTTTAGTTAAGTGTTGTAATAATCGATTAATCACCAGAATAATCGATTGATCATCGGAATAGTTGATAGAATTATCGATTCCTAAAATAATTGTTAGTTTCAGTCTGTATATTTAATCATTTTTTCCCGTTTTAATGGTTTAAAAGCAGAGATGCAGCCTCACCGTGACGATCAGGCCTCTCTCCTGGAAGTACTTGACCAGAGGAATGGTGTTCTGCTTGAAGTTGGTCAGGCGTCGGTCGATGGCCTTCGGGTTGTCGTCGGGTCGCCCCTGCTGCTCCGCCCTTTTCTGCAGCCTCTCCTTCAGGCGGCTGTTGGTGCAGGACAGGAAAACCACCAGGTCTGGAGTGCAGATCTGCAGAGAGAGAAATCACATGTGAAGCTGTGAACAGCTTGGAAGAGGCTCCATTCATGCATGATGGCTGTAATCTGACTGCGAGCTGAATACTTCACCGAAGTGAAGCTGAGAGCAGCTGCAGGGGCTGATATCATTCAGAGTCGTGGCGCAGTCGGGTCAAAATGTCGCCATGTTTAAGATGAAGTTCACACAGAAACGAAGAGCTCATCTCAGGCAGGATTTCAGAGGATGAAGATATAAACTACATCCATTCCTTTTGTTTTAAATACCTGAATGACTGCAGGTATTATCTCTGAAAATAACCTGCAGCTTTTCTACAAAAGACACTGTTGTGGCAGAGTGTTCATGAAAGATGTCGATGTTTTTGGTTGACAAACACAGCAACACAGGAGTGTGGCGCTCACAGGAAGTTATTGAACATGGCTTTTTTAAAATTCCTGCATATACTGTCATAGTTAAAATAAACGGTGAAAAAAATGGCGATTTGCTAAAATTAGCTAAAAATTTTATAATATTCCATTGTTGTAGTTTTATGCTAATATGAAATTACATCATTCTGGGACCGGGTGATAAATCCATTTGATTGGTTTTAGAAGATTAAATTAGTTGAAAAAGATATATTTTTTTACCAATACATCCCTTGAGTTTCCATTATGTATTTTTTTTTTATGATATATAATATTCATAATAATATATGAATTATTATATATTATTATATAAAAATTCATTCATTATATAATAATTCATATATATATATATATATATATATAACTGAAAAACCTTTAGAAAATATTTATTAAAATGGAAATAATTTCTAAAATTTTTAAGCCACATCTCCCAGTCCTGCCTCCTACTAGTCTGGCGAAGGTATTGCAAGAACATTCTTGACACTTCCACATTAATGTTTTGCTTTTAGGACAGGATAGGTTTTAACAAAAACAAAAAATAGAAAAATCTGGTGTAAAGTAAATTACTTCTCTGGCCTTCAGAGAAGTTGCTGTATTATAACCGGTTCTGCAGTGTTGGGTCAGTAACTCTAAGGCCGCGTCACGTTTCGAGTTTAACCGTGAGAGCAGAAATTATTTACGATTCATCCCAGAAACCTGAGAGCCGAGATCCCACTAAGAAGGTCTGTCCCCCAGAGAGCCAGGAAATTAATCACTTGGTTTAAAATTAAACCAAACGGGGAACCAGTGCGAAGAGACGAGGCCTAAATCGATGTAAAACAGCCAGCCTCCTTTAACGGCTGCTTCTGTGGGTGAATTATTGGCATTTTGTAATCCAGGTTGGAAGACACCAGAAAAGCGAAAAAACAACTCAACTTTATAAATAACAACAAAAAAAAAGGCTGACATTAAAATGGAAAAATAGCAATTTATTTTCTTATAAAATTTTATAGGAGATGAGAATAGTGCATTCATTTTTAATCAGGCATCCGTAGGACGGAAACAAACCCTCTGGTCCTTCCTTTGATGCTAAACACAGAAGGAAATGAAGACAAACTCGTGTGTATTTAATGTACATTTTATGTGCCACAGTCTGAAACTACAGTAGTTTCATGGTTTCGTACTTTGGTCTGTTTGTTACAAACAAAAAAGTTAACACTATAAAACTGGCTAAAGATTTGGTTGGATTATTTTTTATTAGTAAAGAACAAGGTGAGAGATTAAATGGTTGGATTGATAAAATATGGATTACATGTGACTAAATGCACTTGAAAATGTTCAATATTGCTGTTTAGTAACTGTTTATAAGACATCTGAAATTAAAAAAGTAACTGGACTTGTTTTGATATTTGAATAGTCTGAGATGCACTTGAACGCACCAGAAAACCGCAGCTGTTGTGATATTGTGCAGCATTTTGGGCTGGTTGAATCAGCTGGACTTCAGATGATTCTTTTCTTAAATCTATGATGTTTACATTAAGTTAGACAATATTTCACGTGAGTAGTTCAGTACTGTGGTTGCATGAGGAGGCTTAATGTTCCCAAACAGCAGAGTTTAGTGACTGCTGGGAGGTCCGTCTGTTTTGTTTTGGTGTCACGTTTTAAAGTTGCCCAACAGAACGTGGCATTGCACAATTAGTTCCTCACATGGTTTGGAAGCGAAATGGCTGCACCAGATATTTTTGATCAGAAAAGTAGATGTGCCAATAGTCTTGAACACTTCAAATCACTCTTTAAAACTCACTTTTATTCTTTTGCATTTACATAATTGTAATCTACCTGTCCTGTTTAATTTATTGTGTTTTATTCTTAGACGTTTTTATCTGTGGTTTTAAGAGTACAATACAGTTTATAGCTGTTTTTAAAGTGTTTATAAATAAATTGACATTGGTCTGAGCGTTACTCTGATTCCTACCATTACAACTAAAGGTAACACTTTGTTTGAAGGGGTGTGGATAAGACTGACATCACAGTGCCATAAACATGACAAACATCATGAACATGAAGGAGGCTTTATGAATGTTTACGACGGCTGTCATGAAGTTTCATTCGTTATAATGACACTTTTAATGGACCTTTTATGCAAATCCTAATAGAACTTTGCATTAAAAGGGTCATTACTGACCAAATAATGCAAAGTTTACACTTTTAATGGACTTTTAGTGCATGCGTAATGCTTCGTGACGAATCTTTTATGTCATGTCATGTCAGTCTTATTCACACCCTTCAAATAAAGTGTTGCCCAGCTAAATTAGCAGAAGATACCGTTGCATATGAGCAAAATGTTGTCAATATTCTGCTAATGTAAAACCCCCACCACAATTTTACAATTTTCATTACATGAGAAATGCGATTAAATCACATATGAATAAGTTTTATCAGGCGTTAAAAACGACTTCTTGTCGTCTTCTTTTTCGTGATTTCCACCAGTGGTAACATCTAGTTATTGATCATGTGACTCATATATTGTAAAAAATAAAGTGTTTCTGTTGCAGTTTTGCAAAATAAATCAATTTAAATACGGTTGGAAAAATCCCACCTCATTCTAGCACCAAAACATTTTAGTAGCAAACGAGAGTTTTTTCTGAAATTGGTGAGTTTCCATTAGGGAAATTTATTCTCAAAATGTCAAATTGTGCAAGTATGTGGTGAATGAAAACACAGCTACTGACAGTTGACCATCCAGTTCACTGGAACAGGAAGTTATCCTTTTGTAATAGAGTCATTATTCATACTGTCTCACTTTTTTGTTTCCTGTATTTACAGTACATGAAATGCATGCGATGAGCATTCCTCAGTCTGCATCTGATCTGGCACACTGCCACGGATAAAAATAGCCCGAATGGCGTCTACACAGGTGCATGCCACTGATTCCAGTTAAAGTTTCAGTTTCCATGGAAACCATGCACACATGCATGTATTTCTCTCACATTTGGCTGCTGATGTTGAGGGTAGGACACCGCCAGCGTTTGTTTGGAGAGGTTATTACTCGTTAATCTTTTCCTCACGTCACATGAGAGGAAGAAGATAAACGGCAGACTTGGTTAATTTTTGCACCACCTGTCGAGTCAGAGAGGTGTTTTGTAAAAAAAAACACACAAAAAACAACTACTTAGAAACTCTTAAAAAGGTTTCGTAAAAAATACAGATAAAACGAGCAAAATCAATAAGGTGACGATCTGTTGAATGCACTGGCTCAAATCAAAATATCAAAACAAAAAAGACATTTTAATGGTCGTATTTCAGTCTGCTCCTGACTGGTTTTTTTTAAATCATTATTTTTTTAACTAGAGAATTTTCACACCTTTGTAGAAAATAACAGATAAAAATTCACTTTGTAAAACAGTAAAGTTAAAATTGGCATCACAGCTGCTGCAAACAAAGCAGAGAGAGAAAGGAGTGGTAGAGGCGGCGTTATCTGGTGTTTTTATTCTTTATTTAATTTTCTTTTGTTCCTTTTGCTTTTGATAAATCTGTATCTGCAGACCATCAGGCATTTCCATCTGTCAGCATAAACAATCCCAGTTTTTCTCCTTCAGCATTCAGCGCGTCATTTTCTGATCTCAGGTGTGTCGGCAGGCTTTATGGGAACGTATTATGACTTTTTTTTTTTTTTAAACCAGGAGAAATATCCAAATGTGAATTCATGGGATGATTTTCTAAATGAACAGCTGCTTCTTTCAGCTCATACACAGCAAAAACACAGAATTTACCAAGTATTTGTTTAGTTTCTAGCACAAATATCATCATGATTCAAAAGAATTAAAGTACAATTGAAGTAAGATGAAACTAATACGTAATTTTTCATAAACCTCTAGACGCTTGATTTAATTGAATAATTCCTTACTACTGATGAAAAAGTTCTAGTTCCACTGGTAGATTATCTTAGTTGTAACATGGGAAAAACTTCTTTTTATAAGTGAAATAATTTTCAAATCAAATTGGACTTGAATAGCACATTTCAGCAACAATGCTTTACTTCATAAAAACACAAAAATCAACAATTGAAACATTTTACCATCCATACACATCAGATTGTTGATCAAAGTTTCATTTATAATGTTTCAAAAGCAGCTTTAAATTGATGGGTTTTTAGTCCTAATGTAAAGGAACTCAGTGTTTTGGCTGTTTTGCAGTTTTCAGGACGTTTGTTCCAGATTTGTGCTGCATAGAAGCTGAATGCTGCTTCTCCATGTTTGGTTCTGGTTCTGGGGATGCAGAGCAGAACCAAAACCAGAAGACCTGAGAGGTTCTGGAAGGTTGCCATGACAACAACCTTGACAAACCGTTAACCAGTAAGTTTATGTCTGTTCTCTGAGCTACAGGGAGTCAGTGCAAGACTGTAGAACTGGGGTGATGAGCTTTAACTTCCTGGTTTTAGTCAGAACTCCAGCAGCAGCAGCGTTCTGGATCAGATTTATTTTTTAGTCAGACCCGTGAAGACATTGTTGCAGTAATCAATGCGACTAAAGATAAACCCATGGATGAGTTTCTCTAGATCTTGCTGTAACGTTAATCCTGTAATTCTGGAGATGTTCTTCAGGTAATAGAAGGCCGACTTTGTAACTATCTTTATGTGGCTCTGAAGGTTCAGGTCAGAGTCCATCACTACTCCCAGATTTTGTACCTGAACTCTAGTTTCCAGCTGTAATAACAGAAGCGTGGCGTCGACTCTAGATTGTTCCTCTTCAGGTCCAAAGATGATAACTTCATTTTTGTTTCTGGTCAGCCGGAGAAAGTTTTGGCACATCCACACATTTATTTGTTCTAAGAATCTGTTCATAATTTCTCAACTCTCCACTTAAAACAAGCTCCTTGCTGAAGAGTTTCAAAAGTAAAGCATTTGCAACTTGGCAAATGAAGTTGCAAGTTTTTTTTTTTTTTTTTTTAATCTTTGAGACTCATCTCAAAATTTGAGGCTTTTAAAGCAAATTTTCCACTTTTCAAACTCAGAAATGTCCTTGTTTTTCTAGAGAAATTCTTGGTAACACTTCATTTAATGGGGTGTGCATAAGACTGACATGACATTGTCATAAACGTGACATAACACCTTTATAAATGCTTACAACTATTGTCATGAAGTGTCATTTGGTAAATAATTACACATATTATGCAAAGCTGACCATTTTAATGGACCTTTAATACAAGTTTTAATGCAGGTTTGCATCAAATGTCATTATTTATCAAATGACACTTCATGACAACAGTTGTAAACATTTATCTTCATCTTCATGACACGTGTTACGTCATGTTTTTGACAGTTTCATGTCAGTCTTATGCACACCCCATTAAATAAAGTGTTACCAAATTCTTTTTCTTTTTTCACATCTACAATGCCCCGAATACGCCGTCATAAAAATCAGCGCTGTGCTCTCACATTATCCTGTAATTGGTTTCTGCCAGGACAGGATGTTTTATACCTTTTCTGAAGTGTGACAGAAAAGTGTTAGAGAGTTACAACATCATCACCAAAATTACTCCAGTCCAGGGTTGTTTTTTTATATCAACATGACGTAAAACAGATCATTTAACTGGTTTCAGAGTATATGTTTGCTAAGATGAGAATGTGTGACCTATAAATGTAAGTTTCAGAGTGTCTGCTGAACGTTTTTGCTTCCAGATTGACAGGAGTGATGATGACAGAGCGTTGCCACCCGGCGGGTCTGTTTGTGAAAAGCCTGTAAGTGAGGATGGAGGGCTGGACGGTCTCTCTGGGCGGCCATAAAGGGAGCTCATGAATGGCCGCTCTGATGCTTTAAAGGGCAAAGTGCCGCATGGGGTGCGTAATGAAAATGGATGCTGCCGACCCTCAGAGGACCAAACGGTTTTCCCCCAAGCCGAGGACTTAAAGAAAAGAAGTGAACCTTTCAGGAACCTTTCAGCTGAATGATGCATAAAGTAACACTTAATGTGAGGGTCAGTGAATCGTTTTTTAATCCTTTAAAGGTCAAAGTATGGTGGTTCAACGACACTAAACGAGTTTCTATTTTCAGGTTGTCTCACTGACATTTTCTGAGATTTCTGTTGTCAGTTCTGGAAGTTATACTTCAACGTAATCCACCTCAGTAGCAATATTATTAACCCTTTCATATAGGATTCAATAAGTTAGGATATTATTGAAGAGTCAATAAAAGTTAATTTCACTAACTCCATCACCAAGACAAACATTATATAGATTAATTAGACAAAGGCTGATGTTTTAAAGGTCACATATCATGCTTTCTTGAACAGATTAAGATAGGTTTAAGGGATATCTTAATCTATTTACATTTTTTTTCACAGTTAGTGAGATTTTAGTCTGCCTAATTTGAGCTTCTGTCAGAATGAGCTGTTTTAGGGGATCCTGTCATTTTAAATCCATATAATCTGCTGGCCAGGCCCCCTAACTCAATGTTTACACTCATACGTGAAAATGGCTGCAAACAGATGCGCGATTATACATCAGTACATTTTTGAAAAGTGGAAGTGGAGCCTCCTGTACAACCAGCAAGAACGCAGCAAGTGGTTTCTGAATGGTAAGTCAACAACAAAACACTAGTCTTTTCCAGCAGTCATTGTATAGTGCACCGCTGATTTTGTGTGTTTGAAAGTATTTTTTTATGTCTTTTTTTTAATTATTTGTATTTTTGTGTTTTGATTTTGTGTGTTTGTATTTAGAACAGCCTCTAGTATGGCAAAGACTAATGGGGATCAATTTTCTCTTTATTTAACGGGGATCCTTAAATAAATGAGTAAAGAAACAAAACCGATTGTGCTGGAGTTCCGCTGGGGTTGCTAGGTAACAGGCTGGGCTTCCATGGGGTTGCTAGGTAACAGGCTGGGCTTCCATGGGGTTGCTAGGTAACAGGCTGGGCTTCCATGGGGTTGCTAGGTTACGGGCAGATTTGTGACTTTACGTTCCAAAGGTTTTATGTTGCACCTGCATTTCTTCACTGTAGGAAAGCAAAGAATATTTCTATTCTATTTCTATAAAAACTATTCAAAACATGTAAAATCATAAAAGGTTGTATTGCCTTAATGTCCATAAATATTTTTCCACTAATTATTAATTCAATTCAATTTTTAAAAAATACTTTATTGATCCCAAAGGCACCATGAAGTTATTGTTATATTCCATTTGATAATAAAATAGAAAATTATACATATTTTTTTCAAAAGTGGTACTCATTGTGTTGATCTAACATATTTTGAGATCACTTCTGTTATTCTGGAGTAAATCTGCTTCTTGTAGCAAGGCAACAAGGCATAACACTGCAAAAACACCAAATCCTACCAAGTATTTTTATCTAGTTTCCAATGCAAATTCCTTAGTACACTTGAAGTAATGCAAAATTAATATGTTTTTTTTCCAGCAAGATATAATAGCTTGTTTTAAGTCAGATTATTTCACTTGCAGTGAAACATTTTTCCCATGTTAGTGAAATAATCTCACTTTTTCATCAATATTGAGGAATTATTTAATTAAAACAAGTTGCTATTAATTACTTAAAAGTTGCTTGTTAATTAGTTCAGTCTTAATTAAAGTGTACTAAGATATTAGCAGTAGAAACCAGACCAAACATTCTTGGTAGGATTTTGTGTTTTTGCAGATTTTGTTAGGATTTTGTGTTTTTGCAGTGTGTGGGGTTTCCAGACAGTCTAACTCTGTTACTTTCTGGGCTGTGTGGGTATTTTAATCCCAGCAGACAGTCTTCCAGGCTTTCTCCCTCTGTCTGAGCCTTTAAGAGCCGTGGAGCTGCTGCTGACAAGTAGAGGAGTTTCCACTTGAGTTTTCAGCAGATCCTTCAGGACATTTACCAGCAAAACAGTGACTTCACTTAAACTATGATTTCTTTTTCAGTCTATTTCCGGTTGACTGAGTTAAAATCCATGAAATATTTATTTTTGCACTGATTACTTGTGATTCAAATTGTTATACATCATAAATATAACACAATCAGTTCCTTCAGACATGCTTCACGACCTTCCTCTCTATATATAGAAGC
Organism: Poecilia reticulata; assembly: GCF_904066995.2. Classification (NCBI taxonomy): domain Eukaryota; kingdom Metazoa; phylum Chordata; class Actinopteri; order Cyprinodontiformes; family Poeciliidae; genus Poecilia; species Poecilia reticulata. The sequence continues at coordinate 24,344,238 of NC_088846.1, forward strand.
ACTCTACATCAGTTACTGCCTATAATTTGATTATATGTGAAAAATACTTGGAATCACTCACAACCTGTGTATCATCACTTCCCATCTCTGTTCTGCATTATCTGCTGCTGATTAGAAGGTCATATTTAACTTTTGGACGGCAGGGATTTGCAGGAGGTTTAATTTGAGCTGAATATGTCAGATACCAAGCTGGATCCTGAATCGACACAAAGATGTTTCTTAGCAACAGAGAGCTACGGCGACAATCGTTTCAGAGCTGGAAAATTTGGCTTTTATTTCTTTGTTTTAGTGTCGGCAATAATAAAAAGCTGAAAAGTGACAGAATAACTAAGGCTAAAGCAGAGAAGACCTGAAATTCCCCAGAAATAAAACTGGCATCCTAAGTGTTTGCAGGTGTTTTGGATTCTCTCATCTGACCCAATAAAACTTACTAACTTCAATGTAAAATCTTTATTTTTTCTGCCTAGTGGATGTTTATTTTCACCACAGTTCTTTTGAAAAACATAAAAAAAACTAGAAAATATTTCATATTTACCTGACAATTTGCAACAAACAGATTTTATACCATCATAATTGACTTAATATTTAGTTTCAGCAAAGTTGCATTAAACGTTAATGTAACTATAGAAACAAAGACCATCATTAGCCTGCATGAACTCTATTTGAATCTGTTTAGATTTTAATACAGGTTGTTTTCTGCTTGTCAGTCATCCATTCCTTTTGTTGTGTATTTTCATTTTTAAATAAATTTTTCTTGCAGCTTTCAGTGCTAAATCTTTGCTCTTCTTTTCTACCTTCTTTTAAAACTCAAATACTCCGTTGTGCTTTTTGGAACCGAAATGTTTCTTATCTGCTCCTCCACTCCTGCACTTTCTCGTCAGTGCTTCATGTCGTCTCAGGACAGCACTGTTTGTTTTCTCCTCTGCTCCCGAGCTTCACAGACCCCCGTTTAATAACCAGTTGTCACTTTATTCGATTTGAATACAAGGCCTGCTGCTTGTGCACATTGACGACAGAGTGGGCATCAGCTCTTGTCTAGTCATCAGTGACTTTAGGAGCTGTTTTTGCGCGGTCGCCTGGACACGGCTGCAAACAAAAGTACAAGCTTGTATTATCTGTGTGTTTTCATCTCCATTGAATGTTCCCTGGCACCTTATCTAACCTCAGGGTCCGTCTTCAAACCATCACTCTCCCTTTTAAAAAGAGATCTAAACAGCGATTCCAATAAACCTGCATCAATAAAAACAACCTCGTAAGCTTAACTACATCTGGAGGTTATTATTTGTGATATGAGGAATTAAATATTACCGCTGTCAACTGTAATGTGTTAATATAAAAAGCTTAAAGGTGAACAATTTATGCTTCCTTGACACAAAACAAAATGTTTTGTGAGATTAAGGTCAGAATTCTGTGGTGGCGTATTACGACCAATATAGATAGAAAAAGGAGCAAATTTCCACCAAACACCTCCGACATTTTTCTTTTTTAGAAAAAACAAGAAAATTTCTGTGCTCCAGAAATCAACAATTTGGAATAAAAAAATTTGACATTAATCTAAAAAAAATTCTAGAAAACTTGTAAATTTCCGAGTTTGATCAATTGTAAATTTGCTAGAAAAACAGGGAAATTTTGAGATTAATCTCAGAATTTTTTTTTTCCAAAAATAAACAAGGAAATTTCAAAGTTTCAAAAATAAAAACGTTTACTGGAAAAAGCTCAAATATTCTAGAAAAGACAGAAATTTTCTAAGTTTGAAAAGTAAAAAAAATTGCTAGAAAAAAACAGAAATTTTGAGATTAATCATAGAAATATTCTAGAAAAAACTTTATAAAGTCAAAAATTAACTAGAAAAAAAATACTGTGGAACTTCTAAAATCAATTAATTAAAAAAGTTTTCTATTAAAAAATTTTGGAAATTTTTATATCAATTTGAGAATTTTCTATAAAAAAACTGGAAAATTTGAAATGATCCTTAAGAAATGTTCAAAAGAAAAAACACAAAAAGTCAAAAATTTGCTAGATAAATACTCATACATTTTGACATTAATCTTCAAAAGTTTTTGACTTTTGCAAATGTGAAATTTTTGTATTTGTTCTATAAAATTTCAGAGATTAATCTCAAAATGTCTGAGTTTGTTTTTTCTAGCTACAAAGGCTTTAATAAACCATCATATAATCCTGAGAATAAAAGACATAATTCTTTTTTCCCCAGTGGTCCTGATCCTTTTCCATAAGAATGTGTTTAATCTGATTAAATTTCTTAATCAGTTCACAGCACTGCTAACTGTGACTTCCAGGCTCCCTGAATGCCAAATGAGGAAGAGGATGTTCGCCTTTAACCATGTATTTATCTCCATTGTTTTCACTCTCAGCAGACGTGGAGGCAAGGAGATAAAACTATGTTTAATCACAACCAATCTGCTTCATGCCTTAAACAGCTGGAGTTGCTTATTATAACCATGATTACAGCCAATTTATAACCTCCACCGCTGAGCCAGTCATTGCAGAGGAATTGTCGCTGTTCCAGCCTCACACTATGCCATCCAGTTTATTTGTTTTGTTGCCTCGGGGCAGCTTCCACGCAGGGCACTTATTCTGGGAGGAATCTGCTGTCACATAACGCGGAGCGAGGGAGACAACGGCACAGGAGCTCTCGTTAAGCCAAGATGTTTCCTCCTCACGGTAACGGCGAGAAGAGGTCCAATCGCCACACAGACGGAGGGAAACGACACAGAGATGCTGTCCAGAGAGGTAAATACGACTTCTACAGGAAGAGACGCTTCTAATCGCATCAGAACGCTGCGGACAACCAGCTGACCTACATCCTAAATGAGCAAGTTATGTTAATAACATGATAGGGTTAGCAAAATAAGTGTTGACACGATGCAAAAAACACAAAGTCTTTTTGTTTTGTTGTGTCACATAATCAATAAAAATACAGTTTGGGACAAAATAGGTAAAATTTCAGGGCATTTTCCTACTTTTGTGGATAAATTCACATTAAAAGAAACCAATGCTGCTGATGAACAAATCTGCACTGTAAAAACACAAAATCTTTTCTGGTCTAGTTTCTACTGGAAATATCTCAGAATGCTTGAAATATGACAAAACCAATCGTAAGATTTTTAAGTCAAAGTATAAAAAGTACTAGTTCTACTGGCATATTATTTCACTTATAAAATTAGAAAATGACTTGTTATAAGCAGATGTGGGTAGAGTACCTAAAAATATTACCAAGTAAGAGTAGCACTACAGATGGACTGAAACATAAATGTATGTGGAAATTTTGGTGTTTTAAGGATGAAATTGACAATAACTCATGTAAATAACAAAATCAGGCAAAATAAATGTCTCCAAATCAGTTTCCTTCAACAGAAAACTTATAAAACTTTAATAAAAACTGCAGGTGTGAGTCTGTGTCTGGTGAGTTTTTGGTTAAAACATGTTTGTTTTTCATTCAGTGGGTAGAAAATCCAGAAATTTTACTCCAGAGTAGAAATACTTCAGTAAAAGTAAAAAGTACAGCACAGTAAAAATACTCCTTAAAGTTTTTTTGTTTTTTCTCAAAAAAGTTACTCAAGTAAATATAAATGAGTAAATGTAACTAGTTACTGCAGAGCTCTGGTTATGAGTGAAATGGTAAAGAAAATGCCTTTTATTTGATTAATCATTAACCGTCAGAAAAACCAAAAACTTAAATAAATATTAGATTTAGTGGTAAATTCAAACATGATTTTAATGCCACTCATTTGTATTTATCATAGCAATAAAATCCAGTCCAGCAGGTCGTGAACCTCACATCAAACTTCATCTATAAATCTGACTGAGAAAAAGAAAGCTCTGTGTTTGAGTCTTCCTCATGCATAGATTATTCACACGTACTCCATCTTCCTCCTACAGTCAGGTTTCCCCGTTTCCTGCTCCTCTTCCTCATCCTCGGCTTTCTGTTCCGCTATTATGCGATTATAAAGCAAATCAAAAGCCTCACATCACACCTGCTACTGAGATAAATAAGGTTGTGGGGCACACGGCAGTTTGGATACGTTGGCTATAAACAGTCATGTAAAAAGAGTTAATCTGTTATAAAAATGGGCTGAAAAACAAATTCCTGCAAGCTAAAAACTCGACTACAGTGAAAACATTTCCATGTGATCCAACAGTTACTAACAGCAGGAGAGCAAACATTATATAAAATCCTCCTTTAGGATTTTAAAACTTGTTTACTTATGTTCTCCTCAGGGCAGTTTCTCTGTCCTGTCAGGTTTTTATATCTTGCGTAATCCAGAAATATATCTTCCATCAACATTTGCATCTATATAAACTACTTTTCCTGTTTTCTTTTGGATCACTCAGTAGGAGGCAACAAAACAAACAGTAGGGACAAAACATGTCTAATACAACCCATTTAAATGAGATGAAGTAATGACTCATGAATGATGTTCACTCATTTTAAACAGCAGAACAGGTAGCTACAACAAACATGATTAACTAACTCTTTAATTTTCATTTAATTGCACATTACCGGTATTTGTACCATCTTCATTAAAATGCTTCAACAATGAAAAACGGCTGTTTGGTTTCGGTTCAGTAAAGCAGTTTCTGGTGGTTTGTTTTACCAAAAGTGTTAATGCACTTTACACAGAGTTTCAAACAGTTACTGATAAATAATATATTAGTGTTAATGGTTTAATGTCTGATTGGGTTCCTCTAACCATGAAGGGAAGGCTGGTAAAATTCAACATGGCATAAATGTTGCTAAAATTATTCATTTATACTGCAAAGAAATTATTCTTTCCCACAAAAGAATAAAAAACCCTCTAACGCTGTATGGCTCTACCTGGTCGGACGCTTAAAAAATTTCACATGCAAAAACAGAAGAATGTAAACTAAAGAAAGGGAATGCTACGATGTCGTATCAGGGTCGTAGATGTGGGAAAAAATAGGAGCAAATTTCTGCCAAAAATGCTCAGAAATTTTCTGAGTTTCAAAACTTGAAAATGTTTTAACTTTTGAAACTCAGAAATTTCCTGGTTTTTCTAGAAAATTTGTGAGACTAATCTCAACATTTCTGAGTTTTCTCTGACTTTTGGAGCTCAGACATTTTCTTGTTTTTCCTAGAACAATTCTGAGATTAATCTCAAAATATCTGACATTTTTCAACAAATTTTCAACATTTGGAGCTCAGAAATGTCCTTGTTTTTATTTATTTTTCTAGAACATTTCTGAGACTAATCTCAAAATTTCTGATTTTTTTCAGACATTTGGAGTGCAGAAATGTCCTTGTTTTTTCTAGAATATTTCTGAGTTTCTGTTCTATTTCCATTGGCCATAATGCACTGCTGTAGAATGCATTAACTGGTCACAAGCAATCAAATTAAGCTTATCCAAGTTAATTTATTAAGTTGTCATGGTAAACAAATGTAAACAAAATTAGTTCAATTAACTCCATTTACCAATTAACATTCTCCTTTTTCAGTTTTACTGTTGACTTTTTACAGTATATCGTTGTTGCACTGAATCTTATATGACATTATCCTGTTCGTATTTTCCTGCTTTCGCTACATGAAAGGCGAGGAACATCACAGACAGACTGACAGTTCATTACGAAACCCGGGAGTTATACTTAACACACTCCGCTGGAAGTGCAACCCTCCATGTTATAGATGTTTGACAGAAGAGCACAAAAAGCCATTTTCACAGACTCCAGCCATATTGAGTCTGGTAAAGGAATATACTTTCTTATTTCAGCCGGTTTCTGAGCATTGAAGACAATTTGTCACAGGCACAAATTATGCTTTAAAAGAGGAGACGGTGTCTGCAGGAGCGAATGCAGTGAGAAGAGTGGTAGTGAACCAAAATGGCAACATTGTGAGTGAGACAGCTAAATAAAGCTCTGAATCCTCCTGGGAAGCTCTACAGTATAATGAGTGCAAATAGAGACTTTAACTGAAACTTGACGGCTGAAGTGAAGGCATGTTTTACAGTCAGCAGCTCCTGAAACACGACAAATCTTGTAAAAACTACAAAAAATGACTATGTTAACTTTCAGCATCAATAATTCCTCTGTGTGTGTTTTAAATTGTGGGGTTCAATCTGTAATGTTTGCTTTGTGGTGCTGTAGTTTGGACTGTGTTAATTTATAAATCCATAATATAAGCTATGAGTGGTTCAGGACTTCCATATCGTGTAAATACATATTTTTATGCATCTTTACTTCCATTTGTGTGCCTGCACGCTATCTGGTGTCACAGAAGGAATATGTAATGCAGTCCCTGAAAAGAAATGGCTTTTTGCGTCACCCATCAGCTGACATAAGCAGATCACATATATCCAATTGATTAGCTAAGGCAGCCCACTTTAACCGGCCCTTTTTACATGTTGTCTCTGCAAAGATGAGATGCAGCACAACACAAATGTCTAGTAGGCAGCTTCTCTCTGAGCCAAACCTGCTTCATCCCTGAAATTCATTTTAAGCAACAGAAAAAATGACAAACATTTTTTCAAAAATGTTATTCAAGTAAATGTAATTGAGTAAATGTAACTAGTAACTATCCCGTCCAACAAAGCTAAACTCATAGTTGTTGGCATAGTGATGTTAGCTCAAATTAATCAACAACCAACAAAAACATCTATAAAATGCTATTGTATTGACATTTTTACTGAACTAGAGGGTGATTTATCAAATCCCTTGAGTGAAACATTCAGAGTAATACCTGATGGGTATTTCTAAGTTAACTATGGGGGAATTTTTCTGCCATAATTCGAGAGCACACATTTTCAGTCTGAAAGCAGGATTTCAAGTCTTTTGTTCTCAAAACTTTTAATACTTTTGCTTACATTTTTATTTTGAAACCAGGACTTCGTGTATTTCTTCTCAAAACTTGTAATGTTTAGTCAAATCTTTCTCCTCTGCTCGCTTACAAAACATTTTCTGCTTTCTTTTAGAACCGCCTTTTGGAACCGGCGCTTGGCAACCTCTCAGCCAATAGAATTAAAGTGTTGTACTGGGTGCGTTTGTTTCCTTCTAGCAGGTGTGCCTGCGTGGCTACTGTCGATTGTAGCAATCTGTGCTAGCCACTGGATGTGGTTGGTTGAGTGAACAAACTCCTGCCTAAGATCAGTAGCTGTTAGCGATCAGTAGCTGTTAGCGATCAGTAGCTGTTAGCGATCAGTAGCTATTAGCGATCAGTAGCTGTTAGCAATCAGTATCACTGGTGGCGGATGTTTAGTGTAACATGAAGCAGTCGATGTTTCTCCCTACATCCAGTGACTAGCGCAAGTTGCCAGGCGACGGTGCATTTTTGTTCCAGAAGCAAGCAGAGAAGATTTTGTAAGTGAGCAGAGAGTCCGAGCAGAGACTAGGTCTGAGCGCGAGGAGAAGTTTTGAGTACAAGCATTATAAGATTTGAGAAGAATGACATGAAATCCTTATTTCAGACTGAAAATGTGTGCTCTTGGATTATAACGGGTCAGATACTTGAAAAGGCTAAACAAATACCTGTTCATTAGCTGATAATTATTGGACAGTTTGGTAAGAGGATAAGAAAGCAGCAGCCTCAGAGGTGACATGGTAACATAAAGCACAATGAGTGGGATTGGTGTGAACTCATGCCAGCGCTGATACGGGACGTGACGCACACGCAGTGATAAAACAGCCAAAGTGGTGGTGAAGGCACGACACACTTCACACATAAATAAATGAAACTCCAGGTTGCACAGGAGAAAAATACAGCATCTCAATTTGATGCCACAGACAGATAAACCCAAACAAATTAACTATTTGGATGTTGTCCTTCTCAGAAATGTGCCCTGTTTCTCAGCAACAAAAATAAACACTGGATCAAAATTTAAAGCACTTAAATGATTCCCCTGTAAATCAGAGCTGTCACTTATCAAATAAGAGATTTCTGAAATGAAAATGTGATTTTTCTGTTTACTCAGCCAAGCAGAACTTAATCTACAGTGCCAGGAAAGTGTTTTTTTTGTTTGTTTTATCTTTGTGGTGCTCAGGGCCGTTACTGAGAGTAGTCAGACAGGAAACAGGCAAAGAGAAAAGGGGAGAAAACATGCTGGTCTCAAATCCAAGGATTTCAGCTCAGTATCAGGATCAATACCCTCTGCTCCAGTTTTTACGCCTTTATAAACTTTATATACCTGAGAAAATGGTGCTAGTGGTTAAGACAAGTTGTCAAACTGATTTTTTAAAAGTCTCCATTTGATTCTTAGTTAGGGATTGGCAGAACATTTTTTATCAGATGGTGTAACTTTGACTTTGCTCAAAGATAAGTAGCATCCTCTAGTAATATAGCTGCTGGATGTGGTCGACTTTTCAGACCATTTTGTGCAACTAAAAGAGTTTATACAAAAACATGCCCAAAAATAAACGAAGTATCGTAACCAAAAGATATACATTAAAAACTATGAGAAATTCCCCAGATGCAATTTTTGACACATGCATTATTTAACTCTCACAGGCTTTAACTGTAACCTATTAAGTATCTTTGAACATGTTAGAATACGACTATGGTTTATAAGAACATGGTCAGTAAATTTTTTTACACAAAATCAAATTTAGATAATGAAATGTTAGTCTGACCTCCTTTTGAGCTCCATTCAGAATGAGCTGCTTTAGAGCCTTCTGTTACTTTAAATTCAAATAAACTACTACAGACCACTGCAAAGTATAAACTCAATGTTTACACTTGCATGTGAAAATGGCTGCAAACATATACACAGTTACACAACTGTACATCTTTGAAAAGCAACAAGAATGAAGCAAATGGTATCTGGATGGTAAAGCAACAAGAAAACGCTTTTCTTTTCCAGCAGCCATTGTACAATGCATAGCATGGTAAAATTATTTAATTTCCTTTGGTTAAGTATTTTTGAGTTGAATTAAAAACAAGCTGACTAGCAGACCCTTGAAATTTTGGCTGAGTAGTGCTTCCATAAATCTTGACATTGGTTTTATATGGTCTTAATTTTTTATTTTTCATTTATTTTTTTGCTACATACCTTTTAATTGGCAGTATTTATGGGGATATTGGTTACTTGTTGGGTGGGATTTTTTTTCTTCCTTGTTGGAATTGCAATTTTTTATATATATACAATGTGAAAATCCAAATAAATACCTAAACACTTGCTGACCAAATGTGCTGGAACTCTGCTAGGGTTGCCAGGTAACCGGCAACCTGGGGTTGCTAGGTGATGGGCAGCAACTGCTGATTTGTTACATTCAGAAGGTTTTTAGACACCAAAAGACTTTAACTTATTACCAAGAAACGGCTGGATGTTTGTATTTAAAAACAGTTGAGACCCAAAAAATGTGCAAAATGTGTATTTTGCACAGTCACTCCCCTTTAAACTTTTTAAACTCTTAAAGTACCTTTATTGGAATTTCTGCATGGATATCAAAGCGTCTAAAAGCCTCTACAGTGATGCTGTGATGTTGCTCAGCTCTTGATATCAAACGCATTAAATAACCTGTGGGGTTACACAACCCACAGAGCAGCTGATGATGCCGTCCTCACATCTGAGCCAGAAAGCTGGACTGGGACTGCCTCATTTGCATACTTTATTAAGCTTGCAGCTCATGCTTACAAGTACGACTTTCTGGTTATTTCTGAACGTTTCCACAGCAACATGTTGTCTTGTGGCCGAGAGCAAGACAGCTTCCATGAAATCCATGTGTGATAACAACCCTGCAGTGATGATTTTCCTATCAAGTGATTAAAATGTAAACGTGGGACTGTCATCCTAGAGACGGACGAGGACAGATGGGTCCAATAACAGAGACTCACCTGGTCTTCAAAGGACAGGGCCTGTCCAACGTCTCGCGGGAAGCCGTCTATGACGATGCCGTTGGCGTCTGGGATCTTCATGATCTTCTGTTTGATCTCAGTTATTGTGGTTTCCTGAAAGAAATAACAAAAGCACCATGATTCATGAGTGCCTTCATCCAGTGCCTAAGCTGTTGATGTTTTTTATTTTTTAATAAAAAGCGATAAAGGAGATTCTGCCATCTCCGCAGGGCGGTCATTAGTTTCTGGATCAATACAAACAACAGAGAGGGTAGGTGTTTTCCTTAGAGAGAATCATTTCAGCAACAGATTATAAAGAAATAATAATTTACAGTGCTTAAAAAAATATTCAGATTCAGAGAGTAGAATTTAAAAAATTTTAAATATTGTTGTTAGTTTATGGTGCGTTCACACTAAATGTGTTTTGAGCGTCTGGTTACCTTTCATAGTATGTGGAGGCACGTCGACGGTCAGTTGTGGCTCGTTTCGAGTGTCTAGCGCGGCGCGATTTGAACCGTGACGTGTTGAGCGCGTCCAATTCATCCAATGCATCCGACGCTCCACATAAACTTTGAACGTAAGCCAGACGCGCCTGACGCTCAAAACGCGTTTGGTGTGAACGCACCAAACATGCACACTCGTCGAACTTGAAGTGTCTGAGGTGTTTCTGACGCGCGTAACGCGTCTGGTGTGAACGCAACGTTATAAATCACTGAACGGCTTAGCGCCACAATGCATTAAAGATCTGCTGTCGTCATAGCAACCTTCCAGACCTCTCAAGTCTTCTGGTTCTGCTCTGCATCCCCAGAACCAAACATGGAAAAGCAGCATTCAGCTTCTATGCACCACAAATCTGGAGCAAACTTTAAAAAAACTGCAAAACAGCTGAAAAACTGAGATTCTTTAAATCCAGACTAAAAAGTTTAGAGTCGTTTTTGATTCATTATAAATAAAACATTAATCAGCATTTTGATGTGTAGGGACAGCACTTGACAGTTGATGCTGAAACGTGCTATACAAATGAACTTAATTGATGAAAACCAGTAAAGTTTTTTGTAGTAACGTGACAACAGGTGACTGAAGTTGTGCATTTTCCACTGATGTGTTCATCTTTATCTAATGGTTTCTCTAATGGTTGTAACTGCGGCAGAGCGACGACCTCCTGAAGCCAGAGGACGTCAACTTCTCTTAGCATCACTTACTTCCCCATGGCTGGAGGAGGTCAACATGTTCGAACGCATCTCTCTGGGCAGAAAGTAATTTGCAGTATGGCAGAGATGCATGATGCAATGCTCTGCTCTAAAAATAACCCGACTAACAGAGGCGTTTAGTTTCCGAATGGGAGCTGCCATCCATCCATGCAGGGATTCAAACTAATCTAAAGATCAAGATGGTTTCATTGAGAGAGACTGTAAATGGCTGGGAGAGTGAGGAGAAGCGACTCCTCAGAATAATGCGACGCTGGTTCTAAAACTGCCCTGTTCTCTGCTGAAGATGCAGATACTTCAGAGACTAAGAGAATAAAAGCAATTGTGCTTTCTGTGTTTAATTTTAGAGCTGGCTGTCGACAGTCCAAGAGCTTCCTTTCAGAGGACAGGTGGGATTTCTAAGAGAAAAAGGTTCAGAGAGACAAATGGCTTCTGGCTGAGTGAAGTGCTGCTTCATCTGCGCTTTCAGCCTTATTGGATCATTTGCAACTTCAGCCCTATTACAGCTCTAATCACATTTAGAGAAATGTGTTTATGTGATGAACATAACTGAAGTTTTTTCAATCGATCCTGAAAAGTGCCTTGTAGAAGTCGCCTCTTTTCACATTTATGACCACAAACATTCATGGTTTTCCAAGAATTTAGAAATAAAAATCTGAAAAGTTCATTTGAGTTCATCCCTCCTAAGTCCATGCTGTTTAGAAAAACATTTTCATGCAAGTACAAGCTTTTGAGGACATTTTGATTCATCATCTTTGTAAAATAACTCAATCTCAGTAAAGCTTGAGCATCTTGACGCATTTCCACTAAAATATCTGTATATTCAATGGTAATTAACAGTAAAATTATGACAGGAAAAATCTATAGACTGCAAATAATTTTAAACTGTTGATCTGATGTACCGGTAAATTAATTAGTGAAAACAATAATTTGCATATTTTACATTTGTACATTAATTTTATAGGTTGTTTTCATCTTTATTTATGGATAAACACATTTAAAACATTTTCTATTGTGGTAAAATATTGACTCCAGCACCATTTTTCACTGTAAAATTAACAACAAGAAAGACATTTAACTGTTAAGGAAAAAACAGTTTTACCTGGAATTTTATGGTGGATTCTGGCAACGACAGCTGATGGTGTTTTACCGTAAAAAATAGGTTTTTGTTTGTTTGTTTTAACTGTGCAGCATGATGCTGCCACCACATAGTCAGAGTAGAAATGTTGTGTTCAGGCTGTAGGGCTGGGTGTTAAATCGATTTGATTGATTCGTTTAGGTTTTATTTTTCGAAGATTTAATTTTTGGAAAATCTGGATTTTTTATTTTTTTTTCACCACACCCATAGCCGCCATCTTGCTTTATAAGTACTTTGTTTGGTTTTTTGCTTTGTTTTTATTAAACAGTTTCTGTTTATTTGGACTTTGAATTCAAGCCAACTCTACGACAAAATTTAAAAACATTTTTTACTAGAAAAAAATCACAATGTTACAAAAATACGAGAATTAAGTCCTATTATTACCAGAACAAAGTTGTGATAATAACTTTATCACAACTTTGACAAAGTTGTGATAAAGTTACAACTTTGAAGTAGTAATTTTATGAGAACTCCCAACAAAAAAATAACAAAAGTAATTATGCAAGTTTTTCTCCATAAAACTATTTTTTCTTGTAATTTTAAGACCTCCTTCTAGTAAAATTGTGTCTTTCTTCTAGTAACATTATGACTATATCTTCATAATTACTCCATCAAAATGGATGATTGAAATAAAGGCTACTTCTTTAAGCATTGTAATTTCTTAGAGTTACTGCTGGCTTCTTTTCTGCTTTTTTTGGATGCAGTCAGTTTATGTGATCACCCAATTTTTGGTTGACTTGCAGTTGTTCTACACCAGTGGTTCTTAACCTGGGTTCGATCGAACCCCAGGGGTTCGGTGGAGCCTCTGCCGCGGAGGTAAAGACACACTTGTGTAAAGTCGTGATGACGCTTTGCCATCACTTGCTGCAGAGGACCACGTTACATTGCTTAGCCAATCAGAGCTGCGGAGGAGCCCTGATTGAAGGAGTTCCACTCTTTTTACCAAATTCTATAGTCTAAATCTGCTCCTTAGTCGCATCTTTTCGGGGTTGCTACTGCCTCTAGTGGCGTGGGGGTGGTAGCATAATTACATTACTAAATCAGAATACCGCAAAGTATGTTGCGTGTCAGGGGGACGAGGGGGTTGAAGGAGGAGGAGGAATAAGAAGGGTTCGGTGAATGCGCATATGAAACTGGGGGGTTCGGTACCTCAAAAAAGGTTAAGAACCACTGATCTACACGTTTCCATATTGAAATGAGGAATTGCACATCTCTCTCTGTGAGATGTTTAAAGCTTTCAACATTATTTTAGAACCAAATCTTGATTTTAAAAGCTAAATTGTCCCACAACTTCATCTCTGACCTGTCTGTTGCTTTGCGAAAAACCTCAAACATTTAAAAAACCTCTATGGTGTTTTCAGAACAGCTGGATTTATGCTGATAATAAACTACACACAGATGGATTCCACTAACTAATTAGTTGCACTGGGTTTTATCTTGACTTACTGGGGTAAATAGGTTTGAAAACAGATGCACAACACACTTCACTGCTTTCTGCAAAGCAAAATTAGAAATCTGTGTCTCAATTTTCTGTTTACTTCCCGAACAAGCACATTTTTCTGCAGGTCTATCAGATTAAAAGCAAATAATGCAGAAATTTCTGGAGGTAATCTGACAAAATGTGGATTTTTCTTCATACAAGGCACACTCAAATCTTAGCTAACTTATGCAACAACAAGAAACAATGTAGGAATAACTAAAGCCGCAGATTCATAATTTAATTCATAAATAAACCTAGACTTACAGTATGACTCGACGCCAAGCAGCCACTTTTTGATTTATGATCGCTGGTTGGCCTACTTTGCTGTTTGCCTCATTTCGACTGAATCGCTGCAAGGGCAAACTAACGTCTCATACATGTCAGGTGAAGGAAGATGAACGATGAGTAAGGCGGTTAGTGCGGATAATTCATGAGAATCATCAAGCTAAAACGGGCTCTTTATGACGAGGTCCAAGGCTTATGTCTGTGTCACGACCTTGCAGCGACGGCAACACATCACAAGGTTGTAAAAACCTTCCTCTGGAGATGTTTTCAATGAAAAACGAGTGGAGTTACTCCACCTGTTTGGTATTATAATATATGGAGTAGAATATTTTACAATAAGAGCAAACATGATTGATCACTCAGGTGGTTTTCACTATTACTTACTTATACTCTCTAATATCTATAATCCATCAGTCTAGGGATGAAAAAAAATATAAGCATTTCACTTCAGTTGAGATCAATAATCGATTAATTTTTTTGTTTTAAATGTCTGAAATACTGTCAAACTGCTGACGTGATCTATGCTGTTTTATCCACAGTTTTTATTCCACTTGTGAGAATTTAAGTTGTCTGACAGCTTAAAGCAGCAGTATGGAACTTTTAACACACATATTTGTTGAAATTGTCACTTTGTTGTGAAAGTACAGTATGAGATAGATAATCTTTGAAAAAAACTGAACTCCTCAAAAAACTGAACTCCTCTGCTTTCTTCCAGTGCTAACTAGAAACAACCAATCAGAGCCAGGGGCGGGTCTTAGCGCTGTCAATCACTCTCTTGTGTTTCTCTCTGCTATGGTAGAGCTTCTTCCTGACAGCATATCCTGTTGTGAATGCTCAAGCTAGCATAGACACTGAAAAATGGTTTTCCTGTAACGGTAAGTTGTTTCTCCACCATTAGCACATTTAGCAGCGAGTACATGATATTGATTGACAGCACTAAGACGATCCTCCTGGCTCTCATTGGCTGGTTTTGACGGGGAGCTGTGCATTGCTTCAGACTGCATTAGCAGCTCAGGGAGAAGGTGGAATAGATCTATTTTTTTTATCTATCTCATATTATTCTGTCACAACATGGTTGCAGTTTTAACAAAAAAGCATTTTTGTAAAAATTCCATACTGCAGCTTTAAGGATGAACTGAAATCTAAAAAGAGTTTCCAAACTGAAAACTAGACTTTAGAGCGTAAAGAAAATGTCTGTTATGCTACCTGTCAGTTTTGCTGAGCATTTGCCGGTTTAATCTCGGCTGCAGCTGTTTTTTTCTCTCTGTTGTTTGACGTGTTGCTCTGAGTTGGTTTTTAATAACAGGTAGAGAACAAAAAACCTCTGAGGTGAATCCAGTTAATGTCAGACGCTGAACTGGGGATATGTTATTGTGGTGTAATTATGCTAGGTACTCTGTTAGAAAGAGTGAAGCGAAAACAGCCACGGGAGGGGGTCAGCGCTCATTTTCTTCCAAGCGGAGTAATTACCTTAGAAAGATGGATGCTAATAAGACAGATAAGCATCCTCTCTCCCCAGCATGCTTGTCATGCGCCTTCTGCCAATTAGTTCCTCGTTGCATTCATGCTGTGATAACAACCTGACCCGAGTGTCTGGACATGCCGCTTATTTCTCCCAAAATATTTAGTCCATCTCACCCGCCCCCCCGCCAACACGTCTCTGTCTCTGTTTCTCGGCTACCTGCGGCGCCAGCTCGCCGTTGGTGATGATTTTGGCGATCAGGCTCCATTTTCTGTTGCTGGTGGCATTGTGGATCATCTTCTTCCTCAGCAGCTCGCCCACAGACATGTACTGGAAGCCGTAGCGCTCGGCGATTTTCAGGCTCTGTGTTCCTTTGCCGCTGCCAGGGCCACCTGAGCACAGAGGGAGAGAGAGAGAGAGAGAGCTGTTGATGTTTTTGGGGAGGTTTGTTGTTGTGTGTGTGTGTGTGTGTGGGTGAGTGTGTGTTGGTGAGAGAAATCAGGCCTGTGTGTGATTAAGTGTGTGTTTGTGGAGGAGGAGGACATAAAGAAACAAGTACGTGTGAACCTCCTACATTTGGTAAGAAATCATATTTTCTCACCGAATATCTTTGGATTTATGGTGTCAACATTTTCTTATCAACCTAAAGCAGAATTGCAAACGTAAAATGTTTATATTCCAGCAAAACAAACAGTGACAGACCCTTATGAAGTTGATAATTTGAGTGAAACTGCCTGAAGGTTGATGAAGAAAAACAGAAACTTGAGTAAGATAATTTTACACGCCGAGGGAAACCTTGTGGGAACCTGAATGTTTTTTTTTTTTCAGTTTTTCTTCATTTCCAGGTTTCTGGAAATCTCTGCTAGAGTTTTTCCAGGTTGAGACTATAGTATGTCGTAAATAAAATAAAAAATTCAGATGATTAGGTTCCATGAATTGTGTTTGAACGGGCCGCACAAAATGAGTGCAGGGGCCGTAAATGGCCCACGGACCCTCCTTTGAACACCCTTGGTCTAAAGAGATTGGTCAAAGATGAATGATAAAAGATCTTCTCTCAGTAAAAGCAAATATTCAACAGGAACGTGAATTGTGTTCAGATTTAATTTCTATTGTTTCTCTTTTTTCAGTGAGTTTTTAAAAATAAAAGATGGATTTTCTTTAAGTGTTTTTGCACATTTTTACTAATAAAAATGGCAGAAAATGTTGTTCTGATAATTTTGTGAATTTCACAGGAGTCTGGACTGTGAAGGTATTTATTTTTATTTTTCCTCTTAGGGATTCAGACAAACATGTTCTGTTTATATTTAGTAGGAAAATCAAAGTCTGTTTGAAAGCCACAAAAAGCAATAAATCAATTAATAGCGAGATAAATTAAAAGTACTAATTTACATTTGCAAGATTGTTTGTTTTCCTCATGTCTCTCTCTTTCTACCAAAGACTGGATGACAAAAAGCTTCAGGACAATTATGTTTACCGGGACTTTCGTATCCATTTTATTTGTTTTGATTATTTATTTTGGGTATGTAAAATGTCTTCCACTTAAAGTTTGTTGATCTTTGACATCGTGTTCTTGCATTATTACCATTTCACTACTTGCAAATGGTCTCAAAACAACAATATTATGATTTATTGCAATAACGTCTGGGACAATTTGTTATTGTGACAGGTCCTTTGTATTTGCATTTTGTAATTCTTCTTCACATCCTAACATCCTCCTCACAGCTAACAGCTTTCTGCAAAACCTGACACACAAAACATTCACATGATCTTCTGCGGAGGTGACAGCAGCTGCCATGCTGCTTTTCCCTTCAAAACCGGGGCACAGCATGCTCTTAAAGAGACGGACAGGGACTGGCTTTGTGCTACGAGGACAAACACCCATCAGCCGCTCCACAGAGAGCCATTCAAAAAAAAAAAAGAGCTTCAAGAAGAGACCGAAGTTGTTTTCTTTCTTCTTCTCGATCTTTTATAAACCGACTTGAGGCTGCGTTTCAGCTAAGGTAGGTTGTTGTGGAAATTATTAACAAGATAAATGAGATTATTTGACAGCTTAAAGCAGGCTCGCCAAGGAAATCAGATTAGGAGAGTCAAACACACTGAGAACATGAAGCAAGATCAGCTCTGATGATACAAATGTAGAGAGCTCGGATACCAGGAAATGGACTTAGATTCCTATCCAGACCACAAAGTTTTACTTCATCAGCATCTTTGCATTTCTAAATCCTTTAATATGAAAGCACTGAGCATCGTTTGCAAGGGAGGAAATCCTATCTCATTATCGGTGGGGGGACCATGCACAGGAAAATTTATTAAGCTCAATTTTGGGGGGCTTGGCAAAGTTATAGTGAAATATCATGTAAAATGTGGATTAACAAGTTTTTGATGTGTTAAAGCTGCAGGACCAAAAATGACTATCAAGTGGTAATGCACATTAAACATGCGTTTTTGTCAGTAAACAAACTGAGAACCGTAGAAGTAAACTAATATTAAAATGTTTTGATATTTGGTTTGGTTCAGTGTCACTGATCTAATCTCTGCTACACCTTTACAAAAACTTAAGGCTTTTAATAAAAACAAGTTTTAATGAGTAACTCCATTTAATAAAATTCCTCATAAATATAGATTTTTTCCATGTCCTGGATGCCTAAGAACCTATAAGTAGGTAGAAATAACAAATATCTGGGAAGTATCATAACTTTAATTTAATGCTCAAAACACCAGGGTTTTTATTGAAAAGTATCCTCATGTTTTTCTACTTATTTTTGACACAAATGGAACCCCATATAAGGCTCTATTCTGATGGTAAGAAATAAAGGCATAATTTTCTGTTTTTCTATCTGCTCTTTCTCTCCCCAGCGGCTAGTTTTAAGGCTCAGCCGCTCCTTCCCGTTTCAAACTCTTCTCATTAACATATGAGTTAAAGGGCTAAATATGATTGAAATAGTTGCTACCTTTGACAAAAAAAACTCAAGTCTATCAGAGCAATGTAACCAGTTATGCTAGTTTTGATTTCCAAGGCAGTTTATCATGATTCAGCCTAAGTAATGAAATAACGAACTGCAGTCTGATTTTTATTGTTAATGTGTTTCTTCCTATTGAGCAGTGAGAGTAAATAAAATGTGTTGTACACCTTTTGCTTTAAATTTTTACTTACTGCAGTGTTTTTTTTTTTTTTTTTTTTGTGCTGCCTAGCCAGAGCTAGCTCCAAACTTCAGCTGCTGTTGCTCCGCCTACACGTTGGACTGAACCATTGCTTCAAAAACGGCGGGGGTGGGGGGGGACCTAAAAATGTATTCTTATTCGTTTTCTTTGACGAATGGCGGAGTTATTTAATTCTTTTCTTTTGGATATCGTTTAAATTCAAATGTTTCTTTTACGATTTCTTTGTGGGGACAATTCTAGACTTTTCCAAGATATTTTCCGACTTCTCCGGGTTTTCCTCCCATGACCGTTAGTGACGCAACACATGCGCGCGCGCATACACACGCACACATTTTCTGCGTCTCATCTGACGGAAAACGGAAAGCTCGCTCTGAATGTTGGCGTTTTGGCAGCGCTCCCTTACCGATGACGAGGATGACTTTGGGTCGCGGCCTGGACGGGTCGAACACCTCGTACTCCTCGATGAGCTCGGCCGTCTCCGACAGGTCCGAGTCGCTCTCGATGGAGAACTGGCTGATGGGAGGGAGGCGGTCATACCGTCTGTAGGGGAAGTTGGGGCTTTCGGGCAAAACTGTGGCACAAAGACGACAACAAGATTATATGAATTCAGATTTCTGAAACAAAGTTATATTCATACATCGATAAACGACTATTCCTGAAACGTCTCAGTCGTTTTAGGAATTGATGAGTTGACTTTACAGTAAATTAGAGAGAACAACATATTAGCTACATATGCTAACAGAACTGCGTCATTACGATTGTTAATCATTCTGCGTAGCATATCTATGTTTACTTCATTTTACAGTCAACGGGCTAATTCATCAGAAGACTAGATTATGACTGATAGAGGTAGCAGACAGAGACTTCACTCTCTTTTGAACTTTTGTACATTTTTGCACATTATAACCAAAATCCTCAACACATTTTAATGAGATCTTTAGTGATAAACCAACACAGAGTATTTGTGAAATAATCTGCCAGTGGAACTAGTACTTTTTCATCAATATTGTAAATTATTGACTTACTGTATAACAAACTTTCATATTTTGCTGAAAAGTTATTTGTAAGTTAGTACTCTAAAAATAAGACAAAACTATCATATTTGTTAAAATATCATAGTCCATTAGACCAAAAATTCTTGTGTTTTTGCAGTGGAATAAATCAGACGGGAGGCAGGGATGAAATTACGACATCAGAGCAGATTTTCCTTCCTTCAGGCTTTTGAAGCCTGGCAGATATGAGCTTCAGCCACAAGCTCCATTTATCAATAACGCTCATCAGCTGGCCGCTCTGCTCAGCCGCTTTCAGGCTTTCTTCAACACACTTTTTTGAAATCGTAAACCTGCTGGTCACTGCTTTTCTTATTTGTACGATCTCTACCTCTCTGTGAAGTTTTGTGGTATAACCAGAATAACTATAGGCATTTTTTTTTACTTGCTCAGACACACACACAGGATGTTGCAGATCTTTGTTTTCAAAGCAGCAAAAACCCCATACTTCAGAAAATAAGAGAGGACGCTTTGGAGTTTAAATGAAAACATAAGCATGCCGATTCTGACTGTGTAGCTGAATTTGATTTTGCCTTGCAAATTTCGACCAGGTTTTGCATAAACAGGGATTTTCCGCACTGCATCCACCTGCACAGGGTTGTAACTGTAATTTATAACCGCTCAAAGGACAGCAAAGATTATGAAGATTACTGATTAACTGCACAAGTTTGTCTCCAGTGAAGCGCGTTCATTCACGTTGGCAATTAAATGGACACTGCACACTGTTTCTGAACAGGAAACGTCTTATCTGAAAAAAAAAAAACGTCAATTTTGCAGCGAGAGCTCAGGTGTCTCACTTTTGGCACTTTTCAGAGCGTGAGAGTGGGTGACGCACATGGATACACATCACATTAGAGCCAGCGGAAGAAACCTCTTATTCTCCTTCCTGTACTTCAAAGGAAAACACAAAAGCCTGAACTGAGGATCTGTGAATGAACTCCTCAAGATGCTCTGCAAATGTCAGCACCCTTCACCGTTAAAACACGGAGCAGAATGGGATGCTTTTAGCTTTCTTCAAAAGAAAAACATTTTATTTCTTACTTTTACGTACATTTCATGACAATTTTTTGCTATTAAATTAGCCGTAAAAGTTTGTACTTCTTTTGTCAGAACTGCGAAGCATTCATGTCCATTGTATTTCATCACAATTTTTCATATTAGAATCATGAATTTAAATGTGATTAATTGTAATTTTATGAGAGACCTAACAGTAGCACGTAACTGTGAAGTGAAAAAGTGTCCTTGCTGCATCACATTGAGTTTTTACTTTATTTTTTTTTACAAATAAAAAATGGAGAAGTGTGGTATTCATCTTACTTTATGCTGATAAACCTAAATAAAATCCAGTTCAGCCTAAAGTATGGATTTAAAGTTTTATCACAATATCATGTGGAATTACTGACAATAAAAATGATTTACTACTGGTACTTCTTTTTATGTCTACATGACAGCTTTTATAGCCCCATTAACACAAATACTGCTAAACATTCCCATTTGTGATGCTTTCTTTATGACGCAAGTCGCATAAATAAATGTGATTTATATCACTAAAATGCACACATTAACTGGGGTTACGATGGGAAATTGTTTGTTTTTATTGATCTGTACAGCACTTTCAGCTGCTTTTAGTATGAAGGGTGCTTTATAAATAGAATTTATTGATTTAATCATATTTTCAAGTTTGATATTTATTAAACGAACAGTGGAGAAGAATATTAAAAACAATCCTGACCTGGACAGTTTTAGAAGTTTTTAAACATTCATTAATAATATTAATACTGTGACAACAATGAATGAAACCCTTACCATGATAAGAAATTTTTCATGATAAATGATAAATACTATAAGTTCCCACCCAAAGTTCAACCATTTTTTTTTTCATTAGTCATCTAATTAGTAATCAGAGTGTCAGTATAAATCATCAGGGCTGACTTGTACAAGACTAAGGTTATAAAAAGGGCAGCTAGCATCTCTGCAGACCCCACACATCCTGGACACAAACTGTTACAGATACAGAGCGTTATTTACAAAAAACTGTTTCTTCCTCCAGATAGTCTCTCTGATGAGCATCTTACAGTCAGATACTCTGCTGAGACATAAAAAGCATTTTTGCACTGTCATATCAAACCTTTCTTTTTTAATGTCTGCAAATATATTTACATAAGGTTCCCTCATTCTTATCTTATTTCTCTGTAAGTTTGTATGTGGAGAAGTTTAAGGCAAGGTTAGATTATGAAACAATATCCCACCATCTCACAGAGTTCCAGTCTGTCACACTGCAAAAACACAAGCATTTCTGGTCCAGTTTCTAATCAAATATACATCAAGACATTTTCCCATAATATAAGTGAAAAAATCAGCCAGTGGAATTAATATTTGCTCAGCAACTTTGAGCATTTGCTCACTTAAAACAAGCTCATATCTCTTGCTGAAAGGTTACTTGTAAATTTATTTCCAGTGTCTTAAAATATTTGCACTAGAAACTAAACCAAAAATACTTGGTAAGGTTTTGTGTTTTTGCAGTGAATCGGACAATTACAAGGCCGTTCGCCTTAACCTGCAGGCATGGAGACGATTAAACTGTGATGGAGGGAATAAAAGATGTTTGAGGCTGAAAACAATTGAATATTGAGAGAGGTTTGTCTTCCAGCAGCACAGCAACCTGAAACAGGTAGGCAGAGCTAAAATGATGTTAAATAATGTTAAAATGACCGAGTCAAATATAATTAATAATCTGCAGCATATGAGCTCTCCAGCTCTCCCTTCAGTCTGAGCTGCAGCTGTTTTGCAAAGATAAATTGGGAAGCAAACAAGCAAAAATAGAAACACTAAGGAATAAACTAGACTTAATGAAACGAAACCGAATGAAACTAGAGTAACAAGAAATAACTATATGAAACAAATGTAACTAGAACACGATGAGGAGCTGAACTAAAGGAGAACAGGAACAAGACGGACCTAACCAAAGAGGAACAAACCCCTAAGTGTCAGACAGAGGTGAAGAACTCGTTGAGACATAATCAAAAGAAGTTGCGACAGTAATTTCAGCAAAGTTTTTACTCGTTATGGTAGAATATGAATTCATATACTTCACATACTTACACTGCAAAAAACAGAAAACCTTACCAAGTATCTGTGATCTAGTTTCTACTGCAAATATCTTAACACACTTGAAATGAGACAGATTTTTTGGCAATTCCGATTTTTTTGCCAGGGACGTTCACACTGCCAGTAAATGCGACCTGCGTTCTGCAGTGTGAACGAGCAAACGACCTGAAAGTGTCCCGCTGCGCAGTAGAGGGCGCAATAGCGTCAGCGTTCTCAGTGTTTTGCCAACCGCCATAAAAAGAAGAAGTGCTCAGTGTTTGCGGAAGTAAACATGGAGGCTAACGGTGGAGCTTAGCTTACATATTTGAAGTTGCTGTCCGGCCGGAGCAGCATATTAACAACTTAATCCTCATTATAGTCCGTCATGGTTGTTGTTTTTTTTCCCACTTGCGCGTATCAGGATGCAGAATAATGAGATTTGTTGAGAATCAGTGACGTCGATCAGTTCGGATGAATGCGGCCTAGACGTTATGGTCGCATTTGAATCGGATACGTATCGGATATGGGTCACATTCGAAAAATAATCCGACCTGTGCTGTTCACACTGCCGTGAAAAGATCGGATACAGGTCGCATTACGTCAAAAAAATGGGAATTGGGTCACTTCAGGCTGCAGTGTGCACCCAAGTTTCAAGCAACACGCAGGAGCTTGTTTCAAGTAAATTTAATACAATAATAAGCCATTTTCACAAGTTACAGGTTAAATAATCTGCAACTTGTACTTTTCCTAATCAATATTAATAAATTACTGACTTAAAACAAGCTCCGATATGTTGCTCAAAAGTTACATGTAAGTTAGTTTTGATTTATTTTACATGAACTAAAATATTTGCACTAGAAAGTAAATAAAAATACTTGGTAAGGTTTTGTGTTGGTAAGTATACTGGTAACTATATAATTACCAGTTTCTTGGTAACAAACCGCATTTCTTGGTAATTGGGCGTTATTTTGTGTTGATGTTTCACATAATCAATAAAATACAGTTTGTGACCAAATACGCTGTAACAAATGGCTGTAAAACGACATCATGATAATACGGTAGGTTGTCTGCGTTTTGAACTGAAATGCATATTGAAAGTATTTGGGATGTGATTGCATCATGTGCACAGCTGTACTGTAAATTTTAAATGTAGAGATGCATTGTGGGATATTTACTGGCTGGAGGCGAACGTTCACGGGTTAGAGAGTGGGACCAACAAGGACTTTCACCAGGTAACTACTTTTTAGAACATTTTTATTGCAGTTTTGTGTTTGTTAGTGGATAAAAATATGTTTTATGAGGTTATATTTCAAGCATTTGGCGACTTATGTGGATAAATTCCCATTAAAAGGCCTTGAACTGCTCAGTCTAAGCTGCTGGTGAACAAATCTACACTGCAAAAACACTAAATCTTACTAAGTATTTTAGGTCTTATTTCTTGGCAGTTTGTAATTATTTGGTTTTAATGGAATATAACTTACTTGTTGGTTCTTTAGCAAACTGAATATGAATACCACAACATGTTTTTAACTAATTATTTTGTTCTTGGCTTTCTTTGTTTTTAAAAACCAGTTTCATAACATCCATCCATTTTCTTTACACCCTTGTCTCTCAGTGGGGTCGGGAGGGTTGCTGGTGCCTATTTCCAGCTAACGTTCTGGGCGAGAGGCGGGGTCACCCTGGACAGGTCACCAGTCTGTCACAGGGCAACACAGACACACACAGGACAAACAGCCATGCACACACACACTCACACCTAGGGGCAATTTGGAGAGGCCAATTAACCTGACAGTCATGTTTTTGGACTGTGGGAGAAAACCTGAGTACCCGGAGAAAACCCACGCATGCACAGGGAGAACATGCAAACTCCATGCAGAAAGACCGGGGCCGGGAATGGAACCCAGAACCTTCTTGCTGCAAGGGAACAGCTCTACCCACTGCGCCACTGTGTAGCCCAAAAACCGGTTTGAAATAAATAAATATTTCTTCATGTTTCGGCACTCTTTTGTGTTGGTGTACCACATAATCGGTGAAACACTGATAAAACAGTTTGTGATAAACAGTTTGTGTCCTACTTTTATGGACAAGTAATTCGCATTAAAAGACCTTGACCTTTCAGCAGCCTCACCGTTTCTGAAGAGCGACCGGCGCGACTGGCCGCCGTTGAGCGGAGGAAGGGACTTCCTCTCCTGGCCCACAAAAGTGTCCCACCGCACCTTTTCGGTGCCGCCGAGCTCCCGGACTTTCTTCAGACAGCCTTCCAAGTAGTCGATGGGGTCATCGGGCCGGTAGTACATCAAACCCGTCAGCAGACTCTGTGGGAAGCGCAGAGGATGAGGTGTAAAGTTAGAGGAGAGAGGCGACAGCACATTGTTGTTCAGTGGGAGTAAAGTGGAGCTGAGCAACTAATGAGATCTAAAGTTCAAAACCCGCCTGCTGTCTGGGCTCCGGCTGGGGAACCATCATCTCATTCTGTCCATGACCCTGTCTGGCAAAACAGGGCAGCACTGCAAAAACACACAATCTTACCAGGTGGTTTTGGTCTAGTTTTTTATGCAAATATCTTATTACACCTGAAATAAGACAAAACTAAATTATAAGTTAACTTTTCAGCAACAAACAAGATCTTTAGAGTCATTAATTCCTTAACTTTGGTGAAAAATAATTGGTTCCATTGGCAGATTATTTCACTTATAACCAGAATCGGGTACATTTACTCAATTTACCCGAGTAACATTTTGGAGAAAAAAACCCCAAACTTTTAGGAGTATTTTTACTACGCTGTAATTTTTACTTTTACTCCAGTATTTTTATTATGAAGTATTTCTACTGTTATTTGAGTAAAACTTCTGGATTTTTCTACCCACTGAATGAAGAAGAAACACGTTTTAACCAGAAATTCACCAGACACAGACTCACACCTGCAGTTTTTGTTAAAGTTTTATAAGTTTTTTATTGAAAGAAACTGATTTGGAAAAATTTTATTTTGCCTGATTTTGTTATTTTTTGTTACTTGTATGAATTATTGTCACTTTCATCCTTAAAATACCAACATTTCCACTTAACTTTATATTTTGTTCCATCTAATGATGTAATTTTTAAATGTTAAATCATTGATAACCAGTTACTCAGTAATAATACTTTTTTACTCTTAAGTAATTTCCTGGCGGCTACTTGTACTTTTACTTGAGTAAAAATATGTAGAAGTATCACGACTCATACTTGATTACAGTTTTTGGGTACTCTGCTTATAAAATTTGAAAAATGTCTTGTTATAAGTGAAATATTCTGCCAGTGAAACTAGTATTTTTAATCAATGTTAATGAATTATTTCCCTAAAAGAAGCTAGTCTATTGTGCTAAAAAGTTACTTATAAGTTAGTTTCTGCCTCATTTCAAGTCTACTAAGATATTTCCACAAGAAAACTAGACCCAAAATGCTTAAGATTTTGTTCTTTCGCAGTGAGGACCCCGATGACCTTTTCTTTCTATTGCTACCATTAGAAAAGGGAAAACCTAACTGTTCCCAAACAACACTTTCCTCAGGGACTTCCTTCCTGATTTCCACCCTTCCTCCACCTCTAATACATCCTGAAAAGCCTCCAGAAGTTTCATCTACTTTCTGGTCAGACAGATGACAAAAACGGCATCTGAGCATCGGTTGCATGCAGCAAAATAGTAGTTATGATGATGTGCCACTTCACTGCTTAACGTAATTTAAGCTGACAGCAAATAAGCAGCAGTGATTGCACTGATTGCTTGCATACATTCGCCACACAACACAGTGGGAATTGACTGTAATTAAGTGGAGGAGATAATTTACTGTCCTCCACGCAGAAGTAATCTTATATCAATATTGCTACAAACTCAGAGCGTAATGATGTGAGAGAAATGTGAGAAGATTGCCACTTATATTGTTTAAATATGCGTGCCTTCTTGCAGAAACAGTCATTATTCTTACATTTATCTGCTAAACATCTGCAATAACTTAAAATGCATACTATATATGTTTAACTACAGTTTTTAAAACGGCTTTTGAATCATTAAACCACCAGCATGATGCGCTTGTTTTTAAGCTTTCAGCTGTAATATTTTCTGCTTCACTGGTAAAAGATGACACATAAGACCCTCTCCAGCGCACATTGCATCGCTTCAGACTATCCTGATGTAGAAAACATCATGTCAGCTCCATCTCTCACCTCAAACAGCTGAGGTATCTCCCTCCGTGCCAGATACTCCTTGGCATCGTTGGTATTCATCTCCAGCTGGATTTCCTCTTTTATTTTTAAATGAAAAAAAAAAAAAACTTATCGGAGGCGGATTTTTCCCACCTGTTTCCCCTCTGATTTATCTTTGGTTAATGAGCGAGTTCGTGACAGATCTCCTCTCAGCGCATTTTTTCCGCCCCTGTCCTTGCGGACTTCTCAAGTGGATTCCTGCAGGTGATGCCACCGCGCCGCCCTCCTCCTCCTCCTCCTCTTCCTCCGCCTGCTCCTTTTCTCAGTGGTGCGGATGCGTGGCTCGGTTTGACTCTTTTTCTCGCCTCCCGCGGCGCTTCGCTTGCGGCGCGCAGCTCCGGTTTGGACGGTCTGTGCTCTGCTGACAGCAGCTTGCGGGTTCTGTATGCAGAAGAGCGCACGCCACGCCTCCTGGTGGCGTTTGCAGTTAGAACTGAAACTTCGTGTTTACGCACAGCGCGTCCACACGAAAGAGGATGAGGGCCACTGGAAAAAAAACCCCCGTCTGCCCTTAAACTCAGAATTACAACCGTTTTCTCTGAGTCATGCAAAAATGTTTATGCGTTAGGCAAATCTATACGACGGTGTATTAAGGTTATTGTTCATAGAGAAAAAAAAAAATGCATTTCCGCCAAAAAACGTTTTTTTTTCTATAACAAGAAGAACATTTCTGAGCTAAAGTCGAAAATTTGCTTGAAAAAACAACAGAAAGTCTTTAAAAGTTTTCTCTAGCAAAGTTTCGACTTTTGGAGCTCGTTTTTTGTTTTATCGAAAATTTCTAAAATTAATCTCAATTTCTTTTATTTTTTTATTGGCCCTGACTTTAAACTCGAATTTTGTTTTTTTCCCTTCAGAATTCTGACTTTTTTCTTCTTCTTCTTTCCCCTCCCCCCCAAAAATTCTGACTTTTTACTGAAATCAAAAATGCACCATCAAATTTTAAAACTCAAAAGTCCCTAAGAAAATTGGGACAAGCTTTTCTTAGAGACAAGAAAAACTTGTCCCTAAGACAAGCTTTAGGGACAAGCTTGTCTTAGTCTTATTTATTTATAAAAAGGACAAGTGCAGCTTGTCTTATTCATAAATAAGTGCAGATTTATAAATGATGTAGCATGGAAGACACAGTTATATGACAGCTTATTAATTTAAGGTGAGTGTAGATAAAAAAGGGAATAAATTTCCTCCAAAAAAAAGGTTTTTGTTTAGAACATTTCTGAGATTAATCTCAAATTTTCAGATTTTTTTTCTAGCATATTTTTGACTTTTCAAAATTTTCTGCTTTTCTGATTAAACATTATATAAAATTTTAAGACAGTAGCTTGAGTTGCACTTCACAGATTTCATTATTATATAATGAGCTGTGAGTTGGGAAAGTGACGGATGCAGCAGGTCAAAGCAGCAGCAGCAGCAGCAGCAGCAGGGATTAGAGTCTTTCAGTGCTCTGAAATCACACACCCTGCTGTTTGACAGAGCTGGTTTTTATGCTGCCTGGTGATCAAGCTGGACTCTATGCTGGACTTGGATGAAGAAATTTTGTGCAGTTCCTCCATTCAGAGCAAGCAGATATTTAAATACTTACCTTTAGCTTTTTGCTAACTCACAGGAGAGGACATTTGAATCCAAAGATGTCCAAATCAATAACTAATAAGGAAATAGTAATTATCTCAAAATATAACAACAAAACCAAAGACACAATAGCATGAAGCCGATATTTGTCTTGCAATAGGATGTTCAGTTTGAATGTTGAACTAATCATAACATGAGTTTTATCTCTCATTTTTCTTATATTTGGCATGTAAATAAAGCAGACGACATTAAAATCAGAAGATGGATAGAGCAGAAATAAATGAACATAATGACAATGCAAGAGATGAACATCTTTAATCTCTTGCAGATGACATATTAACCCATTAATATGTCATCTTGATCAACCTTGATTACCGTCTTTGAAAGTGTACCTCTCATTGTTTAATTACATGAACTTCAATTATCTTCTATATGTTCGCATCCACATTTTATGAATGATTATTTTATTGTCTTGTAGTTTAAGACACAAGACGATTAAAAAAAAAAAAAAAAGGTATTATTAATAATATTATGACTTTTACTTTATTTATATCAGTAAAATAAAAATTCTTTTG
Source organism: Poecilia reticulata (assembly GCF_904066995.2). Classification (NCBI taxonomy): domain Eukaryota; kingdom Metazoa; phylum Chordata; class Actinopteri; order Cyprinodontiformes; family Poeciliidae; genus Poecilia; species Poecilia reticulata. The sequence goes on from NC_088846.1 coordinate 24,373,287, forward strand.
AGGCTCTAAATGCATTTGGACCTTTGGGCAATTCAGCTCAAACAAAGTCATTCTTGTGTATTTTTTATTTAACCAGGAAAACCTTTTTGAATTTAAAGCCGCTTTTGAGTGACCCAGCCAAGACGTCACAAATATATAAATTTTTAAATAATTAGAAAGTAGATTCCAGCTGGTGTGGTGAACTAATACTACTACTATAACAACAACAACAACAACAATAACAATAATATTAGATAAAAGAAATCTAGGATGAATCAAGTGTGTATTAGTTATTAAGCAGGTTTGGGAACTGTTTACTACTCTTTGTAGTAGTATAGGCTATTTTTCATTATTCCTATGCCTCAGTCCTTTTTAAATAAAGCTGAAATATACCTGGTTTGATTGAACTCAATGAAAACAATGTTGTCAGGCGTGAACTTTTATTTTGAAAAGTCTCGTACTGGAAGTACTCGCGCCGGTTGGATTTTACTTCCTCGATATCCAGTCAGTGTTGACAGCGCTGCACAATGAAATTACTCACTTTATTAAGTTTATTCCTAACGTATTTAGTTACGGACTGCATTAATATTGAGGTGAGTATCAGTTTGTATTTCTAGCTTCGGATTTCCTGCCGTATTTGTGTATATCTGTGTTAAATTTTATCAAACAAATCGCTTCCGGTTAGCTTGCTATGTTTCTTTATAAACCCTATTCACTGCTGAATGGATCTTTTCGCTTCTAAATATCAGAATCACATGAAAAATAATTATATTTAACGTGTCTTGTTTTGTTTATTTTATCAGAATACAGCAGGCCAGTTCTTTAGCAGCGGTCATACAAACAACTGGGCTGTTCTGGTCAGTACATATTCATGAAGCTGACTGATTTTATTCGTTAATGATGAGAGCAGCTTCCTGATTTCTTCCGGCTTTACAAGACTTTTTCTTGTTTTACTGGACAAACAGGTGTGTACCTCCAGGTTCTGGTTCAACTACCGACATGTGGCCAATTCTCTGTCCGTGTACAGGAGCGTAAAGAGGCTGGGCATCCCTGACAGGTACCATTCAGCCCAACAAGGGCTCACTGCTGACTGGTGGGAATAGAAAAAAGAAATCAAATCAGGAACGTTGTTCTGCTTGCCCGACTCGTTAAAATAGTTTCCTGGTTTTTATCCTTCAGTTTCCATAAAAATATGTGCAAAGTCGTGACAGAAAAATGAGAATTGATAAAAAAAAATCTTTGCATAATTCAATTTTTTTTTTTTCAGATTTTGTCTGGAACTTACTTTAAATGTTCTTTTTCCATAATTGTGATTAAATATGAATAATTTATTGACTGCACTGTGATTAAGTTTTGTATTTTCACCAATAAAAGTGGAAAAGTAGAACACTGAAACTAGCTTGATTCCTTACTTGCAGCAAAACTTACAGTAAGATTCTGAAATAAAGAGGAATTATTCAGTCCAACATAAAGTCAAATGCGTTCAAAAAACTACATGAAAACGCTAAACTAATGTATTTTACCACCAATATAAATCACTCAACACCACTGACTTTATTATTTACCTATATTTAACGATATTGATGTATTTATTTTTTTGTTTTTTTGTTTGTGCCAGTCATATAGTTCTGATGCTGGCCGACGACATGGCTTGTAACCACAGAAATCCCAAACCAGCCACAGTGTTCAGCCACAAGAACATGGAGCTGAACGTCTACGGAGACGACGTTGAGGTGGATTACCGTGGATACGAGGTCGGTTTACCTCTGTGCTGTAAACATGTTGGACTGGGCTTCTTTTTTAAAGCTTTCAGCATAATTAGATGATTTAAAAAGACTAAAATATTAAAAATTAAACATCTGCTGTTGTTGTTTCAAACTTCCTGACCTCTCAGAACCAAACATGGAGAAGCAGCATTCAGCTTCTGTGAATCACAAATCGGGAATAAATTTCCAGAAAACTGCAAAAGACCCGAAACACTGAGTTCCTTTAAAAAAAGACTAAAAACCCAGCTGTTTAGAGTTGATTTTGTGCCGCCATAATTTGATTTGTAAATGACGTCACTGTAATGTTTCAATTGCTGATATTTACGTTTTTATGATGAAAAGTACTTTGAACTGCCTTACTGCTGAACAGTGTATACAAATAAACTTGATTGATTGGAAAAAGAAAAAAATTTTGATGAATTTGACATGAACTGTTATAAATAAATTGTTGTTAATGTTCCACAATGGATCCCGTTTGTTTCAGGTGACAGTGGAGAACTTCCTGCGAGTCTTGACTGGACGGCTTCCCCCCAGCACTCCTCGCTCCAAACGCCTCCTGTCTGACGACCGAAGCAACATCCTCATATACCTCACTGGTATTTAATTATTTCCCATCTTTTTGACAATTTTTAATCGCCAAAACTGATTTCTTAACTCAGTTTTATTCTCATTTGATGTCCTGTTATCAGGAAACTGCAGATGAAATCCTATGAAACCTGTTATTTTTTTCCTCCGTTTATAAATTGCTTTGAATCTGAAAACTCCTACTTTTTCTTTTAGCTGTGAACACATCAGCAAACGTCTTGCTTTGAGGCACAAGTGTACCTTTTTCAGGTACATTCAAAACTGCCACCTCTATCAAAAAACCTACATCACTATTTTTTTCTCATGACAGAGAAAAACAAATTGATAAAAATTGCAATCAGTAGATCAGAAACAAAGAAAAATGGAAATTGCATATTTGAGATCAGAATCGCCCAGTTTTCTCTGCAACGCTCTGGGTTTAAATTCTTCAATGCCCTTTTCCAGTTTAATGTCCCTTTCTTTTTTTCTTTTTTCTAACATTCAATAGAGGAAATGTTCTAACATTTATTTAATGACTTTTAGATATCATGCAAAATCAAAGAAGCACAACAGCAGCGGTGTAGAAGGAAATGGCTTTGCAGAAAGTTCAGTTTATCTTGTCTTTTCACGGTGTTTTAGATTGCAGATATTGTGGGAATTGTCCTCTCTGCTCTTTCCAAAAAGGTTAATTTGCACTTTAATCAGAGTTAATTCAGATTTCATGCAGAGATGAGTTAGGTATTTAGAGAAATATCCTTTCTTATTGGTGCGAAGAACACTATAATGTCAACATTTTAGTGGTGAAATATCAGCTTTTTGAAGACTTTCTGACAAAACTATTCTATTTTGACTTTTTAGGATCAAGCTCTTGGAGTATTTTCTTATTTTATTACAGCTGTTTTAGAAAATAAATGTATAAGATGCTCAGTTTTTGATCGTTTGCCAAGTTTTTGTCAGAAAATTACCAGACAAAATTAAAATTCCTCTTGTAGAGGTAATATTAAATATAAAGGTGCTAAAGGTAGCACCTTTCTTCTGTGTTTTATTTTCATTTTCTGTCTCTTTTTTTATCTGCTACCAGTAAATGTGTCTTAATATATATTTTGTGTTTCATTGACAGGTCACGGTGGGAACGGCTTCCTTAAGTTCCAGGATTCGGAAGAGATCAGCAACGTGGAATTGGCTGATGCTTTTGAGCAAATGTGGCAGAAAAGAAGGTGAAATATGGAGGACTAATCCTGCCATAATTAAGAATGACTTCAGAAAGTTAGATTTTCACATTTTAAAGTATTTTTTTAGCTGCAGTTGATCATGAAACGTTCACTAAAAGAATGTCATGTTGCATATTTAGCAGTTGTTTTTTTTAATGAATTGAACTATTTGTTTACTTTCATCTTCTAATATATTTCTAATATTGTGTATAAAAACTGCAAAAATGTTTTTTTCCAATTGATTTATACTAAAAGACTTATTAGTTGCAGCCCTACTTTTATTTTATGCAGGTGTACTAGATATAAATAACAATATTAATGTAGTTTTGATTGATTCCATCTTTGTTTTATTTTGACTTGATATATTTTAAGTTTGTGTCACTTGTTTTGCTTTAATTTTTATTTTGAAAAGTCTCATGCAAATGAAATTTATTTTAATTAGATTGCAACAAAACAACAGCTTTAACTTGTAATGAAGTAATAAATCAATGCACTAATTATTTCCTCTCATATTCTCTCGTAACTCTGGAGAGGCTCATATGAATCTGGATGATTGAGTTTGATAATTTGGCTCTATTGTCCCCTGTGGGTTTGTAACTGGGCGACCGGGAGCAGAAACCAGGCTAATCTAAGACATATTCCAGCTTCTTAACCTATTTTATTTATATAAACGCATCATATAGAGCTGTGTCATGCAGATCTGACTGTAATGAAACCTGAGAAGTGGCTCGTTTACTCCAAACTGTTTGTCATCTGTGTCTGTGCCAGTCGAGCTCCGCTTTGATGCTGATGTGATAATTGCTCTCTTTAGCTGCTTAATTACTGCCACCTCCTTTTACTCTCCTCAAACCAGCCTGATTCAGTCAGCTTGATTTGATTATTTGTGTTTGACCAAACGAGGGGGGGAGAGGTTTTTCTTAGAGAAGAGCAGAAGGATTGAAGGAGGTGAAATGGCGTGTAGGCGTGTTGGCGGGATTGAATGGTGCTGATGCTTTTACTCGGTGGCCATGGTAACTGCAGCATGAAGGGTTGTGTGATAACAGATTTTTTTATTGGAGCAAATGGACAAGTGCGATGCCAGCTGTGTGCCCTGTGATTAGGGTTTATTAGAAAATGAGTTTGATCGTTTCGTGTCTGTCCAGGTACAACGAGCTGCTCTTCATCATCGACACCTGTCAGGGCGCCTCCATGTACGAGAGGTTTTACTCTCCAAACATCATGGCTCTGGCCAGCAGTCAGGTCGGGGAAGACTCCCTGTCGGTGAGTTATTCCCCCTCATAATGACCCACAGGGTAAATTAAATCATCCAGCAGTTTTCGCAGGTTTTTCACTCCGTAGTCTAGTTTATAACACCTGTGACTGCCGACAGGACCGGAGCTCATCTTCCTTATTGCAGTGAAGACGAGAAAAAGATTTGTTGTATAAATATTTATTTGATTATTTACATCCAGACTTAGCAAAACAACTCATTGATTGACTAACAATCAATTAATTGATTCTTTAAAACCTGATTATTGTCATGTATCAAGAAGAGGACTGTCTTTCCTTAAAATAAAGGGCTAAATATTTCATAATATACAAACTGTGAACAATAAAATATAGTAAAATATGGTAAACCCTGACTGTCTTCATGATACTCTTATAAAAGCTTCAGTCAGAAGCTTGTTCAAATTCACTGCAATATGGGCTGCTTTCTTGCCAACAGCCATTACCATCTACAGTAACTGAAGAATTTGAATTATTATTTAATTTCCCTTTGGGATCATACAGTATTTTTAAATAAAAAAAAAAAAACACACTTAATTTTTAACATTATTTGGTGTTAGCTGCATTCAATACTGACTGAATAAACAGAGATTACTTTTTCTCACATTGATAAATTTGCATATTGTGGAATATAACAAAACAAGAACCTCTAAGATTGCTGAATAATAAGATGGGTGAAACACTTAATCTCCCACTAACAGTGCTAAAGCACTTGTTGCTGTCAAAAAGACTTTTTCTTGTCTTTGCATAAAAGAAATGGCCAAAAGTTATAGTTTTATTTAAAAATTGGTTATTTTATTTACTTGTTTTGGGCCTAAGTATGTTTTTCTGGTGAAACACTGCTTTATAGAGATGTTTTGAACTAAACAACACTTCTAGACAGAAGTGGGAAAAAAATCAGAATTACAGTATACAAGAAGATTTGCTTCTATAAAGGCTACATGTTTATACAATCTATTAAACACTGAGTTTTCCCTTTTCAATATACTTAAAGCATAGTTTCATTTACACTGCTGGTGCAGTAAGAGGCGCAAAATACATTCATTTAATTTTATACTCTTTCATGTGTGAATTCATGCTAAAAATACTAAAATAAGCATTTCCAGTGAGCATTTTCCTCTGCACAGATTGATTTTACTCTCTCCTGTCCACATAGCAGAACCGTACATTTACCCACCAATGAGCGAAGCAGAGTTATGAAAACATTTTTCTTCAGATGTCATTGCCCAGCACTTACTGGCAGCTCTCTAAAACTCACTTTAACACTGAGGAGTGATTTCCTCCTCTCAGAAGATTACATTTATAGAGCTGGTGCAGTAATAACGCTTTTGATTATTGGTATCAAAATAAATCTTTTTATTTTATAATGAAGGGGACATTGAGGGAGGAAAACATGATCAATATGTATATTTCTTTAATTTAATTATTAGTTAATAAAGTTTTTATTGGAAAATTAACCAATTGGTGCATATAAAACACATATTACAGAAATGTTGAGCTGCAAAATAACAAAACAATTTTTAAAATGAATAAAAAAGGTGGTGCACAATAAAATGGATACATGTAGAACGAAGACAAAACGGAACATAACCAAGTGATATCACAACAAAGATTGAATTGTTTAACTTGGCAGTTATTTTCTGATTTTCATTATTAGTATTTTCATTTTCTCTATTATTTTTTGCTTTATTGTCACACAGATATTTTGGGTAGAAGTGGGAAAGAGAAAAAACAGCGACAAAAATAGCAATATTTAAAAATACAGCCATAATCACATTAATTTTTGTTCCTCTGTTTTAGCACCAACCGGATCTGGCCATAGGAGTCCATTTAATGGATCGCTACACCTTCTACCTGCTGGAGTTCCTGGAGGACATCCACCCGGCGAGCAAAGCCAACATGAACGACCTGGTGAGCAACGTTTTCTTTTTAACGTTTTCATCAATGAAACTGATTTTCTGAAATCTTACAGATTAAAAAAAAAAAACATGTATGAAAGCTTTTGAATGACTGGTGCTTAACCAAACCTGAACCAGTGAGTCTATTTACAGTTACTTTGGTTTTAATGCCCCTTTTATTTGATCAACTTCCTGCCACAAACTGCTGTATTTTATTTTTTTAGAACAATTTCAGTTCAGAATCGGAAAGTGGTTGAAAAGGGGTGCGGGTTTTAATGTTTTTATCTTTTTTAATCTTTTTTTTTTATCTCTTTCTCTTTCTTACTGTTTATTCAATGTCACATGCCGTTTTAATTTTTTAAATTATGTAAAGCACTTTGAAATGCCTTGCTGCTGAAATGTGCTATACAAATACAATTTGATTGATTTGATTGATAAAGAAAATACAAAAGCCACAGGGCAACGATGAGAAGCCACAACCAAAGTTATGCTAACCTATTCATGGTTTCCAGTAGTGTATTATAAGCCTGACGGGCTGCCAGGCTTTATTTGACCTTTCACCAGGCTAAGCTTTGTTTGCTTATTTTAAATAAGGTTTTTCTAAGCCAGTGACAGTAAAGACTGATTATCCAGGTTTATAGTTGGTGTAAAGAACTAGTGGACCAATTATTATTTCTAAAGTACGATGCCGAATTTGGTAACTTTTAAATTTTTTTTAACAAAAACACGATGCCTGTAGAAATGTAAGTGTATGTCATAATGAGCACAGATGAGCATCAGCTGATTAAAAATGAGTGTTACTGTAAAAAGTTCATCCTGGAGGATGCGTAGCAGTGAATGTGAGGCCTCTGGCTGCCTCAGATGAAAGACACGCAGGTCTCCCTGGACTTGTCCAGACTTGAAAGAGAATGTGTAACAAAGCGTGGAGCCGGCTTGCGTTTGACACCGGACTCAGGAATTGTGCGTACGCACTCTGCGCCGCGGCTCGGCCTCAGCGGTTCCTCTCTTTTCATCTGTCGGTCTCCTGCAGAGATCCATCGAGCCACCGGGAGTTTTATCTGAAAACGACATGGTTACTCTGTATGCTCTGACTAAAGCTAATTATACGTTCTAGTTGTTCCAGTTGTTCTGTTTCTGTAGATGCACTCTTTGTTCTGCTGCTTTTTGTGGATTTACTGATCAATTCTATAGATTTTCTTGACAAGCCCATTAAGTTTTTAAATCCAGTCTGAAAAGCTTTGACCTTTTTAAAGAAACTGCTTTCAGGTTCGCTTTAGTGTGTGATTTTGTTTCCAGTCCTGTCTGACTAACAGAGATTATGCTCAGGACAGGCTAATGATTTCTTTTTCCTTTTTAAAAATTTGCCTCTGAAATTTTCAAATAAATCCTCAAATTACTGATGGAAAAACTTTTAGGATGCTTTTTCCAACCCTAACAATCCAAGCACCAAAAATACCTGCAGAATAAGCTGAAACCTTGTGAATATAATCACACTTGCTTCTCCATAGTGCAGTGAATTATTGGTTGAACTACATTTTCCCATAAATTACTATGAAAGTAGGGGAGACTGTAAAATACCAGATAGAAAAAGTTACTCCATGTAGTTGCTGTTTTCTGTTCGGACTTCAAATTCAAATTTAGGACTCAAATTATTACATCACTGAACAGTTTCAGGAAATATGGATAATCAAAACTGTGCTAATTTATTGTACCATTTTTAAACTAGCTAATACTTTAGGTGGCTTTATTGTGGATGTGACGTTTTGTTTTAGCTGCATATTGAAATTTGACATAAATCACAGGTCATGAATGTTGCTATGCATGCTAATTGTAATCTTTTTAAATCCTTTCCATCAACTCACTTGGGGACAGCAGATGAAAATTAGCCTCCCTGTCTAAATCAGGCATATTTACGTTAACATGCATTATCCCCTTTATGAAATAAAACTCAGAATGCACAGATTTATTCTGTTTTTGTTTTTTTGTCGCACCTAAATATTTCTGATCATCAGACAAATATTAATATTGAATAAACACGAGCTAAGTGAATACAAAAAGCTGCGTCTGAATGCCAGTTTCATCCGTTACAGAGGGGCAGCATTATGTAAAATTTACTTTTTTGAGCTTTATGTCTTGTTATGATGTTATTCAGTCATTTAAAACATATCTGGGATGTTGCTGTGATCCTTCCATGCATGTTTAATCCCCCTTGACAAGAAAGTAAAACAGGGACATATTCATAGCTCTTATGTGCAAACATATCTTGGATTACCTTTTGTCTTGTTTTATTCAGTTGATTCCACTGTGTATCTATTTTGCTTCTAAATTTATTATTCTCTTCTCCTCAGTTCAAAGTTTGTCCCAAGAGTCAGTGCGTGTCCACTCCGGGTCATCGGACCGACCTTTTCCAGAGGGATCCGGAAAGCGTCCTCATCACAGACTTCTTCGGTAGCGTCCGCAAAGTCGAGATCACCACTGAAGTGGTGAACTTAACGGACCCCATTGAGCAAGTGGACGAGAGGTAAGCTGAGCTCATTACATTAGCTCCTCTGAAATAGTGATGCTTATACGTTTATTTTCATCTATGTTCGCTCATTATGGGTTTTTTTGTGTGAATTTTTTAAATGATGTATTAAATTTTTTGAGGGTGAAATCAATGTGCAATAAAAACCAGCTCTTGGTGCGCAAGTTAAAGGTTTTGTTTTCCGGACTGGGTCACCATCATCCATATTGTGTCAAAATTATACATACAGGACCAAATATGTAGCTACTAGTTGTTTTTTTTCCATGTCAAGGTGGTAAAGTCTGTCCATATTTTTTGAAACATGTCTCTAGTTAATATTTTGGTATGATGGTTCTTCCAAAATGGTAGCTGATTCATAGTTATCAGCTCATGAAGTTAACAACGTCTTTGGATAAATTCTGTTTTTCGAGACTGGTGCATGTCCGGTTTAGGCTCATGTTATGAGCATTTGACAAGGGGCTATAATACAGTGTTTGGTATCATCTTAAAGGGGACACTCTTGACTCTCTGTTTCTCTCTGATCATCACTAGAGCTTCTTAAACCAGAAATAATACACATTCTTCCACACCTTTTGACTAAACCAGATGCATATCTTTTATCCAGGAACCCAAGAGGGTAACACTTTATTTGAAGGGGGGTGAATAAGACTGACATGACACTGTCATAAACATGACATAACACTGTCATGAACATAAATAAGCCTTCATGAATATTTATGACTGTTGTCATAAAGCGGCATTCGGTAAATTATGGCACTTTTAATACAAAGTTGACATTATTCAAAATGTCTTTATGACAACTTGACATTAACCAAGAAATCATTACTGTTTAAACTTTACCTTTAATAACATAGTTACCTAATTTTTAAAGTGCAATCAGTAATGCTTTTATAACAAATTTATATCCGTCATGATTTCTTGTTTAATGTCAAGTTGTCATAACAAAGACATTTTGAATAATGTCAACTTTGTATAAAAGTGTCATAATTTACCAAATGACGCTTTATGACAACAGTCATAAATATTCATGAAGGCTTATTCATGTTCATGACATGTGTTACGTCATGTTTATGACAGTGTCATGACAGTCTTATTCACCCCCTTCAAATAAAGTGTTACCCACAAAGGTAAACAACTAAAATACTCAACAGACTCTTCAGAAAATGTGTCATATACCTCTGATGTCTTTCCGTGGGGGGCGATCCTGATTAACGTAATAAAAACATTAATTAGAAATAGTAGAAATTTACACTTGCATAAAGTTTAGGATGCTGTACCCAAGCGTGTTTATCAGAGTTTGTGAGTTTCTCCATCCTGGGCTGCCATTACGTAGCTGATAATGATCACAGAGAAACATGATGTCCTGGTAGGCTCTGTGGGAGGATGCCACCCTCACTAAATTACAAATTATGAGGTAAAAATAATCATTGTTTTCAGATGGTTAGGCTGCTATTCACAGCATGCACCCCAAATGTCAGATTAAATTCCTCCTTTAGCTGATTACACCTCGATTTTAGTATCCCTGAAAACAGATGTCCTAAAATGATCAGCTTAATTCATTAGCATTGTTTGAGACACAAATGTGCATATTAAATTTTCATACATAGATATAAAACAGCTTTATGAAGAAAGAACAACTTGAATAGATGATTAAAAGCCCAAAATAAACTTCTGGCCACATAATTGAGTTTATAGGATGAATAAAAATAGTTGATGGAAAATCTTTCTGCTACACCAACTTTCTGGAACTGGGACAACCTGGATAAAAGCCTCATTAAGGCCGACCTGCCTGTGCTTTAATTGAAGTGCCGTGGGCCAAACTCATTCATTGTTTCTCTCCAAACTTAATGAGACTTTGATTTTAGTTCAGAACGCCTTTTATTGGTGTATAGATTTCTCCACTAGTAATGTGTTGAGTGGCCTGTTTTCAGAAGAGTAACCTTCTCATTAAGGTCAAGTGTTTATACTGGATGGACGATTCAACTCTTTACTGTCAGACTGACTAGCAGTAGGAGTTTGTGAGGTAATTATTCAGGTCAATTAAAGCACTCTAAAGCATTAGTTCAGACCAGAATAAAGCTCATAATGAGACGGTGTCTCTGTCTCAGTCTTCTTCGGGTGGTTTGAGTGACGGGGTTTGGCGCCCTCTGGTGGTTATTTATTATTATTTTCTGATTCATTTTAGCAGCTGTGATTGACAAACCCCGCCACTAGATGGCTGTAGAGAGCTTTCACTAGTGACGTCCTGTTTTCTCCTTCATAAACACAAACGTCTCTTCAATTAATCTCAGTTCACACAGAAAGCTTTAAGATAATCCATATACGTTTATATTAATACACACTAATGAATGAGTGCCAGCATGAGGCAGGTGGTTGGACTCATTAGTTTGGAGGTTTTATATTTCTGAATAAAAAAACATTCAGCACAAATGCACACAAAATCACACACTCTTAATAATTTCATTAAACAGGGTCTAATTTGACCACCAGAAGGAATTAAGAATATTTTTTTTTGCTGAGCTACTAATCAAAAGCACATTTCCATGCAAGTTGTGGTCAGTGACTATTTTGGCCCCAGGCCTGGTAGCCATTGCACGCAACTCTCCCCTATTACTTTATTATTGATTAAGCCTGACGCATTAGGTCTGCCACAACACAGAATCATGGCACAGTTTGTTATTGAGCTGGCAGCTGGCCTGATTCAGTCACACAGAGACACACTTCTTCATTTCTGATGCAAGATTCCAGCAACCCCCTCATTCATTTGATGCTCGACGGAGCAAAGTTTGCAGAAGCGCCCGAGGACCAGCAGGCGCTGCCCCGCCTCTGCTTCCAAGGATCGGTACTTTTCATGCGACAGGAACTTCAGCGTTTTTTTAAACACCTGGACTTCATCTGCTGCTCCGGGTTAAATTGTAGAGTTGTGTGTGAGGATATTCTGAACTGGAGACCTGATTAATTTTTTAAAGTCAGATTTGATCTCTGAAATCAGGATTATTAAATCATCTTCTGGGGGTTGATGTGTTTGCCTCAGAAGTTGCAGATTAAGCAAATGAGAATTTGTTTTCGACATGTGAAATGGTAGGTGTGATGCTAATTAGGCTCTAAAAATGCATGTTTGGCAGAAACGGAGCTGAATCTGATTAAACCTGAGATGTTTCCCTTCATTGCATCAGGAAGTAAACAGCAGTTTGCTTCTTTTGGTATTGAATTTGTTTGTTGTTGGCCAGCAGCAGGTAATCCACCTTTTTCCAGGTACCTCAATAAATCAAACAATTACTGCTTACAGTTAGTTGGCACTCAGCTGAATAATTACCAGTGGAAGCTAAATCTCCAAATTGAAAGTACAGTGAAGCCCAACGTTACACACACTTCTGACAGATTTAGATTTATTCATTCAGCAAAGGAGTTTGTTTCTGATGGCTTTCTCTATAAAAGATCATGAAAAAAGTTCTGATTTTGAAGAAAAGTGGCATGTCCAATTATTTAATAGCCAGTAATCAATGGACAATAATCTATTGACATTAAAGTGTTATATTGCAATAGCTGACCAGTTGGTTTGTTTCCACTGGTATTGAGATGCGAGTCTTTCAGTTTGGAAGGCCTCATCATGCAGAAGTAAAGTTAATTGAATATTTTATACTTTTTGCCATTTTTAAAAATGGTATCTGAAAAATCTGAAGGCCTTCTGTCATTTTGACAGATTTCAGTTCACACACCTGACCACTTGGTGGGGATGCGCAGACATTTTCATTTTCATTGTGGAGGTAACTACAAAATAAAATTCATATAGGAGTATCTGAGCATTATCTCCTTTCTGGACACTGGAAAGGATCTCATGCAGCTCACTATCCAGGAGCTGACGGAGACTTTGGAGTGTGTGTGTAACCATTCAAAATCACAAACTGGTGCAGTTGGACCTCTGGTACAGAAGGAGCACATACTGAGGAATCAGAAAACTCTTAATTCAGGCAATCTTGGTAACTTCTGATCACTTAAGTTGGAGAAATGTTCCCTGATTTCTAAACTTTGGCTGTAGTGGTGGTTGTAATTCCAGGCTCAGATGTGGCAGCAGACCGCATATTCAGTCGTTATGGTGATTTTATGGGAGATTTTCTTCTAAACACGGAGGCTCTGATGCAACCCAACATAAAATATCCAATTTCATTATTCAAAAATTATCAAAAAATTGAGAAGGAGATTTAGCTAAAAGGCACCATATTCCCCCACGTGAACCTTTCCTGGTCATCTTAACCCTCTTAAAACTTCTTCACTGCATCCTTGATACTTTGTCGTCATTTTTCTTTTGTTTCTCAGGTAGATTCATCATTTTCTGTCCAATATATCCTACGTCCTTCCTTCACATAGGTCCAAACTACCTCAGCTTTCCATCTACAACTTTGTCTCCACCTGAGGCTGTCCCTCTGCTGAACACTGAGCTAAATCTGTCCTGACACACTGTAGAACAGATTCTCTTCTCTGAGGCCATAATCACTAGAATAAATGGCTGTGGCTGATTTTCAGAAATACTTCTTCTTCAGTTATGATCACAATGTGACTGAAAAAGAAAGGTCTTACAGTGGCAGCATTTTGTCCATCATTTTCTCATTCAAGTGAACTGTGGTTGGGTGTTTTGCTGCCACATTTTGAAAAGGATAAAACAGGAAATGTACCTTCCAGGATCCTGGTGAGAATGTAGAGTTGGTCCACTGAACCTGACCTTTGGTCTGACTCTCCACTCTAGTAATAAATCTCACCAGGCAGGCTAAGTAGTGTGATCCCCCTGTAGTTGGGCAATAAAGGGGAAACTGCCCCCAGTGTCTACATGATGTAGCAGAAGCGTGCCATTTAGAAACCCTACAAAGTACAGAGCCTTAAAGGGGACCTATTATGCTAAATTCACATTTTGTTCGTTTTTATACTTCCGTTTGAGTATCTACTGCTTCTAAAAACATATATGCGTTTTACAATGGCTGCTGGAAAAGACAAGTGTTTTGTTGACTTGCCATCCAGAAACTACTTGTTGCATTCTTGTTGGTTATGCAGGAGGCTCTACTAATGCTTTTCAAAGATATGTGCTTTTATAATTGTGCATTTGTTTGCAGCCATTTTCATGTGTGAATGTAAACGTTGAGTTGGGGGAGGCATGCCCAGCAGCCGCTTATTTGGATTTAAACAAGTACCCTCAGCTTCTTCCAGAAAGTAATAATTTTTTGCTTGTTTCATATCAAATGGAGGTATTAAGCAATTTTTTCGATCTTCTATTGACACTTACCAGGACACTGTAAAGCAACAGCAAAACCCAGATTTTTTTCCCCTTTTTATTTATTCAATATTTATCAGCATTAGTAAAGAAAGCTGGGTTGTAACCTCTTCCAAAAGAAGAGGGCGATCTCTTTTGGTAATCAACAAGAGATTGCTGACAGGATTCTTTCTGTGACTGTCAGAACAGAGGCCATTATTGCTACTAAAACATATTGTTTCATAAGACCAGAAAATGGGTTGAAGAGTACTCTGAGTGTCCCCACAGAGAGAAGATTACAGCTCACACAGCCGCGTTTTTAATAAATGTAGTGCTGCTTTAGTCCACTTTTGTCAGCCTGTTCAGCCACGTAGGCAAGCAGACGAGTTCACTGGAACTCATTTTCTAGCCGGGACACATTTCTGGATCCTTTTACTCAACTGAATGGCACTTAGTGGTATTAAGCCTAGATCCATTTAAACACCCTCTCCACCACTTTTCACTTCAAGCTACAGGAGATATTTGACTGCAACACATTTTGCTACAGGTTATGCAGTTCCCAGAGTAATTACAAGTATCGAATAACAACTAAATCCAGACTCCATTGAGTCATAATGTAAGTCTAATGTAATTTGTGACCTGCAGCTCCGGATCGAGTGTACAAACACCGCTTCGGCTTTTAGGGGGGCAGATGGCACAAATAAATTAGTAAGGCCTAAAGATGGCAGCTGGAGACGGCAGCAGGAGCAAAGCTGGAGGCGGCCACATCTATTAGGATCATTTACAAGGATAGAGGAAAACTCTCCAGAAATGTCTTCATGGAGAATAGAATGGACAATAGCATTCACTGAGTTGGAGCTAAAATCTTGCAGCCAAGTTGAAAGGGGAGGGGTGGAGCAGCTGCAATGCTTTTAAAGGCAGAAAGCGCTTTGAGCTCATGGAGGGCTCAGCAGGGGATCGCCGCCCTGCTTGCCGGCTCATCCCGTTTTCTCTGTCTGTCAGAGAGCCCACTGACATGCAGAGAGGGAGACATCAAACGGGGATGAATAGAGGAGGAGGGCAAGAGGGCAAGATCCTGAAAGAAAGTTGTTGGGGGATAATAACTTAGGAGTGAAGAAAGAAACAAAAAGTGGAGATAAACAGGTTGCTCCACTCTGCGAGTGGTCGGAGGAGAGGCAGGGCAGCTCACAGGAGCTTTTGGCCCACTTTGTCAGAGGCTGGCTGGCTTGAACTTTGAATGAAAGACAGTCAGTCATTTGAACCTCCACTCGACTGTGACATTTAGCTGGGACTGCTGCGCCTGGCTCAGTTTCAGAGAGAGAAAGAGGCTTTCAAAAAAGCAGTGGTACTGCTGGAAGGTTTTAAACCTCTATTGTGGATTTTGGTCACTTGAGCTAAAATATCTGTTGGATTTCTTAGCATTTTGCACACATTCATGTTTGATGAACTGGAATATTACTGAGAAATTTACTAAGTGAAACGCATACGAGGGGGTACCCAAAAGTTTCCAGAATGACGCTGCTGCACGCGCAGTTTTCGTAGTACACGATTCTGCCGCTAGGTATTTGTTCAACCACGCCTTCTCAATCAGTGTGCCAAGCGCGGGAAAAAAGCATTGGAAACCGTTCAAATGTTGAAGACCGCTTACAAGGATGACGCTATGTGTCAAGCTCAAGTTTACTCATGGTTCACCCACTTTAAAAATGGTGAAATGTCAATTGATGATCAACCGCTTTTTTCCCGAGCAGGTAGCAAAGCTTCAGCCGCGCGCTGCTCATAAAACTTCTCCATGAAGAAAAACGACGGCTGGACAAAACGGCTCTTCCAAGAAAACTCACTGCAGATAGATAAAACCTTCCACATCAACGCCTCTTGGCACACTGATTGAGAAGGCGTGGTTGTACAAATAACTATCGGCAGAATCGTGTACTACGAAAACTGCGCGTGCAGCAGCGTCATTCTGGAAACTTGGTATCCCCTCATATAGATGTTTTTTCTTTTATTACATTTCTTTATGTATGCACTGCATACTTGTTGGTTGTGCAGGAGGCTCTACTAATGTTTTTCAAAGATGTATGAATCTGTTTTCAGCCATTTTTCAGTGCTAGTGTAAATGTTGATTGGGGGGCATATATATATGTATATATATATATATATATATATATATATATATATATATGTCTCTGCTTTTCACTGAATCTGTTTTTAACATCTGTTTACATGTTTTCTGCATAAAGTCCAGTTGAAGTTCGTCAGATTATTTTTTTCCCCCAAAATTTCTCTTTCAGAACCAAAAAGTTTAAATATATCACCATATTTACAACGACAAATGCTAGGATTTAATGTTATGATTTGATTAATACTTGAGTTTGATGTTTTGTATGTGCTCTCATCACTTTTCTGCAAATTTTCTCTCTTCTTTGCCTTTTGTGTTCTGCTTTTTCACATATTTCTTGACTTCATGTATTGAAAAGTTTATGGAGGAATCTGGAGGTGAAATAGAGGCTATGTATTTAAACATTTAACTGGGTATCAGTCCAAACTGCGCTTTAAAGTCAGAACAGTGGAATTTTTATTTTATTTTTTTATTTTACCAGGTGATTTTCAAGAACAACCTGGCCTAGAAGCATGAAAATATCACACATTTTATTCATCACAAATGAGGAGAATTCAGTTGAATAGAGGAGGTTCAGCAGACGCAGAGAGTTGCAGTAATCCAGGTTAGATTACTTATACCTGCTGCAGAGCAGAGTTATTCTACTAGGATAGTAATGCGTTGTGTCTTTGTTACGGTTAACAAATCCCATGAAAGAAAAACAACCATCTTAGCCTGTTCCTCAAATCCGTTCCCACTTTTCAATTGCTCTCATCCCTAAGCCTGTTTGTTCTTACTCACCAAGGAAATCTTTCCCAGAGAGAAATCAGGTCACGTTATTTTGTTTCCCTTTGTGTTTGGCGTTCGGCAAACATCACTGCTACTATAAGAGGACTGCCATTGTTGGGGAGTTTGTTTTTTTTATGTGAATTTTGTGAATGCTTATGCTAACAGCAGTTCTATAAGCTTGTATTTAAATTTAGAATTTCATTTTTTTTAACCAAAGATTTTCCTGCAGGAAAATGACTCGGCAAGTTGATGTTATGTAGTTTCGTAATCGCTCAGGGATTTTTTTTTGTCTAGTGAAATGTTTGTACAGCATCACTTGCAACACAAAGTTGTAATAGTTCAGTATTTTTACATGGTTCCAGATGCCTACAGAGTCGATCTTGACACTTTCTTTAAATAACTTGTCCAGTTATTTAAAGAATCCAGTTTGAGCCAAATTAAATTAACATTGGCTTCAAATTGAATTATATACGGCCTAAAACTACCAATTGAGACGTTCAGTTGTAGTTGAGCTTTCATTTCAATTGGTAAATATTTAACAGTGGTCCACTGTCTGGGGTCTTTCAACTGTTTTGATGTACTGAATCCGAAAATCGCATTGGTTTTGCTCAATAAGGCCAACTTTCTGAACTATGGATGCCACATGAGCATCAAAAAGCATGAATTGTTCTCACATATGGATCGGTTTCCTGATAATCTGGGATCAATGAGTGATGGGCAGCGGGAGAGATGAAGACGTAATGTTCAGTTTAAATGTACTTATCCTTATCAGTGTTCATTATTCAGTTTACAGAAATACAAGTACAATACAAATCAAAGTTTGTAACACGTAATTAGCTAACTCTGTTGGAAAGCATGTTTTTTTTCTACTATAACCTTTTTTGGATGAGAAATATTAACGGAAACAAACCGATAATGTCATCAATTTAATCAGCAGATTGAATTTCTCCAAATCAAATTAGAATAAAATTCTGACCTGGTTGAGAAAAATGGATGTCATTTTGGATTCAGTGGTGCAAAATAGTTGAAAAAACATAGACAACTTCCAAAAAATATATTTTGTAACCCAGTTTAGTTATCTGCTGAAGCCATGTCAGTTGCTTCAAAGCTGATGACTGTAGATGAGAAGCTTCCCTTTTTTTTTTTTAGGAAGAATGTGCCTCTGTAGCTGTTCCAGTCTCAAACCATCTGGGCATTAAAATACATGAAGGAAGCAGAAAAAATACAGACGCACTAATCAGGAGGGCTCTTTATAGGAAACAAAGCCAAAGAATACACAAATATAATGCAGCAATGGCTTAGTTAATGGCCGTTTCCAGGAAAAAACTAAATTGTGATTGCAGAAGCAGTGGGCCAGGTGTGTCTTTTGTGGAGAGAAGAAATGGAGATGTTGCTCATGGGTAACGGCAGCAATAACTATAAATGATGTATAAAATGAGTGTGAGGAGAGAAAATAATAGAGGGGGGGAAAAAAGGCCATTATATCCTCCAGCAGGCTAAGCTTATCTTGGTTCATAACTACAGATATATCCCAGGAAAGTCCCTGAGCTTTAAGCTTTGTCACAAAAGAAACCTTCAAGCCGAATCCTGTAAACAGGTGGCGTTTGTTCCTCACGGACAAAAACTGGCAGCTGGTTCTTCTCAAAGAGCCTGATAACTGAAAGAGCTGCCTCCTATTCTGCATGGCTTCATCCGTTTGTCTTTAAATGCACTGATAAGACAAAAGTCTTATGTGTAAGCATACATTTTGTTGCCAATATATGTAAAAAAAAAAGAATAAATAGTTTCTTGACTATATATGTAGAGCTATTGTTGGAGATTTAATGAGACACAGTTTAAAATCTCTCAAAACAAAATGAATACATCCCCAATGTAAGTTTGGGTCCTGCACACAACGTCTTAATAAAAATTTATATTTTCATCAAGTCATTTTAAAAATATTGTACACCTGGGATCGATCGAGTTCAGAAAAGTTTTAAACTTCATGAATTAGCACAAATACGCCTCTCGGTATTGTTTTAAACATGTCAAACCCATAGAGGGCAGTGCAGCACAAACCTGTCAGCCAATCAGATTACTTAAAAACAACCAAAGCTTCCTGATTAGATGAACTTTATTATCTTCCAAGGGGCAATTTTCTTTGCAGACAGCAGGACAACCACACTTAAATGCATCTCAAAGAGGGAAAAAAACTAAAATAAAAACACATCACAGCATCCGTATAGCAGATTGAACATTATTATTATTTACAGTTTGTTAACTTATCTCAAATTAATAAGATCGACACGAACGGGAATAAATGAACATTTATCTATCTACGAGCTGAAGACAACACCCTGTAATGGCGATGGGTTGTTGAATTAAACGTGGCACCATGAGGTTAATTTGTGTGAACTGATGTAGAGGTTTAATTACATTTAAATAGCCTATTAGAATATAAAGTTAATAAAAAAGAAGACAATGTCAGTTGGAAATAATGTCAAAGCATATTGATGCATTATTTGTCGAGACCGTATATCTGAATTTTTCCATTTATACACGCAAACACAAAAACAAAGTTTTCTCACATCTTCACTTTGGGCTGAGTTTTTATAAATCGCTTTTGGTGAGATGAAATAGATTTTTTGTGTGGATGAAAGGCCAAAATGCATAAAAACCTATTTGTTGGCCTTTAAAAGATATGGTCATTGCTAGAGGTGTGCCGATCGATCGGCCACCGATCATAATCGACCGATTTCCTTGAAAAAGTGTATAATCGGTGATCGCCGATCATGGTCTCTTGTTGCCGATACCGATCACCTGCATCTCATTTCGCAGCCTGCCTGTGCAGCTGGTCTCTTCTTTCCTTCACACTGCGCAAACGCGCAGCAACAAATCCTAAGCGATGTGGAACTATAACGCACTGAGTGAATGGGGAAGTTTGCGAGTTCCGGCGGAAAATTGAAGCACATCAAAATGCATCAACACAACGAATCTAATATGGCATAAAAACAATGGCATACTTGACGGAGTTTGGCTACATCAAGGCTCACTGCAGTAAAAAAGACATATGGAGGATCAAATAACGGGTAAAGCTGCACACAGATACAAACACTCACCCGGATTAGCATGACGGTCAGAAAGCTAAACAAATAACCCGCAAAATTATTTAAGTCTTTGAGCTGCGATGTAAGACGCTGGTTCTGCTCTCGCTGTTGAACCGCTGCTACGCTACAGGTAGTAATATTTCACAGACGGAGCGCCGCTTCTGCTCCACCTGGTAGTGACTCTCACACCGAACCTCTGTTTTAAGCTGCAGCATCTAACCTAAAAACATACATTTTACATACGTATTAAAACTTTCGCTGTCCTAACATGAGACATAATCTCTAAAAAAAATAATCGATCTCCTCCCTGCTCTGCATAATTACTCCGCTCAGTCAGAAACAGCCAATCAGAGCTAACAGTAATCAGCTAGCCGCCATGCTATCAGGAAGTTTTCATTCAGTAACTCTGGATTGTTTATTGTAATGGATTCTGTATTTGCCTTTTAATGTTAAGTTTTATACTTGAATTTTTTTTGGCAATGTTGAGAGGTTTTATTTTGACTCTTTGCATTATTTAGCCTCTTCAGAGCCTTCATGTGTTTTCAGTCTGTTAAAGATAGTATTATTGATAGCAGTACAATTTGCACAATGCCTGTTTTGTTTTTTTCTTGGAAAAGTTATTAAAATATTTAAAAGTTTTTGTCTAAATTAAGGTGAATTCATGGTTCCTTTTTACACATAATGTAACCGGTAGTGTTAATGAAAAAAAAAAAAAAATTATGTGATCGGTATTGGTGATCGGTATCGGTGATCGGCCCTCATGGGTGATCAGAATCGGCAGGAAAAAACCTGATCGCCACATCTCTAATCATTGAATAAATATGCTCACCATCTGCCTGATTAGATTCACACAAAACCAGATTGGGTTGGACCGCCTGTTGTCTTCAGAATGGCCTTATTTCTTCATGGTGTAAATTCAACATGTTTCTGACACATTCATCAGAGACTTTGGTCCACATTCACATGAAGGCGTCTCTCAGTTCTGCAGATCTGATTCTCATGTTTCATCACATCCCAAATGTGTTTAGTTGGATTAAAACCTGGTGACTGTGGAGGCCACTGGGATACAGGAAACCAAAGTGTCACGTTCAGGAAACCAATTTGAGACGACTAGAGTTTCTGTGACTCTGAGCTACTTGAAAGGTAACATCAGAAAACTGGATTACTGTTGATGACATCAGCTAAGCTTGGTAGAACCTCAAGGTGAATCAAACAACATTCTCCACAGCATCGTAGCTCCACCACCATCCTGTAGATCCCAGTCAGAATCAGTCAATTCTTTCACATAAACCAGATTAATTTTCCTAAAATCTGAACGTTTTTGCTGAACAGAAGATTCATTAAACCAACCAATGTGTTCCCATCTGTTGTTGTCCAACTCTGGTGAGGCTGTGTGGCTTCAGTTTCCTGTTCTTAGCTGCCGTAGCCCATCTGCTTCAAGGTTTGACATGTGCATTCAGGGATGGTATTCTGCTTACCTTGGTTATAACGAATGGTTATTTGATGCCTTTCTGTCTTCTTGAATTAGTCCGTCTGCCCGACCTCTTGACATCAGCAAAGCATTTTCATCCACATGACTTCAGAAAAACCAGGAAGACAGTTGGGCATAAAAATCCCAGGAAATGATCGGCTTCTGAAATACTCAGACCAGATTCAGAGCCGCTTAAATCCTCCTCGTTCTGATGCTCAGCTGGTTTGAACCTCTGACACGCCTAAAGGCATTGAACTGATTTGCTATCAGTGTTAACAAGCAATTGAAGAGGTTTATGTACCTAATAAACTGGCTGGTGATTGAGTGTATAAATACTTCCAGGGTCAAGTCCTGATCATGATTGCTTCTCTGGCATTCAGAGGAGAAAAAAAGCACATTGTGTGAGTTTTGCATTTATCGTAGGTGGTATTGCCCCGTTCTGAAATGTTGAACCTTAATAATAATTTATTGTTTGTTTTTTTATTTGTAACTTATTATCAAAACATGCCTTTGTCAGGGGTGTCCAAACTTTTTGTCACATAGGCTAAAATTGGGAAATCAAAAGTACTCATGAGCCTAATAATAATAATAATAATAATAATAATAATAATAATAATAGTAGTAGAAATATTAAAATAAAACAATTCAAGTTGTCTGATTTACTTATTTATTCATTATAGATCCAAAACTTTAAAATTATTTTACACATTTTCTGTATTAAAACACTTTTTATTTAGTTTTCAAATAATTTTGCACTTGATTGAACAGATTTATTCTGTTGTAAGACAAAGATTTGAGTTGGTCTCTTTCCAAACACTTCTTATATTTAGCTAAATTCAATAAATTAGTTAAAAGCTAACTTGGGTGCAGCAAAGTTGACTTTCCAGTAAAAGTCTCTACATAGATGTGGCTTTGCTCATTATAAAAGAGACAAATACTTTGTGTTGCACATGACATAAAAAGTTTGCATCCGGCCAAATTTTTATCATTCTTAAATTGCAGTTGGGGGGGCCGCACAAAATCACTCCAACGACCACAAATAGCCCCCAGAGCCTCACTTTCTACAACCCATGCAGATTATAAATTTTCCTACATCTGAGGACGGTTATGGGACATGTTTGTTTTAAATATTGTGCTGCTTAAAGTTTATTATTAGCTTATTATTTTAATCCTGGGGCTGCACAGTGGCGCAGTTGGTAGAGCTGTTGCCTTGCAGCAAGAAGGTTCTGGGTTCGATTCCCGGCCCTGGTCTTTCTGCATGGAGTTTGCATGTTCTCTCTGTGCATGTGTGGGTTTTCTCTAGGTACTCCGGTTTCCTCTCACAGTCCAAAAACATGACTGTCAGGTTAATTGGCCTCTCCAAATTGCCCCTAGGTGTGAGTGTGTGTGTGCCTGGTTGTTTGTCCTGTGTGTCTGTGTGTTGCCCTGCGACAGACTGGCGACCTGTCCAGGGTGAACCCGCCTCTCGCCCGGAACGCTAACTAGAGATGGGCACCAGCAACCCTCCCGACCCCACTGAAGGACAAGGGTGTAAGAAAATGGATGGATGTATTTTAACCTTGTGAAGGGGATAAAAACTGCGGCTCTTTGTAATGGATAAAGATAGAAGCTTAACCTGCATGAGAGCAATTTTAATCATGCAATGCCGTGTCGTTAGCATCACTTATCGCCTGCGCTAATCAGTAAATTTGGCTCCCTGCGACAAACTTCTTCAAGATAAAACTCAACCTAAAGCGGCTTCATAGGGAAACAGTGGGGAAGGATTAATAAGCCATTAATTATTTTTAGTTTAATTTTCCTCACATTATAAACTGAAGGACTTTTGCCTGCATGTTGATAATGTCCAACCTTTTAACCACTGAGCAAAGGGGAAATTTGTTTTTGTTTTAATAAAAAAAAAGAAAAGTAAAACTAGTATTTGAACCTTACAAGTAAGGCGACATAAGGAAAATCTAATGTCCTGATATATATTTTTTGCTATATCATACACAATATATGTTGGGAATATTTTTAGTTATTTTAAACTAAATAGCATGTAAAATGGCAGCGGTGTTCTCTATTCAAATGAACAATTCATTTTGTTTTTATTTGAATACAAAATCAGAATACATTTTAATATTTTATTGTGACCACACGGATGTTTCCACTAATTAAATTACTACCGCTGTCTTTTTCTGTGGTCAACACTGGACGTTTAATAAGACCATAAAAGCAAAAAATAAAAATAAAAAATACACCAAGCAAGAATCCACGAGGAAAAGTAAAACATTTGGAACTAAAATCATTAAAAAAAAATAATAATAAAACTTTAAAAAATGGTTTAAATAGTGACTTTAAAACCGACTGACCCGGAACAAATCACAGGTATCAGAGCTTCACTAAACTATCTACAAATGCTGGGAATTTTGAACAATAAACCACAAAAAGTTCCACATTCAGGCAATGTCTGCAAAACACCTGTAAACAACAGTTTTATCACAAAACGCCTCAAAACCATTTAAATAACCATTAGCTTTTTGTGTGCCTGAGTTTAAACACACACCACACAAAGTGGTAAAAAAGGAAATGATGCTAAGTTGTAAAATGGTGCTGCTAACACCCCTGAATAAGTCTCATCTAGGTAAAAGGTTCACGGGTTTCCAGAGATTCTGTGCCAAAAATATATGGTCATCCACAAACCACACAAGTCTGAATTTGTGAGATAAGTTTATAGTACTGCTAACTAGTCTGAAACTTTTCTTATTGAAGTCTGTAAACGTACAGCATGTCGGGCAGATATTTTCAGGTAGTGATGCATTTGTGGTGTCAAATAAACCCTTGCATTAGTGAATTGGACAAAGAAAGCTAATTTAACCCTCTTAGGCACAAAGATGTCACTGATGACACATTTTTACAAGCCGACTTTGCGGTACCATAACTCTGCGCTCCCTGAAAAATTTCATTGGTTTCTGAAAGGGGAGACATTGCGCTTTATGTTGGGTTATTACGGTAATTTCACTCCCGCTGTTGCAGGGAGCATGTTTTACTTTAGTTTAATCTGATGAAACACTCTTTTAGTAGACAGTAAATTGTAAATAACTGCTACATATTGAAAGTTCCAGTTGTTATGGAGAAAAGGGAAAATATATTTACTCATAGGACATTTAAAGAACTTCGTACAATTAAAACAAGCAAAAATATCCAGGCAGTGATTTTAAACTAAGTTTTTGAAAGGCTGCTATAGTTATTTCTGAAGCTGCTGTCTTTTGGATTCTGGATATATTTTTCTTTTTGTAGGTTCTCTGTGGGAACATCAGTGGAGTTCAGAGCTCTGAGCTTTTCCAACACTTTTAAGCTACATTAAAAACATATCAAGCATGTTGCTGTGTAGATTGTTGTTCTGTGCCACATAACACCTTTTTTTCTGATTTCATTGTTGACTTGTCATTGTTTTCGCTTCCAGGGCTGCCTGGCTGCTGCTGCTGTAGATGTATTCTGGTTATACAAGGATTGTGAAGTTGATTTGTGCTGGGGAGAATCTGATTGCGTGTAAAGGCAGTGATCAGATCTCCTGTTTGTTTTCACCTTTTCTTACTTAATCTTATGCATTTACCGTAGCCTGACCTTCTTTCTTGCATAAATGCTGACAGCGTCCCGTTCTCTCTCTCTCTCGCAGCCCTGCGAATGGAGAGGCGCGTGAAGAGATGTACTCGTACGTGGACCAGCTGCCGGTGTCTGAGATCATCCATCAGGTAAGAGCGGGGGTTGGGTCACTCAAACCCACACACGTCGAGGAGGCATCATGCGTTGGCAGGCTGGTTTTTTTGTAGTTTTTTTTTTTTTCCCGCAGCATGTTAGGTTTTTTTTATTTTTATTTCTTTCTCTTATTTGAAGTGTGTCAACTCTCGACCTTAACTTGGACACAGAGCAGAAAAGTTACGTGCAACATCCACCAACAGATGTCTTTGTCTCGTCTCCATGGCGACGGCTGGAAGTGTGAAATGCGGCCTCCGCGTGGAGGGCGGCCACCGTGAAATCCAGCAGAACGGCTGGGCCGGATTGTGGCGAAGAATTGTGCATTCACCTCATTCCCAAATGGATTGGGGCTTTCAGTCGGGTCGACCTTCACAAATGAACACCTTTTCCTCCTCAATCCATCTTTTGAACGCACACACTGCATTCAGAGCAGCTGGCCTTTGGTCCTGTGTTACCCTTGTAAGATTTTCCATTATGAGGCCATTAAAAATACAATTTCTGCTCCCCCACTTCAGAAACGTAAAGAAGCAGCATTAATCTTCAGCAGAGGCAAGTCAACAGCTGACACCGTTGGTGTTTGCTAACATGTCTCGTTTGAAATACAGAGCGAATATGGTTTTATTGCCAAGCACAAATGCTTTTCATAGGTTTATATTGCTAAACACAAATACATCAGCTTCTACAGAAAAACTGGACCTCTTATTTACAGTTCTGTACTGACAGATTCACCTAATTGTGGATTTATTTTGTTGAACAAATATAAAATGCACCTTGGGAAACTAAAATGCTACTTAACATGCTATTGTCTGGCGTTTTCAAAGCAGCCAATCCAGGAGCTACTTTTATTTCCCTTGGTTTTGATTGGCTACCCTCCAGCAGAAATAAGGAAGACTGTGGATGTTAGCTTCTGTGATAGTGCTAAGATGGTTTCCACTGTGCGCATTGATGCATAATAATGTATATTTGAGTTTGAACTATTGAAATGGTCAGTTAAAAGTGTTTTTTAGGGATCTCAAGTATTCATGGATTTCATACATTTACATACGGTTGTGGTTCACGCTTATATAATTCCACCTGAGTTTCAACTACTTCTAAAATCAGAACAAGCACTTAAAGAAGCAATAAAATCAGATCGCTTGCTTGTGGTGTCTGGAAAATGAGCCGTTTCAAAAATGTCCCAATTGTTGAATCACAATTGACGCGCACTGCCCCGTTACCTATCAACCCAAGCGGCTCTCCAGCTTGTCTGTTGAACTGGTTTTACGGCTTTATTTGCTGTACAATGGCTACTAGAAAAGACAGATGTTATTGTTGACTTACCATCCAGAAACCACTTGCTGCATTCTTGTTGGTTGTGCAGGAGGCTCTACTTCAGCTTTTTAAAGATGCATGGTTGTATAATTGTGCATATTTTTGCAAAAAGAACGAAGACACAAAAATAAAACTGGTCAAGATTGGTGTTGAGAGCCGAATGGTAACCGTGAATGAGTTGCAGGAATTTCTTGTAAGCACAGGTTTTACATGCAGCAGCAATTTCCTGTGTTCTCCACATATCTGGATTAAGAAAGAAAGAGGGTTGCAACAAATGCTTTCTTGCAAAGAAAATACCGCTAAAGAATGTTAAGATATGGAGAAATCTGTTAAACATGGGGCTAAAATTGGAGAATCACCAAAACAACACAATGCCCAGTGTTAAAAATGGTGGTGGGAGCATGATGCTGAGGGGTAACCATGTTTGGATGCAGTTCCAGATGCTTAGACTTTGATCCAAAACATTCAATTAATTTTTCCTGCATTCCAGCAAATCTAAACATCAAGTTAATGAAGTTTTCTGGTTCAGTCCAACAGCTTTCAGTGCCAACATTGACTCTGGTACATTTAGTGTTGGCGGTTTTCCTAATCTAAGAATCCAAATGGTGCAACACATAAAGTTTAACTACACACAGTTTTTGTCACATTGCCATTTTAATGACTGCTGTCTAAATGTTCCACATTTTATGCCGTCTAAACTTAATGCGCATTATGTCTCCAGGGGATTATGACTTAAATTTGAATGCTGGCAGCCTATCTTTAATGTACTGTAATTACATTTTTCCTTTTTTTTAGCGGTCCAAAATGTGACAGCTGAGCAGTTGTTTTCCTCACTTTAAATGCATAAACACACAGCGGCTAATCTCGGTCGCTGAATTAAAGCCAAGTGTCAAATCTGGCTTTTCAACTTTTAAAGCCTGAGCGGAGTCACGCGGGGGGCGCGGACCGGGGGTCTGAGCCGGCCAGCGGCTTACTGTCATCATGAGGGGAAACAGGAGGGGTCTCCACACCCAGCAGCAGCAAAACGTTTAGGATCAGACTTGCTGCCTGCTGCTCACATAAAAGCACCTCATAAACTGTTTTTTTGCTTCATTGGAAAACTTTCACGACCACACAAACAGACCCTATAAACTCTTCTCCATCTGCTTCTTTTATTGCCTTACTTTGTCTTTCAATTACAATTTTTTTTTATTTCTTTGCTCTCCTCATTTTTTTGCTCAACACCTCTCTGTTTTTGTTTCTTTTTTTGTAAATTCACCCACATCTCACAAACCCACTCTGCAACCCAGTGACTCCTGGCTGAGATTTCGATTATTGGCTTGCGCTCCTGCTGGGGTTGAGATGGGGGTCCTGACAGCCAGAGTCATCTCTCTCCCCTTCCCTGTGGCCCAGCTGCACTGCAGCAGAATGACCAATGTCCACCAAGCACATCGACAGCCCTCCTGTTTTTGATTAGCTGCTAAATAGAGTGCAGCACTTTACAACCTCTTTGTTTTCCTGCTGCGATTGCTTTGCTTTTTTTATGGATGCTAATCAGAGATTCTCACTAGAATGAAAGGGTAAAGTTTTCCTTGAACAGGTTAGGATGGATCTATGGGCGATACAGAACATGGTCACTACATATTTTTTTTCTCAAAATCTTTCTTGGATAAAGAGATTTTAATTTGCTCAATTCTGCCTATTTCGAGCTCCTGTTTTAGGGCCTCTTGTCACTTTAAATCCAAATAAACTGCTACTAGCCACGCCCCCCAACTCAACGTTTATACTTGGATGTGAAAATGACTGCAAACAGATGTGCAATTATACAACCATACCTCTTAGAAAAGCAGAATTGGAGCCTCCTGCAAAACCAACAAGAATGCATCAAGTGTTTTTTATTTC
Source organism: Poecilia reticulata (assembly GCF_904066995.2). Lineage (NCBI taxonomy): Eukaryota > Metazoa > Chordata > Actinopteri > Cyprinodontiformes > Poeciliidae > Poecilia > Poecilia reticulata. The sequence goes on from NC_088846.1 coordinate 24,402,105, forward strand.
AGCAAAACACTTGTCCAGCAGCCCTTGTACAGCGTATACAGTGGTAAAACCAGCTGATCAAATGTGCTGGAGCTCGACTCCGGTTGCTAGGTGACGGACTAAGGTTGCTAGGTGATGGCGCAGGTTCCATTGGGAGATTTATGAAATGACTAATTTTCCAGACACCAGAAAACATTGATTTATTACCTTAAAAACAACTGGCTGCTTTTCTTTTTCTTTTTTTTTTTTAAAGAGTTTGGGTTGTTTTTAGAAGCAGTTGTGACCCAAATGGAAATGTAAAAATGTACAAAATGTTAACTTAAAAACTTTAAAACAGGCAGATGACCTGTAACAAATGGAAGTCCAAAATTGAGCTTAGCATATGACTCAAATGTTAGGCTAATAAAGAGTTTATATTTTTATACAGAAAAATATAAACTTTTCAATGAAGACTGAAGACATTTTAGTCTTCTTTTTGGTGAAGACTGAAATGTGATCAGTCTTCACCAAGTGTTTTCAAACTTTACAAACTAAAGAAAAGGTTTGCTCTCAGAGCAGCCAAATGAGCTGAAAACTGCTAATTAAGCAACTCTGGGCTTCGATTATACCTCAGAAGAACCACAGGCTGATTCCCTCCATGCTACGCCGCATTGATGCAGTAATTCATGCAAAAGGAAGAAAACTGTACAGTTCATGAACATAATTCTAATGTAACATTCTGTCTTCTAAAGTTTAACTTTGTATTATTTTTGTGGAGCTTCACTTTTTTAATTTGAGAGGTAATTTATCAATCTAAAAAAAAAAAAAGCTTAATTTCTTTGCTTGTAGATCAGACAGTGGCTTGGAATAGAAAAGTCATCAGATTGACATACAGTCGATATGTAAAAGTTGTGTGTTGTGTAAACAAACTTCTCATTGCGAGCGTGTGTGTGGGTGTTGGGTTGATTAATGTCCTGTCATTGAAGGCAGTGCCACTGTCTCTGTCAGTCTTCACACTTCTCCTGTTGCCAGCATCTAATCACATTATGTTCAGTCCTGGAAATAACTCAACTTCTCTCTTATCCTTCATTTCCCTTCCCTTTCTCTCCCGTGTATTGTACTTTTTTTTTTACCCCCCTCTATCCGTCGCTGTGAGCTCTGGTCTCTGGCGTCAAATTGTTATTTGTTCCTTTGCCAGCTTGACGCCGCCCCATATGGCTCGGGAGAATTGAAAATGGAAACAGTGAAAATTAATGCTTCGCCCACCCTCCCCGTTCCTCTCAAATCCTCATGTCCTCAAATCGGCCTGCAACAATGACGCTCTTTCAAAACGCGAATGTAGGGGATTTAGATCACAGGCCAAAGCCAGTCTCCCTGTCTGTTTCATCAAATATCTGCAGGAATTTGTTTTTGATGCTCTGAAATTTCCATTAACGTTCTCCAGAAAAGCAAGACATGCTTCATAAGAAAATAATACACCCACTACTTTGACTGTCTCAGCACTTGCTGGGGGCGTAAATAACAAGGCAATACAGTGAAGTGTCTCAGCGGCGCGCATAGCCGGCTGTTCCTTTATTCTGAGCCGCACAACATAAATTTCCTTCGGTTTTGTCCTTGGACTGCAAATGTTTGACGAGACGTGTCAGACTTCCCTCGACGGTTATTAGCATCATGTTAATTAGCTCCAATCAGACAGATGAGAAACTGTTAATTGATTTTATTGGTGAATTAAACACACAACATGGCACATATATAATCCCAGAGTGTAGGTCCTTGCCATTCAATAGCTCCATCAGTGAAGGTCATTGAACACTCAGCACTTTGGTTTTTTTAGCTCCAGTCTCAATGCAGTTTGTAGTTTCATTACCTGCCTTATGTTTTCATTTTCAAGTTACAGACCTTTTATACATCGAGATACAAAGATCAGTAGGCAAGTCGGCATTGATTGATTCAATCAATCAATCAATCAATCAATCAATCAATCAATCAATCAATCAGGTTTATTTGTATGTCACATTTCAGCAACAAGGCAGATCAAAGTGATGCACATCATAAAATCACAGTCAACAATCCAAACATTACATTTTGAACATTTAGTATTGATTTGCAGAAAATGAGAAATGGATAAAATAAGGGAAAAGATGCAGAGCTTTCAGACCTCAAATAATGGAAAGAGAACAAGTTCATATTAATTTAGAAACGACAACAGTAATGTTTTAACTCACAAAGAGTTCAGAGATCAATATTTGGTGGAATAATTATGAGCGTTTCAAAGGGGTTCAGTGCTGTGGGCTCTTAGTTTTTTACAGAGCTGAACGTATCCTACAAAAAAAAAGACTAATTTTTGTTTAATTAAAATATTTAATGCTTAGTTGTTGTTGAGCCGGATCAAATTCTTAATGAAACTTCTAGTGTTTTAGTTTAAAAAATAGAAACAACAATTTTTGGCCCACAAGTATCTTTGAGTTAATAATTTTGGTCCATATAACACAAATTTTGGACACCTTGTAATCTTAAACATTGACTTTGTTGTCATTAAAGACAGTTTATAACATTTTGCAGACATATGGCTGGACAATAAATTATGTATATCACAATCAGTATTAATAATTGATACATCATATATAGAATATTCATTGAACTCCAGTCCAGAACCGCACAGCATTCTGGGAGATGTAAGCAGAGGGAAAACTTTAGCTGCTTAACCTCTCATAGCTAGCTAAGCAAGGTTGGTGGAATCAACTAAGTCTCTCTCTCTTTAGTTACCTAGCAACTCACTCACTCTTTGGTTGCCTAGCAACAACTTGAGTAACTGGCACAGCAGCAGTTTAAGGTTTCACCACTGTGCTTAAAAATAAAAATAAAAGCTAAAAATTAAAATAACGGTGTCAAGTGGAAACTAGATAAAACAGGAAAGGTTACACCACCAGTTTAGCATCCTTTCGGATATTTAAAACAAAAAAAAAAGATCAATAATCATCGATTCTGACTGATATGAAAGGCTTATATAGTGATATGTTTTACAGCCATATGGTCCAACCTTTTAGAGAATTTTGTCTTTCTTCAGGTTTTGTCTGAATTTCCCCTCCCTCTTTGTTTACCAGATGACATATTGTCCTCTCCTTGTTGGGTTTGCTGATGTGGCGACCTGTCACACTCGATCCATCTCCTTTTGCTCTTCTTTACCCCGAGGACATCCTCTTATATAAACACTCACACACACACATATATACATTTACACAAATAACAACAGACTCGCACACACCTCTAGCTGCCATTGTTCCTGCGGTTATCTGCCCCCGATAGCCACATGCTCACAATCCTCTCAGAAACGTCCATGGCCAGTTGTTGTTTAGCCTGTGTAATTCCTCATTGCTGCTTTTCTCTCCTCTCTGGTCGCTCTGCTGCCTCACCTGTGAATCGTATGTTAGAAACAAACAGCAGGAAAGCCCAGCATGTTTCCCCATTATATTTATGCTCTTTGACGTTAGTCACTGTTTGAAAGCAGTTTGAACTAGCTGCCAATCATATTTCAGGTGGTTTTTGTCAAAGTCTCAGTAGGGAAGATCACTTTTGTTCCAGGTATGTGCCCGTTTGAACCAGAATAAAATATTGGAAAACCGTTAAAGCTTTCTGAAAAGGTGGCTTGTGATTCACTAAATTGCTCCTTTAAAAAAACAACGAAGAAAAAGAAAAAGAAAACAGAAAACTTTGAAACTTGTAAAAGTTCAAAACTTTAAAGAGTCAGTCATTCAGGGTCAGCACGAACAAAAGGAAGGATCACGTAGTCCTCCTCATGTGACTTCACACTGCCAGGAACTTTGTAACTGACGGCCATCTTGGCAGGCAGTTGCTATGGAGTTGTTATGACAACAATAAAGAAGCCACAGCCTTAGAACTAACTCTTACCTTGTTCTTATCCAACTTATAAACATTATAAGTACATTACAACTTTTACTCAGTTACAATTTTTGACTATAATGCTAAGTATAATACTAAGACAAATATTAGTGATATTTACTGTAGCACCTAGTTTACTGCCAAACTAGGAAAATTAGCTTAGCTAATGTAGCTTTTATCTGCTAGCTATGAGAGACATGTGGCCTACGTTTATGTTACTGTATGTACTTACTCTGCCAGTCACCAGAACCTTGTTATTCAGGCAAAGAGTTCGTAGTTCCTTTACAAATCCGTTTAAACATCGATTGTATGCCTACATAGATGTCAGGACGTGAAGCTCCTCCGTGGTGTAAACACTCTTCCTGTTCACTAGGTAGTGAGCTATATTGTAGTATAAGATCAGAGGCAGCTTGTCATCGTCTGGCATGTTTCCATTCTCCCTTTCATACTAGTCGATCTTGACAGCAGCCATTTTGTTAATTTATACTTCTCTTGCACATTGGTTTAGAGTGTCCACGTATTTTCTTACTGCTAGTCTTAAAACCATGGTTCGGCTGTGAATTGCCTACTAAGATGGCGCTGATCACTTCTGATTCAGACTTGTGTGAATAATGAATATATTTGCATTAATGCTATGTCCAGTAAAGTTGATGTGGATCTTAAGGTCGACATTTGTTTACCTGGACGTAAGGGTTCATTCACACCAGCCCTGTTTAGTCCACTTTAATCCAACTCTGATACGTTTACCTAGAAAGTCCAGTTTGTTTGGGTAGGTGTGAATGTGTAATCAAACTCTGATCTGGACCAAAAAAGCAAACACAACAAATCTGTTCCGTTTTTGTGCCGTTTAAGATTAGATTTCAGTCATTTTAGAACCGATAATCGTTTCAATCATGTCCTGAAAATTTTAAAGCTTTACTTTATAGAAGCTCTATGTTGAGAAGTGGTTGTTGTGTTTAAATTTGGAAGAATTAATAAGACTGACTAAAGCTGGGCTCATCTCATGTTTTTTTTTTCATGTAATGTTAGCAGCACATTTATTTTGTTTGTTTTTTTAATTCATCTAGAATAAACCGGTCTCTGTTTTCAGTACTGTTACTTTTTTTTTTCAGATTGCAATCCTTCGTCATAATCAGACAGCTCTAATTACATCAATTTAAAGCGCGCAGAAAAGCATCCACTTCCTCTCAGTTTGACTCTCTTTGAGACACAGACACTCGTCCTCTGTCACAAAAGACTCCCTTACCTTTAGTTAGAAATAAGCCTTTCTGTACTTGCTAATTCAAGATATTTTTGGACTAAACGCCCACTCTCGTATCTGTTTGACAAACAAGACCACATTTGTTCTCTCGTCTGAGATGTTTCCTGCAGTTTCTGTCATTCTCTAACAAAAGCACCATTGATTTTGATGCTAAAAGCATCCCTTTTTAGTTTGAGCTTCATTATTTCTGCTATTCTGAAGCTCTGAGCTTTTAGTTTGCTGGATAATTTCTGCAGAGGATACAGTGCTGACAGAAAAGTTTCAGACCCTTTCAAGTGTTTGAAACTCATCCAAAAAATTTTATTTTTTGTTCTCAATGGCCTAAACAGTTCTGACAGCAGAGGATAATGAACATTTCCTTTTTATTTAATAGGAATTAAAGCCTGCTGTGTCCCAAACCGTGGATCTCTCACAGAGTTCAGTTGAATCACTTTTGACAACCTTAAATATTCTTTATACTACAAGGTTTGCGGGCTTTCCATTTCTCAACGGCAGATCCTTTTAAGCTCAGCAAAGTTAACTGGAACCGTCTGGAAAATGTCAAAGCCAGAAGAATATTTGATGTTTCTGTGAATTAAGGCATGTCGGTTGTCTGCACCATCATATTTTTATGTCAGAAAAACTAAACCTCATGAAAAACTTAGTCTGCCTTTCTCTTTCTTTTCAAAGCGCAGAAGAAGTTTCGACTTGAATGTTTTGAAGATGGTATGCCACATATAATGGCACCGTCTGGAAATCTCTTACTGGAAACACAAAATATTTTGGGTTTTAAGAAAAAGCCTTTTCGTTGGGACTGCAGTGGATTCCTGACTTTTCAGTAGGTTAGAGGATTTTTCTCTGGAACGCAAATCAAAATTATTAACGAATTCTGGCTATTTGTAGGCCTGTTACTGTAACAAATTTTGCTGGACGATAAATTGTCCTGGTAATTATTGTGATAAACGATAATATTGTTCTTTTGAGACTGTTTTCAAATAACATATTGATAATATAATAATAATAATAATGGAAATTCACTCCCTCAAAGACCAATAAACTTGTAAAAAAAAAAAAAAACTCTCGAACTAAAAGATGTTTTGACTTTCTAAAATAAAACCCAACAACCAAAAACAGTTAAATGGAAATAAAAACGAACAACAAACCAAAACCATCAATGAAATGGATTATGAAGTCTCTAAACATAATCAACCTTAAGAAGAAAGAAAAGGTGCAGCGCATTCAGACCTCAAATAATGCAAAGAAAACAATTTAGAAACAGCAACTCTAATGTTTTAACTCAGGAAGAGTTCATAGGTCAGGAGGTTTTCAACGGGGTTCAGTGCAGTGGGATTTTAATTGTGTCCAGATCTGTATTTGCACTAGAAACTTGTGTTTTGTGTGTTTGCAGTGTCGCACTTTTGCTGCAAATATAATCTTCACTGGGAAACGGTTGAAGACGATGGATTTATTAACCAATAAAAAGAAGGAATATCTGAAAGCTGAGGGAATGTTCAGGTCACATTATGACAGACTGGCTTGGAGCCAGATTTACGACTTGACTGCAGGTGTTCACATCTCAAGTGTTTGTTATTTTTATGTCGTTCTTAACAAGGTGACGGCAGCTCAGCAAATGAGACGCATATTCTACAAATCCCTGATCAAATCTCTGTAAAATACATATGAGGAAATATTTTTCTCTAGGAGCTGCTTTTAATTAGCAGCTTTAACAGCTTCCAGCCATCACTTTCTCCAACATTATTCTCTCCTTATAAAAGCACGTCTTGCGTGGGCCACAATTACTTCCCAGTCGATGCTTTAGCATTCCTGGATGGCAGCGGAGCTCTATTGATTTGACTTGATTGAGCTGTTAAATAAATTTGGACCCAGACGTAATCCAATTTTGCTGCTGTCCTCAGCCTCTCTTGGCTGGAAATTGGCAGCGTCGTCACACAACCTGAAGTTTGGGTTAAAGTGACGGCCTTGAACACACACACACACACACACACACACACACACACACACACACACACACACACACACACACACACACACACACACACACACACACACACACACACACACACACACACAGAGAGAGAGTGAAGCCATGGGCCAACTCGCCACACACAAGAAATTAACACTTGGCCTCACCAACAGCTGCTCATGTGAGAGGAATTCAAAATCACTCTGAACGTATCAAGCAAGAGAAATTCATTATTTGAAATTATTTAATCACAGTAATTTCAAATGCTGACCTTGTCAAATTTTTTGGAAATGCTTTTATTGTTCTGCAAGGTCAAGCTCATCATGACCCCTTTTCTGCTTGCTGAAATTCGCCGTTCTTACTCGTCAGTCTCCTCCTGAAAAGCCTTTCTGAGTCGTTGTTTAGCTCTCGTTGATTGGTTGGACGTTCAGGCAGTGAGAAGACCGCTCAGCGGGCGGTAATTTCAGACACTGGACATTCGGCGCATGCTTCAGCACTCGGTGTGCCAGGCTCTCATTTGTATGTGCACACAAATAGAGCGGAGGAATCCACTCTACATATGCCAATTCAGCAGTACTTGCCTCTTGGGTGAAGGAGAAATTCAGCAAATGTACGAGACTGCCTACTTGAGTGAAATTGGAAGGCAATTGGACTCTTTCACAAACTGAAATACTACCAGGGAGTCATCAAGATTAGATGAAATATTCTGTCTGCATGGCAATTTCGCTTGTTACCCTTATAGGGCGGGTATAATGCGGTGATTGCTGGGTATATTCACAACCATGAAATGTTTGGCGGTTTGAAGTATACACTGCTTATTTCTGGGATTTCATGTTGAAGCTCAGAATCGTTTCTGTCCATGAACTCTGAATATTTTTGCATGTAAAGTTGCTTGATAAAACTCGACCATCCATAGCAGAAATACATGCAGATACTCTTTTACAATAAAACTAGCTGCAGATTGTTCTGCAATTATCATTTATGACTGAATACAGATTTCTAGAAATGCACTTTTTTTTATAGACGTCTTGTTTATAAAAGTACAAAGGTCCAACATTTGAGCTTACACTTACCTCACCAGACAGTGACATGACTCCCAACTGGGCTGTGATTTGTCAGGTTTCTTCCCTTTAAATGGAAATATGATGCAATTTATTTCCAAATTCCCAGTGAGAAATTCAAGAAAATCTCCTGAAGTTGGAATTCAAACTGGGAAAGTGAAAGCTCACCAAGACATCCAGAGTCCAGAATCCAAAATGGCCACTTTAGGTACAGCACAAAGTGGAAACTTCAGGTATAAACATTTGGATTTTTTGTTTGTAGCATTTTTTTTATTTATTTGTTACTTATTACAACATTTTAAACTAATATTTTAAAATATAATTGTAGCTTCAAATTCTAAAATTTTAAAGACTAAAATTTAAGGCTGTAGTGATAAAATAATCTCACGATACAATACGATATATATTGCGATATTCAGCAAACAATACAATTCAATACACTTTTGCGATTTTCTGAAAGATTTTAGAGGGACAGAGTGATTTTGGTGACATTTTGTGACTGTTATGGAGTTGGACTGAATGAATTTAACTGAAAACTGATTAAAAGCACCAGCTACACCATACCTGGCTCTGGTTGGACACAGACTTAAAGTCGACAGCTGGACAAAATGAATCAAAGAAGTGGTGAGAAAACATGTTTATTTTAATTGAAACAGTACAAACTGTAGCTTACATGCATTTGTAAAGTAAATAAAGTGCACCAAGTACCTGCTCTGAATAGTTTGATACCTTTTTAACCTTCACTTAACATCTGAAGGAATCACTCTAAGCCTGATGACCTAATCACTCTCCCGGCGAAGCAAGCAGTGAGGGAGCAAGATGACAGATGGATGTTACGATACTTACGGATGAATATCGATTTTTTTCTAGGAAAGAAAATGTCGATATATATCGCAAAATTGATATTATTACACAGCCCTACTAAAATAAAAAAAATTAAGACAAATGGATGATTTTACAAAATTATAAATTGAATCAAAAGAAACACTGTCAAATTATAATTTTCGACATTAAGCTTATGAAACCAATACTTAAAATAAGTAGTTCACATAAATATGTCAGAACAAAGTAAAATGCTTAAAATAACAATATTTAGTGTTTACAATTTATTCACTTGATCTCCACGTGGCATAAAACAAAGCTTGTGTATAAACAAGAGGTCTCACTTTGACATAAACTCTAAGTGTGCCTGTGTGTTCAGTGAAGTTACTCGCTTCACTGAACACATTTTACTCAAGGCTTGTGATAGTTTATAATTACTCAAAAGTAAAAAGTGTAGTGCAGTAAGTATATTTTTTCTGAAAAGTTACTCAAGTAAATGTAACTAGTTACTACGCAGATATGTTGGAAAACATTCAAGTTGTTCTTCAAATTTCAGTATTTTTCACCACAAAGCTTCTTATTTTGTTTGTTTAATTTTATTGTTGTAGTATTTTTTCTGGATAAAATCGGCTCAGCAGGCATATGAGTGCCTTAATAATCTCCAAGTAACAAAACCAATTCATACAGTATGTTTGGTTGTTCGCATCATCTAATCATGTCTACATGTGATTAAAACCTCGTCTTCCTTTCATCTCAGCTGGTTTTTGACAGCAAAGTTTATTTCTGGAGTCCCGCTGATGGTCTCCGCTCCAGCCTGGTACTTATAGTTCTCCTCAGCTCCCTACAGTTGTACGTACAGTAAAATTTATGCCTATTAGGTGCTGCTGGGTCTGACTGGTGCCGCTCTGATTGGACAAGAGCAGCAGGCGGAAATCTCCTGCGTACATCCTCAAAGCGCCTCTGTAGCTTTGTCGCTGGCAGAGGAGTTTGGAAGATGTTTTTAGAGGTTAAATCTCATCTCTGTGCAGAATATTGCAGCCACATTAGCATATAAATGTGCTACTTGTGAGCTGCATGTTTAATATGAGCAGGATTTAAAAGTATAATCGTACACAAAGTGATGATGTGGCAGTGAATGGGACAAACACAAGACAGGGGAGGTGTGCTGATGAGCGGCACCACCTGCCTTTCTGCGTTGAACCCGAGTGTGTGTGCGTGCCGAATGTTCGAAGAGATAAAGTAAATGTGTGTGTGCGTGTGTGTGTGTGTGAGAGTCTTTACCTGCTTGCCTGCCTGTGTGAATGACAGAACAATCAGAGGTTGGCTCAACAGGAGACATATACACACCATAACTAAACTTCATTCTCACCCCGCCTCCCCAGAAACCAAAGCAGAAAGACTGGCATCCTCCTGACGGCTTCATCCTGGGCCTGTGGACTTTAATCCTGCTGGTGTTTTTCAAGACCTACGGTGTTAAACATCTAAAGCACATCTTCTAAGGATCCGGCGCAGACGCAGCTGGACGTCCCAGAACCCGGGGAGTCGCTCCTGAAGGGGCATTTGGGAAGCAGCTGCAGTTTGTGATGGGCTTTTATACCTGAATGTGGGAAGATGAGCAACAGAAACTACTGATTTGTATGAAGCTCCATAAACTATTGGTGCCTTTTTTTATGTTTTAAAGCTGCAATATGTAACTTTTATAAATATATATATTTTCCATCTTTAATAAAACTGTCACCATGTCGTGACAGGATAAGACAGATAATCTGTGAAAAGAAATCTAGTTTTTCCACTGGCTGCATCAGCTCCTACTGTGGTCTGCAAAAATGCGCAGTCAAAAACAACCAATCAGAGGCAGGAGGCGGGTCTTAGTGCTGTCAATCATCCTCGTGTATGCTACTCAATGTGCTAAGGGTGGAAATAATGTTTTTGTTTTTCTGTTACGCGTGTTTTCTATTCTTACTGATATTTGTTTACTTTGGTGATTAGATTGTAAAATGTTAATCTTATATAAAATTTATCACTATTTACCATCTTTTGTTATTATACAAAAAACAAGATGGTGGAAAACCGTTACCTTACAGGAAAACCAGCAGCTATGCTAACTAGCCTTAGCATTCGTGGCAGGTTACGTGTGTTTTGCTAAGCTACAGCTTAGCATAAAAACAATTGTCAGGGGTAAACACAAGAGTGATTGACAGCGCTAGGACCCGCCCCCTGGCTCTGATTGGTTGTTTGACTGAGCGTTGTATTTCTGCAGTTTTTGTTTTTTGCAGATTATCCATTTGATTATCACAAAAATAATTGTAATAAACAAGTTAAAAATATATATTTTTATAAAAGTTACATACTGCAACTTTAATTGTAATTGTGTAATATGATGTATATTAGCAAGATCTCCTAAATGTTTCCTTGAGCGTCTGTCGGCAATGTTTCCCAAAGGAACAAATCAGCAGCTGTAGCTTTTGTTGAGGCTCAAACTCCTAGTAAATATTCTTAATATAATAAATGTGTCTTACCAATCTGATGTCTAACTTTATATCCTTTACATTACCTAAATGGGTAATATTTTACAAATATTTAAATTTCAGCGCAGCATGTTCAGGTTAACATGCAGAATCAGCACTTTATGCTGGATTAGCTGCTTCATTGATATTTGGAAACCTGTGAACTATTGACATGGTTCACAGTGTTATTGCATGTAAATAAATGAATAAAACAAACCAAAATTTATAAAAACTACAGTCTGTGAACGTCTGTGCATTTCCTGGTTTTCTACTCTTATAGAAAACATATTTATGTCCTGCTATTAATTGTCAGTGACATTGTAAACTTTGTGAAAACAGCTGACTAAGCGCTCTTGGAAATTTTTGAAAATCTGGATCTTGCTACTGTCTTGTAAAAGTAACTGAGGATCTTATGTGACAGAGCAACACAAAGTAACTCATAACAGAGGAGAGGATGGAGTAACAGAGAATGTTAAGCACAAGAATAAAATGATAATATTAGGAGAGTAAAGTCCGTTAATGAGAACATCGTTTTACTGTACGACTTTATTCTTGTCATTACAGTTTTTTCTTAGTCTGGCCCTTTTACTCCGTGGTATAAAGAAAGTGGTGGAAAGTTGTGTGTTAATTTTTTCCCCAGGTTTTCTAAACTTTCTACCTCTACAAAAATAACTGGAGGTCAGTCAGATATGATCCAGAGGGATTCTGAACTTTAGTTTTCGAGTTTTACATTGACGTTAGGATTTAGGTCTGGACTTTGACTGAGCCATTAGCTGTATGTTTAGTTAATTTGGACGTCCGCCACAGCCTCCGGTCGGCTGTTTGTTCAAACTCTTTACACTTTTAAATGATGGATTGAACATTTAGGATTTTATTTTCTAACTTTACTTGAAACGGCTCCATAACTTCTTCTCTGCCGTGTTCCTTCATGATGCCGTTTGTTCGCCAACGTTCTCCGTCTAGATTATTTGATCTAATAATTTAAATGGTTGTGTTGTATTTATTTAGAGCTTTTAGACACAAACTCACTTTTTGCATTTTTATTAGTATGAAATTTATAAAAACATATTTCCTCTTGTTTTTCGCTACTTTTTGTTGCTCTGTCACATAAAATCCCCATAAAATATGTAAAAGTTTTGTTATATGTGTGAACAATTTTTCAAAAACTGTACTTAAGTTTGCTTTTGTTTTATTTTGTTTTCTGGTTAAATGTTCAGCCGTTTTTCATCTATTTCCCTTGTTCTGTTCCTCCATATTTTTCTGTCGCATGCAGAGTTTTGCTCCTCAGTTGCACCGACATGCTTTATAATGCACTGAACTGAGTCTGCAGATAATGTAATTTATTTGGAGAGCGCGTTGCCCCGCATATTTCAGCTGCAGCAGCCTATTTGTTTAAGTGCTACTCTGACTGTCTGCCGGGTCCCAGAAGGAAAAACACGCTGATTGGTCGTGAGTGGGCCGTGGGGAGATTAATGCAGGGGTCCAAAGTGCGGCCCTGGGCCGGTTTGCGGCTGGTGGAATGATTCTGTGTGGCCGCTGTCCACAATTCAAGAACATCAGGTTTATTTCAGCGTATTGGTATGCTTAGAGCAAACTAAAGTAAAATGCTGCAGACAAACTAGAATAGTCGTAAAATATGAATAGTTTGTGTTGCTCAAATTTTCTATTTTATCAACCAGATGTTTTGCTTTCATTTTAATTTGACAGCATATAACTCCACAACCAACCAGCAACTTTTACTCAAAAGTAGAATTGGAGCACATCCCTTCATTAAAGAGATTTAAAGCTGCAGCATGAAGCTTATTTTATATCTTCTTTTTTTTACACATTTGTTGAAACTGTAACTGTCGTGACAGTTTAGTTTGACACAGAAAAAACCGAGCTCCTCCACCTTCTCCCGCTGCTAACTAGAAACAACTAATCAGAGCCAGGAGGCGGGTCTTAGTGCTGTCAATCAACCTCTCCATCACCCACTTGCGCTCTTCTACACTGCAGCTAGCATAGCATGCTAACTAGCCTGCCGTTTATCTGACCAATAACGGCAGATAAACCATCATTAGCATTTTTAGCAGGATTATATGAGGTTGATTGACAGCGATAAGACCCGCCTCCTGGCTCTGATTGGTTGTTTTTGGTTCATTTCTTTACATGGCAGTAGCAACTCAGGCTGAAGATGGAGGAGAATCATCTTTTCACGGATTATCTGTCTCATAAACTGTCATGGAATGGTGACGGTTTCAACAAATATGTAAAAAGCATATTTTTAAAGAAGGTTTTAAGAAGAAAAAGAGATACTTGTATCTTGCAGCTTAGAATACATCTAAAATAATTAACAGATTCCTTCTGTATAGACATCAGATTGTTTTGCATTTTTCATAACAGATAAACATTTTTGTGTCCCGCTGCTTCTTTTGACTTTAGTTCGGACACCCCTGGCTTTAACGTCACACCAGTTTGTTTACACTCCATTACACTCCTTTTACCTGCGACTCACTGATGAAGGATAACAATCCGACGCCTCACCAACCTGCAAAAACACAAAATATTAACCAAGTATTTCTGGTCAACTTTCTAGTGCAAACATCTTGGTGCACTTGGGGGAAAAAAACACAAAACTAACTTCAACAAGACATAGGAGCTTGATTTAAATAAATACTAAATATTGATTTTTAAAAAATTTGTCCCATTGGCTGATTATTTAACTTATAACAAGGGGAAAATGTTTTATAGTGAAATAATCTGCCAGTGGAACTAGTACATTTTCATCATTATTAAGAAATGATTGACTTTAACAAGCTGATACATCTTGCTGAAAACGTTCTTGTAAGTTAGTTTTGTCTTATTTGACATGTACTAAGCTGTTTGCACTAGAATCTAGACTGAAACTACTTGGTAAGATTTAGTGTTTTTGCAGTGGTCTGACCCGTCCTGGTTTCCATTCACTAAACTTGAGTCCGTGTTGCAGCATTCATTAGCTCCTCTGCTGCTGATTGTGTTTTTGGTGATGCTTTTCTCCAGCCAGTCTGCATCTCTGTGCTCCAGCGATTCCGCCAGAGACCAACCGGCTCTCCCGAATGAATCTTCCCTCCGTGACGTTGATTCTTTGGCCTTTTCCACCGGTGCAACCGCTCTGCATTAGGATCGTTGTTTGGCAGAGGGACTGAAGGCGGATGGATCGAACCGGAGGTAGTTTATCTTCGCTCCTTGGCCGCGCTCCGCCCATCGGCCGCCCGCTGCCACTCTTCCTCGGGGCTGAAATGGAAAATGGATGAAGCTGGAAATGAAACTGTATGTACGGAAAGGCAGCTGCTGCGTCAGCCACACTGTGTACCTTTTCTTTCTTATGCATTATTTATACAACACTTATTTCTTCTCCTTTTTCTTATTTCCTGTAATCCCTTTTTAGTCTTTCTTCCGTATTTGGTGGGAGAACGTGGTGCGTGAAGCCCTGGTTGAAAAAACAAAACCAAAAATCTGAATAAATAAGGTACATTTTTAAAAAACGAATTGGCTTGATGCTCTATAATTCCTAAAAAAAATGTCTGGACTCTTTTTAGATGCAGCTGAGATACAAATTAAGAATAAAAACATTCAAAAAGTGGATTTTATGTCACACTTTGTACACTAGTTATACGCTAATTTAGACCAAAGCAAACAAAATAAAACCAGTTTTCAGATGAGTGTTTTTGCAATGACTTCACAAAATGTCACCATACCCCATGCTGGAGGACAAACGGTGAGCGTAACCATGGTTACTGATGCTGTAATACTGGAGAAAATAATTATCAAAAGCTGAAATTATGGAAAGAATGAGGTTTTTAAATAGGAAATATAATTGAAGGCCCATACCAGAAGCCAAAGATGTAGTCTGTTTATGTTTCAGAACATTTAATACATCAATATGTGGAGCTTGGCATGATTTTCTTTTCCTTTTTTTAAACTATTGGCAAGTACTGCCCACAAGCTTTTAATCTGAAAACCTTCAACTCATCCACAGGCTGCATTGCAGTGAGCCTAAATTAAACATGCAGCCAGCTGTGTCCGTGGTCTAACACATTATTTACAAGCAGTTCTGATAGATGCTACGTCTGTAAAAGTTTTATGATGTCCAAAAATCAACAAGCCAATCTTCTGTCAGGAGAAACAGAGACTCGCTGGCTGTGAAGTGATCTGAGCTGATGGCGACACGGTGAGGTGTTGAGTCATGTCAACCCTCCAACCCTGTCGTCTTTGTCTTGGTAATTGTTGTTCAATCAAACTGATTTGTGGCGGTAAATGATCAAATGTTTCATGGCGTCTCTTTTGTCTCTGATTGCCACGTTTTGCTGCAGCCCAGAAACTTTATTTTGGATTAAAACGTCTTGGTGGCGTTGCTACGACGTCCCTCAGAAAAGTTACTGATCTACAATCGCTGCACTGTAAAATGAGCATAAATATTTTGATTTTAGTCTCTCCAATTGCTTTGGGGACTGGGCATAATCTTTTTTTTTTTTTTTTACCATAAATATTAAGATCTTATAAGTCCTTAAATCAGCGGTGTCCAAACTGTGGCTCTGGGGACAATTGCGTCCCTTGCAAGGTTTGTGTGTGGTCACAATCTCAATTAAAGAATGAGACAAATTTTCACACAGAAAGACACAATTTACATTTTTTGTAGAAGAAGGTTTTGCTGAAATTAAAAAAAAAAGTCAAAGTGGAAAATATCCTATTTTAAAATGTTTTTTCTTTCATTGACCAAGTTTTTTTTCTTATTTTATTTAATATAAAGTAGGACCACAAACATCCAGCAACATTTACTAAAGTGAAGACTTAGCTCATTCATCCATTAATGTTGGCAAAATATAAATGTTTGAAGAAAAAGTCATTCCCTAATTCTCTAATTATTGTTTTTTCTCTTTTTGAAAGAAAAAAAGAAACAATAGGAAATCATAAAAAATACATGGAAAATAAAGAAAGAAGCCCACAAACAAGTGACACCATTTTTTAATATCTCAGATGTACAAAGATAAACAAAAATCTAAATTGGTGGTTTGCTTTATTAAAGTATTTCAAACTTGATGCATTACTCAGCAAGTAAAAACAAAATAGCTAAACTATTTAAACAAAAACCCACTGAATTGTTTTTATATATTTATCCTGCAAGTACTGCGAACTTGGCCAAAAGTTTAGAGGTCAGTCAAAAAACTGTAATCAAAATTCTGAGACGTATTCTCTGTCCTTCACTCTAAGGTCGCTTCTTTTTGCGGATTATCTTTGACATCTGTGGAAAATGACGGCACATTTTTACTGCAGAGCTCTGAGCTTCAGTCCTCAGCTGTTTTATGACTTGTGAGATAGGATCACGTCCTCAGTCTGAGGAGAAACTGTGACGTTAAACACTCTCTCATGGTGTGAGCACCTCCATCACTCTGCTGCTGCTCACTGCCCTGGCAGTCAGTGATGAGGGCAGCCATGTTGTAGAGGGAATATTGCAACTTAGAGGCTATGAGCTGATGAGCGGCAGAAAAATGCCACCTTTGGAGTAATTTTGCGACTGCAAGAATGTTACAAAATTCACCCTCCAGCAAGTGGAGCTGATGCAGATGGAAAGTTTTATAACATCTGGGATTAAATTGTAAATTGTAAAACCACATATTGTTTAAACAGAAAATGTTTTGTACAACAAAAGGGATTTCCCCCCCCCCATTTTTAGCTTTTAGTAATCATAGTAATTATGCCCATGAATACATAATTGGAGAAGCACGTTCATTAAATTTGGCTTTGTACAGTAAAGCTTTTTTTTTTTTTTTTAAACTGTCAGACTAAAAACATTCTTTACACCAACGAGAGGAAAAATATCTTTTTCAAACCTACAATAGTTTATTTCTTCTATAGTTTGTTTTACTAAAATATATATATTGCATGTTTAATTTATTGTCAGAGGAGTTAAAAATAAAATAATGATTCTTTTTCCCTGTAGGAGGAGAAAACATGGTGTTCTTTCAACTTCCTGGGTGCACAAGTGCTTGAAGATGAAAATATAACTCAAATAGACATAAATAGGCATCGGAGAAAGTTAGCCTGTTTGCGGAGTTGTTTTGTAGAGCAAAATCAGCTTCAGAAGCAAAAATATTAACAAAATGCCAGCTAACGCGCTATTGGTTGTTCTTTGCAAAGCAGCCAATCGAAAAACGCAATTTATCTTCCTTGCCGCTGATTGGCCGTACAACCAATGGCGGAAGTAAACAAGACTGAAGACGTTAGCTTCTCCGGTAAGGCTAAGACGATTTCCACCTTGCGTATTATTGAGTATTGAGTGATATTTGGTGTTTAAACTATTAAAATATGCATTTACACTTCTTTTTAGAGGACCACTAAAGTATTTGGGCATTTCGGCTGTTAGCAAGCTGCTACCGGAGACCCACTTTACATAATAATCTATCAGAAGTGTAGCAATTATTTTTGGTTTTTAAAAAGCAGTTAACGTTGTACGTTTTTTTTAAAATTTTAAATATATGTTAACTCTTCTGTCAACTTTTAAATCAAGGTTGTCCCACCACGCCTAGCGAAGACCCCGGTCATGTATGTAAAACTTCCCAGCAGAAATGCGCATTTTCGACAGCCTGGCACATGGCAACAGTTTTAATCTCCGTGGTTAATTTGTCCCAATCCACGATACCTGCTCTGGTTGGATTTGCATGTTAATCCCAGCAGAAGGTAGAGCACAACCCAATTTAGCAGTGATTAATTTTCAGGATGCAGGCTTTATTTATTCAGCTTCGCCTGAGGTGTGCAGCCTCGGACTGTTTTTGTTTTAACACCTCGCTTGATTAAAATATTTTCAGAGTAAAAATGATGTTTCATTATTTGTGGCTCAGCTGTGAGTGGCAGGTGGGTTAATCTTCTTAGTGTGCGCTTTGCATACAAACAAACACATTGTGCATGGAATTGCACATGCATTTGCTCACCGGATTAGCTGGGAATTTCATCATTTTTCAGGAAACTTCTAATTATTTTTACCTTTTCATCTCTTATATAGGTCAGGTTAATTTAGGCAATTATATCATTAGGATTGTAGATAAATACTGCTGGGATGTACATTTTCTAGGCCATGTTCTCACTTGTCCTAATAAAACTTTTGAAACAATTCAGAGCAGATATTTAAAAAAAAAACCTTGTAATGCGATCTGATAATTGTGCAGCCCTTATTTCAACATATATGTGACTTTTAAAAGATTCAAAGGACAGCGATGATTCTTTAGTCATTTTTCCAGCTCAGTGGGAAGCCCTAAATCATCCTAAATGCTAATGAAGGACATTTTATTGATCGAGTGAAGGCTCTACGACCTCATAATCGAGGTGAGGTGTCCCTCTGCTGTGCTTGATTACCCTTTGTTACCTTGATCTATGTGCCTTACATTCAGGCGGAAAGCCAGTTTGCTGCCATTTTTAAGCACAAAAACTGCTCACACACTGGGTTATGAACACGCCGGAGGATCTATTTGCAGCTCTTGGGAATAATGAGCGAGCCTTGTAGCTGCTGCCTGTCGTTCATTATTATTTCAGCATGACACAGCCCCATGTCACAACCAGATGGAAGGGGCAAGATTGAAAAGTAAAAATGGCAGCCGAGGGTGAAGGTGAGTCACTGGTTTCCTGTCCTGCTGATGAGAAAACGTTTTATGACTAAAAAGTCACAGTTAATACTTTATTTTCCCAACAATTATTCTTTCTCAGTTAATGCAACGTTTATGGATTGAAGAAAAATGAGACCAGCGTACGTACTTTCTTTGCATCACTTCACCGCCATCTCCAGCTTTTATTCTGCACTATGTCTTAGAAGTGTTCAAAAGTGTCCTTGGATATAGAAGCAGTAAAGAAAATGGCTTCAAATTACTCGAATCCAGCTGACAAACCTTTCATGCAGCTCTCGAAAAATAATTTAAATGCACAAGTGTTGATATAACCTTAAACTGTATCACGTTTTATTGAGATTTTATGTGACAGATTAACACGGAGCTGGAGGAATGATGCTTGTTCACTGCCAAAACAAAGAAATCTTACCAAGTAGTTTTGGTCTAGTTTATAGTACAAATATATTAGTATACTTGAAATGAGACAAAACTACTTCATAAATAACCTTTCAGCAATATGCAGGAGCTTGTTCAAAGTAAATAATCCCTGAATAATGATGAAAAAAATTATAGTTCCACTGGCAGATTTTTATAATTATAACGTGGGAAAAATGTGTTGTTATAAGTGAATAAAATGCCGGTGGAATCGGTACTTTTTCATCATTATTAAGGACTTTTTGACTTAAAACAAACCCTTATGTCTTGCTAAGGAGTTACTTTTGAGTTAGTTTTGTTGGGATATTTGGAAACACTTTATTTGAAGGGTTGTGCATAAGACTGACATGACACTGTCATAAACACGACATAACACCTGTTATGAACATGAAGTCTTTATGAATGTTTATGTCATGAAGTGTCATTCGGTAAATAATGACACTTTTATTGCAAAGTTGCTCTAAAAGTTGCATTGAAAGTCCATTAAAATGCCAACTTTGCATTAAATTATAATAATTTACGAAATCATGCGAAATTGGCATTTTTAATGGACTTTCAATGCAACTTTTAGAGCAACTTTGCAATAAAAGTGTCATTTACCGAATGACACTTCATGACATAAACATTCATAAAGACTTATTGATGTTTATGACATGTTATGTCATGTTTATGACAGTATCATGTCAGTCTTATGCACAACCCTTCAAATAAACTGTTACCAGATATTTTCTCAACAAACTAAATAAAAATTACTTGATAAGATTTTGTGTTTTTACATTGGTTTACAAATGAAAATCTAAATGAGATTTTTATTCAGCCTCTTTTATCCAGATACCCAAAAATAAAATTCAGCTCCTTACAAAATCACCCAGTTATTATGCAAAGGTTTTAAGACGAACATTGGGTTTCTCAAACTTGCCATCCAGAAATTTGGGCTTTATAGAATAAAAATGGCCACAAGAAGTCCAGGTCCAAATTAAAGGAAACGGTAAACATGTAGAATCAGAATCTCTGGTCAAATGAGACCAAAATATCACTTTTTGGTCTCGACACGTTATGCATGGAAGAAAACCTCAATCAATGTCCATGGTGAAGCACGGTGGTGGCAGCATGTTGGAGTAGTTCTGTTCAGTCCTGATTTGTTCTTTTTCTAAACCTTTTGTTAATTTTATTGATTGTGGCTTTGCAGTTTGGACAATTATTCCCTAAATGTCACAATTTCAAACTAAATATTTAGTTAACAAGTTGAATATTTAATTAACAAGCAATTTAGCTTCAAACTAAATTGTTTAGCATATTAAATATTGTTTCAAGCTAAATATTTAAGATGCTAACTTTCTAGCTTGAAGCTACATATTCAGCATGTTAGCTAAATATTTACCTTCAAATTAAATTCTTGTGAAATAAATATTTAGATGCAAACTTAATATTTAGCTTGTTAACTACAGACTTAGTTTGAAGCTGAATATGTGCTTATTAACTAAGTGTTTAGTTTGAAGGCCAGTATTTAGCTTGCTAACTAAAGGTTGAACCTCAAACTAAATATTTAATTGCTTGAGGCTAAATATTTAGATGGAAGCTAAACATTTAGCTTGCTAACTAAATAGTTGCCTTCAACTGAAATACTTAACTTGCAAAATAAATATTTAGCTTGAATCTAAATGTTTAGCTTGTTTACTACTTAGTTTGAATCTGAATATTTGGTTAACTAAATGCTTCTTTTTGAAGCTTAATGTTTAGTTTTCTAACTAAATATTTGGCTTCATGCTAAATATTTGACCTTTGAAATACATACTGAGCTTGAAACTACATTTTTAGCTTCCTAACTAAACATTTACCTTCTAATTAAACACTTAACATGAAGGTAAATGTTTAGTTGCTAAATATCCCAAATCCTTGCTGTTATTTTGCTGTGCAACTTTACAAACGCCGCCCCGTAGGATTCAGCACCAGCATGCAACATTAAAATAATGTCTCGTTTTCCCTGACTGACAACCGAGTTTTATTCATGAAGGAGACAAGAAAAATCGGGAGGAGTTCACATGTAACTCATAAAAAATCAATCCAGAGCAAGAGACGCTCAGTTTAACAAAAAAAAAAAAAGAGAAAAGCTGGTGTTTCTCCACCTGTCACACCTCTGTGAGGTGAGTCAGGCTGCAGCGGACGGACGGACGGATGCTGCTGCTGCACCTCTGCTCTCCATCTTTATCTCCTGCTTGCTTGGTGCCACCTGGCTGAGCTTTTACATGGAATCCAGCTTGTAGTTAAATAAATTGCACTATTAACAGCCGACTGGAGCCAACAAAAGACCTGCGATATAAACATACAGGAGAAGTGAAAACATCCAGCCGCTGTTCCACACCTGTCAGTCATCCCAGCTGCGCAGCGGCGCAGAGTTCGACTCGGCTGAACTCACAAAGCAGAGATGAAAGTCAGGGACGCGATTTATTTAACTGCTTTGAAAAGGATCGAGCCTTTTGTTGCTACTGCGTGACCTCTGCAACAAGTTTTTTACTGTTTGAAGCAACAGTTCACATGTTCAAAAGGTCAAATTTAAAACATTTATTTGTTTGAAATCTGTAGCTTTATTGATGTATTCAGGTGAAGTGACCTTGCAAAAGTATTTATGCACTCAAAACTTGTTCATCTCAAGTTAGGGCCATTGTGGACAGGAAAAAAAAGTCTATTTTAGCCAAGCAAAACCTCTGAAAATTGCTTGAAAAAAACTCAGATTTTGAGATTGTCAGAAAATTTCCAGGAAAAAAGTGGACTTTTCTGAGTTTGAAAAGACGAGAATTTGCTAGAAAAAAACAACTAATTTTGGGATTAATCTTAGAAATGTCAATTTTTTTCCCCCACAAAATTTCTGAGATTAAACTCAAAATTAGAATTTTTTCTAGCGAATTTTTGACTTTTCAAACTCAGAAATTTCCACTTTTTTGCTAGAAAACTTGAGTTTGAAGATTTGGAAAAACTCAGACATGTTCAAGAAAAATCTTGGAAAAGTATTGACTTTTGAAACTTAGAAATTTTCAAGTTTTTTCCAGAAAATTTCTGAATTTAAAATGTCAAAAATTTACAAATTACGCATCACTAACTACTGTAGTTCATCAAATAAAATCTCAGGGAAGTGCGTTGATGTTTGTGGTTTGAGGGGAATGAAAATTTCATCTCTGTCCTGTTCGGGTCTTTCAATCCGGGAAACTGTCCTCCAGTCTGTGTCTTCTGTGATCCCTCTGGTGAGAACACACACACACACACACATACACACACACACACAGATACACACACACATACACGCCAATGTTACCGACAGTGAACTATCAGGTTAACCTGCCAAGAGGGGACGTCCGTTTCTGGTCATTTGAAAAAGCAAAAACCCAATATAAAATTTACTTTTACGCCCTGTTGCCATAATACAACTTCAAATTTCACTTTTAATAATTAAAACAAAAAATGCCAACATGGGTCCTGGATCTGTGGGCTTTAGTGTTATTATTTAAATAAGTGTTTTCAATACAAATACCCTCAAAAAAATAAATTATGGCCACATTTGAAAATAAATATTGTTCTGAATGCCATTTCATGGCGGCATGAATTAATATCAAGGTCTGCAGCAGGAGAAAAACATTTATATTTTAAATTAGCTTTAATATGTTTTTTATTTTGTCTCAATATGGATAAGTTGCTCCTCTGACTATAATGATCCATAGTTGTTCTGCCTCTGTCGTTCTTTGCAGGGGCCCTTCTGGACAAAAGTTAAATGCTCCAGTCAGCACACAGTATGTGTCTATATTACTGTGGGGACTTTCCATTGACTTCCATTCATTTCTGCAGCCTAACCCTAACCATCACATACCTAACCTAACCTAATCAATACTCGATTCACACCGTAGTCTTAAACCTAACCCCTAACACAAACACAACATTTCTCCTTGTGGGGACCAGACTTTCATCCCCACAGGACCACTGGGTCCCCACAGTGGAATATGTCAGGAAAATAGTCCCCACAATACATCAAATACATGGCACACGCACACACACACACACACACACACACAAGCTTTCAGAGCGTTTGATGACGCTGCCTTCCAGGGTTTCAAACAGCTCTGAGCCGCATCATGTCCCTCCATGAATAAAACTCTGGCTGCAGCAAAGGCACTCCTCATCCATCTGTTTTTCCAGTTGTCCATCGGAGCGATTGGATCTCTAAAAGCTCATCCCAGCTCCATTGGCAGTCACGTAGTCTGCAGAACCACGGCGGCGGCTGCCGTTCCCGGCAGTGTCCGGTTGTCTGGGAGAGGCGGGGGGCTCCAGTCCGGCTGGAAGAAGTGGATGTCAAACGTCCTTGCCCAGTTGGCGAAGGCGCGCTTCTCCGTGATGAAGCGGTGGTGGCTGCCGCGCTTGCCGCGCTCGTGGGAGATGTACATGGCGCACTCGTCGGTCCCCCGCGGCTCGTAGTAGTGGTAGGGGACGGACTGGTGCTGAGGCTCCCTGCGGAGACGGAAACGGGCGACATTTAGGAGGATTTTAATGAGTTTCATTACATACCATGAAGCATTTTTCATTTCAAGGTGAAGGAGGATGGTTGGCTTTAATTTATCATTTGCTGAGCAGATAAGTTTAATTAGATTCATATTTAAAAGTGGCACTTTCATCCAAGCCTGAAATAAGAAAATTAAAAAAGTTTCACAGTTTAAACTTGATTATTAAAATATTGAAAGTGCACGGCTCATTTTTATAGCAGTTTTGACAGCTTTTTTTTGTTGTTGTTGCATTTTTATCAGTTAAGTTTTGTTTACACTTCAAATATATTAAAACACTTGAAATAAGAGAACTATCTCAAAAACTATACAAAACTAGTCTGTGATAGAAATTATTGACCAAAGTTAGTGATGTGCCAGTTATTTTAAATAAGTTTTTAGCCTTGATGTTTCAGCAGTTTTTCAGTTTTCTGGAAGTTTGTTCCAGATTAGATGAATATAAGAACTGAATGCTGCGTCTCTGTGTTTGTTTCCTTCTGCGTTACAATATGAATACATTTCCTTTGCTCTAAACTTTAAGCCTAATATTCATGTTTTGAAATAATTGTGAGGATTTTTCAGTTCAGCTTGTTAGCTAAGCAAGTTTCTCAAGTGATTTTTTCCCATCATTTAGTTGATTTCATTGTTGTTTTCTGAAAGCACTTCATTCGGGTTCTCATTAAATATTCATGAGACATTTCACCAATTTCTAAATTTCAGCATTTTCAGCAACATCAGTCATTCTCGCCATCATTTATCATCATATATTCATCTGTCTCCTGACATATAATACATACATTGCATATTCATACAGTCATCATTTTTCCTCTTATCTGATCATGTCTCTGGGTTTACCAGCTACTCTGGGCCTGAAGCTCGACCTCATCCCTCAAAACTGGGTTTCTACGTGTTTTAAACTGATCAAGCTGTCAAGATAACTACAATCACATCTCTCAAAATGCTGCAGCAGCAAGCAAAGGAGTGTGCTTCTGTTTGTGTGTCAAAATAGGAAGGTTTGTTATAACATCCAAGGTTTTATTTTAGTTAAAAGTGCCCTCTGTTTGTGCTCTCCACTTATAGTGAGTGGAGACTTTGAGGTGAATTAAGAAAGCTATTTTTCATTGCTTCCTTTTTTTTGTTTTTTTGCAAAGTCTGCTTCTGTTTTCTTATGAATCAGACTGGATTAAGATGAAACCTGTGGTTAAAAATGACTGGCACGTCACATGACGTCTGGCACCGAATTGTTTTTAGCCTCCAATCTCATCGTCACACTGCAAAAACCCCAAAAACGTATTTTAG
This sequence comes from Poecilia reticulata, assembly GCF_904066995.2. Taxonomy (NCBI): domain Eukaryota; kingdom Metazoa; phylum Chordata; class Actinopteri; order Cyprinodontiformes; family Poeciliidae; genus Poecilia; species Poecilia reticulata. Next base: position 24,427,447 of record NC_088846.1, read on the forward strand.
TTTGATTTCTAGTGAAAATGTTTTGCCACATTTGAATTAAAAGAAGACTAACAAAAGTAGCTCTTCAGCAAAATAAATAAGGTTATTTTATGTCAATTCTTCACTATAGATACAAACAGTACTCGTTCCACTGGCACTGAAACAGGAACATAATCTGACAGTGGAGCTGGCAGATTATCTATATTAAGGTCTTATTTACTAAAATTTATTGCTGAAAAGTTACTTTTAAATTAGTTTTATGTGCCAAGATATTTGCACTACAAATCAGACCAAAAATACTTGGTAAAATTTCGTTTTCTTGCAGTGCCGTGACAGTAAATTAAAAGAAATAAACTGCAATAATGAGCCTGAACTGATTATGAGACAAACCTACAATTAATCCCAAATTAGACTGAGCCTTTAACTAATCTTTTAATTTTACAAACATGCTCCTTCTAACTGGAAGTAATGACGACATCAACTAACTCACCCACTCTTTGGTTACCTAGCAACTCACTCACTCTCTGGTTACCTAGCAACAACTTGTTGAGTAACTGCCACAGCAGCAGTTTAAGATTTCACCTCTGTGCTTCATAACTGCTTAAAAAAAACAAAAAAAAAACAGCAGCGCATAGTGAAAACTGTGGATAAAATATGAAAGGTCACACAACCAGTTCAGATATTTAAAACAAAACTAATCAATAATTATCAATAGACTGATAAGGAACGATTATCTTGTGACATTTTTTAGCCATATTGTCCAGCCCAATCACCAACTGTACAGTTTTTATCAAACGTAAATAACACAACACTTTTTTAATGCGACACCTTTTACATCTATTATTACCTTTGTGAGATGAGAGTTTCGTTTCCTACCATAAACAAACTCCTTCATAAATTTAAAGGGGGAGAATTATGTGTTATGTATTTTCCAGGCTTATAGTGCCATTTTATAGCACAACCAAGAAACCAAGTTACCTTCAGTTGTTATAAAAACTCTGTACATACCAGAAAGAACTGAAAAGAAACTTGACTTGCATCTGACGTTTTTCAATGAGCCTGTCTCTTTAAGAACCTCCTGCCCTTTCCAACACGTCCCTTTCATCTAGTCAACAAGCAACAATTCTCAACCATTGATGCCATTTAAAGCTGATTTTAGGAGCTTAGCGGTTGTGCAGTTCCACCAGGCGTTGCTGCTGCCACTAGTCTGGAGGAGTTTGGGGTAAATAGTCACAGAAATTCAACTCAGAACCACCAAACTTTGTGGCTCAAGCTGTTAAATTGCTGAACTGCTGTTAAGATAATGCTGCATTCTGTTTGCTTTGCAGGGAAATGTCAGTAAATCAGCTTGATTTAATGTGTCAGTGGAAAAGCTGTTTGAAACACATACTTTAAATGCACATCCAGTAAAATCTGCACACCTCAGTTGTCATGAGAACTACAACGGACCGCTGAGAGCAAGCAATTTCTGAAAGAAATGAAGCAACATTCCTCCTTCATGTCTGCTGGGATTGAATTTGTCCATAGACCTTAAATAAACAAAAAATATTTTAAAAAAAGACTTTAATCGACCTACGCCTGGGTCGAGGATATGCTGAACATTGAACAGTTTGTTCTCTTTTATTGAGAAATCTAATAAGGTTTGTTGCTTGCTCAATGAAACGGTCCAATTAAAGTTCTGGCTGAGATGAATGAGACGTGAGCTGCAAATCTAATCAATAAACTCCACTAACGAGGTGGGATGCCAGGAGTGAACCTGAGTTTGTAATGAAGTCCAGAGTTTCTGTAACATGGAAAAAATTTCATTTTAGATACGCTCTACAAATAAATCTGTAAATATGGGAAATTATTTACAAAATATTAGAAAAACATCCACAAGGACTGAACCGTGAATTAAAGTGTCAAATAAATGACATTTATTTTCCTTCAGCTTCTTTTAAAAGTAATTTTAAAATAAATGTATTGTACCTTTTTTCATTTAATCGGCTAAACAATCAATTAAACATCTTTCATTTTTAGGCAAATGAAAAAAACAGATACTTGTGAAAAAGTAAATGACTGAACATTCAAAAATGAAAAAGGTTCTTGCATAATTGTACAATTATAAGAAAGGAATACAAAGTTTCTGAGTCGACTGTTTTTGTTTTTCAGTCAAAGATCAACAACAGGAAATCACTCTTGTGTTAATCAGTGGCCTCGACATCTGGTGGATGTTTGGATTTATTTACTAGAAAAAGTTACATTTATGCAAAAACCTGGTTAATAAATGAAAAATGATTTTTGTTGCATTACTGACATTTTAACATGTAACATTTTTGTTTTTTTTTATCTGTAAAAAACTGAATGGATTTTCTCTTGTGCAGAATTGTGACCTCAGGACCCACAAAACCATCAAGAGGACCATAAATGGCCCCCAAGCCACACTTTGTACACCCCTACAGCAACAAAACCACATCGACACTGTATTACATCTAAATCTGTTCTTAAAGAAATATTTTGTCCTGAGACAATATTCCACATTTACGCTGTAAAACATGACTCTCTATTTTAATGAGGAACACAACAGAAATGCGTCTCTAATGTTTTTCTGAATTAAGATTCTCGGCCACCGAGCCTTTTGTCTCCTTCAGCAGCCGACGATCAATCGAGTGGCAGCCAATAACCGGGTCGTTTTATCGACGCCGCGCTGCAGACAAGGAAACGTTTTCAACTGTTGTGGCTGATGATGCCGAGTGGCTCAGAAATCAACTAACCGAAACGCACAAAAGCTTTGAGTCAAGTGAGACAAAGACCAGGAGAGAGTTCATCCAGGTGAAATAAAAGTTTTAGTACAGAAAATACAGGCTTTCATTCGCATCTGTTTGGGTTTTTGGTTTTAATGCTCAAAGTAATATCATTCAACGTCTTCAAAAACGTCCGTCCAACTTCAATAGTTCTGAATAATTGGGTAGTGAAAGAACATGTTTTCATATTTCTATCTACACAATATAGCCGCATTAACAGTGGCATGAACTGATGTTAGTTATTGTTTGGTCCAGTAAGTAAAACCGGGCCGATATTAGCAGCCGATATTTATGTCTAGTCATTTTTATGTGCTTTGAGAGTCGAGGGGTTGATCAGTACGTCTGTGGGTATCAGTCGAGGTCGTTGTAGATCAGGGAAAAATAAAAGGAAGAACACAAATCTGCCTTTTGAAACTCAGAAATACATAAAAATGAAATTTAATAGAACATTTCTGAGATTAACTTAAATATTTCTGAGACCTTACCAGCATATTTTTGGACTTTTTAAACTCAGAAATTTTTATGGGTTTTTTTCTAGAAAATATCTGAGATTAATCAACATTTTTCTAGCAAGTGTTTCACTTTTCAAATTCAGAAATCCCCTCGTCTTTTCTGGAAAAACTCTCAAATTTCTGGTTTTTCTCTAGCAGTTTGTTGACTTTTGGAGCTTCAAGAAGAGACGAGGAAAAATGTCCTCTTTTTTCTGTCAACAATGGCCCGAATACCCTGTTGTGTTCATATATTTCTTTTCAGTGTCAAGAGGGGGCTGAGTTCAAATGCACGTCAAAGTTTGAGGAAAAACGATTGAAAGCTGTGTATCTTTTTACTCCCACTATGCTGCACAATTTTGTGTTGAGCTGCAACTCAACTCCTCTTTCCCCCAAAACAAAATATAAATGTGAGGTTTAAATGTGACAAAATATATTTAACCTGCAACACATATTAACACATGGCCATGCAATTATGGGTATCAGCTTCCCACAAATACCTGCTGTCACAAAATCCATTATCAGCCGTTTCTTCCTCGTTTTTGGAAACTATTTAAACGTTTCTTATCGAGCGCTGCAGTGCAGCTCGGCCTGGAAACCTGTCAGTCGGTTCTTGTCTGTGAATTTGTCGTTAGCATTCAGCTCCACCTTCGGCTCTTACCTGCAGAAGTCGGGGGCCACCATGCCGAACACGTTGATCCGATCGCAGAGCTCCAGAGCGATGGTCATGGTGAACCAGCCGGTGCTCAGCCACGAGTTGGAAATCTTCCTGCAGACGGAGGAAGACCACAGTTCAGATCGGTTTGATACGCTTTGGACGTCCCTTATTAACTGAAACGGATAACCAGAGGATCCCACAGCAATGAATAAAGATCCATCTTGATGCAGAGGTCGATTCATCTGACGCCTCCCAGCTTCATTAAACTATAAATCCAGACGGATACAAATGAAATCTGCCAAATAATCAAACTCTCTATCAGCTTCTGTCCAAGTTAAAATCCCATTTTCCAGCTGTGGTGGTCCGTCTGCTTTTCCACCACAAAGAGATGAGATCCGATGAAATAAATATGAAGTAATATTTACATTGCATTAAGAAATCTCTTTCCATCTAAATGTCCATCAGCTCGGAAGCAGAGTTGCTCCCGCATTAAAAATATATCTCACCACTCAGAGGAATTAAGAAGATAGAAAGTTAACTTATTTTTGAAGTTGTGAACTAGTTCTCTTGGTCTATTTTATGCTTCTTTTATGTTTATGCATATTTATTTTTTTTTATTTGTATTTTTCCCAATCACAGAGACAAAATTATCGAAACAACAGCAATCTAAAACATTATTGTTAGGTTCACTGAATGATCTAAAATTGCCCTTAGGTGTGTGTGAGTGTAAATCTATTGCCCCATTGTTCACCTTGTTACCTCAACTTGACCCAGTACGCCGTTTATGACATTTTCTGCTCAAAATAATTATTTGATAATGAGAATTCAGTCTGGTCAGTTCTGCCTATTTTGGGCTTCCTGTCACTTTAAATCCAAATGATCTGCTGGCCACGCCCCTCAGCTCAACGTTTTCACTCACAGGTGAAAATAGCTGCAAACAGATCTGCAGTTATCCCACCGTACATCTTTGAAAAGCAAAAATGGAGCCTTCTGCACAACCAAAAATAACTCAGCAAGTGGTTCCTGGGTGGTAAGTCAATAACAAACACTTGTCATTCCCAGCAGCCGTTGTACAGCGCATACAGCAGTAAAACCAAACTTGCTAGAGTTCCACTTTGGTTGCTAGGTGACGGGCTGAGGTTGCTAGGTAACGACGGAGTGCCCGTCAAATGTAATGTTACATTTTCCAGACACCAAAATCATTGACATGTTGCCAAATAAAGCAGTTGAGCGAGTTTCTTTTATTCACATGATCTGTTTTTAGAAGCAGTTGAAACCAAAACGGAAGCATAAAAACACACAAAATGTGAATTTTCATAAATGAGAATCTCGTCATCGCCTGCCAGGTTGAAGGAGTTTATGTTTTATTTGGGTCGTTTAACCAGAAGCTGTGGACATCTCAGGCTAAAACCTTCAGTCAACTTCAGACTCCTGATGTCTGGCTGCTGTCCTTTAGCCTCAGCTGTAATGTCTGCCAGGCGCAGCCGAGCCGACGGGTTTCGCTGCCGTCATCAGAACACGTCTGGGACAATTAGTGGTTCTGCAAACTGGATCATGAATATTTCAGTGAAGAAATGCATCGCAACTGTTCCTGTTCCCTCATTCGGAGTGTGAAGATATTCATCTTTGAGCTGACGCAACATGTAACTAGGATCCTTCAGCTGCATCACACACAGCTGTGCATTTCATCATGCCGGCTCAGTCTAATCCGGACCAGGATCAGAACAGGTGCATATGTTTATGCATCAGAATCTGATGGGCTGTTCTCCCAGATTATCATATTAGCATAAAATGTTGCATGTCTGAAAGTAAGCCTTGAAACTATTTGTCACTCTGAGTCATTAGATGGTTTTATTCACTAACAACAAGCCGCTCACCATATGTGAAGGTTTATGAGAGAAAACGAACCAAGCTGAGAACAGGAGGAAAAGCAATATTTCTGCTTAATGCACTGAATTCAGTAATTAATCACGCAGCAGCGCCATCTGTATTATTCCACCAACAGTAAACATGTATTTATAGATCTCCCATCACAACACAAACTGTTCGCAAAGAACAGAAATACTGAAACTGAACAAAAAATGAGTAAGTTGAGTTTTTTCTCTGCAGGATAAATACATGGAAACGTGTTTGAGTCTGGGAAAAATGAAGGTTGCACATAGACACGAAAATGCATCTTCAAATATCTCTCTGATCAATAATAGAACATGTAATGATAGTAGGTTTTTTAATATTAATTAGTCAATAATTAATTGCACAACTGCACAAACCCAAGATATTTGTGGTTCATTTGTTTATAAGTCCAGTTCGTTTGGGAAGGCGTGAATGAATTCTGACGCAGAGCAAAAAAGCAAACATTAATCCGCCTAAAAGCCTCAGTTTGATTGGACTCTGGTGCGGTTTGAATGCCAAGCGGACCGGATGCCGCTCCACAAGCAGGAAGTGGACTATGGTGCAGGGCATTCTGGGTAAATACAACCAAAATGCTAGCAGTGGAAACGAGTCGTGGTGTTTTTACCAAAGACAAGAGAGAAATCCTAACCGCTAAAATACGATGCTACTCCGTTTCTGTTTACATTTCGTGAAGGAGGAAGTTGCGATCATGTCTTCTTCTGAGGTTTTTATGTTGCTTCCTTCAATAGTTCTCAGTGCAGCGCCGCCACAGGTGAAGAGGGGAACAGGTTTTTCAATTAGCTGGTTCGTTTGACACGGTGCAGTGAGAAAGCAAATCGCAGCAGCTAAAAATGTAACGAATGTTGTAAATTTGGTCCTCAGTCGAACCGAGTCTGCCGGACTATCGGGAGTGAAAAGCAAAGCATATAATCTTCTCCTCCTGTAACACAAGGATTGACAATCACAGCAAACGTTGGGTTGAAATAACCTTTTCAGACGAAACGTATTTGCTGCAGGTGGTAATTTGTTTGGTGTGGAGGATGCAGAGTAGATTTCAGTCTTGCTTTTCCATGGGAGGAGAGAGAAAAGCTTCTCCATGTCTGTGCCTGCGGCCATGTTGTTTCATAATCCATCCAAGACCACGGCTCAGGCTGACTCACTCTGTCGTATTGGACTTTCTCAAATGTACTATTGATCTTTACCTCATTTTAAGCCGAGCCAGTTTCAGTTAATATGATCAGCAGTCCAATAAACCGGATATCGCTTTGTGTTTTTTACCCCTGGGAACCGTTTGAGCACTTGTTTTTGACTTTTTCAAGACACAGAATGATATTTCTCTGATGATCTTCAAAACCAGACAAACTGAAAAAAGGGAACTTGTGAAAAATTAACTTGATAAAAACCTGTATTTTTTACTGGTTTTCAATTTCAAAGCCATTTTCTCTCACTAAATAACACATTTATGGCCAAAACTCAAAACTGGACTTCCATATATTTATAACAGCTACTTTATGTAATGGTTCTGACTGGAAATGTCAAGTGAAAATGCAAAAATATTTTTATTTTTGTATTTTTTTAATGAAAATTAGTATTTTAGAGTTGCAGTTGTAAAGAAAGCATTGCAAGAGTGTCTGTGGAAATCAGGTTCATGTGATTTCTTAAGATCAGTTTGACAAGTTTCCTTCTTTATCCCCCAACCTGCCTCTGCTGCTTTTCAAAGCTGGTTACAAACTCTTTAGAAGCAACCAGGAAAAAAAGAGAGAAACACTCCCGTTGGGGGATGAGACCTAAACAAGGCGAGGCTAAGAAGAAAAGCCCGCTCGCTTGCTGCTGAATGAGGCGACACTTTGGGAAAAGAGGGTTCATGTGTTTGAAAAGGTCTTCAGACGTTCCAGCCTAACAGACAGGAAGGTGCACAGGGAGGCGTCAGGCAAAGAAACGCTGGAATAAAAGACGTTCAGAGTGTTTAGATCTCGCTTGTAGAAGCTGCGAGGCAATGAGGAAATGTTTCCTGACAGAGGAAGAGATTTTATAGTGAGACTAAAATCTTATTGATTATTACTGAATTCTTTCCGTGATTGCAAAAAAACACAAAACCGAGGCACTGAGACAAGAATCCCAAATCAATCAGTTGATTTCAAAAACAAAGTCAGAGATGAGAAAAACCAACCGACACGCTTCAAAATATTGAAAAACCAGCACAAATAAAAGTATATTATTCAAAAGTACTTCAGTTAGTGGGCAAATTAAAACAAACTTAGAAACCTTATAACAAATTGTGCCACTCAGGACCAACGGAGCTGGAAAAAATTATTTTTTTCTTTTGGTTAACTGTTCCTTCTTGTTTTGGATGGTGTGTAGTTGGACAGCAATCATCACCATCTAACTTGAATTAATATGAGTTAAAACAACATTTAATTTCCTTTTGGGATCAATAAAGTATTTTCATATTTGAATTTGAATAAGCATGCATGAAAAAGAGCTGCATGTTTGCTACTACTCCATGCTAGCAAGCTAAATGTTAACCTGCTGATAGTGCTAGCAAGCTAAATGCTAGCATTTAGCAATTACATTGCTAGCTAAAGTTAGCTAGCTAAATGCATTTAGCTTGCTGTCACTCTCAGAAATTTGCTTTTTTTATCTTCTGGAAATTTCTGAGATTTAGAAGTCCAACAATTTTTACTTCAAAAATATTAAAAGATTTCTGAGATTTTTTTGTTGTGGGAATTTACTCCTTTTTTTCTCAATATACTAATAGCCTCATCATAAAAACCAGACCACTAAATTAAATGTTTATTCTTAAAACAGCAATATATAAATGTTAGCATTTAGCTTGCTAAGCTAAGCTAAGTTCAAGTGTGTAATATTGTTCAAAAGTTTCCATAAAGACAGTCATAAACCTTCTCAGGAGAGATGAAGATCTTCCAGCTACAAATCCTGAGCTGGGAACAAATTAAACCCATGGAGTTCATAAGTCTCAGCGTTACATTCACGTCTCATCAACTACAGCTGCCATGCTTTCAACCAAGGCTATAAATGGTTGCCAGGTAACAGAATTACAGATGCTCTAACAGTGCATTTAGTCTTTTTAGATAAATATGACTCACTAACGTCTTTTATCAAGAGGCCAAATGTTGCTGGCAAAGTATCCTTCCATCTGGAAAGAAAGAAGAAAATTAAGTTGCATTTACCTCATGCTAAGAGAAATAACAAGTTGAGGACTAATCACATAAACAGGCAGGAACATGTATGAGCTCAGTTATTTAATTTTACTTGGGTAATATTTCTTATTAACAACTATTACAAGATTAATGTTGTTAAACTGACACAAAAGCGCTCAAAAGTGGAAACCACCAGCTAAAAGCTAGCAGTGCTAACACTAAAAGCTAACATAAAAATAAGAGCATGAATATATATGTCTAATTTATAACCAAAATTTCAACACAGATGTTGAACCTTATTCAACTGCAAGTTTACAAAACAGCCAAGTGAATTAGCACTTTAGGATTCATCTGGAAAAATTTATTTAACTGAAAAAAAGTGCAGTAAGTTTTCAAAATTTGCAAAAACGCTGCACCAAAAAAATTAGCTAGAACAAAACCTACAACGGTATATTGTTCACAGAAAAAAAGGAGTAAATGTCCAACAAAAAGAAATTTTCTAGAAAAAAAAACTGTGAAAAGTCAAAAATTTATTAGAAAAAAACTCTTTTTTTCTTCTTCTTTTTTTAATTAATCCCAGAAATTTGAGGGAAAAAAACTTGGAATTCCTGAGATTCAAAAATCCACAATTTTTACATTTCAAACTAAGAAATTTTCTTCAGAAAATGTAAAAAATTTGAGATTTTTTTACTGGAAGTTTACTCTTTTTTTTGTTGTTGTTGTTTGCAATCGACAATGGCCCCGTCGTAATGTTTAACTTATGACAGCAGTGCATGAATCCACACACGTCTTTGTGCCCCAACTTACCATCTACATTACCAGTAGGCTGTTAAAACATGAAAACGGCCCTGATTCCAGATTTAACATCTGTGAACTTTATTCTGTTAATGAAATCCTTATTTTATTCCTGGGAACCGTTTTGAGGCATCGCCTTGTCTAGAGAACTGGATGTATTTCTACACCAATACTTCAAAAAGCTACAAGGTTAAAATGACTTTATTTAATATAAATCATATAATCCAGCGATGAAAAGCTGTTTAACAGAGCACAGAAAGAACTGTCTGTCTTTGTCTGTCTGTGTCTCTGCTGGTCCTGTGATTGACTATTTTAGATCCTTTAACAGCTTTTTTAGCCTCCAGCCAAAACACTAAACTGGGTAAAGCTGAAAAAATGAAACGTACTGATAATTAGAGCAACATTTCATGTTCTGCACTTCTGAACAGTGATTTATACCAAGCCTTCAGCTCCGCTCCTATAAATCATGCAGAGTCTGTTATCCTTTTACATGTTTGCCTGGTTTCTCCCTGGTTCTTCCGTCGCTGCGAAAACCCACCAGCCGTTTATCACAACCTGTGGGGGAAGCGACCCACTCCCACTGAATCCAACGGCGCCTGAGTGACAGCATAATGAGCGGTGACAACCGGCCATCGTCGCCGTTATTAGAGTCAGGGCTGACGCAGAGCGACGCCATCGCAGCTGAAGCACCAACTTCTCATTTTCATTTAATTACGACTGGATCCAGGTTGTCCTGTCTGGAACATGTTGATTTGTTCTGATGGGTAAACAACAAAACAGGGCCTCTGGGCTTTAATATCACAACATCCCTGCGTGCGCACCCTAATTTTGCAAATTAGAAAACTTCAAAGCGCGGCGTCTCGTCATAAAGCAATCTGCTACGGATGCATGGAGGCCCTAATCAGGAGCCATGCGGCTAATCTCACTTAAGAAGTCTTCCTCATTTCCTTGTTTGTGAGCATGCTGGTGAATAATGTGGTGTGAAATGTCAAGCTCTCGGCTTCAATGGCTGTATTTTAAAGAGACGGGAGGGTGGCAGCGAGGGGGTGCCACGTTTATCCCCCAGAAGGAGCGACGGGACGGGATGTTTGCACAGTTTGGCATTGCAGATGTAGCTAAAGCACCTGTTTAACGGGGAGTTTAATCTTCATCCCTGAGACTTAAAATCTTATTTTTGTTGAAACATGGTTCACATGACAACAAAAGATTTACATTTTTAATTAATCAAGAAAGCAAACTGAAAAATAGCAGGTTCTCTGACAGGTCCTTTAACTCACAGGTGTCAAACTCGAGGCACGGGGGCCAAATCTGGTCCGCCGTAGTTTTTTATGTGGCCCACTAGACTCCAAATTACATCAATGAGTCCCTCCAGTTTTTCACAAATCTGCAAAATCCACACAAAATCAACACATTTAGACATTTTTTTCTGATTTTACAGCATATTTTCTCAAAATTAGTCAAAAACATTGAGTTTAAGTGACCAGCAGTACTTGATTTTACAGTTCATAATTGATACGAGTCATAAAACGTCATAGTCATAGATTAGCGCAAATATTATAAAAATTCCTCACAACATCTCTAAATTGCCACTACTGTAAATTTTATTCCAAAAAAATCACTAAAACAATCACAGAATCCTGGAGGAACAGCTAGTTAGTGATATTTTAACCGCTTGTTTTATCAACATATTCTGGCACAACCGGCCCTTTAAGAGCATTTAGATTTCTGATATGGCCCAAAATGACATTTCTGCTTTAACTCATTACGACGGTTAAAATGTTACTACAAAGTTTTGGTTTAAGGTTAGAAAATAGAAAATAAAAAAAGAAAATTACAAGAATAAAGTGAAAAAGTTGCAAACAAAGCTATAATATTACAAAAATAAACTTTTATGAGAATAAAACAATCATATTTTGAGAATAAAGTCATTTTAATAGGAGAATAAATTCATAATATTATGAGAATAAAGCTGTAATAATAAGTCATAATATTAAATTTGCATGAGAATTTTCTCATGATAGATTATTATCAGTAGCAGGACACAATCACCTGTCAGATTATTGCTAATAATCTGATGCTGATATTATAGATGATGGATTTATTTGTAAAACCAAACCGAAAGCATAACTTCACAAGATACTGAACATGTAAAGTTCTCATAAAATTGCGACTTTATCCTTGTAATTTAATTATTTGTGTCCTAATCTCTGTCCCACCTGGTGCAGATAAAAGTTATTTAAAAGTGTGATTGTGTGTAAATACTGTAAAAATGACAGATCTCCTCTATAAAATGTGAACGTTTTTCTCCGGTTTCGGCTGGTTCAGTTTGACCCGAGCGTCAGAAATGATTACGGTCGTGTTAAGGGTTGATTACTCCTTCATTTCTCTCTCCCTTTTCAAACTGTACTCCACTTGCAGCGAGCTTTCCGTCTGATCACAGCTTCTGTTTCTGCAGCGTGTTTCTCTCCACAGGGGCAATAATAGCACCATTAGCAAGTGTTTTTTTTGTGTGTGTGTATGCGGAGCTTTTTCAGGCTCTTAACATCCCTCGTCTTGATTCTGCTCATTATTTGCAGCGATTTTCTTTTGTTCCTGCTCCTTATTTCATTTCGCTCCGCTGAGTCGCAGGAGAGTTATTAAAAATCTAAATCTGGAGGATCTGGGGATCCTCCACCCAAAATAAAGCCCTTACTGATGCTGATTGCAGCCCAGTAACCCTGGTTACTCCCTCAGAAAATCTCAGCATCATCTTAAGCCGCCTTCTGCTCCGCCTCACACGTCTTAGCATGAATCTCTACTGACCGAAAGACTTTCTCCTTCAGTTCGGAGGTTTCCTTCTATCCAACACTTTTTAATGGTTGACCCCTTAAGATCAGCCAGTTTCCCCATTTCTGCTCCCTCCAGCTTCACCTTGGCACCGAACTCCAGCTCATTCATTCTGTTCAGCTTCTAGGGATGTTTTAACACCTGATAGTCCAGAAGATTTGGTTCCATTTGGGACCAAAGATGCAACATTTGTCACATTTTCAGCTGCTGTGGTTCGTTTTCACACTGCATTGAGTCCTAAAAACAAACTTATGGAGCAACAATCATCAATAGATTGAAATTAGTTTGAATATTTCAGCAAAATATTCTCCATATTTCTAGATGCCATTTAATTGCTGATGAGTTAATGTGTTTTTTTAAAGTTATCCTCCATTTATTCTTTGTTCAGGCATACACTTTTATTTACTTATTTTTCTACTTGTTTGCTTTCTTTGCCTTCCTTTGTTTTCCACTTTTCCCAAAAAATATCTGTGATGCTAGGTTAATCAATTAGAGAACAGATAAACAATGTAATGCGTTTTGTTTTGAATGTCTTCATTTTAATGTGCTTGTTTGTTTGCTTGTTTTTTTTCTGTTTGGTTGGTTATTTTAATTTTTATTGCAGTTTCTCATTCTAGTATGTGGTTAATTGTTTTGTAGGTCAACACTCCTTCTTGCTTTTTGTCAGTTTGTAATGTTTGTTCTACACACACTAATTAGTGAATAGTAGAAAAAACTAGAAAATTCCTGAAGAAATTTAAATGGGGCTTGCAAAAGTAAAAACCTGTTCCCCTCCTCACCTGTGGGGGCGCTGCAGCAAGAATCACTGAGAGAAACAACATGAAAACCTTTGAAGAAGACATGAGCACAACTTCCTTTTTCACAAAATGTAAACAAAGATGGAGTAGCATCAGGTTTTAGTGATTACGGGATTTCTGCTTTAGTTAAATTATTACGAATTTTCAAATTCAATCAAATCATGAGGTAGTAAAATATTCCCACCCCTGCTCTTCATCCTGATTTTCCTTTAGATGTAATCATGAGTGACTCTTGTCGCGTTGCTCCTTTAATGCCGACACGTCTTCTGGTCAGTAAACTCTCATCATTTCTGTCACATGTAAAGGAAACCGCTGACATTTCCTGTCTCTCAGTGAATGTTTGCCCACCATCAGTCTGAGAAGCAGCCTTATCAGTCAAAAATGCTTGAAACGTGTGTGTGTGTGTGTGTGTGTGTGCGTGCGTGTGGCCATTTAAAGGTCACCCTCCATTTGATTGAAGTCAGAGTGAGTTTCCTTTAGAAAGAGTCCAATTATTTACATTTATCTCAGAGGTTTTTTTAACCTGTGGACTGTTTCAGGTGTGTTTTAGACGGGATCCATTTTGCTAAATTTACATTTTGCACGTTTTTGTTCTTCTGTTTAATTCTAAAAACATTGTTTTAAAAAAAAGTTTTTTTGACAATAAATTTATGTCTTTTGGCGCCTGGAAAGTGAGCCGTTACAAAAACTTCCAAATGTAACATCACAATGCGTCGTTACCTAGCAACCACAGCAAAGCCCAGCCCGTTACCTAGCAACCCAGGTTGAGCTCAAGCTCGTCTGGTCAGCTGTTTTTACCACTGTACGGAAAAGACAAGTGTTTTGTTGACCCGAAACCACTTCTTGCATTCTTGTTGGTTGTGCAGAAGGCTCCACTTCTGCTTTTCAAAGATGTATAAATGTATAAAAGTGCACCTGTTGACAGCCATTTTCACATGCCAGTGTAAACGTTGAGTTGGGGGCGTAGCCAGCAGCAGCTCACACCCGAAAACAGCTCAAAATAGGCAGAACTGAGCAGAATAAAATCTGATTATCTAAGAATGATTTTGTGCAAAAACTTTAATGAACATGTTTTGTTTCGCCCATAGGAAGAATAACAGGTCACATTTAAGTGTACGGCTACAAATGCTTTACTTTGGATACTAAACGCATCCATCTCTGTCTGCTGTGGCCGGCTGTCTGCGTTTCCAACCTTTCCCCATAAACCACACTTTTATGGATTCAGTTTAGCCTTAAAATCATCCAGACATGCTTTGAGTGACCGAACACTCCTGAGATCCTGAATATTTCCCCCCAGCGGACCGCGCCACATCAGTGCTGCTGGTTATGAACCATTATGGCCACATAAATCACCAGAGGAGGGAGGAAAAAAGCACATATTTTAAAAGCTAATTTGCCTTTAATTACCAGTTGAGTCTCATTCTGTCTTGGCAATTTAGCACAAAGACGACAGAGAGACACCTGCTTTTCAGCTCCACTCCGGCTTTGTTATAAGAACCGGGGGAATGTGGCATCGTCCCACATTATTATAATTACCCTTACTCAAAAGGCATAACCAATAATTACAATTACAAGCTTGCAGAGTTGCTGATCGCTCTGATGATTATTCAGAAAATCTGCTATTGATGATGCTCTTAGTGGGAAAAATGTCCACTTTGTAAAGCAAGTTACAATGTGGATTTTTTAAAAACATATATGCATACAAATGGATTCCTCTGAATGCAGCCATTAGAGGTGATTTAACACTCCACAGAGCAGAGATGACCAATGCTAAGCCTCACAGATGTTAAAGTCTAAAAATACAAAGAGTCGATGCAGTAAATAACAGTAACACAAGCTGCCTTCTCACTGTAAGCTGCTCCTATAATTGCAGGCACAGATTCTAAGGGATGGATGTCTGAATCAGTCTCTAAATCCTCCGCTTGGCGTGTTCCTCCCCTGGCATCTGTCTTAAGCCCAATTCAGATCCAATCTCCAATGATACTCCAGACAAAAGCTGGGATAAAGACAGGAAGAGACTAACACAGCCTGTGTGTACGGTTGGGGATTCATTAAGCATTAATGGCCACCAGACAAAGAACTCAGCTTGGACTCATTAAATCGGAGACCTTTAATGCCTTTTCGGCTTTAAATAAAGCGTCGCAGATTCTGAAATGCAGAAACTGGGCAGACATTACACCGTTTCTTTTGCGTGACTTGCATTCATTTTTTTTACCACTCAACCGCAACTCTCAACAAAGGCAGATGCAAAAAAATATTACATCACAATGAGTGAAAATCACCCAGTGAAGACGAGTTTACTTCACAAGAAATTAGAGGTGATTGATGGATACTTGCATGTGAAGCCGATCTTATCTGCCTCAGCAAAGATAATCAAACACTGTCCTCTTCTGCAGGTCTGAGTGATGGAGCGGATCACCAGGTCATGTTTGAACGTTTGCATTTAACAATAGTGACCCCACTGTTGCCAATTCAGCTACTTTCTTGATATATTTAGCAACATTTCAGACCAAAAAAATCGGTATTGACCAAAATGGGAATCGGCAGGTCAGGCTTTTTAAAAAAAAAACAGTAACTGCAATCGGTGCACCTCTACCTGAAATCACATTGTTCTCACCAACCTTGACTAGAACATCCAATAAGTTGTTGTGACATTATTTCCATATTTCTAAAGATAAACAAAGTCGACCTGAAGAACATTTCCAGGAACAGAGGACTAACATCCCAGCAGGATCTAGAGAAACTCATCCATGTGTTTATCTTTAGTCGCATTAATTACAGCAGCAGCGTCTTCACGGGTCAAACTAAGCTGATCGAGATGCTGCTGCTGGAGTTCTGACTAAAACCAGGAAGTTACATCACCCAGTTCTAACGTCTGGCTCAGAGAATAGACTTTAAAATACTGCTGTTAGTTTATAAATCACTGAACGGCTCAGCACCCCAATACATTAAAGATCTGCTGTTGTCATAGCAACCTTCCAGACCTCTCAGGTCGTCTGGTTCTGCTCTGCATCCCCAGAACCAGAACCAAACATGGAGAAGCAGCGTTCAGCTTCTGTGCAGCATAAGTCTGGAACAAAGACAAAACTAACTTAAAAGTAACTTTTCATCAAGAAATCAGTTTGTCTTAAATTTGTTCATAGATTCATAAAACTGCAGGTGTGTCTGTGTCTGGTGAAAGTTTGGTAAAAATGATTTTGTTTTCCATTCAGTGGGGAGAAAATCCAGAAATTTTTACCAAAGTAAGAGAAGAAATACTTCAGAATAAAAGTACAGCATGGTAGAAATACTCCTAAAAGTAAATTTGTTAAAATAAAGTTACTCAAGTAAATGTAACTAGTTACTATCCAAATCTGAATTTGTAAATTTGAATATTGGCAGATTTCTTTCTACTTATAAAATGTGAAAAATATTTAGTTTTCTATATTTCTTAGCGTGTTCTGAGAAGAGTATCTTTAGGTTGGAAGGCCTCCTGGCCGTCACCCTAATCTGTAGCTTCTGTCAGAGATTCTTCATCAGATTTAGGACCCAAAGTCGCTACTGGAGTAAAAAAATATTTGAACAGACGAGTTTTTACTTATTATAAAAGGTTAGTTGTAAAAATATGAATACTTTGTGTTGTAGTTAACGTTTTCTATATGCTTTTGTCTCTTTTCTGAGTCTTTCTGACTCGACATGCGACAAAGTGATTTATGTCAACGACTATCCTTCAGCTTGTCAATTAGCATCAGAAATTAATACTTTAACTGTTAAGGTCTCTTTCCAGATTGCATCTAAATGTGCTGCAGAAAATTGAGCCGTCACTGAGGCTCTCTGGGCCTCCAGTTTGAAGTCCAGAGGGAGAAAAAAAGAGACTATTTGGATCATATTCAGCGGCGTAATCCCTGAAGCTTGTAGTTAGATAAATATGTGTTTGCAGAAGGATTAAGTCAGGTCACAGCACACCAGCAGCTCGCTCAGCGGGCGCAGATGAGCCGGCGTAAATGATGGCATTAGAGTTAGAAGAGTTCCAGTGTGTAACATTTAGGATGATCTATGGCAGAGAAGCACATTGATACTTTCAGCTGAGATTTCATTAATGTGGAATCATGAGACAAACTTGGGCTGATTAAAACCCAGAGAAACCGCAGGGCTGAGCGATATGGACCTATAACTATTGGTGGTTCTGTTATATGATAATGATGGAAATAATTTATTTTTTTAAAGATTTTTTTGGCTCTAGTGGCCATTATTTGATAGTTAATTGACAGGAATGAGAGAAGGGGGAAGACATGCAGCAAAGGTCGCCAAGGCCGGGAATCGAACCTGCAGCAGCTGCATCGAGGACTAAGGCCTCCATATGTGGGTTGTGCTCAACCCCTGCGCCACCCGATGATGGAAATAATGACAAAATCTATTTATTGCTTATTTATTAGGTAACTGCTAATGAATAGCACAGCAAACACAAATACTGCTTTTTAAAAACATTCAAAATCCAATTTTTTTTCAAATGTACTGATATCAACTGATGGTTTAAAGCAACATTTAGCATGTCAGTTTCTTTTTTTAAACGCCATTATCAGGATAAAAAATCTAAATTTTCCCGATGAACGCCCAGCGCTGTCTGCAGTTATCTCACTGTAAAAACCCAAAATACAACAGAAGTTAATTGTCTGAAATCTCGTCCAGACATTGAGCATCCAGGTGATTCTTTTGGTAAAATGAATCACCTAAAGTTATACAGGGTGGGCCATAAGGTTCCATACACAGGAAAAATAAACATTTTATATTGGACAGCCGTTTTTATTCTGGTGGGACTCGGTGTAAAACTTGGAAAACTTTGTGGTTGATCTGAAATAAGTTTTGCCGCAGTGTCGTGTGTGAAGCTCGCTCCATGTTTTCTGTTAAAGTTTCGTGCAACCATGCGGCTGCTTCCCGATCAAGCCATCGGTATAATTTAAATTCTTCGCTCTTTTGTCAAACTCATCTTATATGCATTTTACATTCTCCTATGAATGGAAACTCATGGCCCACCCTGTATTATTAGAAAATCTGAAAATAATTTTAGTTTCAGGAATACAAAAGCTGTTTTGTAAAGTTCTAGACTGTCACTTTTAAATCGGACGGTTGTTTACGTAGAGGTCATTTAAGCAACAGAGCACAGAGACTCACTCCTAAAGGCAACGTAGATTAAAACCGAGGAGCTTCTGGCTGCAAGGAAACAACTTCATCACTTTGCATATAAAAACCACATCGTTCGCTGCAGGCGATCGCTCCTCCCATCCAGCGCTTTAATTGCTATATCAATTAAGCGGCATCTGGACAAGGCTTAATTACACCAAACAAAGCTGCTCCATCTACTTTTACAAGCAAATTTAACTTATTAGGAGAAAAACAAAGTCATATATTAATTTATTGCAACTTTATTTGAACTGTAGACGGGAACTTTTTTAGTTTGGACAACAAACAAGCAGATTTAAAATCTTTCTGTTGAGATTCTACAGACATTATGGAGTGAACGGACATTTCTCTGGTTTTATCTGCTGCCAAACTGCTGCTGTGCACTGCCAGTCAGCTGGCTGAATGAAGATAAGTATTTCCGTTCTTTGCAATTAGTGCTGCTGCTAACAATTATTTTAGTAATCGATTATTCTGACGATTAATTGGATGAAAAAAAAAACCTTTACATTCTGTAGATTTTTCATGTGCACATTTAAGCTTTTTATGTAATATTATAAATACATTAAGAAATGCAAACTAATAATTCAATAGGTTATTTAAAAGATAAAATGTACATGTAATGAAATAACAGCATTTCTTTAGTGAATGCTCGATCATCAGCAGACAGAGATATTTCTAACATCAGCAGGTGAAAAGCAAAGACTTTTCTCTTTTTATGTAACATCAGATCTGCTATTATTTTTTTCTACAAACTGATGAACAATTTGACAGAAAAAGATTCTTAAAGGTTTAAGATTTTGAACCAGGTGAGGCTAAAGCTGCCACTGGAGGAGTTTTGGGTGAGACATTTACAAACAGAAGGCGTTAACTCAGTGAAACTTAGAAATGTAGGTATTAATTTCGTGCTATGATCCACAGCAAAGTGATCTGTAGTCGCCAAGCTACGCAGACTCGTTGCCATAGCAACTGACAACAATGCCACTTCATGTTTTAGGATTTGACACAAAAAAACATTCAAGAATTTTGCACACAGAACAGAACATTTAGTCTGTTGTTGTAGTACGTTTTAAGCTTAATGTTTTATTAATAAATAATAGCTGTGGTAGATTAGCTACCGCTTCTACTTTACTAAATTATTTAAACATTAACTGTAGCCCACAAAACGCACATTTAATTAAAAAACTAAACAAAAACATCTTATTACTGTCTTACCTTCACGTATCAATGAAATCCATGCACCGCTAATTCTGCACAAAAATAACGTTGATCCAAAGCCAAGTCTATCCTCGGCATGTCTTTTCTACTCCGTTTAAATATCATCAAACTGTCTTGAAGTAAAACTTTCAGCTCCGGTGTTGGTCTTCCTTTAGTTATCATCTCCTGCTTCAATTGAAAATCCACCTTAGAAAACTGTTTAAGTGTAGAAATGTAGTCTTTCATGTTGGAGTCGGAAGAGAGAAGAAAACAAATATATCGCTGTACTTTACTTATTTACTGTGTGGCTAGCTCCATGGCTAGCTCACCGTGTCTTACTCTGCAGTTGTGCAGTCACATTATCTGGGACCATGAGCGCCCCCAGCGGTGAGGCAAGAGAACTGCCTGCCTCACCTCGAGTCTGTTCTCTGCCGTTTCTGTTCGCTCTTCCGCACACAAAACACGATACACACACAGATAGTGACAAAAAAGACTACATTATATACATAAGCTAAATTATGGAAAATCAGTCCATATATTAAATGTTTCTTAACCATTTTATTGCCGGCGTACAGACAGGACGAACATGCTGTCATATAATGGCAGCCAGTGCGGTTAGTGAGAGGTTGCAAAATCCCAGGTGAGGCTCAGCTCGCTGCTGCCTCACCGGCTTCGCTGCGAAAATCCAGCGATTTTGAAGAAAAACTAATCAGAATTGGTTAAGCTAAGTAAAAAACAGATACTTTGTAGTACAAAACCACAGGGTGAAAATAGCAATATAAATGATTTTATATTATTATTTTTCCATGATGACAGGTGAGGCCTCCCCTGACCGCACGTCACTGTTGTCATAGCGACTCCATAGCAACTGGCTGCCAAGATGGCTGCCAGATACAAAGTTCACAGCAGCGTGACGTCACACCAGAACCAACTGTGGTGGAGTCTCACCTGTCCTTTCCCGTCTCCTTCTTGAACAGCTCGTCAAACTGCAGCATCTTCTGCCAGGAGATGATGTAGACCTTGAGCTTGGGCAGCACCTGGTTCATCAGCCGCAGGTTGTTGTACACCAGGCCCTTCCCGTCCCGCCGCATGTAGCTGCTGGGGCCCCAGAAGATGAACACCGTGTCCTGGCTGGCGTTCAGCAGCTCGTGGCGGCTGCGCAGCACCCGCTGCATGCTGGAGTGGGCGATGACCCGCAGGGAGGTGCGGCGGCCGACGTCCTGGCCGAAGGCGCCGGCGGTGGGGGCGTCGTTCATGCGGATGACGCACTCGGCCCGGTCGATCTCCTTTCCCCGGCGTCCGCCGATGAGATGGCCGGAGCTGGTGATCAGAGAGCAGGTGTGGCAGTGCATCCTGAGAGGCTGCAGGAAAGAAGAGTAATTAAATACAACGGCAGGTTTTTATCACAGACTCGTAGTACAAATCACATCAAAGAACAATCAGTAATTAAAGAAAGATAACAATACATAAAAAACCGTTTAGGAGGCAGTCATACCAATGTTTCCAAAATACATATCTTACAACAATATGGTCAAAAGTGAGATATTATCCATCCTTCAACAGGTTAAGATGAGTTTATGGGCTATACGAAACATGTTACATTTTGTTTTACATAAAATCATCCTTAAATAATCAGATTTCAGTTCTGCCTACTTTGAGCCATTTTTGAGCCTCTGTCACTTTAAATCCAAATAAGTTGCTGCTGGCCACACCCACCCCAACTCAACGTTTACACGTTCACATAAAAAATGGCTGCAAACAGATGTGCAATTCTACAACCGTAGAATCTTTGAAAAGCAGAAGTAGAGCCTCCTGCACAACCAACAAGAACACAGCAAGTGGTTTCTGGATGGTAAAGCAACAACAAAACACAGCGATTAAACCAGCTAATCAAAGGAGCTGGAGACCAGATGGGGTTGCTAGGCAATGGGGTGGCTTTGCTGGAGTTGCTAAGTAACGGGCCGGGCTTTGCTGGGGTTGTTAGGTAACGGGGTGCCAAAAACAAGCTGGGTAGTTTTTTTTTTTTTAAGCGCTTTGACTGTTTTTAGAAGCTGTTTAGACCCAAATAAAAGTACACAAACGTCCGAAATGTAAGTTTTACATAATACGTCCCCTATAATGACTCCATTATCGGACTTGTTTACTTTGCAAATAAATTTATAGATAAGATTTCTTAAAACAGTCGTCGTAGAGCTGAGACCAGCAGACACAAATCGTTCTCTGGTTCTGAAAAAGCCCAACTGAGCCAGAACCAAAGTCTTGGCGTATGAGCCGCTTTAAATCTCTAAAGTTGAGCTTTTTTAAAACTGCACCGTACGTTTTCCGTATGCAGCGAGGTACAACTTGAATTGAACTTAATCAGAACAATAAACAAACTTCCATAAGATATTCAAACTTGACGGTAACAATGAATCAAAGAAATTGGGTTTTTATTTAGTTTTTCTCTACACTCAGATAAAAATCCACCCATTTTACTGGTTTTTGTGTAAGTCAAACATGTTGTGAGTTTGTGAGGAACGCAGATAAAAAAAAACAACACTTTGGAGAACTTTGGCGAATTGCCTCGCTGCGGTTTGAAGCAGGAATGCTTTGTTGACAAACAGATAGCGACACAGCCTCCAGGGCGTATGTAGCTTGTCATATCGCTTTGCGAGTGGTGGAGGCCCCGGGGTCTTACAGAGGATTCACCTTAAACCGCGCTGCCTTTCACACACACAGGAGGAATGTGTGTGTTTACCCCAAAACCCTCTCATCCTGGTGCCGATTTAAATATGAAGAGAGCAGTTTTCAACACAGAAAACATCCAACGCAGGAAAGTCACGCTGCTGAATTTAAATGATTACACGTATGACGGCACAGTCTGACTAAAGAAAAAACACTGGAGCAAACATTTATTTAGTGAAAAGTACAAATAAAAATACATTTTGCATATTTGTGCACCACATTCAGCTGCAGTTTATTTTTAAATGTTCTTTTCAGATGTTGTAATGTTTGTAAAACATTACACACATTATAATGACCGTTAAGTTTGTATTATATTAATGTCATCATCTTCCAAAGCTTTAATAAATCACAGCTGAACAATAGCAAAGCATGGATTCATGATAATATTGTTGAATCCTTCGATGATGATTGTTGAGCAGAACAAAAATTTTTCCATCATTTCCATTTACTTTGACTGTTTTATCACTAAATCTGTAATATTTATGGAAAATAAGGGAGGTGAAAGTAGTTTTTGTTGTATTTTACCAACAGTGTGTGAATGCCTGGCATTTAAAACATCATAATCTACGACATTCTGCACCCAAGACATCCTGCTGTGAGACTGACATCGCACCCATACTTATTATATTGAAATGTTTTTGCAATATGATGAGAAGTTTTCTCAGCGTTTATTAAAACTAGTGAATTTGGCAAAATACACATTTTTTACATCACGAGTCACATGATCAACAACCAGATGACGATACTGACGGACGGTTAGCGCATCTGAGAATATTCACTGTAACTGTTTGTGTTTCGATAATTTCCTTCTTGTTCTTTTATGTTCAGTTGTATAGCAGCATAATTACGGCCACGCTTTAAAAATTAAAAAAACATGAATTTACAATGAATATTACGGCTTTATTTTGGTAATACCATGACTTTTTATTCTAGTAATAATAATTTTATTCTCATAATTTCATTTTTCATAGTCCGGCTCTAGTATTCACCTGAGTTTTGTGTGTTTATTATCGTTCGTAATGTGTTGCCATACAAGTTCATTTCTTTGTGTTTAGTTTACTCTTGTTTTCTGTTCTTTGTAGATTTATTTCTTCTAGATCTGCTTTAGCCTTTTCCTCTCTGCTTGTAGATCATTTTAATAATTAGTTTTGAGTTATTTCCCTCAGTTTGCCTCCCTCTATTCTGCCGCAGCTGTTCCACATCTGCTCTGATTTCAACTCCTTTCTCATTTGCTTCAGTATTTGAGCTCCTGGTTTTTTATATTTCTTTTTTTGGATTCTGTTTCACTACTCCATGTCTTGTTCAGCTTGTTTCCTGTTTTTTCTTTAAACCTACAACATGCTAATCCCAGGTTACATGACCTGACAACACGTAAACAGACTCCTGTGTTAAGTTGTTGTCATCATCATCTTTAAAACCAAATATTTGGTTTTAAGACCAAATAGAATTTTTGTGTGTGTGTATTGTCTCTGCGTTGTCTTTCCCAGGGCCTCGGCTGCAGAGTGAGTTTAAATCTTTCATGTTTCAGAGAACTAAATGTCCTTCACACCCTCTGATGCGTCGCAGAAAGTTTCCGCTGATTGCCCGTCTGTCCCTTAGATTGTTGAAGCTGCTCGCTGCCTGTTGAGTCACCTGATTAATGGACCTGCGGTTCTGTCTGCACCGCCTGATTACTGATGCAGCTGCTGGTTTTTAGTCGGTCTGCTACCTTCCCGTTTGCCTTTGAACATTTAGATTCTGACCTAAACAAAAAGGATATTAACCTTTACCTGGAATAACCTTTGAATTTCTGATTTATTTTAGTTTTTACACTTTAAAGCTATAATGGCACATTGGGACACACTAAGGAAAATATAAAAAAAATTAGTAAACAAAATAAGGAGAACAAAGTGATAATACTTAAAATATAAAGTTAGCATGAGAATAATGACATATTACAATTAAGTCATGATTTTAGGAGAATAAAGTCAAAATATTGCAAGAATATTTTGCAAGTATTATCATTTTTGAAGTGATAATACTTCAAAAATAAAGTTAGCATGAGAATAAAGACACAATATTATGAGAATTAAGTCATTATATTATTAGAATAAAGTGTAAATATTGCCAGAATAAAGTTATAAAGAATAATGTGAGTAAAGTCGTAATATTTCAAGAATATTAAGTGAATTAAGTTATAATACGAGAATAAAGTCAAAATTATACCAGAATAAAGTTAGACTGTTAAGAGTGTTTATTACAATAAAGTCGGATGAAAACAAAGTATAAATAATATAAGAATAGTCATATTTCAAGAAAAATGTTAATATTATGACTCTATTTTTATCCTAATTGTATTAATTTATTTTTAGTTTGTTAGGTTCTGTGTTTTGAGTTTCTTTCTGTCTAGTCCTGTTTTCCCCTGAGTCTCTGCTGTCTTGGTTGATCCCAGCTGTGTCTCGTTCCTGTGATCACCCTCCCAGAGCATCTAGTCCAGTGTTTCCCAACCCTGGTCCTCAAGGCACACTGCCCTGCATGTTTTAGGTGTTTCCCTGCTTTAACACACCCCATTCAGAGATGATTGCAGTTCAGCTTGTTAATCAGCCATCAATTGAAATCATGTGTGTTGAAGCAGGGAAACACCTAAAACATTCAGGGCAGTGTGCCTTGAGGACCAGGGTTGAAAAACACTGATCTAGTCCCACCTGTTGTCTGTGTTCCTCGTCGGATCCTCGTCTAACGTCGTATGCTGTCGCTTGTCACTCAGTTTTCCTCAGTTGAACTGTGAAGTCCTGAGGTTGCTTGTTTCAGCCTACAGTCTTTTATGTCAGTTGCTACCGGTATTAGCTTTGTGCTAATTTGCTGCCTGACCCTGGACTGTGAGCTTCTCATCATTAAACTCATCATCATCTTCATCTTCATCTGGGTCTCCACGTTCATTCTCACCCCCACCAACCACACCCCCTGACAGTTTGTCCCTAAAGCTCTGTCACATAAAGCCGCTGCTACTTTAGCTGTTAGCGTTTCACTATAATCAATGTGTCGTTGTGTTAGAATAGTTTTATTATCAGTAGTTTTACTGTTTTTTCATTTGAATCTAATTTGGCATTTTGCTCGCTTTGCTCTTTTCACACCCACTTTTTCCCTCCGATTCCGTCTTGCATGTTTTTACATGAAATTTTCATAAAGTGTGTGGCCTGTTTTTCTCCTGTGCATGCACATAAATCATTATCCCGGCCCTATTTATGTATGTCAAGCTGCTCTACATTGTGTTGGCATGTTTGAGGCTACCGCAGGTTCTGCTTAGCATGAGTGCACATGTCTGGGGGTGGTTTTTTTTTCTCCTGCTTCTGCTCAGACCTCCACCCTGAAAAGCAATGATATGCAAGCCGGAGCCTTTTAATGTGCCCTGAAATATCACCCCACCAGATACTCGGCAGCTATTTACATTCCTACTCCTCCACCAATTTCCATTTCCTTGGCATTAACAAAAACAAATGATTATGGCGGCGGCAGATGTACGATACGGGGGATGTGCCATTATCGTTTTCATGCCCCGACTTTGACGTGGGGGAAGATTAGCAGACCCGTGTCGTTAATGAAACCTGGGAGGAAGGCAGAGGTAAGAAAGACGTGATGAAAGGAAGGAAATGAAAAGAAGGGCAGAGGAGAAAGAGGTATGGGGAGGAAGTGAGAGCAGCCCTGCTGCTGTGATGTTTGATGAAACGTGGAGCTAATGAGGTCCTGGTGGTCTCCATCATCACCGGCAGCAGCAGACGTGCCGCCTCCCTCCCCTCGCCTCCCGGCTTCTTGACAGTCAATCAGGGCGCCGCGCCGCCGCGGCAGCAGGTCACAAATCCCATTTTTACCCCAGAGCCTCTAAGTGGCTCTGCACACCTCATTCCTGGCTCCTTTGTTTCAGGGAGAATTAAAGCCGCCTCACCGCCTCGTCCTGCTCCAGCCTCTTCAGAGGTTTGATCTGCCTGAGGAGGGATTTCAGCCACAAGTAAAGAGCTGGACGAGTGATTCCAACCCCCTGCGTCTGCGTCTGGTTACAAACTCCACAGCGTTTTATGAAGTCAAAAAGTTGAGCGAAAAACTGTGGCGTGCATCACAAAAACGAAGGAACGCAAACTGAAACAGGGAAAACCTTTTTGCTAAATGAAATAAATAAAAACAGTAATTCATGGGAAAAACTACAACTGGAACTATATTGTGTTTGTATAAAACTAACTAAAACAAACTGAAATTATAAATGTAATAATCGATTTCGTGTTTATGGATCTGATGTGAAGTGAAATTGATTATATTTTCCCACACAACCAGTTGACGTCTTCACTCCTCCTGGCAAACGTTCGTCCACAAAATGCGACAGCAAAAGTTGTAATTAATGTTCAACTTTCTGTTGAGTACCAATTACCCAATAAATGTAAACACAATCACAAACTTTTATGTTTTTTAATTCTGCACCCAAACATTTAAAAACTAAACTTATTAGTTTAGTTTTTAGCTAAAAAAATCTAAAACTAAACTTCATCTAACTACTAAAACCTAATAAAAGTAACTCATTCTAAAAACTAAAACTAACTGAATTAGCCCAACAAAGTCACAACATAATAAAACTATAATGAAAAACTATTATAACCCTGGTTTTCACCTGCATTCAAAAACTCAAAACCCTACCAAGTATCTTTCTAATGCAAACATCTTATTACACTTGAAAAAAAGACAACTTACAAGTAACTTTTCAGCAAAATACAAAAGCTTGTTTTAAGTCAATAATTCCTTAAAAATGATGAAAAAGTGCTAGTTCTACTTTCATTTATAAGAGGCTGTTATTTGGCCAAATTATAGTCCAAATCCAGCAGGAAAACCAAACTCAAAGCATAAAGGATGTGTAATAATGGCCTAGTCAAAGTCCTAAAAGAGCTAACAGTTCAGTTGTGAAAACATTTAAAAATATTTTCAGTTTTGTCCAGATACAACTCAAATCTCTTGCAGCTGCAACTGCAGTAAAAGTTGGTTAAACTAAACTCACGTTTCTCTGATTATTTGTTAAAAACAAACTTTTTTTAAACAAATTCTGCATTTTTCTCAGTTTGTCACCATGTTGGTGATCCAGTGGCTTCGTATGTTTGTGACGTAAAGCTTAGTTGATCAAACCCAAACAAAAACACTTTCACACATCGTTTGGTGACAGTGGGAGTGTTAAAACCTTTGCAAAGCGCTGAGTCGACACAGAACTCCTCTGGGTCGGGTTCATCAGAACCAGAACCAGATTCCCTCTCACTCTTTTTAACCGAACCTACGACTCAAATCGAATTTATTCCCAAAATCCCCTGATGAAAACAGCGCTCCGTTTAATAATTCATACAATAAATGGTTTATAATTCAAGACACATTTATCATTTATGTATTCAATATCACCGGCTTTGTTCCTCCTTGCCCAGCAAAATACCTTTGCTCATAATTAAAAGATTCGCTGCATTTAAAGTTTTCTTCCTCCAGAACCGTGTCTGGTTGTTCCCTGATCAAAGCCGTGATTATCAATGCAACCCCGGCCTAAATAATGGATTCTGATTACGGCTCCAGTTCTTTTGTCTTACTGGAGGTTAAAATCCACACGGGAGAGAAGAAATCCAGGAAAACGAAAAGTAGCGGAGCTGCTCCACTTTAAACCTCTGCAGGGAAGAATAATCTGAAGTCTGAGACATCCATCTGATATCCGCTCGCGCATTAGTTTAATTCTTATCACGCTCCGTCCTCCCTCTGCTATTCACAGATATATTTTAGATTTTAACAACCCTGCATTCATCTGAGCAATATTCAGACTTTAAGATGGGTATCCAACATTAAACTGCGTGATAAAAAGCGTTTTAACAGATTACATCTGCATCTCTCAGCCTGTTAGATGTTTATCGGCGTAAACAGTTTCCCTGTTTGAACATCTGACAGGATTTTAGTTTAAGAACTTTTTCAAGCTGGAATAAAAACACATCCTTTCTTTTCTTTAACATTTATAAGGCAGAGCATTTTTTTTAATCTCCTTTCGAAGCTCATTAAACTTTCCGGGAAAGTTTTGAGTCTAACTTTTGACCGAACGTCCTTCTATTCAACTAAATTACAGAAAGTCCACAATGGACATTTTCTACTTAATAAGGATTTTAAATGAAGCTGCTGCTGCTGGAGATGTTAAATACTTAATGTGGTTTGAAATATAGTTAATTTTCTTAATATTCCTATACACCAATCAGAACCATGATGATGAACTGACTGATTCAATTAACTGATCTGCACCTTATCATAAACCCAGCCTGTACTTAAAACATAGATTAGTTACAATCATCTATACTTTCACAAACGTACATTAAAAGCAGCACTTTTTAAAGTGTTCTGCACATTTATAGTTGATTTTTAATGTTGTTTTTTACCAGATTAAAGTGGATTCAAACAATTAGCAACATAAACCTGAAACAATGGGTGTGCAGGGGTTAAGCACAACCTTAGTCCTCCACGCAGCTGTCGCAGGTTCGATTCCCGGCCTTGGCGACCTTTGCTGCATGTCTTCCCTCTTCTCTCATTACCCAATTAACTATCAAATAAAGGCCACTAGAGCCAAAAACACCTGAAACAATGCAGACATTTCTCTGCCTCAGGAAAGAATCCAGGTGTTAGATGTGTGTGAGATTTGCATAATCAGGCATTTACACATAAGTACAAATATATATATATATATATATGTGTGTGTGTGTATAGGAAGAGAAGTGACAGGGGAGGCACATCAGTTATGAGAAGTAAAATAGTAGGAAAAAAAACTGCATTTCCTGTGAGAGTGCAGCGTGAAAGCTGGACGCTGGATGTTTGGTGAAAATTAAAGAAGCATTTGATGTGAGAAATGCGAGAAATGGGCATAAACAGCAGAAAAAAGAAGCTAAACATGTATTTGAAAACTGTTAAAGATGAATGAGAAACTTTCAAGTCAATGTAAAAATATCAGAAACTGGTGCAGAGCTCTGCTTAGAGCTAAACTGTAGCACACAGAGCAGTGTGTGGGCTTTAGTTAGATAGTCGTTTTTAGCTAATGTGCAAAAGGTTGCAGGTTCCTAATCATCATGTTTCAATATGAGTTATTGTTAAGTCACAACTGACAGGCGTTACCTAGCAACCCCAGCGAAGCTCCAGCACGTTTGGTCAACTGGTTTTACCGCTGTACAATGGCTGCTGGAAAAGACAAGTGTTTTGTTGTTGACTTAACATCCAGAAACCACTTGCTGCGCTCTTGTTGTTTGTGCAGGAGGCTCTACTAATGCTTTTCAGAGATGTACGGTTGTAATCTTTTTGCAGCCATTTTCACATGCGAGTGTAAACGTTGAGTTTGCGGGAAGTGGCCAGCAGCAGATTATCTGAAACGCCTCAAAATAGGCAGAACTGACCAACAGTGTTGTGGTCAAGACCACCTAACCCGAGACCAAGACAAGACCAAGACCAGAGCGTATCAAAACCGAGACAAGACCAAGACTTTTAGGGTTCGAGACCAAGTCAAGACCAAAACTGAGGGAAGTCGAGACCGAGTCAAAACCAAGACCACGCGCTAAATGACGCAATAAAATGTGAAATATGATCAAAATTGCTTCTCAAATTGATTTGAAAGATCCATATTCCCATAAAAACACCTAGATATTAAATATTTTATAAATTTGACCAATATTAAAATGAAGTGCTTCTATCTCTGTGCTACAATCCGTGGAGGTCTCGTGCCATCCCTAAAAAGATAACACCCTGGGTGTTTGCCCATATTGCTCATGTCAGAAACCATCACTGTCTGCACCATTAAACATAGCAATTGAGGCAATGCCCTGATGGTAAATAACGCTCAACTATGAACACTGACCAAGGAGCAACAAAGAAGTAACCAAGCACAACGTGCTCACTGTGACTGTTTTCACCCTCTCCCCCGCTACATGAAGCCAGGTAGTCTGACACCATGGCACACATTACAGCTGCCACTTTGATCAAAAACAATCATAGAGCAATGTGTGTGCTTTTTCGTTCGTGTGTTTTATTTATTTGTTAATTTAAAAAATATCAATGTACATGATTAAATAAAATAATGATAGCTACTGCAGTGTACGCAAAGCATTACAAGAACAGAGGACGGCTCTCAGTGACACTCCAGTCCTATTTTCTAAGTAAAGAGCAGTTCAGAAGAATCGGACTGTTCCTGAATGTCACGTCACTATATTGCAGACTTTTGGACACAGCGTTGTCCCATATTTGCGACAAGTCAGTCAACACCTCCGCACAATAATTCAGGCAGTGAGTGACTTTTTTTCATCACAAATGCCTATGTCTCTATACAGCTAGCTTTGCTAGCATCATGTCAACGGAGCTTACCTTTCTTTGAGCTACTTTTCTAAGTGACGAAAAAAGTTAGACGTTGTCCCCACTGTCTGTGAAAGCGAAGCGCTGCTGAGTTAGCTGTAGCCATCGGATTTCGTATGATTTATGCAGCGCTATTCTATATTACTGACGATTAGACAGACACCTTCTACTGCTCAGAGGAAACCACTGCGCATGTCTCAGAGCCGCGTGCGAGTAAAGGTGGGGAGGGGAGCGGGGAGTAACAGAAACACGTAATTGCTTGGTTTTTAATCGGTGCATTTTGCATCCACTGAAAACAAAGATGTTAACAAATAAACTGGATAGTATGCTGTACGTTTAATGATATTTCCACAGTTCCGGTCTCAACTGGTCTTGAAATAAAATGCCGAGTCCTCAGCACCCGAGACCGAGACCAAATGCGGTCGAGTCCGAGACGAGACCGAGACTATCAAAAAATGGTCTCAAGACCGGTAACGAGACCAAGACCGATCTCGAGTACTATAACACTGCTGACCAAACTAAAATCTCATAATCCAAGAATGATTTTGTGCAAAAAAACAAACTGTAATGAGCATGTTTTGTATAGACCTGTCCTGACCTGTTCAAGGAGGCGAAATGAGTCACAATAGGTTCATGAACTTTGTACACAAATACACCTGAAAGCTGCAAACATTTTCTGGGTGCTAGAAGCAGAACGTGGCGCCTCTGAGGAGTTTAAAACGATGATGAAAACACCAAACAACATCCTCATTTTTCTGCTGGAGGGACATTTTGACCGCTTCCTGACTAAAACCTGACCTTTCATGAAACATGAATAATTAACTCAGCGCCTGCATATATTAAACCCAAATGTGTTAAGAGTCACATTTAAGAGAAACGTTAGGATTTTTATGGCGTTTTCCACAAACAGTGGATGCTGCAGGGCTGCAGAGTTAATGGTTTGTACTTTCCCAGGGACCCTCTATGTTTTCACCAGTAGATTTAACCTTTCCATGCAGCGTTAGATAATGACATTCCTCCTCCTGGAGGCGCCACTTCACGTTGCTATGAAGGGTTTGCCTCGACTTTAAGGATGTGTTGCATTTCCCTCAAATCTTCTAACGCTGCAGCAGCAAACATGCATGATCTTTAGTCAGCGAAATGTGGAAAACATCTTGTTTTATTTGGTTTGTTTTTCATTTGGTAAACTGCATTAAGACGCTGCTTTAATGCTTTAACTGCTTGATCTCTTAGCAAAATAATCTCTTAACAGCTAATAAATGGAAGATATTGGGATCGTTTTCAGACTTTTAGCATGAAAAATTAATTAAAAACAAGCAGATAAGTAGCCAACAAGAGAAATAAACCAAAGAAAAATAAAACTCGAATGAAAAACTGAATTTCTTAAATCCCTTTTACTGTTTCAATTGGAATTCAATAGAAATATGTCATTTTTATTAATTCACCAATATTACCAAGTTGTTTTGTCTAGTTTCTGGTGCAAATATTGTAGTACTTGGAAAAAGAAAACTTTCAGCAAGATGTTTGTTTTAACTCAATAATTCCTTAATATTCATGAAAAAGTCCTAATTTCACTGGTTGATTATGTCACTTCTAACATGGAAAAATGTCTTGTTATAATTGAAATAATCAACCAGAACTAAGACTTTGTTTTTATCAATATTAAAACATTTACTTATAAAAGCTTCTATATCTTGATGGAAAGTTACTTGTAAGTTAGTTTTGTCTTATTTCAAGTGTACTAAGACATTTTAAATAGAAACTACACAAAAATACTTGGTGAGATTTTGTGTTTTTGCACGACTCACTAATCAATGAGTTGGGGGAGAAACAAATGAAGTTGTGATGAGGAAAATCAAAGAAAAAAGATGGTATTTAAATATAATTGGTGTAAAAGTAGAAGATTTTCAGTAAGTTTTCTGGCAAACAGAAATAATTTAAATTATTTAAAAGACCTAAAACCTGAGAAGTTTGGTCTTTTTTGTGTTTCATAGACTAAAATAAAAGTAAAGATGCCGTCGCAGCGTCATGCAGCATTACTCTTGCCTTTAGTGTGAAGTTTCAGGGACGGATGACGGGTGTCCTTGTCCCACTTGTCCCTCTCTCCGTGTTCCTGCCCTGGTTTCACTAAAAGCCCGTCTATCCATCAGCTGCGGCCCATAAAGACACAAAGTCCCCAAAACGAAATGCAGACCAACAACAAGAAGCCGCATCTTTTATCTGATCCTCCTGCTGGAGCAGAGGCCCCGACGGCCTCCCCCCGTCCGTCTGCCGTTTCTTTATTCTGCTGGCATCTGAACCCTTATCTGCCTCCTCCTGGGCTTGTCCTTCACAGCGCTGCAGGAGTCATCACTGTCCGACTTCCCACCTGACTTCCTGACCGCTTTCTGAGCTGGATGGATTAACCTTAAGAGACAGAGAAGGGGATGGAGGCGGGAGGAAACTCGGCCCAGACCACCTGAGGAGGCGGCGAGACGGAGACGGTTTGGTGTTCAGGGAGCAAGAAAGGCGACGTGACGACAGAGACTGTTTATCGATTAACAGAATTAAACACGACGTTCACGATAGAAAATGTTCGTTTTCTCGCAGAAGTCCCGGCGCATAAAGACCTTCTTAGTCAGGGGTGCACAACGTGTGGCCCGGGGGCCAATTGTGGTCCTTTAAATGATTTTCTTCTGCATCCCCAGAACCAGAACCAAACAAGGAGAAACTGCATTCAGCTGTAAAACAGCAGAAATTCTGACTTGAACCTTCAGAGCCACATAAAGACGTTTACAAAGACGGCCTCCTATCACCTGAAGAACATTTCCAGGATTAGAGGACTAATGTCAGATGTAGAGAAACTCATCCAGGCGTTTATCTTCAGTCGCATTGATTACTGCAACAGCATCTAAAAAATAAAAATAAATAAATCTGTTTTTATGAAACATACATATTTCATAAAAACAGTTTATTGTTGAGCAGGTAAAACTAAAATAATAATAATTTTTACATTTTTAATTTGATTAACTTTGTCTGGACACCACTGTCCAAAGTGGTCAAAGTGTTACTTACTTTTTTTTACCTAAAGTCATAAAAACAGAGGCGTAATGACGTCATAGAACCCGTTAGCTGCTGCTTGCGGGCCCAACAGGGGCGGTTCTGGACGGGGGCCAACAGAGGCCAGGACCCCTATTGGGTCGTTGCATGTGACGTCACGCTTTTCAGAACGCGACACACTCCACCATGATGGACGGCAAAATAACCGGTCCGCTCCTTTGTTGGTCAAAAACCGGGCAGCTGGTAGCCTGACGACGCTTTTATTTAGTTGATTTCACTTTAAAAACGGTCACAGGATGCTGAGAAAGCAAACAAACCAAACTTAAAACTTTCAATGAGGAAAGCTACAGCGCTTTCAAAAGCAGGAAGTGGACGATAGTGCAGAGGATTCTGGGTAAATACAACCAAAAAATCCCAAAAAAAACATTTGCCTTTAGTGCTAGCAACAAACAAACACAAAACAGAAATCCTACAGATGCTAACCTTTGGCGCTGTTAGTAAGTGGAACATCATTATCTTATGCTTGCCCATTTTAAACACCAAGATTTCTTGCATTCTTGTTTCCATTTTGTGAAAATTAAATTTATTTAATAAGTAAAGCAGTCCAAAGAAAATAAACGTTCACATTTTATTGTTTCTGTTGTCAGAACAGAAACAGAAGCTTTCAGCTTTTCTGCTCCAAACTCATGGAACAGTTTGCAATCAGAGCTTAACGTCGTCTGAAGGCATTTAGATGTTTTATTTAACTGCATTTGTTTATTGGGAACAAAATGTTGTAACTGAATATTTCTGTTTGCTATTCTTGGCCAGATCTCTCTTGTAAAAAAAGATATTTTGATTTCAACGTGGCAAACGAGGTTAAATGAAGGTCATTTCTAGCATTACTGTTAACCACAGGTCCTTTTAGAGTCTGGCTCTTGGAAAGTCCTGGAGGTCATTGAAAGCTCAGGTTTGTAGCTTAATATGTGGGTCGTTATGACTCACACTGCTGGCGTTATTGAGTGACATTTAGACTCTGTGTGTGTAGGAGTTGGTAATTAAACAACAGGGAGGAAGGAAATCCTTGGAGAAATTGTATAATCACAGATTAGCACTGCGTGATTTGTACATAAAAAAAAAAAAAAAAGAGCGTGCAGCTCTGATTATCTTCATGGTCAGAGTCATCTGGTGCCCAAGGGTAACGCGGGTAATAATTGGTGGTTAAAACTCACATGGGCCTTCAGGGGGAATGAAATCAGCTTTAATTCCTCAGCCGAGTCGCCGTCGCCCCTCCACTCCGACCCTGGAGGAACAGACGCTCTGACTGCAGCGAAGCATTTCGCCCGACGTCCCCCTCAGAGCAGAGAAATGGCATTCGAGTGTTATTGATTTTATGTGGGTAAATGCTGTCGAGCGAGGGCTTAGCAAAGGATGCTGGGTCTCGAAGGATGTGAGACGGAGGATCCGGCCTGCCGATGTGAGCATTGAGAGGCAGCAGTCATCATCCTCCCCGGCCATCTGGTCGTCTGGTTGTCTGACCGTCTGGTTGTCCGGCCGTCTGGTCGTTGCCCCGAGACGCAGCGCAGGAGCAAAGCGTTTCCAGCCTCCTCTGACCTTTAGGCTCATCAATGGAGGCTTTGTTTTCTGCCGTCTCCTCAGGTGGAGCTCAATACAAAATACAAAACTAAACGTTTTACAGAAATAAATGAAACAGGGAGACATTTTTATTACTTTCTTCAAAGTCAAAACAGAGAGATTATGATGCCTTTAAAGGGGCGGTGATATGTGTTTTACAGCACATTGTGCTATAAAATGTTACTATTAAGTAATTATATTAACTTCAGTTATCAAAGAAATGCCACACAGAAAAAAATACTATTTAAGATGATCAATTTCTCTGATTTTACTCTTTATAGGTTTATGTTTGAGTAAAATGAACTTTGTTCTTTTATCCTATGAATTATTGACAACACGTCTCCGAAGTTCTAAGCAAAAATTTAATTTTTCTTGGCAGAAAATGAGAAATGGTCAAAATAACAAAAAGATGCAGTGCTTTCAGACCTCAAATAAAGCAAAGAAAACAAGTTAATGTTCATTTAGAAACAACAACTGATGTTTTAACTCAGGAAGAGTTCAGAGATCAATATTTGGTGGAGGTTCAGCTCAGTGGGTTTAGTTTATTTCCAGAGCTGTGTAGCAAATACAACTTAGAAGAAATTATACTTTGTAATTTGTCATCTTTAAATTGGGCTTCTGTCTCTTTAAATGTTTCTGCTCTTCCTGAAACCCTTTAACAATTTTTTTTTTACCAGAGTTTAACTGATAAGCAGCTCATATATTGAGCTCAGAGAAGCTTGCTAATCGCTGCTGGCTAGTCTGAAGGAGCTCAGTGGGGGGTCACAGAGGAGGGCTGCTGTTTGAGGCTCTGATGCTGAGCGCAACTTCCTTCTTCACAAAATGTAAATAAAAATGGAGTAGCGTCACATTTAAGCAGTTATAACATTTCTCTTTTGCTTTTAGTGAAAAACCACCAGTTTTTCTCCCACTAGCGCTAGGCTAACACATTTGTTTTGGTTGTATTTACCCAGAATACACGCGCTATAGTCCACTCCCTGTTTTTGAAGTGGTCTCCGGTCCGCTTGGAGTTCACATATTCAAACCGCACCAGAATTCACTTCAACCAAACCGAGACCCGAGTTTGGTTGTGTATTCACATCTCCCCAAATGAACCGGACTTTCTAGACCACAGGCGTCAAACTCCAGTCCTGGAGGGCCTGAAACTTTTAGATGTGCCTCTGCTGCACCACACCTGAATATAATAATTAGGTCGTTAGCAAGGCTCTGGAGAACTGATCTACACGAGGAGGAGGTAATTAAACCATTTCATTCCAGTGTTTTGTACCTGTGGCACATCTAAAAACTGCAGGCCGGCGACCCTGGAGGACTGGAGTTTGACACCCTGTACTAGAACCAGTTCGATTAAAGTGGACTAAACAGGGTCAGCACCTAAAGACCGCTCTACAAATATTTTCCTTTCTTGGAGGTTATAATAGAAGAAGAGCAGAAGGAGAAACGGTGTGTTTCAGTAAAGTGAGAGGGAAGAAATGTAGAAAACAAAAACTACCAACGGCGGGAGGTGGAACGACATCAGCGACCAATTAGAGGTAAAATCCAAACATCTGCTGTTGAAGCCGCAGATGTTACAGTAAGCAGAGTATTTGAGCTTAAAGTGGCGCATTTAGAGGAGAGTCAGACCTCAACGCGTTGTGCTGACAGACTCCGGCAGGTTGAGCGCTGCAGGGCAGAGTCAGCGGAGCAGGGCTTGTTTGGAGCTGTTTGTCTGGGATGTACGTTTGACCAGTCATTAGGGAGAGCCGAGTGGGAAGTAAGCCGAGAGCTAATGAAGACAAGGAGAGGAGGAGGACGAAGAGGAGGGAGTGGATATCAAAACTGAGGCAATTAGGGATTCTGGCGGTCAGCAGTCATACTCCAGGTTGACAGCTCCTGCCGCTCCGGCGCTCCGGTCTTAATTAGGGCCCAGTTTTCCGCGAGGATCCCGCCGGCAGACGTCTTTGATGGAGGGCAATTATCTCCTTCAGGGGGAGAAAAACAACAACGTCTGACTTAAAAGGAAAATAATGAAAACTCGCCGATAAAGAGTGGGGTTTTTGATAGGCGACATGGCTGATGATCTTGTTAAGGGGGACTGGTTAAAGTAAAAGCTAATATCATCCCGAGCGTTTGAAGCAGAGGAGTCGGCGGCGCTCTGATCTTCAAAGCTAGCAGCGTTGTAAAGGGAGTCCTTCAGTGCAAGTGTGTGAGGACAAAGAGAAGTTCAGCAGAGCTGCAGAGTGGATATCTAATGGTGCACCTGCGTGGAAAAAAAGCCTCCAAACTCAGCTGGAAGACGCAACATGAACACACTTCATTACAACATTTTTGCTCATTTAATTTTCAAAATAAATTATTCTGAGGAGTGTAAACGAGCAACTGTAGCTGTTTTAATTGGTAAAATGGCAGAAACAGAGCAACGGTGGACCCTGAATGAGATAAAGACGCAGATTTGAGTGGAGCTTAAAAAGGATTTGGTTTTCATCAGCCTTAAATATAAACAAACCAAAGGTCTGATCAAATGAAAACAAGATAAGGAGCGCTTTCTGCATTTAGAGCAGCGTAAAGCCAGCAGTAAACAGTCAAAGGAATCGGTTTTCTAAGTAAAAATGTTGCCGAGCATAAAAGCTGATCCAAAGCCAGGAAATCGCACTATATGACCACTGGGCCTCGTGCTCGCCCAAAACGTGAACCGCGTCGCAATCTGCCAGGCGCGGGAAATTCTGCTTAATGCTGCGTTTGATTTGCCTCACCTGGAGAACATGCAGCTAAAACTCCTGGCTTAAGAGTTAATCACAGCCGATCTCTGGGGCGCGTTTGAGGAGAAAAGTCTCTGTGAGGCGGTTCGGGTCGCTGCGGTAAAAACTCCAAAGACAAGCTGTGCTGCTGTGAGCTGCATGAAGAAGTTCGACGATTATGGTCGGGATTATTAGGTTTCAAAGTATTCACACCTCTCCTGAATTTACAGCATAACGGCTGCTGGATTTAGGCTGTTTTCACTCCTGACAGTCTGGTTGGTTT
Source organism: Poecilia reticulata (assembly GCF_904066995.2). Lineage (NCBI taxonomy): Eukaryota > Metazoa > Chordata > Actinopteri > Cyprinodontiformes > Poeciliidae > Poecilia > Poecilia reticulata. Next base: position 24,465,916 of record NC_088846.1, read on the forward strand.
TGTTTGATTGGGGACCAAAACAGAAACATTTGATACGTTTTCAGCTGGAGCGGTTCACTTTCACCCTGCACACTCCAGAAACACAAAATCTAAAATGTGTTAGTACACTTAAAATAAGACAAGATTAACGTACAGGCAACTTTTCAGCACGATGTAGGAGCTTATTTTAAGAAAATAATTCCTTAATATTAATTTTTAAGGTTAAAAAGGTCGAACCAGTGGCAGATTATTTCACTTACACCTAGTACTTTAAAAAAATCAGTATTAAGGAATTATTGACTTAAAACAAACTTCCTGAAGTTAGTTTTGTCTTAGTTCAAGTGTATTGAGGTATTTGCAGTAGAAACTGGACCATAATACTTATTAAAACTTTGTTTTTGCAGAGAATGCATTTGCAAACCAGGGTTGTAATAGTTTTGAGTTTTTCATTACAGATTATTTCTATCTGCAAAGAATCTTTAAAGATACATCTGTTATATTTCTAAGGGGTATTTGTTGTTGTTGTTGTTTGTTTTTTTGTGGCTAATTCAGTTTTAGTTCCTGGAATGAGTTTGCTAGTTTTTATATAGTTTAGTTTTAATTTAGTTTTTGGTCATAGTTCTAGGTTTTTAGTAGAAAAAATGGTGAATCGAGTTCAAAAAGTCAAAGTATTGTGATTTTGAATACATAGATTTGATAATTAATACTCAACAGAAGACACAGTTTTAACGTTTTCAGTTCTTGAACAAACAACTGACTCTGAACAACTTCTGCTGTCGCTGTTTAACGTAACAAAAATGCAGTGAAGACGTAAACTGCTTGTGTGGAGGAAAAAATATATGTTTGCACTAAAACTAGACCAGAAATAAGATTTTGTGTTTTTGAAATGTCAAATGACAAAAACCCTTTGAACAGTTTGTTCCCCTCCTCGCCTGTGGCGGCGCTGCACCAAGAATCACCAAAGGAAATGACATAAAAACCTCTGAAGAAAACCAGAACGCAACTTCCTTCTTCACAAAATGTAGTAGTGTCAGATCTTAGTGGTTTTATTTACCCAGAATGCCCTGCTCTACAGGTCACTTCCTGTTTTTAGAGCGATCGCCGTTCATTCTTGGGGATCTTAAATCTACCAGTGGTGTGAATAGTTTTGGGCTTGGCCATATTTACTGTTCCTCCTCGGCTCGTTTAGGTTCTGGTTGGGTTTAACATGTTCAGATGCAGTTTTTCACAAACTACAGGTTGGATGTTTTTCTGACTTTGCTTCCTTTGACATTTTCTAAAAATAACCTCTCATTTACATGAATGAACAAAATGGCTCCATTTATGCCAAAATTGTAGCTTTTATAATCTAAAGCTACAATAATAATCCTTCAACAAATCTCCTGCAGATGAGTGTCGAATGTTTCCACATTAAATATTATTAACTTTGTGTTAGCAATAATCCTGCAACATTTGCTGAAAAAAAAAAAAAAATCAGAGTTGAGTTGCAATAATAAAACATAGAGGCACATTGATCCATTAGTTTGGAAGATTATAACATCCCACATTGCAAATATTATACAAAGCAGCGAATTTATCTTCCAGCCTGACGATCAGAGGCAGAACACCGAGACTAACCTGCTCATTTTTCAAACTAATCTAACTGAATTGTGTGCTTGCAGACAGGCTGAAGTGTTTTTTTTTTTTTTTTTTTTTTTTGCCAAGGCCCTTGAGAATTGAATAATGTTTTATTTTCCTGCTCTGAATATTTTGACACTTTCTGAAAAGTGTAAAGAAAAGCGCGACACTGAAAACTAAACTCCCACAAGAGCAAAGTTCAAATGAAATTCTTTGAAACACAAACATGGGAAAGAATCGAGGTATTCGGCACATTTTTGCTTGGATTACCTGAAAATCTTCTTAAAATGATCAAATCAGTCAAAGGAACAGAATATTAGTGCCGTTCTAAGAAAGCGTGTATGTTGAGATGACATGAAGGATATCATGCTCCCACTCATTGTGAAGGTAAAAACCAACCTTCTGCTGAATGAGGTCTGATTAATCTGAAGCAGTAATAAGTTTCCAACGGTCTGGAATGACACAGCTTTGCTGCTCCTTGCTGGACCCGGCAGCGAGGAGATATTTTTAGCCTTTAGTTACTGACCCTCTCAAAACAAATCGAACATCAAGGTCAGTTTCTGTGTTTCTGCCGTCCCAGATCTGCCATAAAGATCCTGACCTCAGAGGAGAGGATTGTTTGCAATGGAGCGCGATTCTTTTCTCCTTTTTAGCGAAAAACAGAAGAAAAGATGAACCTAAAACACATGAAAAGGTGAAAGTCCTGAGCTGAGCTTGCAGCACAACGAGAGGACAAAACGATTGTCATTTAAAAAGCACGTTTTTCCACAGAGTTCTGGACATTTGGGAACAAAAGATGCACATTTGTGCTTTGTTACCTCTTATTGTATTATAACAAGTATTAAGATTATTTAGCATAATCGGCTCTACATAAAGTCACCAGGTGACTGAATCCATTCAAACCCAGAACAGGATGTACCATCATTTTCTCCAGCTGAGAAAACTTTAAATGACAAGAATAAAATGTTCCTTTCTTGATTGTCTGCACTGCAAAAACACAAAATCTTTAAAAAGTATTTTAGTGCCGATATCTTAGTACACTTGAAATAAGACACAACTAACTTAGAAGTAACTTTCCAGTAAGATGCAGGAGCCTGTTTAAGTCAATAATATTAATGAAAAGCTGCTAGTTACACTGTCAGATTATTTATTTTATAACGAGACATTTTTCTGATGTTATAAGGAAAATAATCTGCTGATGGTACAAACACTTATTCATCATTTATTGATTTAAAACAAGCCTAGTTAGTTCTGACTTATTTCAACTGAATATGTAGAAACTAGAACAAAAATACCTGGTATATTTTGTGTTTTTGCAGTGTTATAATCAGTTGGAAACTCACCTAATTACTAATAATTGGTTTGGGGGGAAATTAAAGTTGTGATGAATCACAGATAAAAGTTGGCGTTTAAATATAATTAGTGTAAGGAGTTACTACGTTTTCTGGCGTTTAGGAATTAGGAATAATGTGGGTAATTGTAACTGATCCAAAACAAGAGAAGTTTAGTTTGTTTTAACTTCAGACAGAGGAGAAATGTGTGTTTTTATTCGGTGAATGTAAATACACTCAGTCCAAGCCGTGGCCTCCTTCCCTTTGAGTCACGACTTGCAGATAAGTTCGGTTGTTGGCGCCGTCCTTTACTCAGAAACACCCTTGAACTTAAAACACACCTTTGAAGCTCACGTGCAGCCGGGTTCTGCCCTGAAGGCAAGACTCTGTGTCATTAAACCCAACTCTCCTCCGAGCCGCTGCAGAAAGGTGAAAAGAACAAAGCGTCGGCTTGTTTCTGCTCCTTTTTTCCACCAGATAAAACCCGAACCGCCTCCCGTTTCTCCACCCCATACCAGGCAGGCAATCATAAAGACAACAAACGCCTCCCCCCCACTGTGAGTTCATATTCTAATCAACTGGAAGGAGAGGACCCAGGCTTCCTGCTGGAGTGTGCAGGCTTGCACTCGGTTGCAACACACACTCCCTCCGCCTTAATTGACTCCATATCAGCCAGCTAGCCACTGGTGCAGACTGTACAGTGATGCAGACACTGCTTATCCCTATAACTTCCCCCCAGATGGAGGAGCGGAGAGATAACTGCAGCGAGGACCACACAGACACACCCCTGGAAAAAGAAAATTATAAAAATGATTGCCTTGGCATGAATACAAAAGATGAGCTCCAGTTTACCAAGTCAGAGAAGCTCTTCCGGTTTTCCTGCTCAGAAACTGCAGCAGTAGGTGGCAGGAAAACGTCAGAGGGACTTCAGGAGGGAGAGCGGTTTCAGGAGGGTGGAGGCGGGTTGAGAATGAAAGGCAATCTGATAGATGAAGAAGAGGAGCGAGGAAGAGGAGTGGCTGCTGGAGACAGAAGCACTTTGGAGACGGGGGAAATGTAGGGCAGCAGAAACACGGAGGGATTCCAGGAGCGATCAGCAAAAGTTGGAAACGAGGAGATTTCTGGAGCCGAACTCAATCAGGAGTTAAAACAAAGAATCAACCGGGTTGAAATGAAACACATAATATTCACAGAGTGCAGGGAAGAAGAGGATCAGCACAAATACGCCCGAGGATAACGAGTTTTATCTTTGCTTCTTTGTTGTTATTAACATCATTAGTAGATTATTGTTGTTAATTTACAATCATTAGTTTCTTTAATTGTATTTGTTTGACATATTATGATGAAGTATTAGAGCCAGTTGTGATATTATGACTTTATTCTCCTAAATGTATTTGTTTATTAGTATTTCCCCAATACTCCATCATATTATGCAATTCTGTAATATTGTGAACATATTAGGTGTATTTGTACAAGAAGAAGACGTTGGTAATTATTCTTATACCATATGTCCGATTGTTATTTACAATAACAACATTGGTCAGTTTTCTTGTTCTGTTATGAGACAGTTTGTAATCATTTAGTGTTTCTGTAATATAACTTTTTTCCAGCTCAGTAGTCGTATGAATACCTCAACATGTGTTGGTAGGTAATATATTTTATTAAAATTGGATGTTTCTTCCTTTTCAAACAAGCAGCAAGCTAATTATTTTGTCCTTGGTTATGTTTGCACGTCTTCTCTTGTCCTTCTGGTTACTTGTTTTCCTTGTTTTTAAAAACCTGTTTGAAATAAATGGATAAATAAATAAATAAAATGCACCCTCACTTTCTTCACACTGCCTTGGAAATTATAATATCCCATGAGGTCATTATGCAAAGCAGCAGGGAAACGTCATTAAAACATCTGCAGGACCTCCTGAAATCAGGATCCGAGCTGCAGCCGCCTTCCTCTCATTAATGTTTATTCCAGAGTCGGAGTGACATGTCGTCTATAATCCCCTCTGATCGGTAAATGGGGAGTGATCGGGACGGTTATGTTCCTGCGCTGCGTGGTAAACAATGGCCTGAATCAATAACGAGATGCTCGTGTTGTCAGGAGAAGTCTGCTCGCGTCTCTGTGCCTCTCTTACACTTTCCAAATCACATCTTTCTCCGGAGTGTAAAACCTGCCTCTTCCTGCGCCAGACACAGCCAGCTGGAAAAGAAACCAAGGAGATAAAAGAAGCCGAATTTGACGGAGATGATGGGAGGAAATCTGGCACTCAGGCAAACTGTTAAGCATCAAGCTCAAGATGACAAACAATTTTCACACCGACCCAAAACATCTTCCTCCAGTCTGTGAAATGGCGTGTTAAAGAACTAAATCATGTTGGACAGAATCCCAGAGAAGCAATTTGTGATGCGCTCTTACAAGAACAACAAAGAGATATCAATAAAACATTCCCAACACATCAGCTGCCGAGCGGGAAAAGCTCTGCTGCCCCTCTGAAATATTTTCATTGCTAAATGCTCTTGCTGGAGTGTGTCCATTATGTGCTGGAATGGAGGATAATGAGCGCCTGTAACTGAAAAAGGAGTGTGTGGATGATTGTGTGTGCATAAAACACCAGCTGCCGGTGACAACACCCGTCAAGCAGGAGGAATCTCGAGGGAGGCAACAGATTTTAAATTGACAGGCGGAGCACGTGAGCGTGGCTTCAATTCCACCTGAGCTTCTGTGTCAGAGTTTGTGTGCACGCTTTGCTAAGCGCTCACAACGCCTCGAAAACGTCCCAATGCCACTTGAACTGCTGCACATTTGGTTAGACCAGAAACCACAAACTTAACACAAATTAAAGTGTAATTATGGAGACGTTGTCATTTCCAGCAGGGCCGGCCAAAGCCTTTTTGGGACCCCAAGCGATTTTTCATTTGGGGCCCCAACATGTCAAGTGTAACTGCTTTAATGAGCATCGTTTGTAATTAGCGTACATCATCCCAGTGTCGGTTGGCGCTATTGATTTCAACCTTACAGGCGTAACAAACTAAAAAATAGTATATCATTTGGATTTTAAGCTGTAAAGTCGTATTAAAGTGCCACATTATTTTAATTATTTGAAAGTAACATCAGCTGATACAGCAAATTTGCGTAAACTTGTTAGCAAGTTTGATATCTTGCTAACTTGCTAACAGCAGGAAGAGATTAAACTTTTTTTTCTTAATCATGCTGGCTTAGTGCACTTGGGAGCCCCCTGGTGGTGTGGAGGTCCTAAGCAGCTGCTTAATTTGCCTCTTGAACCACCAGTCCACACTGATGTAAACTTCCATATGAGATCTAAATCCTGAGATCTGAGTGTATGCGACTCCTGTGTACATTTTGTCAAATTGAGTGTGAAAATTTGACACATAGCGTGGGAGGTCGTTGCAGGGTCACGACGGGTCGGTCAGAGCATGGGAGGTCGTTGCAGGGTCACGACGGGTCAGTCAGAGGCCGTTTTGTTTTTTGTGGAACATCTACTAATTTATTGTATCCTACTACTCCTCTGGGTTAAAAAAAAGCATTTAATAGAGCAATTTGTGCTTTCTAAGCCAGTAAATACTCAGTATGTTCAGACACCATAGGAATCTAGCTGGGATAGAGGGAACACACCTCCAAATTGCCCCAACTCCTGGCTCTGCTGGTTGCTGGGAGACCAAGCAGACCCAAACTCTTGAGTTTTTCAACAAACAGAACCCCTCTAAGCCAACAGTCATCACTCTCCATGTCATAGAATATAATATGCTTTATTGATCTCCAAAGGGAAACTGCATATATCATCATATCATCAAATACTGCATCACACTCAGCTGAGGAGAAAGACACACACCTCTACATTGCTCTGAAATTCGGCTTAATTCATCAGTAGCTGGTAAACAGAAGGAAGTTGTGAATTTTTGACCAAAAGAATTTCCAGAATCAGCAACAACAAACAATGATTTTCATTCCCACAAATACTGTGGTACGCTCAGGCCTTGTAAACCCGCTACATGTAATAATCTGATACAATCAGGCTTCAGAACATAATTAAACATTATTGGATAATATACATATCGAGATAGACACGTGATCGATGTCAATAGATAATATGTCTGGTAGAATATATGGAATATTAACTGAACGCTGATTCAGAGCCGCACAGCATTCTGGGGGATGTAGGCAAAGGAAAAGCTTTGGCCACTCAACCTGTCACGGCTAGCTAAGCAAAGTTGGTGGGATCAACTAACTCAATCACTCTTTGGTTACCTAGCAACAGCTTGTTTCGTAACTTGTGGTTACCTAGCAACAGTCTGCTGAGTAACTGACACAGCAGCAGTTTAAGGTTTTGCCACTTTGCTTCATAACTGCTGGAGTGAAAACTGGATAAAACGGTTAGGATCACGCCACCATTCTGGCTGCATTTCAGATCTTTAAGACAAAAATGAATCAGCATTTATTGATATTAACTGACATGAAATGCTCATATCGTGATGAGTTTTTCAGCAGTATCATCCAGCCCTATACTACACAAATATAAATTGTAACTTTAGTCAATAAATGCTAAATTTTTGGTCATTTAGTTGCTTTTTCAGGCTTGTAGCCAGAACCCTCGATATTAACCAACATGTTGTTCAAGGATTTCGACTTGGGAAGCTAGGAACACACTTCTTGTCATATTTGTAACATAAAGGTGTAAAATTGAAAAATGTAATGAGAAAATGCTAAAAAAAAAAAAATTTACATGAAGAAATGCAGGTAAGGCAGGAAATGGAAAGTTGTAGAAAACAGATCAGGTAACAGATGGATCCAGTGAAGAACAATGAAAATTGAGGAGCTTATATACAAGACTGGGTGGAAATAGAAAAAGACCCAAGTGAACTAATTAGAGGCAAATGAGGAACAGCTGAGGCAGAATGCAGGCAGCTGTATATGAGGGAAGGAGACTAATTAACACAGGGAAGCAAAATAAAGACTCCTACCCACTACATAATCAAAGGACAAAACTAATAATAATGATCAAAGAGAAATAAATCCAATGAATAAAGATCAAAACAAGAATAAACCAAATTAATATGGACAAGGAAGTGATCAAAACACAAACACGGAAGGAAGCCAAAAGCCAAACAGCTCAGGATCATGACGTGTCTAAACTGTGCCCATGGTCGGCTGTGCTGGTTGCTGGGAGACCGAAGGAAGTTACGACCTTTTCAGGCCGCAAGAGTCGATAAACCTTCTGGTGACAGCAGGATGTAGCAGTTATGAAGCATTTTAACAGGTTAAAAGGGTCACAGCAGATGGTAAGTGGTCTTAATCTGGCCTAAAAGTACAGACTGTTAAAGTTGATTAATTTGAGAAGCTTAAAGCAAAAGAAGAGCGTTGACATCACACAGCAGCAAACTGCTCACAAAAGTAACAATGGATGGAGCCGACGAGCCAGCAGTATCACCACGAGGTTATAGCAAGACAACGAAAGCTAATAAAAACAAAGCAGAGCTGATAGCAATGGAGCGTTGACTGCAACTTCTGCAAATGAGTCTTTTTAGATGTGTAGTCAGAACCAGGAGTGGTGGGATGTGTTTCAGTGACACAAACTTTTCCCATAAGCTCATTATTATAATTTTCAACTATTGTTTACGTCCCATTTACTGCGTCTGACTTGTTCTGATGCAGAATTATGGCGCATGTTTCGGACTAAATACAATATGACCGTTTAGACTGCAGACGCTTTGAAAACAATCAGATATAGTATCACATATTTCTTTTTCAGAATTAGACTCTTCAGACTGCTGTGAAAAAGTCGGATAAAAGTCAAATATGGGCAGAAAAAAGCGGATTTGTTTTTCATTTGCTTGCTGTGTGATTGTAGCCTAATACCTGCAAGTTTAGATGTTATTTATATATGAAAACCTAATAAAAACAAAGCACAGCTATGCAGTATATTTAAAATCTTTTGAAGTTTTCAAACTATACCATTCCAAGTAATAATGTCGAAGTTTCTACTGTGAGCTGCAGGAACTTAAAGGAGAGCTTTTTATCTCCCCAAAGACACTTTTAATAGCAGCGCGCTAATGAAATGAATCATAAAGCTGGTGTTTATTACCAAGGTAATGCCTTTTCATTTAGTTAATGAAAACACGTCTGAGGTGTTATAATTGTCAACCTGATGATTAGGAACACAAATGAGATACATTCGCTCAGGTTGATCTTCAGTATGAAGGTAATGATTCCTGCCAGCAACTCTGGAATGGACTCGCATCAGTGAAAAGCATTTTTTCTTGTTCTTTTCTCCTGGTTTTTACCATGGCGATGAGCTCCTCCGTAAACAGAAGGCTCATTAGTTTAATCCTGAGTGTATTCAGCTTAGCAGGAATTCATAAAGACCCAAACAATGCATCGGTGCATGCTAACAGCTTTCTGTCGGGAAGACTCTCCCACGGCATTTTATCCCTTAATGAGCCCTGATCAGCCGCTGAGGAAAAGGTGGAAAACACAGAGCCGCAGCACAGGAGCAACTCTTCAATGCATTCAGGTGATTCAGCTACGTAAATATGAACTCCTTCAGAAAAAAGGTTGCCTTAATCCATCATTTTCTCTTTGTTTCATTCCTTTTCGTGACGTACTTGAATGAGCTAAAACAGATGTGTTCTTCTGCTTTCAGACAGGTGGATGAAAGGCTCACACTGCAGGACTTGATGCTCAACTGCTGACATCCAATTTTTCATTCTTTTGTCTGGTCGTTCATATGACTTATTCAATGCGACTGCAATCAAACATCTGTGTGAAGAGTTTATGACCCCGAAGTGACCCGTATGCAGCAGCAGAAGAACGTTGACGACACACAGCGGCGCATTGTTTAAGTAATAATGGATGGAGCTTTTTATGGACCCACTTTATTCAGCAATGGGAGCAGAATGGGAACTTGTCACGAGATCATAACAAGACAAAAAAAGATAATAAAAAGAAAGAACAACACGGCGTTGTCTGCAGCTTCTGGAGGGAAGATTGTTTGGATGTCTAATCAGAACCAGAAGGGTTGGGATACATTTTAGTTCTTTCTTATTTCTATAATTATAGTTTTCAGTCTCTGTTTACCTCCAGATTTACAGCCTCTGCTTTTTTTTCTGAATTATGATGCATGTCTGACATCAGTGATGTAAAAGTAAAACAATGCAACATGACGGTTTTGACTGCAGACACTTTGAGAATAGATTCGTATCCAACTTAGTTCCACATATGAAAGTGAAAGATCAAACATTTTGAATTTAGAAAGATCTGAATGGGACGGTTGAGACTGCAGTGAAAAGGCCGGACAAAGGTCGCATAGGGGTCGCGTAGGGGTCTCAATCGCCTGCTGTGTGACGTAGCCAAAGAAAATTCAACAGCTCATCTGTGGTTTCCCGCCTGCGCCCGTCTCACCCTGAATCTGTTCCTGGGCAACCTTTACTGGTTAGCTGTGGCTACAAAGGCTACAACTAGTGATTATTTCAGTGATCAATTCTTGTATTTGTTATTCAGCTAATTAATCGATTATCGGATTTTAAAAAATTGGCACTTTTTGCAGATTTTTTGGCTAACCACTTTTTTCTAGAATATTAGGAATATATTAGAATATGCAAATAAACAAATAAGTAGTTTTAAAATAAGAAAATAAACATTTCATTGCACAAAATGCAATAAGCCAGCGCTCCTTTAGTGACCCTTGAGCAACATGTGAAAAGTTCGGCCATTTCTCCTGAGCTTAATTGGACAGCAATTATCAAAAGATGCTTAATACGCGATTTGTTTTGTACAGAATTTCACCAGGTGAAGCTAAAGCTGATGCCATTTGATGAATTTTCTGTAGAAAATATTTAGACAAATGTTTTTTGTTTTGTTTTTTTATGCAAAATATGTAGTTTTGTACAGTTTTGGCTTAATTACTGCACTGAATCTGTTATTCTTCCAACAAATGGCCTTTTTTTAAAACTCCCGTTAACGATTATTTCAATAATCCATTCATCACTATTAATCCGATTAATCGTTTCAGATGAAACAGAGCTCTGCCGACAAAAAAAAATAAAACTATTGTAATTCAGGCCGCAGTGAAAATAACAAGTTCCTTGTGGGCCTTATAAAGAGAGGAGGTCGAAGCCGAATGCCTTACGCTGTCAAAAGGGCCATAAAGATGTAAAGAAGAACGGCTTCTGAACGCCTGACAACCTTTATTCTGAGCTTTATGTAGCTGCGGAGTCCTTGTCCTGTCCTTTGTTGTGCTGCTGGGAGCTGCAAATTTAACAAACATATCATCTGACAGCGTCTCTATAAAACTCCTCGACGCTTGTGCATGATAATGAGATTCAAATCAGCTGGGATGTGGGCTCGTTGTAAAACAGTGGGAAGGTTTCTCCTGCTGTAATAAAGTAATGTGGGGGCCTTAATTGCAAGTGGCGTGAAACCCATCAAATATAAACCGATGCTATTTTTAATAAACGCCTGCAAACGTGACTTTTGCACATTTACCGAACTTAGAACAAAAAGTCAGCCTATTTCCACACTGTGGATTATTTTTAACACCAGCATAAGTGTCATTAATGTTTAATTAAAGCAGAATGATATGATTGGTCGGCGTGAAAGCCATCCTTGAATTCTCATATTTCCTCCAAGTTAATGCTATTCAAAGGTGACCTCAGGGAAAAGTTGTGGTGCAAAACAGAAGTCAGATTTTAACTCTGAATTATCATCTGAGACCTGACAGAGGCTGGAATAAAGACAGCTGGCCGGCGCTAATAAAATTAACAGATGCAGAGGCTCGTATCAGCGGCGCAAACGAGTATCTGTCTGTTTATGAGCAGAAGATGGCTTCATTTCCTCGGCCTGCAATTAGTGTGTTAATTCCTCCTTCCATCATCGTCTCATCAATATTGCAGCCAATGCCCTGATGATGATGATGATGATGACAGCATCAGATGCTCTGCTAATAGCTGAGTGGAGATGCATCAACAGCATGGGCATTAATATCACTTATTAGGCTTCTGCAACTGCATGCAGATATAGAAACTTTGTCAACGGTGCAGACGGCTCGGTGGCGGCAGCACTGATGATGGTTACAGCACCAAGGTGAAAATATTGGCTCTCAAAGGCGCAGAACTCTGATTTTGTAGGTTAAAAATCATGACTAAACTCAGCATTCAGTCTTCTCTAGCAGGCGTCTTGCAACATGTTGACTCTACAGTATTAACCCACTCTGCCAGGCAAAACTTCTCCAAATCTAGCAGCACCATGTAATTCTGCAAATTGGAATTACGAAAACAAATTAGCTTATGAAACGTTTTAGCACCAAGATGAGGTGGTTTTCTGGCTGTATTTAAATTTGGGTATTTCGCAAAACTGTAATGAAACACTTTTTCACATCACACAAGTCACACAATCAACTAACGGATGTTACTACTGGCGGAAAAGACAAAGAAGACGACAGGAAGTGGTAGGAGAATGACGGCGCAAATTGATTCATGTGTGATTTTAATTGCTTATTATTTACTGGGAACACCGCAACTGCAAAATCGCGTGTTTATATATATTTTTATATATATATATATATATATATATATATATATATATATATATATATATATATATACACACCGATACCGATCACATAATTTTATTTATTTTTTATCATAGACACTACCGGTTACATTATGTGGAAAAAGAAACCATGAATTCACCTTAATTTAGACAAAAACTTGTTTTTAATAACTTTTTCCAAGAAAAAAACAGGCATTGTGCAAATTGTACTATTGGTAATACTATCTTTAACAGACTGATAACATATGGAGGCTCTGAAGAGGCTAAATAATGCAAAGAGCCAAAATAAAACCTCTCAACATTGCCAAAAAATTCAAGTATAAAACTTAACATTCAAAGACAAATACAGGATCCATTACAATAAACAATCCAGAGTTACTGAATGAAAACTTTCTGTTAGCATGGCGGCTAGCTGATTACTGCTAGTTCTGAGTGGTTGTTTCTGACTGAGCGGAGTAATTATGCAGAGCAGGGAGGAGATCGATTATTTTTTTAGGGATTATCTGTCTCATGTTAGGACAGCGAAAGTTTTAATGTAAAATGTAATTTTTTAGGTTAGATGCTGCAGCATTAAACAGAGGTTCGGTGTGAGAGTCACTACCAGGTGGAGCAGAAGCGGCGCTCCGTCTGTGAAATATTACTACCCGTAGCGCATAGCAGCGGTTCAACAGCGAGAGCAGAACCAGCGTCTTACATCGCAGCTCGAAGACTTAAATAATTTTGCGGGTTATTTGTTTAGCTTTCTGACCGTCATGCTAATCCGGGTGAGTGTTTGTAGCTGTGCGCTGCTTTACCTGCTATCTGATCCTCCATATGTCTTTTTTACTGCAGTGAGCCTCGATGTAGCCAAACTCCGTCAAGTATGGCATTGTTTTTATGTCGTATTAGCTTCGTTGTGTTGATGCATTTTGACGTGCTTCACCCCACGTGCTTCAATTTTCCGCCGCAACACACAAACATCCCCATTCACTCAGTGCGTTATAGTTCCACATCGCTTAGGATTTGTTGCTGCGCGTTTGTGCAGTGTGAAGGAAAGAGGAGACCAGCTGCAAAGGCAGGCTGCGAAATGAGATGCAGGTGATCGGCTTGTGTGATCGGCAACAAGAGACCGTGATCGGCGATCACCGATCATACACTTTTTCACGAAAATCGGCCGATTATAATCGGTGGCCGATCGATCGGCACACCTCTCTATATATATATATATATATATATATATATATATATATATATATATATATATATATATATATATATATATATATATATACTTTGTCAGAATATTGACAAAGTTTTGTAATGGATACGTAACTTATTAGGACATCTCTAGTCTATCCTCTTGAGAAAACTCCACAAAATGCCTTCCAGGTTTAGTTTTTGACATTTATTTAAATCATTTTTCTGTTTTCATGCCTCCTGCACAACCAACAAGAATACAGCCAGTGGTTTCTGGATGGTAAGTCAACAGGAAAACACTGGTCTTTCCCAGCAGCCATTGTACAGGACCTACAGAGATTAAACCAGCTGACCAACAGAATTGGGACTGTACTTGGGTTGCTAGGTAACGGGTCTGGGCTTGGCTGAGGTTGCTAGGCAACGGAGCAGGGCCCTCAACATTAAATTCTTTCAAAGTAAAGTGGAAGTTAAACAAAATTGAATTAAATTTACTTAAATTTCAATAAATTGAAGCATAATTGAGCATAATTTTGGATTTCCAAAAGTAACATTTATGATAATCCCAAGAGTAGCAACATTATTTAATTTTATATTTCAGGAGGTTTTTGAAACGCTTAATTTTCCAGACTGAATTTATTGCGAGAAAATTGCTGGATGGTTTTAGAAGCAGCTGAAACCCAAATGGAAGCACAAAAACCCACAAAACATGTCCCTTTTAATAATTAGGCTTTACAACTGGCGTGTTTCTTATCTGGAAAGTTCACAAATTACGGCTGGGCTGTTCCTACCATGCTCATCACTCACACCTAAAGCAGCTGAGTCCAGAGGACGGAGAAGCAAAGAAATCTGCTTTATTGTAAAAGCAGCTGCCAGGCGTTACCTTTCTACTCATTACATGAGCCATAACAGATTTTCCTTTGCTTCCTTTATATTGAGAATACACAAATTCACTGGTGAATACCCAACAAGAGAGGATACAAAGAAGCACAGCGTGTTAGATTTATCCCTTAATCGAGAGGTAGCTTCCTCTCTCCCACCCATCAGCCGTAATTGCTTTCCAGGCCTGAGCAGGAAAGGGCCCGGAGCTGCGTTGTGTTTGGCGGGAACAGAATGCACCAGAGATAAGTGGGAATCCAAAAGCATGCTCCGATTGGGACCGCTGTGGTGGAACCAAATCCCCATTCTCTCCTGCTCGGGCGAAAGTGAGCATTTTTAGTATTCTACAAAGAGCTTCTGTTCAAAAATAGAACAAACCGCCTCAGTTGCTGTTAGCTTTGTAACGTGGGACGGCTCAAAGGCAGCCCTCACAAACACACAAAGTGCAGACTTCAGTGGTGGTTCGCATTAGCTGACAGAGGCATCGACCACAACGGCCTAACTGGGGAGGCTTTTTTTTTTTTTGTTTCCCCATCCAGCTGCTGAAAAGCTAAATCCTAATGAGCGGTGAAAAATGACTTTGCTGCTGGAGAAAAAAAAAAAAAAGAGAGATGTAGCTGTCAGAGATGAAATATTAAAAATCTCAGTTCTCCAGCTGTCACCTTTGCTTCGGTTCATAGAAGGATGCCTTGTCATGTCTCCTTGGCACAGATAGATTCCCACTAACGCCTTCCAGCAAAGTGTACCAAGTCAGGGAGAATTTGCAGCCTGGATATGTCTAAAAGTGACTCTAACCAAGGCTTCAGCTGAAGAATATCTCCTTTTTTAAATTCTCTATTCCATCTCAGTGGGGTTTTCAGTAGCTGCTCCCAGAAGAGGAAGCACAGAGACGTTTCAGATCTACTTTTTCGGAGGCAGCTCTGCAAAGACAGAACTTTTCCTAATTTGATAGACATTGTTAAAAAATGTTAGACTTTAAACTTCCAGTTATTTTGCAATTTCCATCTAAAATCCATACCCGTACCATCCATTCGCCTTAAACTAAATCCAAACGTAAAAGCATCTTTTTAGCAAAACATCACCACATTAAAAAAAACACTGAATGTGTATTTTACCAAATGTTATGCAAATGGAGTCCTGCGTCTTTTTACAAAAGTTTCCAACTTTTCAACTTCAATTGTTGAAAAGTGTTTAAAGTAATTTAAACATCCTACAAAGCAGTTGGTTGACTTATTTAGCATTTAAAGTGCAAAGAATACTGAGACAAGCAGATGAGGAGAAAGCTACCACTCCTTTTTGTGAAATTTTGACTTAATATCCCCAACAGCGACATATTTATTTAGATTTAAGATTAAATAAAAGTTAAAGTGTCACTCCAAATATCAACTTCAGCTTTTTTCAGACCTGTTTGTGCTAAACGGCACAAACCGGACATGCTAACAGATGCTAACAATAAAGAGCTACCATGTGTTTCCCGTCAAAGATAGACCATTTTAAAGGCAACACAGTTTTTACTTTATGTGCTTGCTGACAAAGGCAAATGATATCATGTGCTGTGGCTGTATGATTTATGGAAGGCAGACAAAGTCAAAAGCTGCAAATACCAAAGACACAACAACAGCAGAACGGTCAAGAACAACAACAAAACCTGTTCAGAAAACATTTCTGGCAGTAGAAACTGAAAACTAAAACAACCTACATGTGGCTGACTGATGGAGCAAATAGAAAACTGATGGAGATTTGAAACAGAAATCAAAACGCAGACAGTTTTCTCACCTGATGGTCTGGTAAACTCAGCTAAATTAGGGACCAAAATGGCAACATTTGTTACATTTTCAGCTGCTGCAGTTCTCGTTCACACTGCTTCGTGTCAAACTAACCAGATCTTGGTTAGTTCCTGGGAATTGTAATAGAAAATGTACTAAAAGGTGGAACTTTGTAGGAAAAGTCAGAGGTTTCTTACCGACCTCGTCCTCAAAATCCAACATGGCTGCCTTGTATTTAACACACACAGTGCTTTGCACCTTCTTCTAGTCAACCTGTGACTAAAGTATTTGAAAATGCTGTGAAATTGTTATTAGTTAAATATTCCAACAGTAGTTAGTCCGGCCACATAGCACATTAAAAACAGTTTTACTAGGTTTAAGTTTTTACTATAAATATAATTTCATCCACTACCTGACAGTTAATTTAGGCTGCACAGTGGCGCAGTTGGTAGAGCTGTTGCCTTGCAGCAAGAAGGTTCTAGGTTCAATTCCCGGCCCCGGTCTTTCTGCAGGGAGTTTGCATGTTCTCCCTGTGCATGCGTGGGTTTTCTCCAGGTACTCCGGTTTCCTCCCACAGTCCAAAAACATGACTGTCAGGTTAATTGGCCTCTCCAAATTGTCCCTAGGTGTGAGTGTGTGTGTGCCTGGTTGTGTGTCCTGTGTGTCTCTGTGTAGCCCTGCGACAGACTGGCGACCTGTCCAGGGTGACCCCACCTCTCGCCCGGCACGCTAGCTGGAGATGGGCACCAGCAACCCTCCCGACCCCACTAAGGGACAAGGGTGAAAGAAAATGGATGGATGGATGGATGGATATAATTTCATATAATTACCTGACAGTTAATTTGGTAACATTTACCTGGCAACTAATCATCAACATTGTTCTGAGCACCATAAAAGGCATCTAAAATGATGACACAGTGGTTTTAGACAAAGTACAGGTTTATTCGTTGACCTTATTAAAGAAGAATCAACAAAAAACTGGAGAAATCCTCTAAAAAGGTCATGTAGAAAACCAAAACAAGAGATAACAGGCAGCCAAACTTGGAAGAAAGTTCAAAGAACTATTGATTGTCTCTGTGAGAGCATGAATACACTACAAGAAAGTCTGAATGCTTAGAAGCAAAAACTAAAGCAATTAGAGATGACAGACACTCTAATCCCCAACCGGGAATAGAAGCAGAAACGTTTCAGGAGCAAAGCTGATTCAGAGAACTGAGGATTATCGACTATGACCCGATAAAAACGTACCCAGCTCCTGCGGTTACTTCTTAATCAAAGCCGTATTTTAAAAATGAAAAGTTTTACTGTCTGTTGAGAGAAAAGTGAGTTTTCCGAAGCTTGAATTCAACATCTTGTGGGAACAATATGGCTGCCAAGCCACAGCCCAAAACAAATGAATCACCTGAGATGTGAAATGAATTTGCGAGGTTTAAGTTCCAGAAAACAATAAGGGAGAAAAACTGCAACCTCAACAGTTGCCAGAAAAAGTTCAAGGCTTTGCTTTTAATCATGTGAAAATCCTCATTGTGAGTCGGGAACAGCGAGCCACATTTGTTCGTCTCCTGCTCCACATGTTTGACAAGACTCCTCCATTACTCCGACTACACCTGACTTCCCACTCGGAAATCTGCATGACTCCGGTGTCAGGGCAGCAATCAGAGGAAGAAGCTCACACATCTCCGCTGAGAGACAGGCGGCAGCGTTTTTTCTGCCCTTCTTCTCCTCGGTGAGAAAATAAAAAGCAGGATAGGACTAAAAGAATGGAGGCCCCGCTGGGATTTCACACCATCTTTCACGCATGTGTCGGTCGGTGTCTTTCCCCTCTTTCGATCTGCTGTCTCTTTCGCTCAGGCTGAACCTTTTCTGACTCGTCTATTCTCTTTTATCACCCTCTCCTTTCCATACCCTTCCTCATCTTTGTCCTCTCATTCTCTTCGCCCTTCTTCTGAAAGAGTTTCTCCATCCCCTTCATCTCCAGCCTAACTTTTCCTCCTTATCTCTCAGCAGCACAAACTGTACAGCGGCGGCACACTAAAATTGCATTTTCATTTGAATGCACTCCAGCCCTGTTTAGTCAGTTTTAATCAAACTCCAGTTCGTTTTTCTAGAAAGTCTGGTTCGTTTGGGGATGTGTGAACACGCAATCGAACTCTGACTAACCAAAACAGCGAACTCCGCCTAAATACTGAGGGCTCGGTTGAGTTGAAGTGAACTCTGGTGCAGTTTGAATGCAGATGTGAACACCAAGCAGACTGGAGCAGGAAGTGGACTGGGGGATTCTGGGTAAATACAACAAAAATAAAAGTGCTAGTCTAGTGCTAGCAGAAGAAACGACTTGTGGTTTTTCACCAAAGATAAAAGAAAAATCCAACAACCGCTAAAATCTATCATTACTACATTTCTTTTTTACATTTTGTGAGGCTTTCATGTCGTTTCCTTCAGTAGGTCTTGGTGCAGCGCCCCCACAGGCGAGGAGGGGAACAATGAAAGCAAACTGCACAAACTGAAAATGTAACAAATGTTGCAATTTTGGTCCCCAATCGGACTGACTCTACTGGACTATCAGGTGTGAAAACATACTCAGATTACAGTGAACAGTGGGCCATAACTTGAATAACAGAACTATTTATTTAACTAAACCAAACACATGGATCTGTTTTGCATGTGAGAACTGTTTGTTTGATCAAGCTTGTGATGCTATTGGTGTATTTAAGTGAGCTGTACTGGTGCACAGTTATCAAATGCATTTGTAATTCTGTACATTTAAGTAAGTGTTTAAAAAATGTAAAACAATTCAGAATTGTGTTACTGTATCAGATCAGTATTGGTAATGAAAAAAGTGAATCAGTGCATCTCTAGACAACATGTTAATCTATGTATGATATAAAATGAACAAACTGACAGCTTTGGTGGGGAGGCCAGTCAGATGTCAAGGGTAGCCGGCCCCCTCTGACCCCCCCTGTGGCTACGCCCCTGTTATCTTGTCTCTTTCCTTGGCAGCCCTACCAATACTCCTCCATAAGTAGAAAGAAATTACCCTTCATTCCGACCCAAATCAAACATGCTGCAGTAAAAATATTGAGCACGGAAATCTTTATGGATTTTCAGGAGCAAAAATAAGGCAGAGACGGTGGAAGAAAAAGCATTTAAAATTCCTGACGAATAGCACACAGCCTTTCCGACACTTTCTGTGTTGTGAAGGGTTTAATACTCTTGTGGAAGATAAAGTAAAGCGGTCAAAGGCTGACTGGCATCGCACCGCTGCGTGCCGGCTGGCTTATATCTCAGACAGATCAATATAGCAAAGAGGTCAGGCAGCAAAGAGGAGGAAGACAAATGGTCAAGTCGGAGGACTTTTCTAAACACTGATCATTCAGTGCTGCAGGAGAACAAAAATGAGATAAGGATGATGACTTTTACAAGCCATGTGGTATCCTGCAGAGGATGCAGTCCTCAGAACTGGAAAGGGCAACGTTCTGGAGTGGAAAAACGCATCCATATCATCAAAGTATCGATTACAAGAAATATGTAGGACGATAAAACGGCTGGTGTGAAGAAGTGTAACCGATCTGCAGAGGAGCCGTGGCCCCTAATGATGTCCCCTGTCACCAAAATGCCAATAAGCTAAAAGCGGAAAGAAAGAAAAATAAATAAATAAGCCTGCGGTTTACTTATGATGCTCGGCTGCTCCGGTTCACTCGAAGAAAATCAATTCTCATCCGCAGCTGCGCTCAGTGACGCATCGCAGACAAATCCTCATCAAATCAAAACACACATGGTCACCGAGTATTGGCTTTTCAGGCCGGGCGAAATGTGCGTCCTGAAATACGACATACTGCACATTCATCTAACGCGGCGTTCGATATGTGAGCGATCAGAGTGACTGAGGAGAAAAGACTAACCGCTCCTCTGGAGCACAGATTACACAGATTTATTTTTTTATCTATAATCCAAAACCTATCCTGATACATCAAGTCAAAGCAAAGATTTATAATGATTTGAAATGCTATGAAAAAAAACAGAGGCCCACATACAAACAGTTTTTCCTGACTGTAACTTTAAATCAGACTAAATGTTGTTTAGATGGTATTAAGTAAATTATTTCTGTTAGTTTAAGGGTGAAATAGAGAGCAAAAATCTTAGGCAACTTTTTAAATTACTTTCTTAAAAGTTAGGTTTAGTTACTTCAGGAAAGCCCAAATGCAAATTATTTCTATTTTATTTTATTGGCCAAAATAAAAAGCCCAATAAATGAAACAAGCACCAAGCAAATAGAGTCCTCTCTTTATCTGTAGAAGATCCAGTTCACATTTCCACAACCAGAAAGCCGAGATGCAGCCACATCTCTACAAGATGGACCTCTAGAAGGTGCATCTTCTTCCTTTTTCTTTTTTTTTCTGAAATATTTCAGTGCTTAAAGACAATTTCACCAAACAAACCATGTAAAATTTATGACAATATTCCTGCAACCAAATGCCCTAATATCACCACCTTAATTTAATAACACTGTTTTAAACGAGCTCTGCGTGTTTAATTCGATCTAAATCAGCCGATCTCTCATCTGCAGCAGGAGTTAAACACAACTGGAGAGATTTATGAACACCACCTGGCGATCTTAAACGATTAACAGAAGAAGGAAATGACTTTTTATGGATTTAATGAAAAATAATTACTGGTGAGTGAAGCTGCTAATTGCAACTTCAACTACTTAAACCCCATGATGGATGGCATCAAAATAACCTTGGAGGTGATGGGAGATGCTAATTTTGTTTGTTTATTTGTTCAAAAATGAAACTAAACTCCAAAGTTTTTGGAGTCGTTTGGCCTGCGGTTCCCAGTGTCTCCAACTTCTGATGAAACCAATTTGTTCCTGTTCCAGAACCAGAGCCTGCAGCCATAAAAACACAAAGAAATTGGACCAATACCAGCAAATTCCCCCCAATGGCAGAGGATGAAATTAGTCTGAGAAACACAAGGAATACATCTCAGACTCAGTTTTCTTCAAAGTTGAATTTCATTACAGGACAGACAGAAAACCCTGAACAAAAACCGCCAGGAGGAGACATTTTCTCTCTGACTGAACCAGAAGACGCCTAGAATGACATCCGTCACACAAAGTGAAAGTAGAAACGTTCATAATCAACAGCATCAAATACTACAAATCAACTGTGAAGCCCGGTGGTGGAGATGTGATGATTTGTGTTTACTTTGTCTCCAGTTTCTTGTCATGCTCTAAACCAGCGGAGTCCAACTCATTTTCGTTTTGGGCCAAATTCAGATCACGAACGCTCTTAAAGGGCCGGTTGTGCCAGAATGTATTGATAAAACCTGATCACAAACTGTTGAAATATCAATCAATCCTTAAAATTAAACATTTTTATTGAACATCTTTTCAGTTCCTCCAGGATTTTGTGTTTGTGGTGCTAATTTGAAAATAATTGCGATATTTGTGACGGTAAATGTGACTTTTCATTACTCGCTGTATAGATCATGGATTATAATCTGACATCAGTTAAGGCTGAGGCAGCTGATTAGGACAAGTAAGAAACCAACCCCATGATGGATGAAATCATCCATCATGAGAGAAATCTGCAATAAACTCCCAATTATTAGCACAAAAAACAGAAGGGATTTGTTAAAATTTGTGTGAATTTCCACGATAATTCTCAAGAAACTGGAGGGACTGATTGATATAATTTGGCAACACATAACGATCAGGAGACATTTTCAAATTTCCTGTCAACTACAAACATTTTTTAACTAAAAAACATGGCAGCTGTCTGGGCGCCGTGTGGGCTTAGCAGGTTTTCGGGGGGAAACCATGAAGTTAAGTACAGAGCTGAGTGTCTCAGACCGATTGGAAAAATTTTTCCATACAAAATGTTTCATTCATATATATATATATATATATATATATATATATATATATATATATATATATATATATATATATATATATATATATATATATATATATATATATATATATATATATATATATATATATCGTCTGTCACAATAAATTTTCTCAGTAATAAACAATAATATTGTGGTTTTGAGACCATCTTCATAATGTAATGCAAGTTTTCCCTCCCAAAGTCTAGTAATAAACACCTGGCACTGGAACTGAAACACAAAAATCAAAACGATAAATAAAGAGGAGATAAAGCCACACACAACCGAAACCATGAATAAAATTGATTATGACGTCTCTGTAAACAAAACTGAGCTTCAAACACTATTAACCATCAGGCTGAAAGTTATAAATATAATTTTAGTTTGTCACGTGATTAACTGATTAATTAGTTATTGCTTCTGGCTTTTATATAACGTTGAAGTTTCACACATTCGAATGTTTCTGTTTCATTTTTCCGTTTACATCTGCATCAAGACTGAGCTTCAAGCTGCCTGGTGTTTAACATAGACGGTCATTTACACACCAGGCTATTTCTGATGTTCAGGAACAACATGTCAACTCCTAAATCTCTGCAGCCGACACATTCGCATGCCGTTGATTTTCTGTAATCTGTACCGCAGCAGCCTTCTGTAAATGCACGCAGCTTGCCGTCCAATTACTCATATGCAAATGCCGTAATCTGACGATACACGCTTTCCAGAAGCCGGCAGATCTCCCCGAGACAGAGATGGCAGCAAGAATTGAGCTGCCACTCATGGAGTCCACAGTCCTGCCACAGATGGATTACAGAACGGGCCAACTAGAAACCAGACCAGAAACCCGAAGCCACAGACGTGACTTTTCATGTCGAGATCGTCAAACAGCGGCAGGGAACGCAAAACAGGACAGGGCAGGAGGGTACAAAATTAAAAAAGAGAGAGTGAAGAGATGCCTAATTATTTTAAGATGCAAAATTAAACATGGATTGATGCAAAATTATGGAAACAAGCAAAAAACAGAACAACAGAGAACATCGTACTCATAAAATGTCAAAAACAGAAACTGAATCAATTCATATGGTTACAGAAAGACGGCAAATAGAAGCGATAGAGGAAATATCACTTTTGTGTTTGAAGGAGGCACAAAAAATTTGTAAAAGGATCATTTATATAGAATACAAAGAAGCTACACAAGAGAAAAAAAAGAAAAGAAATGCAGGAGCTTACCGAAAGAAAGGATGCTAAACTAATGTTACGAATAAAAGGAAATTCAAGGACTTTTAGATCACTACAAAGAAGGATAAATAAGTCTGATGAGGATGTAAATGGTTCAAAGGATGACCAAAAATAATGCTAAAGGATTGCAAAATGGCTACAAAGAGACAAACTAGAAAGAGATACATTAAAATAACTGAAAGGAAATTAAGAAAAACTAGAACTGCACAATCCCAACTTCAAAGAACCATAAACAGAAAATATGAGATGCAGAATCACCAAAGAGAAGAAAAACTAAATTAATAACAATGTGAATTTTCCACTGTGAGATTAAACTTTTTGAATGAAGGCTAAAAAAGAACTTAAAATAGTTGCAAAAGAGTTTCAGAGACATACAATAGAGTCAAACGTTGTAAGAAAAGGTTACTGAAAGTTTAAGGGGTAGAAAATAAAGAGGTTTTAAAAAACTGCATTTAATAAAAAAATATGAATTTAACTTTTTCGGAAAGTCGAATGAGAACAAAAACATAGAATGACCACAAACAGATGCAGCATGTCTACAGATAGAAACACAAACCAAAGATTGAAGCATAAAACAGAGAAGAAGAAAAGAAAAAGGGAATTCAGAGACGACAGAATATATGAAACGAAAAGTAATTGTCCTCCAGGATGCAACACTTCAAAACAAAGTCATCCAATCACAACAAAGAGATGCCAAATGACAAGAAATATAAAAGGCTACAGAAAAATCACAGAGACATGAAAAGTAGCAGCTAAAAGATGCAAAAAATGACATTAATACAATTTAAAATGTTACACATGACAGATATTAGTAATTATGGATGCAGAAAGGACAAATACCACAAATAGATGCAAAATGTTTAGAGATGCAAGAGACTTTTGAAAGTTTCAAAATGACTGCAGTGAAATGAAAAACGGTCACAAAGAGACGTCAAGGTATCAACAGAGAGAAACATAAACCAAAGATTGAAACATCTAACATAGGCACAGAGAGAAGAAGTGTGCAAAATGTCTGAGATTTTAAAATATGTAAAATGGAAGGTAATTCTCCTCAGGGATGCAACACAAAGTCATCAAATCATAACAAACTCATATCAGATGGCAAGAAATACTAAAGGCTGCAGAAAAACCCCAAGAGAAACATGAAAAACAGCATCTAAAGGCTGAAAACATGCCATTAAGACACTTTAAAATACCACAGCACAGATGTTAGTAATTAGGGAAGCAAAACAGACAAATAAAAGGCATAAAGTGACCACAAGTAGATACAAAATGCTTAGAGAGAAGCAAAAGGCTTTTGAAAGTTGCAAAATGACTGCAGTGAAATGGGGGGAAAAAAACATGCAAAATGGGCACAGAGATGTCAAAGTATCACAAATGGAGGATAAGAGCTCTGAGGGACGTGGAATGGCTGCAGAGACAGAAAACGACTAAAAAGCTGCAGAAGGACAATTTTTATTGAAATCAACCCGACACAAAAAGAGACCTGCAGACCATAAAGTAACCGCAGTGGGAGAAAAACTACTGTTCTATGGAGCAGAGGAAGATTCAGACCGTCAACTAAATGCTGCCTGAATGAGCCTTCACCTTGTGAGCAGGTAGGTCTGCTTTACTTGCAGAGCCTTTAGCTCCCTGCTACTCACATTGATTGTTTTCTCCTGGTAAACAGATGGAAGTCGATAGCCGGCGGTGACGTCAGGGCTCGGCTCGCCGAGGGTCTCCTGGGTTTATCAATTAGAGTGGAAGAATGCAGCCAAGGATTTCATTTGTAGCCTAAACCGTTATTAGCAACGACAGGTGGGTATTGAGTGTGGCGCAACACTGCTGGAGAAAATTGTGATAAACGGCAGAGAGGAGCCTCTCCGCCTCTAAGTAGATGAGTGGCGGACGGCGGTAAGAGAGAGCATGTGTGTGCTTTCATGTTCGAGGTGGAAAGAGAGAGATGGACTCGTAATGGAGGAAATTTGAAACCGGCTTCGCCTTCACAGGCTCCGGCTGCTACTTTGCAATGCATTAGATGCACATTCAGAGTTTTCATCCCCCTGAATAACAGAAGAGCCACATCTGCCTACCTTATGGTCGATGATGCCGATGTATCCCTGGAGGGCCGGCAGGTGAGGCTTCGCCGCGGTGCCGCAGGCTTCGGGCGGCTGCTGCAGATGCTCATGCTGTCGGACGCGGGTGTCGTTAGTCTCCCTGGAAGGGCTGTTGAAGCTGCCGTTGTACACGAGGAACAAGCTGGCGCACAGGAGGAGGACGAGAAGCACGGCTACCCCATGGCGCTGGAGACAGAGACGCAGATGCAGACTGATTAGCCCTGCTGAACCTGAACTGGACCAGCGGGGTCGAAG
This sequence comes from Poecilia reticulata, assembly GCF_904066995.2. Taxonomy (NCBI): domain Eukaryota; kingdom Metazoa; phylum Chordata; class Actinopteri; order Cyprinodontiformes; family Poeciliidae; genus Poecilia; species Poecilia reticulata. The sequence goes on from NC_088846.1 coordinate 24,491,702, forward strand.
GTCAGTCCTCAGCGCGTCTGGCTCAACACATCTGGAGCTGATGAAGGGTTCACTGCCAGAGCTCTGCAGAGTGATGACACGCTATGGAGGTGACCCAACCATTAAAGCTGTGATGGCGAAGGACTGGGCTTGAAGGGGACCCGTTATGCAAAACTCACAGTTTTAATGTTTTTATGCTTCCATTTGGGTCTGAACTGCTTCTAAAAAATAAAAACAACAGCCCAAGCCCTTAAAATAATATTTAAAAACACCCAGCGGCGTGGCGGTGGCGCAGAGGCAAAGCGTGACCCAAGGAGGCCTCACTCCTGAATGCGGCAGTCACAGGTTCAAGTCCGGGCCTGATCAATCAATCAAGTTTATTTGTGTAGAAACAAGGCAGGTCAAAGTGATTTACATCATAGAAACCATAAAGGACACCATGCAGTCAACATATGAGAAAACCAGCAACAAACATCACATTTTGATGAGTGACATCATCAAAGTCATCAATGCACATCATATATATACTTGAAATAATACAAAACCCAAGAAAATATCATCTCCCCCCTCTCTCATATCCCACCTTCCTGTCCATGCTAAATACACCACAGCAGACCAAACTTTAAAAAATAACCAACCAACAAACATCCAGACAGATTTTAGCAATAAGTTTGTGGTTTTTGGTGTCTGGAAAATGAGCCGTTTCAAAAACGTCCAGAATGTAACGTCAGCAATCAGCAGGCACTGCCCCGTCACCAAGCAACCCCAGCAAGGCCCAGCCCGTCACCTAGCAACCCCAGCAAGGCCCAGCCCGTCACCTAGCAACCCCAGCAAAGCCCAGCCCGTCACGTAGCAACCCCAGCAAAGCCCAGCCCGTCACCTAGCAACCCCAGCGGAACTCCGTCAGCAAAACTCACAAAATGTCTCCAGTAAATTTGATCTAATTTCTATTGGAAATATCTAATAACATTTGATAGTAACTTACAAGTAACTTTTCAGCATGACATAGGAGCTTGTTTTCAGTCAATAATCCCGTAGAATTGATGAAAAAGCCAGATTATTTCTCTTATGACAAAACATTTTCCCATGCGAGTGAAACTAGTACTTTTTTTTATCATCATTAAAAAATTAGTGACTTAAAACAAGTTTGCTGAAAAGTTACATGCAAGTTAGTTTTGTTTTATTTCAAGCGCACCAAGACATTTGCAGACCAAAAATACTTGGTTAATATTTTTTGTTTCTGCAGTGTGTGTTACTTCTGCTACTAGAATGTCGGTGTCGCTCTTCAACGAAGTCTCGATCTGTGTAAGCTGAGAAAATCTTCACTTCTGTAAGTTAAAAACAACATCTGCGCCGTCATTTTGGGCATTTTTCTCTCTACGGCAGTCAGAGAGCAGCGTTAGGAGTGACTGAACGGATTAGGCAGCAGCTCCATGCCTCCGTTTGTCTCGGAGGCTCCTGCCGCCTCTCATTCTCTGCCTGCGACAGACTCACACACAGACAGCAACAGAAGGAGTGTGAGCTTTCAGCTTATATTGTTACATTTACAGCAAAGAGGAAGGCGTCGCAGTGAAGTTTAAAGTGAGGGAGCGGGAAAACATTCATAACAGATATGTGCGTTTGTGTCTGACTGGCTGTTATCCTGCCACCGCTTCGAGGAATTACTCGCTTCCCAGCAAACTCACTGCCATAGAACATTTTCCACCGACAGGTAGATTCATTACGTCGGGAGGGAAACCAAAACCAAACATCACAACGCACATTCAGGAGTTCATTTAGGCAGAGTTTAAAATTTAGGTCACATAAAAGCATTTTTTTATAAATAACCCTGATGCATTGTTTGGATTTTTTAAACCACAAAACCTTTAAATTGATGCTTTTTTATGCTTTTCCACGGAGCAACAGACCTGATTTCAACATTCAAACAACCACATTTAGATACCAGCTCACTGGTATTTAAACCAAGAAAAACTGACGGATCTAAAAGCCTCAAAGTCTGTAAATCAAGTAAAAATGGGGTAAAGTATAAACTTGATTTGGTTCAGTATGAATTTAATAACAGCATCAATGTGCAGGAAAAAACTCTGAATGTTTGTTAACTTGCAGGCAGGAGCTGGAGTGAGAGACGGACATTCAAGAAATCACATTGATATTAGCAAAAAACAAAGAGGCACAACATTATGACCAGCACATGCATCGCCGGCTAAAAACATCTGCAGACTGGGAGGCGAACAGCACAGGGGCGACCCAGTCTGCTGACCGCATCATGCACCCAACCCATCAATTTTGGAGGAAAAACATATCACATATTTTTAACTTATTTGGCTTTTTTCCACCATGCATTCTGCATTACAAATGCATTTTTTACGGAGACACCTTGTGGATGTTGTGCAGCTGTGAGTCCGATCCAACTAGAGGCAACTCAGCATCACTGCAAAAACAACAAATTTAACAACTAGATTCGGTTTAGTTTCTAGTGCAAATATCTTGGTACACTTGAAATAAGACAAAACTAACTTACAAGTAACTTTTCAACAAGACATAAGAGTTTGTTTTAAGCCAATAATTCCTTAATATTGATTTTAAAAAATTACTAGCTCCACTTATAACAAGATATTTTTCCCATAAGTGAAATTCCAGTGGAACTTGTACTTTTAAAGATCAATATTATGGATTTATTGACTTAAAACAAATCTTATGTCTTGTTGAAAAGTTGAATGTAAGCTAGCTCTGCCTTATTTGAAGTGTAGTAAGATATTTGCACTAAAATGAGACCAAAATCATTTGGTAAGATTTTGTTTTTGCAGTGTCACTGACATTCTGTGTAATAATCTACACATTCATGAAGACGTATATAAAATGGACTTTAACACAAGAGGTGGTGCAAAAATAACTCATTTCCTGATATTTCATTATGGGTTAAGTCCATATAATGGTGCTGAAGAAAAACATATTTCCTTGGAGTCCAAAGTATACTTATAAAAAAAATGCTATAATAAAGATATAAATAAGTGTTGGTCGCTGTCAGAGGTCATAATGTTATGCCTGATCAGTGAAACATAAATTATGCACATTGTAAATTCATAGCTTTTGGAGGTTCCCACTTCTGCCCCTCTGTGGCTGCAGCGCTGATTTCAATATTTAAAGAAGTAAAAACAAAATCTCCAACCCGCTATAATTAAAAACTAATGTTTATTCGCATGGATAAAGAAAAAAAAGTTCTGGAAATGATATAAATGATCGTTTCATGCAGGCGTTTTCAGTTTGAGTTCAAGTTGAAACAAAACACAAAACACAGAGAAGATTTGAATTTGCATTCCAATCTTCTCTTCCTCGTTTGTAAAATAAAATACTGCTTATAAATTTACAAGAACGAAAAACGTTTTGTTTGTTTTTTTATTTCGCGTTTCTTATCTTATATTCTAAACGTCAAAGTCAAATTTCTTGTTTATGTGCATCAACTGGACGAGTAAAACTGTAAAAGTTGAAACAGATTCCATGAAATCGCATCGAATCCAACTGACTTTGACTCTTTCAAAAATCAAAATACGCCCATAAATGTCCAATAACTAGAGATTTATTGCACTTTTTAGAGATGCAAAAAATGAGACGGTAGCGTTTGGCCGGTGGGAATCAGCCCGTCAGCGCGCTGAGGTCCGAGCTGCGGCGGAGCTCTGGTGCCAAACGGCGCGCACAGCTGGATGTCTGACGGTCCAGATCCTCTAATCCCCTCAGCGACATCATTCATCACACAGCCGTGATGCAATGTGGCGACCTGATCTGGCTGCACTCGAAGAAACGGAAAGAAGAAAGAATTCCCCTCACCCCCCAAACAGTTGAGTGCTTGAGAACGCGCGGCAGAAACATTTACCATAGGTGTCTTCATCTTGCTGCTGCGCGCTGTCTTAACGCTGCGGCTCAGTGCGTCTGGCTCCACTTTTCTGCTCTCATGGTCCGGACTCATCCGCGCACATCCTCCCCCGCCCCTGGATCCGCTCCGGTCCTGATCCCAGCCCGCCTCGGAGCCTGAGTGTCTCCAGACTGGAGTCCGGGCGAGATTCATACGGAGCGGAGACCGCGGCGACAGATGTTCGCTGTACTGTACATCTGCTGGGTCTTAACGCCGCCCGGCTTCCGGTGGCGCGGCGGAGAGGAGGGAGACCCGCGACTTTTACTGAGGGGTAGAAATACATACATAGATGAATGAATGAATAAATCATGACCGCTTTACGAAAGAGGATTAGGGTCACTGAAAACAGGAATTCTGACTTTTTCTCTCAGAATTCAGAGAAAATAAAGTTTTTTTCGTGTCTCTAACTTCTTCCATGCAGTTTAAGTCAATAATTCCTTAATATTGATTTAATTTGTTGGCAGATTATTTCCATTGTAACATGGAAAATGTTTTAAGTGAAATAATCTGCCAGTGGAGTTAGTATTTTCTCCATCAATATTGAAAAAGCTTGTTATTGATTTGGAACAAGCTCCCATATCTTGCTAAAAAGTTGCTTGTAGTTTTGTCTTATTTCATGTGTACCAAGATATTTGCATTTGAAACGAGACTAAAAATACTTGGTAAGATTTAGTGTTTTTACAGTGCAGGTTGTGAGGACGTTTCTGGACCAAAAGCCCTCTTCACGTTACTTCTCAGATTATTTGTAACGTTTATTTTCGGACCTTGGCTCCACTATTTCAAGATTATGTTTTTAATTCAGAAATCTGCTAATTTAACAATCCAGCCAAATAAAAACCATTTTTTAACTCCTTACAACATCTTTTCTATTTCCACAAACTGTCAAATATTCCCCAAATCAAAGAGTTTTCACTCTGTTTATATTCTTTCAAATATTTACATGAGTTGTTGGAAATGTGTTATATAAATAAATCTGACTTTGACATACAAATTAAACTAAATATACCTGCTTGATGTACCTGCACTTGATCCAAGTTTAGATGAAATGCTCATTAGATATTTGGATGTAGCATAATTAGTTCATCCACTAGGAATAAAATCATCTCCCCATCTAAACACATCTGCTGTGAAAAGTTGTTTACGCTGCATGAAGGGAAAAAACAGCTGATGATGTCGGATTTAGATGTTTACACTATTCTAAAATAAAACACTGGCACTGAATCTGATTTGAAAAAACAAGAGCCTTTCAAAGATAAACCTATAAATGGGTTAAGAAAAAAGAGCATTCTGACTTTTTAGCACTAATTTAAAAAAATAATTGACATTTTCCTAACTTAAAAACTGTTACAGTTGCTTCAACATTAAAACTTGTGCTTCTTTCCTGCAACATTTTTCTAGTGTCTGACTTTCTCTTTAGTTACACGGTTGGTGAAATAACATCACAAAGTGCTAGCAAAGCTTTTTTTCCCCTATTTATTTCATAATAATATCATCCAGTTTCTTCCTCGCTGCCGTTAATGGACCAGAATCCAGGTTTTAGCTTTTAAGCTCTAAAGCTTCTAATGTTTTGAGGTTTATCCTTCAATCAGTGACTAGTAATTTGTTTTTTGGTTAAAAAGTAAACAATGCTGCAATTCTTCCAGCCAACTGAGGAACATTTACCGTTTATGTCTCTATATTTCATGAATTTATAGTTTATTTGTGGTTGGAAGCTGCAGAGTTGGCTGGCAAATTAAAAGAAAAGTACAAATATTTCTCCAAATCTTGACTATAAACGGGATGTTTGGCCTTTTTTCTATCACATGGGATTTTAAAAGCTTTAAAACTTTTAGCTCTAATCTCTCTTTAATCCTGCTGGATGTGATGCATTTCATATCTCAAACACCAGCAGCGTCTTTTACTGCATTAATATTAATATCTTGTGTACAAAGAACTTCTCAAGCCAAAGTTCAAAGAGCTGCTTGAAGAGGAAACTTGAGACAACAAAATGATGCAGCTGATTTGCAGAAAACACATAAAATATTTGCTGTTTCTTTTACAGATAGCAGAAAAGAAAAACGTTATAAACTGGAAATTGTTTGTAGGTGGTTATATAACCACAACCAGATTTTTTAGAGTTTGCAAAATACTATTTTTTAAATGCATAATAAAATAACCTAAGCTGGACGACATTACATTGTCGTCTGCTAATAAAGTAAAGAACGACTGTGTCATTTTTTACCAACATTTAAATCTCATACTAAGCAGGTAACAAGCTTTTCCTCTCCACTGTCGCTACATGCATGCTCCATGTGAGGGATTGCTGTAAAGTCAACGACTCAAAGCAAGAGACTGCTTACAGTCTGCTGGGTTTCCCGAGATAGAAAACTTTAACTACTTGAATAATTAACTGGACTTAAAGCTACACCGTATAATTTTTATTTTAAAAAATATATATGTTCATCATTACAATGTGACAGTATAAGTTATAATCAGGAAAAATATCTAGCTCCTCTGCTTTCTCCCTGTGCTAACTGCAAAAATACACCACTCTGTCAGAAACACCTAGTCAGAGCCAGGAGGAGGGTCTTAGTGCTGTCAATCACTCTTGTGCTCACCCTCCGTTATGCTCAGGTACCTCATGAATGCTAATACTAGTTAGCATGGCCACAGTTGATGGCAGATAAACGGTTTTCCTGGAAGAGTAAGTTAATTATTGATTAACAGCGCTAAGACCCGCCTCCTGGCTCTGATTCGTTGATTTCTGTGCATTTTTTCAGACGGCAATAGCAGCTCAGTGAGGAGGTGGAGATTGAGCTTTTCACAGATTATCTGTCTCATATTATACTGTCAGAACATATTAACAAATGTAGTAAAAACATTTCTTGTAAAAGATATTTCCTGCAGCTTTAATTCACTGATAAAGCTGCAGTAGGATCAACTGAAATGTCTGACCAGATTAAACTGAGTTTTGTAAAATGCCTTCAAATGACATGTTGTGAATTGCTGCTATATTAATAGTTAATTAAAATTTTATTAAAAATGGAGCAGAAACAAGTGGCGTGAGCAAAGAAACAAAATAACTACACCAAACAATAAGTTTGTAGGGGCGGTTCCAGTTTTTTTCTGTTTATTTTGGTGATAAAATTAAAAGTAAAATATTACACTGCAAATAAATAACTTTAAAATTGTATATCTGTGAATTGCAGCTGCTTGAGGTCTCACTGATGGATCATCTTTATGTTTTGGTTTATCTGCCTCTGGATAGTGCCATAACAAAAATTGGGGGCTCGTCCGGGGTAACGTCATCTAATGTTGCGTTCACACCAAACGCACTTTGAACGCCAAGCGTGTTTGGTTTACATAAGAGAATAGTCCAAATAAAAACTTTATCAGTTTGGGATTAGTCCAAGAGAAGGTGTTGTCATTGTCTCAAAGTTTAACATGAACTGACAAAATTATGAGGTTCAGAACAAATTTAACACTAAACTATCATATGCATCCTTTCTTCTATACATCCGATTAAAGAAAACAAACTAAACAAATTCAGAAAATTCAAACATGATGGATGTTTGAGTTTTTTCCAAAAGCAGGGATGAATTAAACAAATTAAAAACAAGCCAGTCAGAGCGAAAAACACAAAGCTCAGTGTTATCTATAGTAAATCTTGTAATTTTAATCTTTCAGAGACTCTGGTATTAAAATAACTTCACAGCATTTTTCCCTCACATTCTACATTTCAAAGATAAAAACAAACTAATCCTGAGAGGAGCTGCTGAACCGTTTGCCTGAAATTGCACTCAATCGACTTGAGATTACAGACAGTCCTGAAGGAATAGGCCGACTTTCCTGAACTCACTTCAGTGTTTCCATCAGAGTCACGGGAAATAACACGAAACCTCTTAGCTTGGATCGGCTAACAATGCCTTCCAGACGAGGAGTTTAACTCAAATGTTTTCTTTTTTCCGTCTGTGTTTGTTGAAGGGAAGTAAAGGGAAGCTGGGAGTTTCTAATCTCAAACCCAATTCTGGGAAAATTAGTAATTTTACCCTTCTACAAGTGAAAATGGTTCTTCTTCCTATCCAACTAGAGCAGTTTGGAGGTTTAAATGTAAAACCAGTCCATCATTAGTTCTGTGGATCTGAAAGCAGCAAAATCTAAACATGTCACAAAATGTTACTGATTCGTCTTATTTTCCAGTTCCTTTCTCTGATCATTAATCTCTTGTACTTTAGATCGCCCAAATAAAATGACAATAAAAACGACGGTAGAACCAGCTGCATACCTGAAAAAAATTATTTAGAATTTCTGGAAAATAAAGATTTATGACTTAATTTTTGCTACAGTGAAGGAAAACTGTAACATATACATAATATGCTGATGATAAAAAGACTCAAAAGTTTGATGATTGAACATATTTCACTGTCAATATTTAGCAGAAATGAGGAAGTGAAAAGATCTGTTTTCTTGAATTTAAAATAAAACAAACGTGTTCATTTTTGCAGAAGACTTTCTGCTACTTACAAAAAAAATAAAATAGTGAAATTATGAGAATAACATAATAAAATTATGAATAAAGAGAATAATGTTGAAATAAAACAAGAATAGTCACAAAATTACGACAATAATAAAGATAATAAAGTCGCATTAGTATGAAAATAAAGTGATAAAATTAAGAGTTTAAAGTTGAAATAATACCGGAATAAAGCTGCAGTATTATGAGAATAAAGTGATAAAATTATGACGATAAAGTCATGATTTTACGAAAATAAAATTGTATTATTATGAAAACAAATCATAATATTAAGAGAATAACGTAATAAAGTTACAATTAAAGTTATTTTACAAGAATAAAGTTGTAATATTACAAAAATAGTCATATTACAAGAAGTAAAATAAATATGAGAATAAAGCTGCATTACGAAAATAAGGTCAGAATATTACAACTTTATTGTCATAATTTTATTCATCCATTTCTTATTATGGCCCTAATACTTTCGTATAAAACAGATTTCCTCTGAACTGGAAGACTTGCGTCTTTTCCAGCTACTTTTCTTTTCGACTCGATATTTACTGCTGCTCTACCTTCAGTCTGCGTTCTCTGCATTTTATCTTTTCTTTGTTTTATCATCTGGAAAGTTAATTGTTTGCTTTCGCATGAGGAGTCAGACTTGAACAATAAAAACAGGAAACAACAAACCTTGAAGAAAAAGTGAACATGGAAATATTTTGTCCACAGGTGAAATCGTGTCTCCAAACACAGAAAACCAAAAACAAAAGTACGTATTTTACTAAAACCGTCAAACTAGAGGTAACTGAGAATATTAAACTATAGGAGGATGATAATCTGATAATCATAAACAATGATAGACAGAATTGGAAACCAGGTTTGGTGATAATGAAATAAGAGCAAATATGTTATAAAGATGCGGAACTAACAGATCTGGTTTTCAAACATTTATGCACAACAAATTCAGGATTTCCAGATGTTTGCATCAGGATGTCACTTAAGACTCAGGAGAACAGTTTTGGTTTTTGAATCTCCATGAAGACCTAAACAAAACACATAAAAAGAATAAATGGTTAGCTCAGCAGAGATAAAGGTTAAAGGTTACCTATTCAACAGGTAAACACATCACCTGTGATCAGAGCGACCTTTCCACCAAAGGAAGAACATTTTGCAGACGTAACAATCTCACTTTTAGGATTTCAAATGTTCTCAGCAGGGAGATCTTGACTCAAACTAGAGAACTAAAACCTCTCATTTACTAATAAAAGGTTATTTTGTATCCTTTTGTGCATGTGTTGCATAATAAAAAAACAAATTCTCTTCTTCTATTCAAACAGTAGGAGAAAATCTATTTTGTAAAATCAGAGGATGAGTCTCCATGAAGGGTTTTTCTCTGTGAAGTTTGACCTGAATCACAGTTTATGAACCACCTGATCCAGCTCTTTACCAACCAGCCACCCCTGAAACTAGATTCCCTCCTCCATCACGCCTCAGGGAGCAGCTTAATTAAAGACCTGGTTAGAGCTGGGGCCTCCCATCACCTTATTCCTCCTGCACACACAGCCATGGCAAACAAGCAAATCCCCTAATGGACCTTGTCCTGACCCAGTACACCAAGTGTCAGTACAGACGCTGCAAACAGGTTGTTTTTAATGACTGATTGACTGAAAACTAGGAAGGATTAAATATTGTGAAGACTGGGGCTGATGATTGACACAGGTTTACTGAAATTTACCCCAAGTCCAGTTTGAATGGGCTGTATTTGGTTTTGTCCCATCAATGCAGTGGTGTCCAAAAGAAGGAGCCAGGGGGGCCATGGCCCCGTCTTTAAAAATGTTGGCCACCGCACTGGTCCCCCCCGGAAAACCAAGTTTGGGTCAAAGAAAGTTAATAGAAATTCTTAATCTACTTATAAAATGAATTAAACTTATAAAATGTAATTACTATAACTCTATATACAAAATATTTATTCACTTTTAAAATAAAAAAATATATATTTATAAATATCTTTAAATATTTTATTGAATAAAAAAAACAAGCATAAAGAAAAGGAAAAGGAAAATATATACATTTCCTGATGAAAATGAATATGTAAGGAAAGGAGAAACAACATTTTTAATTATGTCAGTTTTGGTCCTCCATACTTTTTTTAGCTGTGCCCTCCTAAAACTTTTACTGGCCGGGTCTTGCCACCCTAAAATCTACAGATTTCCAAGTTTAGCTGAAGGTTATTCTTATCTTTGGCAAAAAATATAAATAAATCAAAATGGACAGGAAACAACAACACTGCATCTCTGTGGAATGAAATAGTCAAACCATAATGTTCCTTTTACTCTTAGCATCACCAACTGGAAATAATGCACTGTTTTTTTTTCATTTTCAACATATTTAAGAGTTGAAGATAAACTAAATGAAGAGATTTGAACACATTTTTCAGGTCCGTAACATTTATTCAGTTGTTTTGCTTCGTAAAAACAAATATTTAAAGCTTTACAAATACTGGCACCTCAGACCTTGTGCAAACAATCAGCGTCCTTGAGCTGCTTCCTGAATAGCATAAAAAATTTTTAAAATTTCCAAATAGAAGAGGAAAGAGAAGAAAAACAGCGCGTTGTTATCCTCCATTTTCAACAGAAATTGGAAAATGAAGGTTTGAATGAAAAGCAGATGCCAAAGTGCATTCCAGAAGAAAAGAAAAAGCAGAAGAGGAAACTAGAATCAAAAATATGTACAGCACTGTTTAGATGTGAAAAGCAGAAACACATTTCACGTGGCTGGTGATGCCCGTTTCCCTCTGCAGACACTCGAACAAAACGTCAAAACTAAGCACTGCTTGCATTTTGAGAATTGTTACAACTGCTAACATAAGGTGATGAGAAAAAAATGTAGGTCTGAGTGTGAAGATGGACAAATGAATGCTGACCATTCATCCTCTGCTCGCCCAAACCTTTGAATCTGTTTTACATCCAGGAGTTCATAGGGGCAGTTTTCTGTTTATTTTAGTGATAAAATTAAAAGCAAAATAATACACAATGATGTGATTTGGCAGTACACAGAAAAAAACTGCTTTGATTTGATTGATAAAATAATTTTTAAGAACACAACTGTTGTAGAAAGTTATATTTATGTAACGTAGAGTCTAGATCAGTGGTTCTTAACCTTTCTTGAGGTACCGAACCCCCAGTTTCATATGCGCATTCACCAAACCCTTCTTATCCCCCCCCCCCTCCCCGACACACAAAATATTCTGTAAATATTTGGTATTCTGATTTAGTAATGTAATTATATTAGCTGTGTTACCACCCCACGCCACTAGAGGCAGTAGCAACCCTGAAAAGAGCAGATTTAGACTATAGAATCTGGTAAAAACTGTGAGTTTTGCTGAAGTAATTAAAGACACAAGCTCAAATCCATGCTGAGAGTAGAACTCCTTCAATCAGGGCTCCTCCGCAGCTCTGATTGGCTCAGCAATGTAACGTGATCCTCTGCAGCAAGTGATGGCAAAGCGGGGCGTCATCACGACTTTACACAAGTGTGTCTTTACCTCCGCGGCAGAGGCTCCGCCGAACCCCTGAGACCGACTCACCGAACCCCTGGGGTTCGATCGAACCCAGGTTAAGAACGACTGGTCTAGTGGAACAGATAAAAAAATATCTGGGGCTGGATTCGGCCCCTGAGCCTTGAGTTTGGAACAGGTTATACATCATCTCCACTTGGTTGCCAGTCTGTACTCATGAAAATGTCTTAACTCACTTGAAATAAGGCACATTTAAAATTACAAGTAACTTTTTAAGCAAGAAGTTTGTTTTAAATCAATAATTCCTTCTTATTGATGAAAAAGTTCTAGTTCTACTGGCAGATTATTTTATCTGCAACATGGAAAAAATGTCTTGTTATATAGCTGCTTGTTGAAATAAACTACTTTTAAAATGGTACACTTGAAATAAGACAAAACTACGATATTTTTGCTAAACGCTAGACCAAAAGTACTTGGTAAGATGTTGTGTTTTTTGCAGTGTACTGCATGTGAATGTTATTTATTATTTGACTTGCACAGGAGCTGAAAGCTTCCTGACGTTTTTGCTGCACTCGTGAACCAAATAGCTCGTGTCTGTGCACTACGCCGTCAGAAATTCACTTAACATTTAGCATTTATGGCATTTCTCATCTCGCTTGCATGTGATGTTGCTCATTCACCCCAAACAGGACTTCCAGAAAGCCCACATTAAAACAAGTCGGCTCATCATTTGTCACAGGGCCCAGGGGTAATGAACAGGGTGAATTGGATGTACTCTCTAATTATGGAAAGGACAAAAAGCCAGTCAGAGTCCCGCGTCAAGGTCCCCCTGCAGCGCCGCAGCGGAGGAAAGCTTTCACTCATAAATCAGAGAGAGGGTCAGGATCTGCAGCCAATTATAGAAAACAAGAAAGGAATCAAACCTGGGATTAACAGTAACGTTGCAAGAGCTTCATGCATGTTAAAGAAACTGATCAGCATCCCCCACCATGAGCAGCCTCATCATCATGATCGAGCCGGCCCTGACAATACGCCCGGAGCGCCCTAACCTTGGTGCTACAAGGGGCCATTATGATCGATCAGCATGCTCCAGAGGCCGCCCGCCTGCCGGGCTGCTTACATTTTAAGTCTGTGGGTCTGTTCGTGGCCTGATGGTCACGGTAAGGTTACGCTGAGCCGGGCCGCCCACACAGCGCGATCTGTTGCATACCCACACTAGGACTTGCTCCAGGAATGACCCGAGTTAAAGTTCACACAAACCGGTTGTTTTGAGATTCAGTCCACATTTATTGAACTTCTTTTTTTTTCCCATTTCGATTCTGTGGGTGTCGAGGAGCAGGATTACAAGGGCAGACTTAATCAGTCCAGGAGCTGTACGCTGCAAGAACACAAAATCTTGCAAAGAGTTTTTCCATAATTACTAGTGCAAATATTTTTCTACACTTGAATTAAGACAAAAATTATTTAAAAGTAATTGTTTTTAGCAAGATATAAGAGCTTGTTTTAAGTCAATAATTCTTGAATATTGATTTAAAACATGAAAACATGTCTTGTTACAAGTTAATCTGCCAGAGTAACTAGTACGTCTTAAAAATCAACATTTACGAATTGTTTACTTAAAACAAGCTTCTATATCTTTCTGAAAAGCTACTTTTATGTTACTTTGTCTTATTTCAAGTGCACTACAATAAGATGATTAAGTCAACATTTAAAATAAGAACAACACAGTAACTAGTAAGGTGCCATGAGGAACTCCACAATCAATTATTGGTGCCGCAGATGAAGAGCATTCATTCATGTGGAATGAGAAACTTAAAAATACAATCTGATAATTGATGTAAAGAAAACTGGACATCCATGTTTCTAACTTCCAACCAAAGTTTCTGAAAATGGTCACATGACTATGATAGACAATCATGACGTCATTTCATTTGGATCTTTGGATTCCATCAAATCCATTTTTCGCTCTGCTATGATCCAGGGACGCTTTGACCAAACTGTTAATGTTTTATTTGCTCACTGTCTGTCAGTCATTAATGTTTTGCAGAATCAAAACCGCATAACAACACTGCAAAAACACAAAATCTTACCAAGAATATTTGGTCTAGTTTCTAATGCAAACACCTTAGTGCACTAGAAATAAGACAAAACTAACTTACAAGTAACTTCAGCAAGAAATAGGAGCTTGATCTAAGTTAATCCCTTACTGTTGAAGAGAAAGAACCAGATAATTTACCTTATAACATTGGAAAAATGTCTCATTATAAGGGAAATAATCTGCCAATGGAACAAGTACTTTTTCATCAATATTAAAGGATTATTGACATAAAACTAGCTCATATCTTCCTGAAGTTCCTTGTAAGTTAGTTTCTGTCTTATTTTAAGTGAGCTAATTTTGCACTAGAAAATAAACATACTTTTTAAGATTTAGCGTTTTTGTAATGAACTACTGTGGATATTTACATTCCAAACTTAAATCATTGCGGTTTTTAATCTTTTAATACCATAACTGTGTACATTTTTGTTTTGTTCATGTTTTTCATTATTTTGTACAATCTGTTCCATTTGTTCTTTTTTCATCCTTTCTTTATATTCACTATTATGTTTGTTTTTTTTTTTAGTTAAATGAATTGTTTCCACACTGTGATGCTTTGAAAACCCATTTCTGCTGTTATTTCCTCCCATTTTTTAACTCGGCTCGGATGAAGAGCGGCACTTCTCCTATTTTCTGATTTCCCAAAAAGAAAAATCCCTGCATAATGCAGCGCTTCTTAAAATATTGCAACCATTAATGCGTTCACCCACCTCTCCAGCTAATGGAAACTCAAATTTAGCCCCTCTCACAAAAAGCACCATTGTCATTTGAATCTTTGCAAAGAGACGTGCTGAAATCCGAAGGAAATTTGTCCTTGATGCTTGGTTACGGTTTGTGTCAAAGGTAATTTCCAATTTCTCTCCATCCTGAATTACCCTCTAACAGAACAACCTGCTGTCTGTCCAAAGCAGAAGATTGAGGGTCGGGCTCCGTCCTCTCCAGCTCCACTCGCTGGTAATTACTGGCCGCGGTTCAGAGGGCTGTCTCTCTTTTTTTGGCTTACGACTAGTTTGGCTGCAGGAGTAACAGCTAATTAACTTCCTGAGTATTGTTGTTTATCTGACTTTATGATCTGACTCCGTGCCAGTTTGTCTCTGTCTCAGAGAGCGGCCTGGATCCCCCTGACATTAAACGCACCACATGGTGTGGCTGTATGCTCGGAGCCGGAGGGTTGGCAGCGTGCCGCGGCTCCTGCTTCACCGGGCTAATGTAAATGCTCCGTCTCATCATCGGGGTCCACAGGGAGCAACTCACATCCGGCCCCGACATGCTCACTCTAGCAGGGGGGAAATAAAGCATGGCCAGATGCTGGGAACAGCCTCATGGGTGAAGAGGGAGCTACTGGAGGTCAGGACTGAAGGACTGAAGAATACCAAAGTCATTTATTATTCTGTGCAGGACAACAGAAGCTGGGTTTACAGTTTTAAGAGTTGCTACTTCTTCCAGGAATGTTTTGTCACTCGCAGCTTTATTCTTGGGAAAATGAGTTACTTCTCAGTCTGAGCCAAACTGTAACATCAAGGCCAACTCTGGCCTAGTCAAAGTCTGACTGTGTCTTATCAAATTTACTATTATCAATGTGATGGTTCTTTAATTAAAATAATTGTAAGCTAATAATTCAATAATAAGGACATATACTCAAAAAACTGCCATTTACAGAAAGAAACAACTCTCAGAGAGTATTTTTAAAAATTAATTATATATATTTTTCTCTTACCTGCACCACTTTTATATATACTGCTCAAAAAAATAAAGGAAACACTTAAACAACACAATATAACTCCAAGTAAATCAAACTTCTGTGAAATCAAACTGTCCACTTAGGAAGCAACACTGATTGACCCGACGAGGGTCAACCCGTTGTCAAGAAAACTTTCTCTTTCCTCGTTGATCGATCTAGTTCATTCTGTACTCGTTCACCAGCGAGTAAGCGGAGGAAAAAAAACCCTCATCGTTAGACCAGGTGATGGCATTATATTGAGACGAATCCATTGCTAATTAAAACTAATAATAAAAATATTGAAAAGAGCACTCTTTACAAACTAAAATACAGTTTAGTGAGAGCCAGCTGTCAACGGAAAATCAACGTCTGACTCCATAACAACCAGCGGCCAATCAGCTGCTGGTTCTGAGCAGAACCGCTAGGCCGGCCCGATTAGAACCACAGCTCTTGTGGTTCCAAGGGGCCGGGTGGAACCGGTCGGAAGTTCTAATACAAACACGGTCGAAAACGTTCCGTTCCGTACCGTTCCCTGCAGTGCGAAAACGCCTTTAGTTTCACCTGGTTCAAATTCTGTACATGTGACGTCACACTTCCGGGAATTTAGAAACCGACAGCCGCTTCAAAGGTATCCGTTAACTGTCATGACAGTTGCTATGACAACAATAAACAAGCCACAAGCTTAGAACTAGCTCTCGCCTTGTTCCTATCTACTTATAAACAATGTAAGTACATTGCAACTATTACTAGATTACAATTTTTGAGTTCTCTACCTACCTTTGTGTAACACTAACATAAATATCAGATATATTTACTGTGTTACTGCCGAACTAGCAAAATTAGCGCTAATGTATTTGAAAGCTAAGTCGGACATGAAGCCTAGTAGTATATGTTGTTACATGTACTTACTCTGCCAGTCACTAGAAGCTTATTATTCACGTGAACAGTTCGTAGTTCCTTTACAAATCCGCTTAAACGTATCTGATCTTTTCATGACAGTCTGAACAACACGGGTCGGATTCTTTTCGAATGAGACCCAGGAAACTTGCATGTCCGATACTTACCCGATTCAAATGCGACCTACCGTCCAGGTCGCGTTCATCCGAATTGAACGTCACTGATACTCGACAAATTCTGCGCCCTGATCCGCGCAGGCGGGAAGAATAACACAACCATGACGGACTATAATGAGAGTTAAGCTGTTAATATGCTGCTCCGGTCGGACAACAACTTCAAATATGTAAGCTAAGCTCCACCGTTAGCCTCCATGTTTACTTCCGCAAACACAGAGCACTTCTTCTTTTGGCAAAACACTGAGAACGCTGACGTTATTGCGCCATCTACTGCGCATGCGGGACACTTTCATGTCGTTTGCCCGCATGCAGGTCGCATTTATTTGGAAGTGTGAACGGCCCCGACAAAAACAAATCCGATTTGACAAAAAAAAAAAATCGGAATCGAGTTACTTCAATTGGGTTACTGCAGTGTGAACGCAGGAGGAGGCAGATTGTTCACATCGTCTGACATGTTTCCATTCTCTGTCTCATACGGACCGATGCCAACAGCAGATATTTTGTTGATATATATTTATCTTGAACATTGGTTAAGAGTTTATATCCTTTCTTTTTGTTGTAGTTCATCTGTTAGGCTTCGCTGCGCTTCTTTAACAAGATGGCGGTTCACTTCCGGTTTAGAATTTTGCAAACAATGTATTAATTGGAACAAATAATAATAGCCCTGCATTGTGTTGATGTTAAGTGGATCAGAAAGGGTTTATTTTAGTACTTATTTTGTATTTATTTATCTGTAGATGCATTCTTTGCTACAAATGATCAAGCATTTGCTGAATAAATGCAATGTTTTTGTATTTTAGACAATATAGTGTATTTTCTTGTTAAGAAATAGGAACTTAATTGTTTGTTTCTATGCATTTTTTAGCATATTTTAATATTGCATAAAATAAGCTTACTTGGTAAGTAAAAAATAAGCAGAATGTTCTGCTTTTTTTCCTGATTAATTGATAGAATCACCAACTGCTATAATAACCTGTAATAGCTGCAGCATTAATTATGATCCTGTTGTGTGACCTTAAACAAGCTGTTCATGTTCAGAAATCCTCTGATGTAGTTGAATTAAAATAATTTTGCAAGGAAGAATGGACAAAAATAAACTTATTACCAGTCCAAGCACTGGATCCCAGTTAAAGCCACCACATAAAAAAGCAGCAAATACTTTCTCATGCAGGGTAAGGTTGATAAAAATAGTTATTTTCCCTTAAAAAATAAAATCTTTATTTGAAAACCGCATTTTGCATTTACTCAGTTTATCTAGCCCAAACAAAACTGGACAGAGGAAATATCTATGGAGGGAAATACTTTTTCACAGAACTGAATCTGCAAAGACAGCTGGACGTCTTCTGGGTGCAGAGGGATGCAAAACCTTTCATCATATGCAGCCTTTTTCCCTTTGAGCACGTGTTGCTGTGCGACATGTGATTACTGTGTTATGCTTAGGAACCTCCTGAGAACAACGCTGGAATGAGAAACCTCCAAAGACACCAGAAAGTCTCAGAGGATTGAATCTGGTCTGTTTGTGAGGCAGGAAAGGCGGCCATGTTGAAACAGAAAATACACATGTGAGGCTGGGATGCATTTCCTTCTTTGCTAAAAAGCCTCTGTCACCATCTGCATGTTTCTGGCAACGTTAATGGATTTTGAAGATTCATCTCGTCATTTCTCCTGAAAAGGTTGCAGAAGCAACCCTTTTAAGGCAGTTACATTAAAATGTCTTCTTTGACAATATCTTTTACTCTGGTTAGATGTTTTTGTAACCTGCAAACCCTTATAACTCGTTCAAAAAGGTTCAAAGTACTGAATAACAAAATACAAAAAGCAGCAGGCATTCCTTAGATGTGTGGAAACAGAAGGACTCATAAGTATCATCACTGAAAATAATTAGATGACTGAACAAAGTAAACAAATTAAAAACATATTCAGCAAAATACAAACACAGCAGAATCTACAAAAGGTAACTGAAAACGCTAAAGGTTTGAAACACAGGCTGTGTGTGTCAGAATGTGTCCTTTGGACTTTCCTTTGGATTTCTATGAGAGCAGGCGTTTTATATCTATCTTTTCAGAAAGATAGGAGCTTGTTTTAAGTTAATTTCTTAATATTGATTAAAAAGTACTAGTTCTACTGCCACATTATTTCACTTATTGCAAGACATTTTCCCCAGGCTGGAAGTTGGAAATGTCTTAATTAGCTTTAAAAAGTTCTATAGTATTAATTTATCTGTATTTTATTTTGAAAGAGAATTTTGAGATATTAGTGCATTGTGGGTAGCAGAGGCAGTTGCAGTTTGGAATGAATACCTGTTCAGAGAGAGAAAGCCTGTTAATGTATGAACTCCACCTCCTGTGTTCTTACACCTCCGAAAACAACGGCTGTAAGTTCAATCTATGTTCTGTTTGGTGTTAGATGTCTTGTTAGTTTATTTTGAGATTGTTTTCCAAATGTGTTTATTCTAGAAAAGCCATAGCCTGATAGTTTTTGTTTACATAGCAACGGTTGCTACGTGACTGTTTCTTAACTGCAGCTCAGGTTAATTCTATTCAGACACTACAAGTTTATTCTGTGTATTTAGAGCTGATGCATAGTTAATTTTTTCTATTTCTTATAGTTTCACTCAACCTGTCATTGAGCTTTTCCACACCACTGCTCAAAGTTGTAAGTGTCAAGAAAACGTAATAAAGGAGCAAGACGCTCAGCTTCCTGGCTCATGAAATTGAGTTTGGCTTGCTGTTGATCTACGTTAACATACACAGAGTATCTAACACGTAGTGATAACAGTACACTGTAACTGAAATAACTTACCAGGGGAACTGATACTTTTACACCAATATTAAGTAAGTATTTCATTAAAAGAAGCTCCTTTGTCTTATTGAAAAATTACTTGCAAGTTAGTTTGATCTTATTTAAGATATTTGCACTAGAAACTAGACCAAGAATACTTGGTAAGATTTTGTGTTTTTGCAGAGCAGCCAAGTTTTGTCCACTGTAATAAATCTCTGGTTGTTTGTGTAGACAGTCGGTGTGTTTGGGGTTTGAAAGCATAATCAAACTAACGCGGACAAAAGCGAAATCTGGTCCACCTAAAAACCTTGTTTCCGGTGCTGTTGAAGTGAACTCTGGTGCGGTTTGAATAAATATGTGAATGCAAGTGGTCTGGAGACTCCTCCAAAAGCAGGAAGCAAACTATAGCAGAGGGCATCTTGGGTAAATACAACCAAAACAAACGCGCTAGCACTAGAGGGAGAAATGCCTCTTGGTCTTTCACCAAAGACACTGCTCCACTTTCTTTTTATTTACATTTTGTGAAGAAGGAAGCTCCACCTAATGTTTTCTTCAGAGGTTTTCATGTCCTTTTCCTCAGTGATTCTTGTTGCAGCGCCACCACAGGTGAGGAGGGGAACAGGTTTTTCAAAGAGTTCGGATGTTTGACATCCTTATAGTTAGAATTGATGTTACAACAATGAATGCTGGGCTTTCCAAATGCCAACCAAGAGTGTGTCAAGTAGCAAACTATATTTCAGCTTCCCAAGCTACTTTCATTTAAAACATTTTAGCTATGCTTTGTGAATGGGTGAATTTTTAATTAATACTTTTGGGTTATGTTCCACAGAAAGATCAGCAAATACTGAACTGTGAATATGTCACTTTTATATCCAAAGTGACATAAAAGTTTCCATTTGTGTCACTTTTGAAAGCGACATAAATAGACCAAGATCTGTTGAATCATGGGGCGTACTTAATTTTCTATTCTGGATTCATCTTTGTTTAATAAATAATGATACTGTGGAATAAATACATTTATCGTTGCCCCAAATCTGATTTAAATTTGGACAAAAAGGTAAAAACGACTTTTTCTCAGTGTGAGTTTACTTTCAGATTTGCTTCTAAAAGAGACAACTGCACTTATGCTAATTTGAAGCTTTTTTGATTAGATAATTTATAGAAGTTTATTCTCCAAATGTTTCACAATAACTAGAGTTTATTTTTTAGAACCTGGATCCAGTAACAGAGCGATCTTCAGCCTCCTTCAGTGCAGCTGACGCTTCCTGGCAGCGAATTTGACGGAGCAGTCAGTCACATTGTTCAGCTGTCACACACTCCAGGACGTCGTCGGCACAAAACTGAAAATGTATGAAGGATGCATAAAGAAAAACTGTGGCTAATGCATCTGCAGGAAAAAGCTTGAGAATGGCTTGATGGACTGAGACGAGCCACGGCAGACTTTTCAGGAAACAGCTCAATTTTACCCAGGCAGGCTGGAGCTGATGGGGGGTGTAAAGTTTGATTACAATCACGGCTGCTGACAAGATGCGAGGAGATGGACGTAAACAAGGACATTAAACTGAAACATTATTGAGCTTGTGGCTGTATGTTACACAGCCTTCGTTTAAGTTCCTGCTATACTTCTGCTACTTAAGTGGTTTAATGACTGTACGGAAAGTCTCAGGAGAAAGCCATGCATGACAACAGAGATTTATTTCGTCAGAGCTGCAGCTGCAATTAGTCACAGCTGAATGTTTTCTGTTCCCTCAGATAATCTCGAAATCGTTGACATTTAGTGTCAGCTCCCGTACATTTTCCTCCGAGTGTTTGGAGAAAGCGAAGGCAGGAGCCGGAGCCACCGGAGGGAGGAGGAAGGTAGGCGTAATCAGTCTAAACACCAGCTAATTAGTGCAGCGCTCGTATTTTTTTTGTCAGGTGGGTGTAAGAACGAGGCAACTGAAGTGAAGTCAACAACCAAAGCAGCTACATGGAGGTATGGTTGGAGGCTTTATGAAACCTGTAAGAAATTAATTATAAAAATGACACACTGCTTTATTTTTCACACCTTTTCCAATTTATGCATGATGTGAACTGTTAGCTTGCAGAGAAGACATAAATAGATCAAGATCTGCAACACCTCAAAGCATTATTTTTAAATACTTTATTCCCCCTGACTACCTAAATTAATATCAGACTAAACTTTTCCTGTTTGAATTCAGTCAGGAGGTCAAAATGATTTCCACGCTGCAAAAACACAAACTTTTACCAAGTATTTTTGGTCTAGTTTCGATTGAGAATATCTTATTACACTTGAAGCCAGGCATAATAACCCACAAGTAACTTTTCAGCACGACATAGGAGCTTTTTTAAAGTCATAATTCCTTAATATTGATGAAAAAGTTTGTTATGAGTGAAATAATCTGCCATTTGCTCAATTTGCTTCTCAACTCATAATTATCTGATCTGAGGAACTCATAGGGCCTCGGGATGTAATTCTTAGACAGTCAATTTATTCTTGTTTTATTATGAAAACAAACGTTGTTGGTGACATTATGTGAAGCTGAAGTACCAAACATGATGCTGCAGGACACTGTGAATTCCACCACAATGATTTCAGCACATTAACGTTTCACAAGAGGAGCCCATCAAACATACAAACCTCAAAGCAGCAACGCAAACTCACCTTAATTTCCTTAAGTCGTTTTCAAAAGTGAGATAGAAAGTTATGTTCTGCTATTATAACCACAGCAAATTTGGAATAAAATGGTGGAAACTTTCTAGCTTGACAACATCATCCCAGCTGTGAAGTACAGGGTTGGATCCATTGTGCTTTTTGTGCTGCAGGAGAGACTAGCATTATTCACAAAACAAACAGCAAATAGGAAGAAACATCAACCAAAAAGTTAAAGTCTGGGATTACGTTGATCTCCCAAATGGACAATGGCACAATGCATAAAGCCAAATTAGTTAGAAAATGGGCTAAAGTTACCAAAGTCAAATGTTTTGGTGTCACATAAAAATATCCACACTGGTTCTGTCAGAAAAATATTGCAACAAGCTTGTGGGCGTTTCCGTTTCAGGCAATTTTAACAAAAACTACAAAACTGTATGTCATTTTGG
The DNA here is from genome assembly GCF_904066995.2 of Poecilia reticulata. Classification (NCBI taxonomy): domain Eukaryota; kingdom Metazoa; phylum Chordata; class Actinopteri; order Cyprinodontiformes; family Poeciliidae; genus Poecilia; species Poecilia reticulata. The sequence goes on from NC_088846.1 coordinate 24,514,368, forward strand.
CATTTATTAATTTTGGTAATCCTAATTAATCTAAACCAGGAAACGTTTAGTCTGATTTAATGCTACAAAATGAGGGGGGAGAAAGGTTTTGTGCCATTTTACTCAGTTAATGTAAAAATCTGGTTACAGTTCAAGGAGTTTTTCAGTGTTGAAATCAGTTAAATGCACCAATTAACAAAATATAAAAATCAGGCAAAATCCCCCAAAACAAGACACGCATGTCTTGAACAGCACTGATGAAATATGCAAATGACTCAAAGCTGCAGAGAAAACAAACACAGCTGGAGACGAGCGCCCAGTGGAAGGTGATTTGTTACGCCGAGCTTTGACTTGATGTTTGTCAGACAAACCCGACTAATTGGCTGTCAACAAAGCACCAAGACGGTCGTTAATGCAACACGTCAGGAAAACAGGAAGTGATGACAGAGGAGTTCAGTAAAAATGAGATGTCAGAAACATGGATAATTAGATTTAATGATTTATCAAAAACAGCTCTCAGCCTCACTAAATTTACTAAGCGTACCAAATTTATGTGATGCGAATATTGAAACGCTAGAAAACTTTCCTTTTTAATAAAGTTTTCTAAAATCTGTCAACCAGAGGAAGCACAATATTATTTGTATTTGGACTGTCTGTAAATAGTTTTAGGACATTAATTAGTCTGATAAAGATAAAATAAACTTGGCAGAAATGTAATATGCTTAAAGTATGGGGGAAGTTTTTATTTTATTTTATTAAAAATACCACCAGATCTCAGTTTAACAGAAAACCTTTTGGATGGTGGAACGGGAGATTGGCATCATGGATGTGCAGCCGACAAATCTGCAGCAACTGCGTGATGCTAACATGTCGATATGAAGCAGACTCTCTGAGGAATGTTAGCTTGTTGAATTTCTGCCTCAAAGGATTAAGGCAGTTCTGAAGGCAAAGGGGGTCCAACCTGGTAAGGTGTACCTAATAAAGTGGCTGGTGAGTGTCCTTTAATATGCAATAATATGGTGAGTAGAAACCGTCTTAGCTCTAACACAGAAGCTAATATCTAGACTTCCTTATTTCCACTATTGGGGGCACAAAAGCCAGCCAATACCAAGCCAAGTAGCATTGAGCCTATTTATTTCTGCCACCAAGCTGCGTTTTCTTTAGAGTATCTGACAGAAAAATCTTTCAACAGGCAAATTTCTCATTAATAATTTGGAATTACGTTCCACAAAAATCCTCAAATTGTTGAATCTGTGAAAACTGAACAGCCTGTACATAGCAGAGTTTCCATGTATAGACATAAACTGTGCAGGGAAATGCTTTTTTTAAGGCATTATAGGCCACAATGTCTTTACAACAACAAAAAACCTTAAAAGAAAAGCTTCTGTGCGTAAAAATGTAAATGTACCTAATTTTGAGTCTTGGTGATGTGAGCATTACCAGCCACCCCAGCCTGATTGCATTTTAGTCTGGGGTGTTTGAACGGCTTCCCAAGCCATTCAGGCATTAAAGAATTTTTATGAGGCTGTTAAACAAAACGAGCTCCATTCAAATATTTTCAAAGGCAGAGCAGAAAAAGCTAATATTTGTACAGTTAGGACCTTCCACCTCTCTTTCTTCCCCTCATCTCTCATGTTTCGCCGTTTTTCTTCCACAGCGTCCCTGAGCTACAGTAATTGTATGTTCCGCAGCACCATCTGGCCCTGGAGGGAACGTTTCTCTTGCTAACATGTTTCAGAGGTCAAACGCTCAGCATGAACAAATTTGCACACATTGCGTCCATCCCGATCGTCTCATTGTCCTTGTACAATTTCATCTGCGGATGCAACAGAAAATCCTAAAATGCACGAGCTGCTGGGAGAGGAGGAAGAGGCGAGTATGGATTCAGATTTAAGTGAGTTTAATCGGTGTAAGACCGAGTTCACACTGCAGCCCGAAGTGACTCCATTCATATTTTTATTAGTTTTGCCTTGATGTGACCCGTTTCCGATCTTTTCATGACAGTCTAAACAACACAGGTTGGGTTATTTTCCAATGCGACCCAGGCCACTTGGGTATCCGATTCACATGCAACCATAACGTCCAGGTCGCGTTCATCCGAATTGAGCGTCACTGATACTCGACAAACGTCACTATTCTGCTTCCTGATACTCGCAAGTGGAAAGAAAAACAACAACCATGACGGACTATAACGAGGATTAAGTTGTTAATATATTGGCTCCGATCGACAACAACTTTAAAATCGTAAGCTAAGCTCCACCGTTAGCCTCCATGTTTACTTCCGCAAACACTGAGCTGCTCTTCTTCTTCTTTTTATGGCGGTTGGCAAAGCACTGAGAACGCTCTCTGTGTGACGTTATTGCGCCCCCTACTGCGCATGCGGGACACTTTCGGTCACATGCAAATCGCATATATTTGGAAGACCATGGCAAAAATAAAAATCCAATTTGATAAAAACTGGGAATTGTTTCTCTTCAGGCTGCAGTGTGAACGAAGCCTAAAGTAAAATGCCAGATTTTCGTCTTTCTTTAAAGTAAAGGGTACTAAAAAAACACTTCTCCAGCAGCTCATTAGTTCTCCCTGCATTATAAATTACATCGTGTCCATTACTCCTGCACAGCTCTGTGTATACAGCACTTTAGAGAAATGAATGGGCTCGGTAGCAACGCTCGCAGCCATTTGGTTATTAGTTAATACATCACCCATGTCACTGTACCTTCTGAGACTCTCACAAAGACAGCTGAAAACGTGTGGATCCCTGACACCTTTGGTTTATTAGCTGTCATGACCCACCGTCACTAAGCACTACCTCCATTTAAACATTTCTGCTGATTTCAAATCAATATTTTTATGACGTTCTGGGCTAGAGCCGCTTCTTCCCGCCTGAGCTGCCATAATTCTTTGTGGGAAAGATTCAGCAAGGAAAATACCTTTGAGATGTTGGCTCCACAGTGAGATGACAACACAACACAGGATTACTGCATGTTTGTCGGCTGCACATCTATGATGACCGTCTCCACAAATACACCACAACCCCGATGTGCTCTGCTGGGCTGAGATCCCAACCGTCTGAATAATCTGTCCTTTGGAGTCCATTAATCTTTTTAAAACCTGTTTATTTTCTGGAACCTTTGGCAAATTTTAAGAGGTTGACTCTTTCTTAAACATGTTTCTTTTTTATTATTTTTATGTAATTTTCATTTGCACAACTCTTTGTGGACCTTAGTTTATTTTACAGTGCTCTGTAACTTCAGGTGGTACGGTGTGGTGTGGTGTTGTACGGTAGGATGTATTTCTAATTGCTTAGGACACCGCTGGGTAAATCTAATGTGTTTTAAAGGGGACGGAGTGTTAAAATATAGAGCAGTTTGTGTTATTCTCCATCTAGATGTGCAGAATCAGAGCTCAAATAAGACAAAATACACTGAATGAAGATGACTGGAAACAAAGGATTTGCTCTTACATGAAACCTGATTGGATCCAAATCTACATTTACAAGCTATTTAATTATCTGAAGCTGTGAGTAATTATGTTTACCTTTCATATATCCAATGCTATGTTGAATTACGAAACCATCCTTCATTTCATTATTGTGATGCCACAAGGCTAAGTTCTCTGATGTACTCGTGTGTTTGAAGAGGAAAAAATAAAAATGTCCGCAGCGCTCCGATGTAAAGATATAAACAAAAATTTATTCCACAGTTTTTTGAGTAATTCTATTACAAGAGCAATAAAGTTCTTCGCTAAACTCCACAAACAAACTACGGTTGAGAAACCGTGTGGCTCTGTCGCTCCTTTTGCAGCACCTTCCCCTCTCTCTCCCATCTCCCTCGTTCTTACACGGCCCACCTCATTTGCATACAATTGCCAGGTGGCCATTTAAGCTATAAAACATACTTCTAGTAACACTTATTGACAGTAAAACATTATGAAATTAGTTACATGCAATATAATAATTCTACCTAAAAATGTGAACAAAAACACTTATAAAATTTTTAATTAAACAAATACGTTTTAACAGTAACTGAATACTTTCTACATTAACTTGGCCTCCACAATTATGTTTTACTTCCTATGAAGTAAAATATTTGGTAACTTTATTTGAAGGGGCGTGAATAAGACTGTCATGACACTGTCATAAACATGACATAACACATGTCATAAACATGACATAACACATGTCATAAACATGACATAACACATGTCATAAACATGACATAACACATGTCATAAACATGACATAACACATGTCATAAACATGACAACACATGTCATGAACATGACAACACATGTCATGAACATGACATAACACATGTCATGAACATGACAACACATGTCATGAACATGACATAACACATGTCATGAACATGATATAACTCATGTCATGAATATTTATGACTGTTGTCATAAAGCGTCATTCGGTAAATTATAACACTTTTAATACAAAGTTGACATTATTCAAAATGTCTGTTATGACAACTTGATATTAACCAATAAATCATTACTGTTTAAACTTTACCTTTAATAACATAAAGTTACCTAATTTTTAAAGTGCAATCAGTAATACTTTTATCACAAATTTATATCAGTAATGATTTCTTGGTTAATGTCAAGTTGTCATAACAAAGACATTTTGAATAATGTCAACTTTGTATTAAAAGTGTCATAATTTACCGAATGACGCTTTATGACAAGTCATAAATATTCATGAAGGCTTATTCATGTTCATGACGTGTTATATCATGTTTATGACAGTGTCATGACAGTCTTATTCACTCCCCTTCAAATAAAGTTACCAAATATTTTACTGAATTCGTCCAAATCAACATTTGTTCTGAATGTATTTCAAGATGTTTGTTCATACTTGAATGCTTCATCAGTCCTTTACGCTCTGATGCTCATTTTAGACAATCAATTATTCTTCAGTTAAATACTTATAAAAAATGCAATCTGAACAAGTAGAGGAGTGAAAAAGTGTTGGGCCTAAAAATAAACATCTGTCTCAGTATCTGAAAACCGTATCATTCAGTTTAAAGATGTTGTAACACCTAAAAATATTCCTTACTATGTAATTAAAATAGAAAAAAAGACATGGATTTTGTATAATTTGAGATGAGGCCATGTTAGTCTGTGCTGTATGCTCGGCTACTTCTTTGTTTATTTCAGGTTTTATCATAATTGACCATTTTGGGCTGAAAGTTTGAGGCTCTCTAATCGGTGGCGGATGGTGTTTGGTATGGTAGATATCATAATGTGTCAGGTGTAGCGTAGTGTGGTACAGTACTGTTTAGTGTGCTCCAGTATGGTATAGTATGTCTTGAATATTCTGAGGTTGACGTTTTAGCATCTTGGTCTCCGTCAGTCTCTGCTCCTGTGCTTCTCGGTTTTCGTTACGCAGGAACGACGAAGAGCCTGGAGGAGTTTCTGTAAAGCTGTTTGTTAATGTGATTGGACGACTCTTCAGAGGACAGGAGACTCTGCTGCTGAGGCTCAGCGCTGGCAGACAGCAGCTCACCGTTAATAAATTAAGCTGAGGTCAGAAGGGGCGCCACAGCGTCAGACGTGTTTACTTTACCTGTGCTGTGTATCATTTTGATAAATAGGAGACAACAAAACACCTGGGATCCTCTGAGGCTCTGCATGCAGAGATTAGTCTAAAAACAAGCCACGTATAATAAGGAGATGCTTAATTCCCTTTTCTTTTTAATTGCCCAGTCAGAGAAAAAAAAAAAACCCACCTTGATCTAATTCAGCAAACCGGTTGTCACTGGAGAAGTAGAGCAGGAATGAATATGACTTAAACCTGATTGATGCTAAAGGCGACTCATCATCGCAACAAACCAACAAACGGAGTAAAAGAATCACTGGTTCATTTTCATCCGCGTGACAAAATGCAGCTGAGAAAAATGTAGCCAGACTTTCACTTCATTAGAACTAAACTTTGATAACAAACTAGTTTAACTTTGAACATTAAGTCACAAAGCAACTTTACAGGAATGACATTTGGTTTAGTGTCATGTGAGGATTTTATTGGGTTTACGATGCATTTCAGCATAAAACATAAAGTAGGGCATTATTTTAGGGTGAACGGCAATAGGAATCTGAAAAGTGTGGCATGCAAATGTATTCCAGGTCCCTTTATACTGATTGCCCTAAATGAAATGCAGTACAACCGACGACCTTCACCGTTGAACGCCTTATGCTGCATTCGTTCACACCGAACGGTTCGCACATCAAAAACGCATCAAGTTGGACGTGTTTACACGTTGAAGTCAGAGTCTTGACATTTTGCTCTGGACGCGCGTCAATATCAGCCGATGTTTTCCTTTGCCGGTCTCTGTACTGTGGTGGATGAAACTGAGAAAGTCGCACCAAAGTAATATGTAGTGAAAGCTTCTAGAAACATAACAGAGGCTCAAATGTCTTTGCTGAAAATTCTGTGTTCAGTTTCTATTGAACAAACAACAGTGACAGCTGATGGTGGCACAAAGCGTGTTGGAGCCTCTTGCATTTGTTTCTTCACTCGGTTACTTTGAACAATGGCGGATTAAATATTGAGTGACTAGATTTTATTTACTGAAATCAACAGAATGTCGCCGTCGGGGGAATAGTTTGAATTGACCAGATAATTCAGAGGTTTTGTGAGTTTCGTAAGCTGGCTGGGCGCTGATGAGGGTCACCATCAGCCCTGTTTTCGTCTCAGCTGAGCCCAGTTTGATGACCTGCTATAACCGCATCAGTGTCTGCATATCCTGGGACCAACTACAGGCCACTACGTCACATAGCAGAGGCTCTCTGATTGGTTGACGCTCTGCATTGAGTGGCAAACATTCAGATTTTCCAACAAGGGGTGCTGGTGCCTCTCCAGCGAACATTTCGGGCGAGAGGCGGCATCATCCTGGACAGGTTGCCAGTCTGTTGCAGGGCAACACAGAGACAGACAGGATACACAACCATGACAAACAACACACACACACACACACCTAGGAAGAATTGAGAGGCCAATTAACCTGACAGTCATGTTTTTGGACTGTGGGAGGAAACCGGAGTACCTGGAGAAAACCCACACATGCACATAAATAAATTTGAATAAATTATAGATTTATTCAAAATGTTTCACTCTGTTTTTTATATGTTTATATATTTCAATAGTGCATCAGACCTGTAAAAGTAATTAAATATTTTTTTGTTAAGAATTACTTACAGAGAAGTCACCAACACTCTGCACAAGGAGGGCAACCAACAAAATGTTGCTCCTAAAGAAGCTGACTGTCAGGACTGCAGGATTCAAGCATACTAATGAAACGGAAAGTTTAGGGGAAGGAAAAAGTGTGGTAGCAGAGTACCCAAAGAAAACCCACGCATGCACAGGGAGAACATGCAAACTCCATGCAGAAAGACCAGGGCCGGGAATCGAACCCAGAACCTTCTTGCTGCAAGGCAACAGCTCTACCAACTGCACCAATGTGCAGCCCCTGTCTGAACTGTATATTTATCTTAAAATTATGAATTTTTCTTTAAAACATGTTAGTTTGTGATTGTCAATGTGACAAAATGTGAACTAAATTGAAGCAGTGTGAAGAAATTGTATAAGAACACTGCAAAAACACAAAATCTTACCAAGTATTTTACCTGGTTTAAAGTGCAAATATCTAAAAATAAGACAAAACTTACTTACAAGTAACTTTTCAGCAAAATGTAGGAGCTTATCTTCAGTTACCTTAATAATTCCTTAAAATTAATTTGAAAAGTCCTGGTTCCATTTCTAATAATATGAGAAAAATGTCTTGTCAAAAGTGGAAAAATCCAGGTAAACAGGTACTTTTTCATCAATATTAAGGAATTATTGACTGAAAACAAGCTTTTAAAAGTAACTTGTAAGTTAGTTTGACATTTCAAAGATATTTGCACTCAAAAGTAGAACAAAGATACTTGGTAAGTGTGTAGTGTTTTGAAGTGAAGTGTTTATGTCACCATCCTCCAGCCTCATTTACTTGAAAAACATTTCTGCTGTCATAAATTAGAGGGATCGTATCAGCTAGTCCTTTAATTTCTCCTCTTCATATTTTATGGATTGCTGTGGCGGAAAGAACACAAACGAGTGCATCGATAATCAAGCTCCCGTTCATTTGTGCACAGCTTACATCCAAACCGCAGCTGTCGGGGAAAAGTCTGGACTCGGCACCGTCTGGGCTCCGTTTTTTAAAAATCTTAACGAGACGCCTGATGTGACGTGACAGCTGCGCCCGAGTCCCACATTCATGGAACATGAGCGCGTCACCGAGTCGGGTGTATTCTCGTTCTGCACACTCGGTTTTGACTCGAGAGGAATTTAATCGCACAAAGATTGTTTGATGGATTTCTTTAATCCCCGAAAAGAGAATAAAACACACAGAGGACAGAATTTACATCGGAAATAATAAGAACATTCACAGTGAATCTAATAAGCAGACAGCAAATGACAGACCAACAAACATATAATCACTTCTTAACAAAACACACACTTCCACAACATGCAGCGTTTTCCCCCCCGGACGGCAGGAGTGGGTTGGATGTGTTGGAAAAAAAAATAATAATAAAACAAAAACACATTCTGTGCAGCTCAAACACTCCCTGTGATACAATTCTACAAGGACACTTGACCTGAATGATTTAAAGGAAAGGAGTGCTACAATGCAAAACAAAAAGCACAAGAAAGGAGGCGACAGGAATACCGTTGAAGAGAAAGCACTTTGAGAAATTGGCAGCTGAATTCACGAAGGAGTAAAACGCTTGACAGAGAATTGAAATCAGACAATTAGTAGTTCTTTAAGGAGCGGCTCCCGAGTCCGAGGGGAGGCAGTAAACGCCTCCCAAAACAGGAGGAATGAGGAGACTAAACTCCCGTCTTTGTGCGGCTCGCTTTAATTAGAAGCCAGCAGATTTTCAATTATTTTTATTATCAAATGACCTTCAGTTTGCTTGAACACTTGTTTCTTCTTCTTCTTGCTTTTCCCCCCCTGATTTACATTTAGACAGCAGATTTAAAAAAAATAAAAAAGGTAGAAAAAAGACCCCCATCAGTTTCAGGTTAGAGGAAGGATGGATCTAAACAAGTCGAGGCTGTGAATAAAAACAGGCAAAATTGAAATGGGAAAAATGAGTTAGATTCAAAACTAAGCAGTAGAAAATCCTGATTATAAGGAGGTTAACACCTGGGTTTCAGTATATTTAATATGGTTTGGGTTGAATTCTCAAAAAAAATATAAAATGAAATATAGATATTTTAATATTTCATCATCTTCCCCTAGCTGAAGAGCCAGAGACACTCACTGTTCTTGAGTCTTAAGCTCTGGTTTTAAAATTCAGGGTTCTGGGTCTCAGCCAAACAGTTTTTAGGCAACATACTGACCCCTGCACTGTCACTGATGTATTTTTAATTGCTTAGGACACCGCTGGGTAAATCTAATGTGTTTTAAAGGGGACGGAGTGTTAAAATATAGAGCAGTTTGTGTTATTCTCCATCTAGATGTGCAGAATCAGAGCTCAAATAAGACAAAATACACTGAATGAAGATGACTGGAAACAAAGGATTTGCTCTTGCATGAAACCTGATTGGATCCAAATCTACATTTACAAGCTATTTAAATTATATCTGAAGCTGTGAGTAATTATGTTTACCTTTTAAATATCTGATGCTATGTCAAATTATAAAACCATCCTTGATTTCATTATGTTTCTTTCTGATGAAGTAAAATATTTGATTGAATTTGTCCTGATCAACATTTGTTCTGAAAGTATTTGTTCATACTTCATTTCAGACTCAGAATTATTGTTCAGTAAATGCTTATAAAAATTAAATCTGAACAAATAGAGTAGTGAAAAAGTGTTTTGCCTAAACATATACGTATGTCTCAGTATCTGAAAGCCATATCCTCAGTTTACACATAAAAATATGCTTTATGTGTGATTAAACTAGAAAAAAACATGGATTTTGTATCATTTGAGATGTGTCCATGTTAGTTTGTGTTAGGATGCAAGACGTGGGCTGTATGCTCGGCTACTTTATTTCATGTTTACTCATCATTTGACCGTCTTGGGCTGAAAGTTTGGGGCTCTATAATCAGTCTATGTGTAACAAGGTTTTATTTTTAACAATACTGTAGATGTCAAGTTTGTCAAAATGTCTTTATTATTTGAATTCATTTTGTTTAGTCAACAAGTTGTTTCTCCAGACATTTATTGGTGTTCAGTTCTGTTGCGCTGCTCTTGGCAGTTGGTGGTTACCATAGCAACCAGTACCTGACAGCTCCTCCCCCATTTTTTCTGTTGCCGTTGGTAACGGAGGTATGTATTAGGATCAGCTCAGTGTTTTGTTAACAAATATTATATTGTAACATATATTTTATACAAATTTAATAATACATGAGTTTCATGAGTAATTTTGCTGTGTTTTATAAATGTTTTTAACTGTTATGTTAGCCATCTTTAAATTTATAACTTTTAAATGCCATTAACTGCTCACTGGGAGTTACTGCTTTGTAGTTTGTTTAGGGTTATTTATTCTATTTTATTTAATGCACAGGACTGATGGGAACCACCAACTGGATTTCCTCTTTTGTTAGAATAAATACAGTGAACCTGAATGTGTCCGTCATGAATCTACTGGAGCTGAGACAAACGAAGAAGTGTTAAATATAGTTTCCCCTAAGTAGAGGTGGGAGATATGGACTCAAAGTTTTATCACAATATTTTGTGGTATGTTATGATAATGAGAAAAGTGGCTATTTAATAACTATTACTGTATGGCTGTAACAGCATGATAGAGCAATTATAGCTCCCAAAACAAAAATACTGCTCTGAAAAATCTAATCCATGTGCAATACACTTCTTTAGGACACTAATGATCTGTATCACACAGTAACTGGATTTAATCATATTTTCAAAGATATTGATATTTACTGATGCTCTGATTGAAGAAATGGTGGGAAAAAAGCAAAATTAACAATCCCACTTATTTTTTTTTAAACATTTGAACATATCATTTGAACATATCGTGTTGACAATAAATCAGAATTCTGATCATGATAAGAAATGTATCACGATAAATGATATGATAAAGGCCCACTCAAGTTCTAAGTGGTTTTATATTTGATAGATAATTGCTAAATTAGTATTATTTCATTTAAAAAAAGTTTAAACTCCCCTACTTCAACATGTCAAAGTGAGATAATCTTCATCACTGCAGACAGAGTGTCTACATGGTGTAACATGAGGTTAAGGAATTTTGTTATATCATTTCTACAACTTGAAAAGAGCAGCAAGAAGCACAAAAGGTGAATAAAAAGAAGAAAACCGATGAGGAAGAAGTAAATTTGCCAATGACTGAAGGCAAACACAGAGGAAGGTGATTACTGAACAAAGGATCAGGCTAGGCTGATGAAGAGAGGAAACACAAAGATGAATGGTAACATAAATAAGCACAAAGAGCTAAACACCACAGTTAAATCCAGAGCATTACAACCAACCACATTACAGAAATCAGATACATTTAACTCAAAGTCCTACAAACTGTGATAGCGGCAGTCAGAGTTAGCTGGATATGACATTGTGTGGGCAGAAAGATAACGCTGAATCAGTATTTACTTAATAAATGTGTCTGTGTGGCAGCAGAATGTAAATATCTATTCAGTTCTCTGGTTAGTTGTTAACACAGCCCTGACTCTCCCTTTGAGTTTAGGAACCGTTTCACAAATAAAATGTCAGAGTTAGATGGATTCACAAACAGCTGAAGAGGAGTGAAAAGCAGCCAGAGCTCACAGAAAAACCTTCAGAAATCCTGTAGTCCACATGTGTCAAACTCAAGGCCCGCGGGCCAAATACGGCCCGCAGTAGCTTTTTATGTAGATATAAAATATTATGTTATCAATCAAATCAATGCAGGTTTTATCTGTTTACTGCCAGATTTTATCAATCAGTCCCTCCAGGTTCTTGAGAATGATCAAAATCAAAATACATACACATAATTGGGAGTTTATTGCAGATTTTTCTCAAAAACTGTCAAAATTTTTTTACTTTTACTAAACAGCTGCCTCAGCCTTAATTGATGTCAGATTACAGTCCATAGTCTAAACAGCAAGTAATAAAAGTTGCATTTACCGTCATAAATAAGAGCAAATATTTTCAAATTAGTGCCACAAACACTTGATTTTCATTATAAAAAAATCCTGGAGGGACTGAAATGATGTTCAATAATATTTAACTTTAAGAATTGATTGATATTTTAACAGTTTGTGATCAGGTTTTATCAAGACGTTCTGGCACAACCGGCCCTTTAAGAGCATTCGTGATCTTGATTTGGTCCAAAACGAAAATGAGTTGGACTCGACTGCTGTAGATGCACAAAGAGACTCTGAAGGATTACATGGAAGTGAAGCAAAGTAGAAATAATTGAGGCATCAATAACTTTGCAGACAACTGTATATAAAACTCTTTTAAAGGTTTTTAAATCTAACAAGTTTCAGAAAAGCTGTATGTATTTTTTGTCTAGTTTCAAATGAAAATATCTCAGTACACCTGTAAAAAGACAAAACTAACTTACAAGTAACTCTTGAATTTTGATTTTAAAAAATGCTACTTCCATTGTCAGATCTTTTTCAGTTATAACATGAGCAAAACATTGTTTTGAATATTTTCTAACTTGTTTTCAGAAGAGTAATTTAACAGAGTTGAAACATCTTTTATGCTGAAATAACACAGAAACCAACAGAAAATGTCAGGCTGACCTTTTTGTGCCATGCACTTTGCACAAAGCAAGATATATGATGTTAATTAGTGAATGTTAAAGGTCCTCGCTGTTTAATTTCATTTTTTATTTCGTTATCAGGTCACATTGCTACAATTTCCCTCTAATTTCTTTTGTCAAGACAAAACTTTAAGATCATTTTAAGGTAGTAAAATCTTCCCATTCTCCAAATTCAGTCCCATTTGAATTTATGTCTGTAATTGACTGATAATTCAATAAAACATATTCTTTCATGGGTTTTTGTACGTTTGCTGATCAGAAAATAAGCCACAATAAAAAAAAACTGCACACAAAATACAATAAAGGCAACTGTTATTAAAAGAAAAAAAATACAACAAAAGTCTTGGAGCAAATCTTGAACTGAAGTAATAAAAGTCCCGTTAAAGTCACATTAGATGAAGATAAAACAGCAGAACGTTCCCCACTGAGTGAAAAGCGGTTACAGTGTGTGCTGCAGTGGTAAGAGTGATGAAGAGCTGCCAGATGACGGTACAATCCCAGGCTGAGAGGGAAAATCCAGAGAAATGGTTGTTAATCTGGAAACATGCACGACTGCGAGGGCTGCACTGCAAAAACACAAAATCCTACCAAGTATTTTTGGTCTAATTTCTAGAGAAAACGTCTTAGGACATTTAAAATAAGACAAAACTAACTTGCTAATAACTTTTAGGCATCATATATGAGCTTGTTTTAAGTAAATAATTCCTTAATATTGATGAAAAAGTTCTAGTTCCACTGGCAGATTATTTTATTTACAACATGTTTCCCATGTTATACGTGACATAATCTGATCAATATGAATGAATTATTTACTTAAACAAACTTACATCTTGCTTAAAAGTTACTTGAAAGTTAGTTTTGACTTATTAGATATTTGCTAGTTTTTTTCTAGTAAGATATTTGCAATAGACCAAAAATTAGTGGTGCTGAAAAAAAAATCTGAATCAATTCAAAATGCTCAAAACTCGATTTTTAATCTGTTTCATTTTTTTTGTAAAATTATAGTTCAAAATATTTTTCGTAATAAATATATTTTCATAAAATTATTTTATTTTATGACATAGTTCATTTCATAAAATGATTTATGAAATCTCTGTAAGCAACTGTCCTTCATAAAAGGGTCTGGTTGTCGTAAAAAGAGAGAGAAAAGGGAAAACAACAAATCCTGCAAATGGAAACTAGTGAGCTTATTTATCATATGATTAACTGATTTATTGCTTGCTGTGACAGGACTATGTGTTTTAAATAAATGTATTTTCCTCTTGTCAGTCATAAAATTTAAAGAGAATCTAAAACATCTGAATTCTGCATTAAAAATCTCTTCTGAAACAAATCATGAGCCTAAAAACTGGAATTGAATCACCAGACTTTCACTTTCTCATCTCTACCAAAAGCAGTTGGTGAGATTTTGTGTTTTTTTTTTTTTTTGCAGTGCGGTTTCCCTCCGGAGCAGAACGAAGTCCTCAACTCGTTCAGGCTGCATTGTTCAGCAGAAACTCGACCCCCAGCTGCTGGTGAAGCCCAGCGGGGCGGGGCGGCGCTGGGAACGCTGACCCGGACCAACCCCCAAAAACCTTCGGTCCAGCTCAGGAATTTAAAACAGGACACTTTTACATTTTGCTGACGCAGGAATGCCACGCACCTGTAGCAACTACAAATACGCCACGATTTGCAGGTAAAACTATAATCACCATTCCAGTGAAAACTGAGCTAAAGCAAAGCTCCTCCTGAGCTTTTAGCCGCGTTAGCCTTCGTTTGCTTTATCTACTGCCAGTAGGCAGGAAGTTAATCTCTATGCATTTAGTTTCTGATAAACACTGGAATTTATTTGCCAAATTAAAACAATTACTTTAGCTTTAGCTTTGTGAGTTAAAGCTCATCTCTGCAGACTAATAAGGAGCATAAACCCACAAACAGATTAATGCATACAGCAGTTTTATGGAGCTCATCATTCGGTGCTTCTCCTGGAGAAATAAGCACAATTACTGAACGGATGAATCACTGGAGCAGCTGTGTTGTCTCTCAAGGACGGATGTTTCTAAAAGGCTGGATTTGAGTTAGAGCTTTTTAAGGTACAATACCTCTATAGCGAAATGTAACAGCTACTGACAGATTAATATGCCGAACCCCTTTATGTAACTTATAGCCGTAAATTCAACAGCTAAAACATATAATCAATAGTGGCTGTTTTACTGAGGTGTGCACAGTCTGAATGTTTGCTGTGCTATTAAACTTCATAGGGATTCCCTGCAGACAAACACGTTTGAAAACCTAGAGAAGGAATGGACTCGGCGTGGCCGATGTGGTGAAAAATGTCAGGATTTTCTACATAATAATGTCGATTTTAATACAGCTTCACGGATTATATGGGAAGGTTTAGAGCGTTTAGACCAAAAACATGCACTGGTGCCACTTTAGATCCAAATGATCTGCTGCTCAACTTAACGTTTACACTTGGTTGGGAAAATTATACAACTGTACATCTTTGAAAAGCAGAAGTAGAGCCTCCTGCACTGCCAACAAAATGCAGCAAGTGGTTTCTGGATGGTAAGTTTACATCAAAGCACTTATCTTTTCCAGTTGCCATTGTACAGTACATACAGTGGTAAAACCAGCTGACCAAATGTACTGGAGCTGAGCTTGTGTTGCTAGGCAACAGGGCTGGACTTGGCTGGGGTTGCTAGGTAACGGCGCAGTGCCTATAGAATCTGGATTTTGAAACACCAGAAAACAAACATATTGCCAAGAACTGGTAGGGTTCTTTTAAAACACTTGGACAGTTAAGACCAAATGGACATAAAACTAGCAAAAAGTGAATTTTACATAAGTTTTTGAAGGACAATTTGGATTACAGATGCTTCATAATTAATTGTAATTATTGTTTCTGTTTTTTTGTTCATTTACGTTGAATATTTAAAATGTCTTCTGGTGCTAAATGTTCATTAGAATTTAGAGTTAATTGATATTTGATCGTGTTTTCTTGCATTATTATGTCTCTAATGATTAAAAACACAACCCAAAGTTTTTTAGATTACCTCCTCAAACTGACAAATTCTGAAATATTCTGCATTTTGCAGAATATTTCTGTTTTGTTTGTTGATTTGTGAGTTTCTGTCTGCAGTATGAAAATCCTAATGCTACAAGTTCTTATACTTTAAAGTCTAATATTACCCACTTCTGTTATAAAAACAGATCAAATTCCTACAATGACTTTCTAAGCAGTGATAAAGATCATCTCCTGCGTTACGCGGTGCTGAATTTGTGTTTTTTATTGTGGCTCTGCAGGCTGTTATCTGTGGTTTAAAGGCAGCTGAAAGAAAGTCTTAAAGGAGTTTAATTACCGCGTCTGCTGAACACAACTTAACAGAACACATTTTGACTGAATGTGACTGAAGCTGCTGTTTGTTTGCGGGGAAACTCCACAGGGGTCCCTTTAACTTGAGGCACATTAACGCTGGTTTGTTTTCCAACAGGCTTTCAGCTCCATCTTAATGTTTTTATCCACGGCTGAGGAAGAAAATCCACTACATGCCTTTTTCTTTTTTAATAATCTATATCATTTGTTCGTTGAAGAGCAGATATCTCATACCTCGACCAAAACTTTATTACTGCGGTTCAATGTTTAGCTGCTTGTTTTTTTTCCTACATTTAGAGTTACGTTCACACAGGAGCCAAATGAAACCCGAATCTGATTTTTTCACAACTCCAATCTTTTCACCTGGAAAAAGATCCAATTTGTGAGACTTTAATATGTCAGATATACTAAATCAGATACGTATCTGATATGCGTCTGCAGTCACGGTTTATCCAACTTTTACGTCATCGACGTGAGACGTGAGTCACAATTCGGCACCAGAAGAAGCCAAACGCGGTAAATCCGGATGTGAACGGTGGCTGAAGCAAAAAGAGCCGACACTTCCTTCTTCTTGTTATGATCTTGTAATAATACTGTTGGCGCTGATTGCTTAACAACTTATCGATCCAAAAACGTCCATTTTTACTTCTGTAAACATTGCGCTGCAGTGAGACGTCTAAGTGGAGATAAACATCATCCCGTGTCCATTATTTAAACAAAAACAGCTGGGAAAAAATGTATATTGTGAAAGAGTTCGATATTTTTTTCACTTCTTTCAGAAAGTGAAACTCATCACAAACTTTAGTTGATTTGTCTAGATCACGTGTCAAACTTAAGGCCCGTGGGCCAAATCCGGGCCACCATAGCTTTTTATGTGACCCTCTAGATTCTTGACTAAACACTAAGTGAGCTTAAAAATATCATGTTATCAATCAAATCACTGCAGTTTTTATGTTTACTACCAAATTATATCAATCAGTCCCTCCAGTTTCTTGAGAATTATCGTGGAAATTCACGCAACGTCAACAATCACTGCACATTTTTGTGCTGATAATAGGGAGTTTATTCCAGATTTTTCTCAAAAACTGTCAAAAACTTTCTTACTTGTACTAAATAGCTGCCTCAGCCTTAATTGATGTCAGATTATAGTCCATGATTTATACAGCGAGTAATAAGAAGTCGCATTTATTGTCATAAATAAGCGCAAATATTTCCAAATTAGCACTGATTTTTATTGCAAAAAAATCACAAAATCCTGGGGGAACTGAAAAGATGTTCAATGATATTTAATTTTAAGGATTTATTCATATTTTAACAGTTTGTGAACAGGTTTTATCAATACATTCTGGCACAACTGGCCCTTTAAGAAGGGAAATGAGTTCGACTCCCCTAATTTAGAAAGTCAGGTTTGTTTGGGGAAATGTGACCACGAAATCAAACTCGGCAACCTCTGGTCCGCCCAAAAGCCTCAGTCTCGGTTCGATTAAAGTGAAGTATGGTGCCATTTGAATGCATCTGTGAACACCAAGCAGACTGGAGAACGCTCTAAAAGCAGGAAGTGGACTACAGCGCAGGGCATTCTGGGTAAATTCTACTAAAACAAACGCAAGAGTCTAACGATACAGAGAGAAATGACAAGAGAGAAATCGTACCACCACTAAAATCTGACGTCACTCCATTTTTGTTTATATTTCGTGACAAAGGAAGTTGCACTCAGTGTCGTCTTCTGAGGTTTTTGTATTTTTTACTTCAGTGGTTATTGGTGTAGCGCCCCCACAGGCGAGGAGGGGAACAGGTTTTTCAATCATTTTGATTGTTGGAGTGTGAAAGCGAGCCACAGCATCTGAAAATGTAACAAATGTTGCAATTTTGGGCTCCAGTCTGACCGAATCTACCAGACTATCAGGTGTGAACACTCCCTTTGAGTATTTCAGCCTGTAGTTCTTGCAGTTTTGATGATTATGGTTTAAAAAAGCCGTAAAAAGCAGTGTACTTGTGTACTAAATTGTGTCACTTTTGGTCCTTATTCGCTAAGCATTATACATTATTTTAGTGATTTTGTCCAGCAGCTCTAAATGCACATTTTGTTCCAAACTTTTAGCCCAGTTTTCACATGTTACTACAGCCGACCTGCAAACCACGACAATCCTGTCTGCTTACGCTGCAGCAAGTATCTCACTGTTTGCCTAAACTAGAAGTCTTTGACACTTTTCAGTTGTCATCGCTGGTCCCACAGGCCCCAGCAGAGACCCACTGGTTGTTCCTCACCGTCCTGTAACAGATGCGATGAGACGTTACTGAGCGAGAGACGAGCGCGCTGCACCCATGACAAACGGGATAAAGACCACACGGCAATGTGTTACACAAAGAGGCACAAAGCTGGATGAGAAGATGAGAGGAAGAGAGCAAATGCATCTTCTTCTTTGTCTATACAATGAACTGCAAAGTATATTGCAGGCACGAAATGATAATGGGATACAATTAACTTCAAATGGTTTCACTGCACACATAAATCTCCTCCTCTGTAGGGGCCCAAACTGCTTCCAGAGAGATGGACTCTCTAATTGCACCTCGCTCTCTGTGCTGTGCTGCTTACATTGTCACTGGCACAGTAAATCAGCAAACCCTCCAGAGACTAAAACCAAAGCCACAATGAAATTTAGCTTCTCTGGATTAAAGCACGAAAAAGGAGCCGACATCTTCAGGTTGAAACACAACGAAGCCGATTTACATCACCAGTTTTACCTACAACCTGATTTTTGATCGCTTTGTGAGACAATCTTGTTTGCTGAAGATTTTTTTAAACGGATCGATGCAAATTGAAGCTGACAGAGCATCTGCCTTCAGTAGATGAAAGCCTGAACGAAGCTTGTTACAGATTAATTACAACCTGACAGGAGGCGAAACAGCAGAGAAGCTGACGAGACGTCCAAGCCGACACAAATCGTCCGGTTGGAGTTCTTCCCCCCCAAATCCAAAACGAGTTAACACCAGATAACGTCTTTTCCTCTCAAGGCGTTCTTTGCTGGACTCACAGAGCCACAAATGTTTGGTTCTGCCAGTGCAGAGCAGGGAGCGTTCCACATTCGTCTGCTGAAAACGTACAATCCAAGAAGCCAAAGGTATGAAAGATGCACGTCCACGTTTAGTCTTCAGATTTCACCTAATTCTGAAGAACCAAATGGGAGCAAAATGACAGAAATGGGGAGAAATCTGAAAACCGATGTGTGTGTTTGTTGTAGTGCGGGTTTTCTCGTGCTCATTGGGGTCGGCCGGGGTCACGACAGCTGCCACGTAGGGTTGAAGAACTTGATGGAGTGGCTCTTGGCCCACTTGGCGAAAACTGACTTCTCTGTGATGAAGCGGTGTCCGCCGTAGGGGGCGCTCTCGTGCAGATGGTACTCTGCACACTCGTCCCGGCTGCCCGCCTCGTAGTAGTGGTAGGGAACCTGCCTGTAGCCCTCAGTCCTAAAGGAGGAGGAGAGAAACGTTATCAGACTAAATCTGTCTCTACGGAGGAGGAAGAGAAGCTTGAATTAGGTGATAAAACCTTTTATTTTGAAGGAAGAGTTCGTCCAGTAATCAATATAGTTGGACGGTTAAGTCTTGCAAAAACATTCACACAACTAAAACTTTTCACATTTAATTTTGTTCTATTTAGTGGTGAGATTTGATTAAAATTTAATTACAGGGTTTGTATTTAAATGCTCCAATTCTAACGTTAGCATTGGGGACGACTGTTAGCTGCTGCAACATGATTAGCATTGAGATGATACTTCAGGCTAGAATAGCTTCACTGAGAGGCTAACTCTGATTAGCACAACTTGAACACATTTATAGTTTTTCTAGGGTTCCTTCACATCGTTTTTCTTTTTTTTTTAAGAAAAAAATTTACCTCAAATGGACCAAAAGACGCGGTTTTGTCATCTATGGCTGATTTTTTCAAACGACGACGCTTGTGCGTCACATTTACAGATGTACCAGAAACACAACACGAAGGTTCCTACTCTGGACTTTTGTATGGAAAAAAACAAAAATGTGTTTAATTGCTTTAAGATATTGATGTAATTAATTAATAAAAATGAACAGATTAAAGTTCCAACCCTTAATTCATTGATATTTCAAAACTAAGTAGAGTTTAACACCTCTATGCTCCCGTTTTACCAAATTTGTTTTTGTAAAACAGCTCAAGCTGAGTCAGATTGGATGAATGGACAATGAATGGACACTGGGATTTAAAAAGGACTTTGACTGGGCCAATGCAACATGAATGGTCTTTGTAAAAAAATAAAAAATGAAATTAAAAATGAGTGAATTTTACATTTAAAAGGTTCTGGACTTAATAAAGACATAGTAATTTATGGCAGATGGCTTGAAATTTTCCACAGCTGAATCTTAGCAGGATGAAATTTTCCTCAATAATAAAACTACCAATTAAAATTACGCCTGATTTCAGAGTGAATGCCAGGATTTTGTCTCAGCGGAGCCTCACTTTGGGCAGGCGGCCAGCATCGATGCTTCTGAATGACCCGTTACCGTCTTCAGTCGGGATGAACCGATACATTCAATCAGCAGCCGAGTGTTCTCTCTGAGCACTTATCCGTTTCCAAACACTTTCCTGCAACAGCAGCTTCCCATTGGTTGTGTGCAACACACCGCGTGGGGAGTCAGGTTTCCCTGTCCTGCAGCTCCGGGATGAACTGCAGCTGCATCTGAGAGCGAAGGGTTTGTCAGCCAAAATCTAACAAATGCTGTTCAATCGGAGCGAATCCCAACGAGTTAAAAGCTTCTCAGAGAATAAAACACGGTTAAATCCCAACAACAGGGTTTCAACCATCTGTGTTTTTATTTTAACAAGAACTATACCGATACTGTGCAGACGTTTTAGACTATGTTTTATTATATTCAAGCTGCTATTTGTTTTTTGATCATTTAGTATTCTCTGGTTCCTCAGGTTTTTCTAAAGTTTTAAAAACTATTTAGGACTGGGCAATTAAAAACAACGATACTGATAACACGATATGCAGTAAGTCAGATTGTCTGTTCTGATTGTTTTAGGAACAGTAGAAAACTCATTTATACAGAACGACTTTTAACTAGTTTAAAATCATCTTCTCTGTTTTCTGTCTTTATTTTGTTTTATGTTGTTATTTGTATTTTTAACATTTCTTTCCCCTGGTAAAGCACTTTGTGTTTTTCTGTATAAATAAAACGGACTCACTTACTATCTTTAATGTTTCCTGGTGCTATTAAATAAGATTTGAAGATTTTATAAGGTTAGTTTTGATTTCAAGATTTATTTTCAAAAACTAAACATGTCGACTTTCTGATATGCGTATCGATTAAAAACATTTTGAGGTGTCAAATGTTTGGGCTGATATTATTTTAAAGATATTCATAAATGTTTCCAGAGGTCATCAAAGGTCAAGCAGCCAGTCCAAATTTACAAAATCAGATGAAATATGGAGACAATCAGCTGTGGAAGCAAATTGTTTCCATTTGTGCTGTTACAATTTTTAAGATTTAATTTTTTAAAAAGTTTCCAGAGGTCATCAGAAATCAACCTGCCTCCCCCTCATGTTAACAAAATCAAATAAAATTGTTAATTAACTGCACTATGTTTGTGCATCTAAAACATTTGTAGCACATTGACTGACACCATATTTTGTAATAATTATTTTTAATATCTTTAAAATGACAACAGCACAAACGCTTTACACCAGTTTTGTATAATTTGAAGATGGCGGGGGTCCAACTTCACTCAGGTATATTTCTGTCATCTAGTCGCTCTAGGCGATTAAACCGTTTAATATTACAATTATATCCATGTTTATGCATAATGTTTATATCCATAAACATATATATCATGGATATATAAACATTGTATCCATAATGTTTATTTGCAGATGCTAATTGTTTAAAAAACTGAGTTTTTATGTGCAATTTATACCCAGCAAGAGAATACAGTTGAGTTTTTAACTCAGAGCTGCATAAACTCCTGTTGGGATGAAAAATGATGTCTCAGGTAAGTGAGTGAAGCAACAACACTAATGTAAACCGTGGCATATCGATGAAATGTAGCATGTTAGCTGGAGGGCATTGAATTATAAAATAATCAGCAGAGTAAATCTGAAACATGCAGCAAATGTCTCACTTCAGAGTAAAGAAAGTTATTGTGTTTTGTCCTAAATTCCCTGTTTATAGTGTTCATTAAAAGGAATATGAACTCAACCACACAAAAGCAAGAGCACAACGCAGCGCATCGGGTTCAGTGTGTCCTCTGGTGTCTGTTTTTAATGGCGTCTGACAGCTTTATGAGCGGATGACTTGTGTAACAACTGCATTGGGAGGATGAACGAGACAGAAGAGAAACAGTCGTAACAGCAGCAGCGACTGTGGCCGTCTGCCAGGTCCCTGTAACACACAACCGCTTCTCCTCTGTCACACAGCGGGGCGCCGGGTTTAACGAATAAATTCAGTTTCACCAGAGCTGGAGAAAATACTCAAACCCTACACGAGTGCTGGACAGTGACAATAGTCACATGATCAATATAAACAGATGGGATCGCACTCATCTAGGCAACATTGTAGCAGGACCGCTAAAGCATGCTAAACCAAACATTAGCTTCGCTATCAGCGCGCTGGCGGAAGTGGGCCCACCAGTGTTGATTAGAAGCCATTGGAAACCTGTATCAGCATTGCGGCTGGACAATAAATCAATAACAATATGTATTGAGATAGAAATGTGATGAATATCAATACATCTGAAATATTATCCAATAATTTCACTGAACTCCAATCCAGAACCGCACAGCATTCTGGGAAATGCAGAGGAAAGGCTTTAACGGTTGAACCAAAATTGGTGGAATCAACTGACTCACTAACCCTTTGGTTACCTAGCAACTCACTCTTTGGTTACCTAGCAATGACCTGTTGAGTAACTCGAGCAGCACCAGTTAAAGGTTTCCTTGTAACTTCTTTAAAAAAAACAAAACAACATGGAGTGAAAATTGTTTGGAAAACAAGAAAGGTCACGTGAGCAGTTTGGCATCATGTCAGATATTTAAAACAAAAAATATTTAATTATTCAACAAATATGAAATGCTTGTGTTGTGAGATTTTCAGCCATATTTTCCCAGCCTTACACGGCACGTAAGTAAAGGTCCAAATAAACAGACAAAACTCTACTCCAGTAGCCTGGTTACACATTTAGCTGGATGATAAACCGTCCCAGAAATAATTCAAATAAACAATAATATTGTGGTTTTGAGTAATATAATGATAATAATGGCATAATGATGCAAGAACACATTCTCAAAGATCAATAAACTTTAAATTCTAATGAACATTTAACACTGGGACTGGGAGACATTTTTAAAAACAACAACAACAGAAACAACAAATAAAATGAATCATGAAGTCTGTAAACAAAACTGTCCTTCAAAAAAAAGACTGAAGACTTTTGTTGAGATTTTGGTACAAGAGGAAAACAATAAATCACGCAAGTGGAAATTGAGCCTGTTTTAATGTATCATGTGATCAATTGATTATTTATTGCTTATTGCGACAGGCCTAAGTACAGGTACATTAAAAATATACTTCAGTATTCGAAGTACTTGTACTTTGCTCCATCCTGCCACTGATTTCACCATCTCTGCAGCATCGGCTCTAAATCTGAAAACCTTGAACCGCTTCATGCAAACATGCAAGTTGTCAGTTCGGAAAACTTGTAAAAACACAACATCTGCAGGCGTCAGTGAGGACGGGGGGGAAATAAACGATGCACAGGCAGAGAGGGGGAGAAGTATCCAGTAACTGCCTCGCTAAATCATCAAATCTCCTCTGTGCCGGTTGAATTACGCGCGCCTCTCTGCCATGTGTCTGCAGCTCTTATCTCGGCTCCCGCTGCGCACCGGGGAACGTACGGAGGATGAAAAGCTGGATTTCCAGCATGCATTTGGGAAGCGTGTTTGATTCGGGGGGGGGGGGGATAGAGGAGGTTCAGGTGGATGATGAGTTCATCGAGAATGCGACGCATTTAGAGAGAGAGTAAGAAAGAGAGCAGCCGAACCCAGAGCGGCGTGTTTGTCATCCCTCCTACGGCCTCGCAGCCCGACGGTAATCACTCAGCCAGCATTCAGGGGAAAGACGACAGGAGAGACTCAAAGCAGAAGGGACAGCAAGAAACACAAGGCAGGCAGAGATAGGCCCAGTGACGCCACAGAAAAATCCAGTATGGATGCCAGAAAGGAAATCTAACCATTAAATCCAACAGCTTGGCTTCGAAATGGACGGTGGTGGGATGTAGCGAGGTATTTATTTATTTCAAACAGGGTTTTAAAAACAAGAAAATAAGCAGAGAAAACATGTGCATACAAAATAATTAGCTTATTGCTACTTTTCTGTCTGAAAAAGAGGAGGAAGACATGAACACTTTTTAATCCTCCCTGTTATCTCAAGTTAAAGAAATATATCACTTACTGACGCACTAATGATCAAAAATGTTCAGTTAAAACCATGTTATTGATCTCTACCGCTGTGTGGAAAATGTCCAGATATAAACAGCAACATGCAGAGGGTCCATGTTTGAATGTATTTGTTTGTATTTGAAGTACTTTTACTTTCAATACTTTAAGTATTTTAAAAGGAAGTTAAGAGAAAATAGTACTTTAACTTGTACTAAACCATAATTTGTGTTTCTCCACTGCTGGAAATGAAACGGTGTGCAGTTAAAGATGTGAATGAACATATTTAATTTATGAGATTTATGAAATCTGATGTTTTTATTTCCATGTCTTACTTGCAGTAGGTGTCGTTTATCATGCCGTAGATGTGGATCTCTTTGCACATGTCCATGGCCAGGATGAGTGTGAACCAGCCGGTGCTCAGGTACGAGCCGGACTGAATCCTGCAAACGCAGACAAAATAAAATAAAAATCTTGGTCAGAATAATATCCATCACAATTCAAATATTAATCATTTGCAATCACGGGCTGCACAGTGGCGCAGTTGGTAGAGCTGTTGCCTTGCAGCCAGAAGGTTCTGGGTTCGATTCCCGGCCCTTTCTGCATGGAGTTTGCATGTTCTCCCTGTGCATGCGTGGGTTTTCTCCTGGTACTCCGGTTTCCTCCCACAGTCCAAAAACATGACTGTCAGGTTAATTGGCCTCTCCAAGTTGTCCCTAGGTGTGAGTGTGTGTGCATGGTTGTGTGTCTCTGTGTTGCCCTGCAACAGACTGGCGACCTGTCCAGGGTGACCCCGCCTCTCGCCCGGAACGTTAGCTGGAGAGGCACCAGCAACCCTCCCGACCCCACGAAGGGGTAAGGGTGTAAGAAACTGGATGGATGGATGGATGGATGATTTGCAATCGCAGAGTTTCATTAATGCTGTTCCAGTGACCTTTGCACCTTTTGCTGATGCATTACAGCTCAACCGAGTCGTTAAATTATTCCAACAAATGCTTCCTCTGAGAGCTCATCCTCAGCTCGCATGTAAATGTGAATGTAACGGTAATAGCAGGTCAGCAGAAACACCATCGTCTCCTTCAACAGATGCCCAGTTCAATGTGATTTTTAATTTAACACTCAAGTTTTGGATCTTTTACACTTGACTGGAGATGATAAAAAAAAAAAAAAGCTGCTGAAAAGCTGAGCAACAACAGGCAGCTCTTCAATTATTCAAGCACCTGGTGGGCAAATCAATACCAACATGTATAATCTTTTGATGAGCCCCAGACTATTAGTGTTTGATTTGTGGATGTTCAAAGTTAAGACATGTCAGCTTTGATCATTTTTATCCAACAACACGGAGTTGGAGTTTCATCTTGGCTGGAGGTTGAGAAGAAAGTCTGAGTCTGCAGGTCAGACCGGGCAGGGGGCCACAGACTCCCTGAGGCCACTCAGCAAGCCAAAGTATGCTGAAAACAAAAATATATGAAGATATGTTTAATATGTATTTTACCTGAAAACCACCTGTGGCCGTCTGGACTCTCCAGAGACACAACAGACTGAAAACCTAGGCTATTATTTCATAAAAGAAAGAAGAAACAAATCTACACCAGGGTCCAAAATTCATGACTTTGGTTTGATTGAGCTCTCTACCAATAAATATATGTATTTATATAGAGCCATTATATAGATTTATGATGTTTATTTCCCTTCTCACCCTCCGATGGTGATCTCTCTCGTCCTCTGAGCTCGGGTCCTCTACCAGAGGCCTGGGAGCTTGAGGGTCCTCCAGTATCTTGGCTGTGCCTAGAACTGCACATTTCTGGACTGAGATGTCTGATGTTGTTCCTGGGATCTGTTTGAGCCACTGCTCCAGTTTGGGGGTGACTGCCCCGAGGGCCCCGATGACCACAGGCACCACTGTGGTCTTCACCTTCCAGGTCTTTTCCAGTTCCTCCCTGAGGCCCTGGTATTTCTCCAATTTCTCATGCTCCTTTTTCCTGATGTTGTAGTCACTTGGTATTGCTACATCCACCACAACGGCTTTCCTCTGTTCTTTATCCACCACCACAATGTCCGGTTGGTTCTCCATTTGGGGATGTTCCCCACTTTGATCTCGGGGCTTCCAGTCCATATTCTGCACAGATGTTCCTGTACACTATGCCCACCACTTGGTTATGTCGTTCCATGTACGCTTTCCTATATATATATATATTAGAAATGTGCCGATCAGGTTTTTCCTGCCGATACCGATACCGATCACCCATGAGGGCCGATCACCGATTCCGATCACATAATAATTATTATTATTTTTTTATCATAAACACTACCGGTTACATTATGTGGAAAAAGGAACCATGAATTCACCTTAATTTAGACAAAAACTTGTTTTTAATAACTTTTTCCAAGAAGAAAACTAAACAAAACAGGCATTGTGCAAATTGTACTATCAATAATACTATCTTTAACAGACTGATAACATATGAAGGCAACACGCAAACTTCCCCATTCACTCAGTGCGTTATAGTTCCACATCGCTTAGGATTTTTTGCTGCGCGTTTGCGCAGAGTGAAGGAAAGAGGAGACCAGCTGCACAGGCAGGCTGCGAAATGAGAAGCAGGTGATCGGTATCGGCAACAAGAGCCAATGATCGCCGATCACCGATCATACCCTTTTTCACGAAAATCGGCCGATTATGATCGGTGACCGATCGAACATCTGTGCACTGAACCACATTGAAAACCCCCTCATGGTTTCTCTGCCAAATATTGATCTCTGAACTCTTCCTGAGTTAAAACATCAGTGTTGTTGTTTATAAATTAACATTAACTTGTTTTCTTTGCTTTATTTGAGGTCTGAAAGCTCTGCATCTTTTTAGTTATTTTGACCATTTCTCATTTTCTGCAAATAAACACTAAATTTTTGCTTTGAATTTCAGAGACATGTTGTCAGTGGTTCATAGAATAAAATAAAAATGTTCATTTTACTCAAACATAAACCTATAAAAAGTAAAATCAGAGAAACTGATCATTTTAAATTGTCTCTTAATTTTATCTAGAGCTGTAAATATTGAACTTTATCCAACTGAAAGTTTTAAATTAGAGCTTCATAATTTATCTGGAATTAAATATTCTATGACACATGTGTCAAACTTAAGGTTCATGGGCCACATCTGGTCCGCCACAGCTTTTTATGTGTCCCTCTATGTTAGACTAAATACCAAGAGTTCTTAAATATCATGTTATCAATTAAATTAATACGCTTTTTATCCGTTTACTGCCAAATTATATCAATCAGTCCTTCCAGTTTCTTGAGAATTATTGTGGAAATTCACACAAAATCAACAAATTTCTGCACTTTTTTGCACTAATAATTGGAAATTTATTGCATTTTTCTCAACAATTGTCATAAACTTTACTTGTCCTAAACAGCTGCCTCAGCCTTAATTGATGTCAGATTAGAATCCAGGATCTATACAGCAAGTAATAAAAAGTCGCATTTATTGCCATAAATAAGCGCAAATATTTCCAAATTAGTTCCACAAACACTTTGATTTTTATAGCAAAAAATGACAAAAAGAATCACAGAATCCTGAAGGAACTGAAAAGTTGTTCAGTATTATTTCATTTTAAGAATTTGTTGATATTTTAACAGTTTGTGATCAGGTTTTATCAACACATTCGGGCACAACTGGAGATTTAAGAGCGTTCATGATCTTGATTTGGCCCAAAACGAAAATGAGTTTGACTCGCCTGTTCTATGGGAAACAACTGGACTAAACTTAGAGAAAGTGTTCGGCGAACACCATTAACATGAAAACGACCTCCAACCAGACAAATAACTGACTTTTCTTCCCAGACCTCAAGCCGAGCAGAAGCATCACTCGGCTTTCTCTGCAAATGCTTAAAAACAGTTTGCAAACACCAGGCTCATTAAATGCAGCCAAGTCAAACAGGAACACAGGAGAGAGATTTCCATTATGTTTGTTTTACAGTGCTTATAGCTCTGAAAGAGACGCAGGCTCAAAGTAAATAAGTTTAGAAATAAACCCATTTTGGGGCGTTGTAATGATGGTGTCTCCAGCCTCACGCTGCTCAGTAATGATGCCTCTGCTCTGAACTCCACTGCGCAAATAATGGGAACAACAGTTCACCTCTGTGTCTTTCACGCCCAAACTGAAGAGGACTGAGACACTGAGAAGCTGTTCGGTGCATTTTTTCCCGTTTCGAAACGAGCGATTAACATCGGCGTCGAGCCAAAAAGACTCCTGCTAACTCTGGAGGAGCTGCAGAGATCCTCAGCTCAGGCAGGATGATGTCAGGAAAACGTCATTCAGCTGAAAATGCGATCATAAAATATGATGCATAAATAAAAAGCGTCACTGGGTTCGTAGCAAATCCAGCCACTTGGTTAAAAAGAAACAAATGTATCCGATTTTTCTCAACAAAGAGACGCCACTCTGCTGGTGTGAAGTCGTTTGTGATACTGAAGTTTGCTGTGATTTTTAAACTGCTGTGGTTTTTACCTCAGATCTATGTCCAGGTGTTTGACAGGCTGTAGGAGCCGCAGACATTTTGACCTGAGGCCCAGATTAAAACTCTACGGCTTGCTTTCTGACATGGAAGCTGCAAATTTGGACTTTCTCAAAAACAATCAGGTAAGTCTAACAAAGAAACGCTCACCGTTCCCTTTATTTATTTATTTATTTATTTATTTACTTTTTTAATAAAAAGAGTACCATCTCCATATTCTGCTACTATTAATCCTCCGTGTGACACTTTAGCATCTTGGGATGATTCTCACTCACTCTTGGAAACTTTAAACATCGATTTGAGAAGTGCAGAAAGGAAAAAAAAAACATTACAAGAGAGAATTAAGAGACCACTTAAAATGATCAGTTTATCTGATTTTACTCTCTATACACAACAAATTCTGCAGAGTTAAATCAACACTATGCCGAGTCTATGTGGTCCTTATCAGAATTAGTGTTAATTTAACTCTTTTCAGAATTATTTCAACAAGAAATGAATTCATTTTAACGCTTGAAAAAGTTTGAACTACTCGAACTATTTTTGAAATAACTCTAGGAGTTAAATTAACACCAACTCTGACGAGGACCACATAGACTCAGCATAGTGTTGATTTAACTCTGCAGAATTTATTGTGTAGTTTGTTTGAGTAAAATGAACCTTGTTCTTTTATCCCATGAACTACAGACATGTTTCCGAAATTCCAAGCAAAAATTTAGTATTTATTTGCAGAAAATGATGAAAAAAATGCAGAGCTTTCAGACCTAAAACAATAAAA
Source organism: Poecilia reticulata (assembly GCF_904066995.2). Classification (NCBI taxonomy): domain Eukaryota; kingdom Metazoa; phylum Chordata; class Actinopteri; order Cyprinodontiformes; family Poeciliidae; genus Poecilia; species Poecilia reticulata. The sequence continues at coordinate 24,544,240 of NC_088846.1, forward strand.
AGAAAACAAGTTAATATTCATTTAGAAACAACAACAACACTAATGTTTTAACTCAGGAAGAGTTCAGAAATCAATATTTGGTGGAAAAACCATGAGGAGTTTTTCCATTTTTTCCAGAGCTTCATAAAACACTATTCATTTTTAAACAATTTCTGTGTGATATGGATAAAAACCGTCTGGAGAAACTGCGAATAAATAATGAGGAACCACCGTGTTAGTCAGAGATACCGATCCAATCCAGAAATGCAAGCAAGAGGAATCAATTTAGAAACCAATCAGCTGCTAACTTTCAGCTGCATTATTCAAAATGTTTGGATTTTGAGCCCGACAAACTCCTTCAAACACTGATGCACACAAACATGCAGGAGGTTGTTGGGGAGGAGAAATTACAAAAAAAGAAGAAAAAAAAAGAGAAGCAATTTGTCGTAATAAAAGGGTGGAATAGCGCGGAAGGGAAATGGGACATCATCACCAATACGCGGCTCGGCAGCTCTCAGCCGTCGGAGCTGTCAACACATCACCATCACCATCACCCTGCATTATTCATTAGCAGTTTGCCACTTCGGCAGCAGACAAACAGGCCAGCACGCAAACACGGGCCGGCACACGCACCACGTCCCCGACGGAGAGCTGGATGCTCCGGAATAAACGAAGGAGGAGGAGGAGGAGGGATCTGCTGCACTGATAACTAACATTTCAAAGCTCGACGGCTGCTGGTTGCGGAGGCCCAGAGCGGCTGATGGCATTCGAGGCCCGAAACAGGCAGCAGTGTTTACCTGTGACGGCTTTAATGGGACAACTTTGCGGAGAGGCGGCTGTTATTGTGTGGTCAATTTAAAAGGGAAGATAAGGCAGGCTGTGAAGCCGCTTCGGCAGGCGACAAATAACATCCACAGCCCGGGGACACGGAGAATGCAATTTGGCTGTTTTGTTACAGCAGAAGAATCTCCTTTTACTCAAAGGCGGCAGACAAAACGTGTCATAAGGTCCGACTCGACGGCGCTTTGCTTTTAAGAGAATCCCTTTTAGTCTCCACTGAACCTCTCGTCTTGCAAAGTGAAATAAACAGCGCTTGGGCGAAAACAGAGCAGGAAAGAAAGGGCATAAAGAAACTTTCTTTCAAAGACCGAGGAGAGGTGAGGTGGGAGTTATTGGAACAGGCAGGATCGAAACAAGCTGCAGCTCCTGGAGCTTTACGTCTGGAGAACGAGGAGCTAAGCCGGCGTGGAGAACTGCCCGGGATGCGCCAGACACTCATCTGCCTCCGATTCCGCTCAATAACTCGCTCTTGACATTCGCGGCAGGAGAGCTGTCCATTTGTGTGAGATAATCTGCAATGACGGGCGATTCAGCCGAACCGTGCCTGGTGATGGCTCTGCATGCTGCGCCGATACGATCTGTCACCTGTCAGAAACACTCAGAGGAAAATACCTCAGCGCCATTGTGGCAAGCTGATGGCTGAGAGGACGTCATGCTTACACAGGGACTCAGGGAGATTTTTTGTTTTCTTGCCCAAACTTCAGCAAGATGATTGATACACCTTTCTTAGATAAAGTGAAGTTTCCTCTTCCTCCTCTGACCTGCAAGCAAACCTCCTGTGGATTTTCCTTCAGGTTTTTACAGGTTTAGATAACTCAGGTCAGGGGTGTCCAAACATTTTGTCACGTAAGCCAAAAAGGTCGAATCGAAAGTAGTTGTAGGCCAAAAACAACAACAAGAAAAGTAAACTCAAGCAAAAAAAGACTTTAAAAATGTTGTCAAAATGGATTTTCATTGTAGATCCAAAACTTGAGAGGGATTTTATCAGTGGTGGGGTTTTGTAGATATGAAACACAAAATCAGCAAAAATCTACATTTGTTTTTTTAGAAAAGCCAAAAATATTTTTGGCTTTTTAAATTTTTCTGTTTCAAAACTCAAAAATTTCCAGTGAGATTTTTTTTTTTTGTTGCTGGAAAAGACTGATGACTGTTTTTTGAGACCCCCAACTACAATTAAAAAATGACACAAATTTGTCCCATAAATTTATGGAGTTTTAATTTGTAAACCGGGTAAAACGATCACAAACAACATTTTCTTACATTATTCACCTTTTTAAAACCGAGTTAAACCTCATTTATCCACAGACTTTCACTGAAAAAACAGCTTTTATTATTTCTTTCATTATCATATTTTATTATGACTCTAGGTCAACATGCACACTGTAAAACTCTTCTTTCATTCCTCCCATATTTGACCCTAAAATACCTTCTACAGAAAAATAAAAATTAAGAGCATTTTGATCGTGTTTCACTGGGATTAATCTCGGTCTGATGGTGATAAAATGCAGCTTCAGTTACTCCCACTTAACAATAAAGAAAGAAATTACTATTTGATTGGAATTTAACTTTTTATAGGCATGTATATGCATATGTATAAAAGTGCAGTCGCTGGTTTTGCTTTGAAGAGAGAAGAGCAAGGTGAGGGCATGTAAAGACAAGAGCTGAATACCTGAGACGTAGAAGGATGCTCGGCGCTCTCATTAAAACATTTCATGCTTGCCTGAAATGAATTATAAAATAGATGGATTGGCACGAAACAGCATAATGCAGATGTTTTGTACGTGATAATTTGGGTTCAACTCAAAGCAAGGACTTTATCATCGAGTTAAATATACGTTACCTTCACTCGAGGAAAACTTTGCTTCTCTGTCAGAAGATTTTTCACTTTTCCCAGACATTTTTATAAACTTATTTTGTGACTCTACTGTATCACAACCAATCATTTTGGACTTTTTCTTAAGTTGGACCACATTTCAAAAGCATCGACAAAATTATAGCAAACAAGGACAATGTCATCAGCATATAGCCGGATTTTTGACTTTGAATCTGGGAGACATTGAATGTTCTGATTGTTACCAAGTCAGAAAGTTGAACCTGAATGATAACAAAAACACAAATAATAAATAACCTCATGAGTATTTTTTAATGCTTGTCAAACTCGACTAAAGCATGTTTATATTTGAACTGCTGATAAAAGTCAGCCTTTATAAAGATCAACAATTGACCAGAAAACTGTAAACTGTGAGCCCTTATTTTTTTTTTTTATACTTTTAATGCAGATATATTATAGTTATGTTGCTTCATTAAGCCCAGTAAGATGCTCCTGTGGAATAGCTGGCATTTTTGGGGTTTGCCACTGAATATTTTAAACTCAGCCCACTAAGGATCCTTGAAGAACATTAAAGGAAACCTATTATGCTTCATTCAGCAGGTTAGAATATGGGCAATACAAAACACATACATTACATTTTTTAAACAAAATCATTCTTAGATAAAATTTTAGTCTGCTCAGTTCGGCTTATTAGCTGTTTTAGGGCCTCCTGTCCCCTTAAATCCAAATAAGCTGCTGCTTATACAACTGTACATCTCTGAAAAGCAGAAGTGGAGCCTGCTACACAACTAACAAGAATGCTGCAAGTGGTTTCTACATGGCAGGTCAGCAATAAAACACTTGTCTTTTCCAGCAGCCATTGTGCAGTGGATACAGCAGTAAAACCAGCTGACCAAACATGCTGGGCTCAGCTAGGGTTGCTAGGTAACGGTGCAGTACCTGGCTCAATTTTAAGACACCAAAAATATTAACTTGTTGACAAAAACAGCTGAATATTTTTTTAAAGAAAAAAACCCAACAATTTGGTGTTTTTAGAAGCAGCAGAGACACAAACAGAAGTACAATAACAGGTCTCCTTAAAAGACTTTTTTATTTCAATCACACTTTCCAGCGAAGGAGCTTTGTGAGGTCACTAATCCTGCCAGGTTCAGTATCAGAAAGCATTCCAGACAACGTGAAGGGCCGACAGGAAAAGAGGAATTTATGCCGTGTTGATCTGTTTATTTCGTCTCCTGCTCCTTTGTTTTGTATTTGAGGCTCTACTATAATCTACTTATGATCCACCAACACACACTGTCAATACTTGTCATTTCTTTCCAGGTCCTCGGGTTTTAGTGTAAAACCTTTTTCAGCTGCGGAGGGAGCATGCAGGTCTTTTAACCAACTTGACACTTTTCATAACAACCTGGTAAAAGCATTTCATCCAGGCTCTTCCATTTCTCAGAGCATGTCAAGCATCTATTTCCCTTTGCATCTTATTCCAGTCTTTCTGTGTTACTTTAAACAAATTGCCATTCAATCACAGCCTTCAGTATGTAAACAATAAGGTCTCTGGCTGCACGAGAACTATTTCACTGCTTTTCCACTAGACAGGCTGTGATATTTTTCTTCTTCCTCATCAACGTGTGAGCTTTCACTCATGTCAGGCCGCTGCCTGATGCAGACGAGTTTGTTATTAGTTGCTTCCTTCACTCAGCAGTAATCTGTGAGGCAGGTTTTTGCCTGTGGGCGGTTCTGCGCAGAAGAACATCACACAACGTCTTCCTGTGTCGAAAACTAAACTGCGATGCGTCCACCCACCCCCCCTCCTCCCTCCCCCGATACCACCACACCGGGAACAAATAGTAACAAAAACGGGAGGCTTTTAATGGTGGAACGTTTTTTCTTTAGGAAGACCGCGGAGCAGAGTAATTTATTGTAATGATAAAACGAAGGAGGCAGCTGTGTGGGCTTGCTGAGTCGGTCCGTATTTCTGCCGGGAGGCGGCGTGAAGCATGGCGAATGACCTCCACAACCTGCATTATGAAAAGAAAATGTGCTCTTTTTTGAAAAGGCCTGGTTTTGTTTACTCTCATACACAGAGCCATTAATAAGGCAGAGAAAGGAAGCCGGCCCACGGAGAAAAAGCCTTCTGCTGATGAAGGGGAAGCTCAGCCGTTTGTTTGAGGGGGTTTTTGTCTTTGACTCCCATGATTCGCTACAGTAAAGTACACTGACTTTCTTTTCATGCATATTAAGCAGGTTAGAGGGTAAATTTGATGTGATGAAAGAATATTTGGAGTGTTTCATGCATGCAGATGAAGAGCTGGTCAAACGTTTTCCTTCAGCTCCTGTTTCTGTTGTTTTCTGTCCTGCAGCTACTGCAAACAGGAAACTGAGGCTCTTCTTCTACTGAACGGCTTGTAAAACCTTGAATTTCTTTTCTAACATTCACTTTGCTTTTGTATTCAGCATGAGAATGCACTAAAGTAACAATGCAGCAGAGCAGCAAACAATGTCTGCTGATTAACTTCGTCTCTTCAGGAGACATCCTGTTTTGAAATGACAGTTTTCTGGTCTTTACTTCAGCCTCACACTTTTACATTTTACATTTTCTGCAGATAAATGGATATTAATCAACTTTTTTTAGTAATTTAAACTACCACTACCACTTTTTATTTGTATAAGTGGCCTATTTGTGCTTCCCTGAACAGGTTAGAATACACAAAACGTTGATTTTTGTGTATTCTAACCTGATTATTCTCTCTGAGCAGTTCTGTGCATTTTGAGCTCCCTTCAGAATGAACTGTTTTAAGGCGTCTTGTCACTTTAAATCCAAAGACCGTTACTGGCCACGCCCCCAACTCAACATTCACACTCGCATGGGAAAATGGCTGCAAACAGATGCGCAATTATACACCCGTACATCTTTGAAAAGCAGTAGAGCCTCCTGCACAACCAACAAGATTGCAGCAAATGGTTTCTGAATGTTGAGTCATCAACAAAACATGTCTCTTTTCCAGTAGCCATTGTACAGCATGTACAGCTGACTAAAAGTCCTGGGGTTGCTAGGTAACGGCGCTGTGTGACTCAACAATCTTTAGGTTTTCAAAACGGCTCATTTTCCAGACACCAAATGACATGAACTTATTGCCTAATAACGGCTTTGTGTTTTCTTAAAGTGATTGGGTTGGTTTTAGAAGCAGCTGAAACCCAAATTAACTTATAAAAACGTCCAAAATGTGAATTTTCCATAATAAAGTTAGATATGAAGTTATCTCCTCCAGCCATGGACAGTGGCAGGAATGTGGGAACCTTAAACCTGAACTGACTCAGATAATCCTGCTGATTCGGTGCCATAAAATGTCTCGTTCTGTTCTCAGCAGAAAACTTTCTGGACCTTTTACTTCCACGCTCTATTTAGAGTTAACTATGGGGACTCAGGAAACAAGCCAACAAACCTCTTTAATTAAACTCTAGAGAGACCAATGAATGATTGATGACTGCTAGACTTTATTAAATCTAATAACTTATAGAACTGTTATTACTTATTTATTATTTGATGCGTTTCATTTCATGTAATTAAATCGCAGAAGTTTAAGTGATTAAAGATTAAAGAAACTTGATAAATGATGATAGTAAATCCTTTGAGAAATACGCATTATCTAAATTTTGATTAAAGCCGTTTAATAGTAAAGTCAAGATTACTGGTATTTCAGCAATAAGGCAGTTCAAAGAGCTTTACACCATAAAAATATTATAAAGTCACCAATTATGAAACAAGCAATAAACGTTACGTTTTATTCAATGACATCATCAAAATGATCAAGCACATCAAATATGATATTGATCAGTGTTCCAGTTATTATTAATCAAAGTCAACTCTAAACAGGTCTGTGTTTAGCCTCGACTTAAAGGAACTCAGTGTTTCAGCAGTTTTGCAGTTTTCTGGAAGTTTGTTGTATATTTGTAGACCGTAGAAAACGTAAATCGTCCTCCGTGTCTCTCGTTTCCACTCCACTACCCGCATTGCAGAAACTGAATAAACACACTTTTTCAACCTAAAAAAGGAGCTTACGATTTTTCAAACATTTCTCAGGATCTGGAGAAAGTAAGGTGGGATCGCTTTTCTCTTATTTTTTTCTCAATGTCCCCTTATGGCGGTCTTTCTCAAACTGTGGTCCCCAGACTACTGTTGGTCTGCAGGAACCCCTTATCGTCCCCAGGGTACTGCATGCAAACAACCGTTTATTTGCCGAGATGTGAGCTCAAAGTGCGATGCTCAGCTAGCTTACCAAGCTAACTTAGAATCTATACGTTTAGATTCTGAGTAGTCGTGTCCATTAGGATGAACAAAGACAGTAAGTGAAGAGACTAATATTTTCGTTCCAGGTTGTATATATTAAGGTGTTGTTGAGTTAGGTGCTCTGTGATCCTCGGCCTGGAAAAGTTTGAGTAACATTCCCTGAAAGGTAAGAAATTAATCGTTTTAATTAATCAGGTCATTGACACAGTTTAGAGTTGAGCATCTTGTTTTGAACATTACTTAAAAGTCTGTAAAAGTTCTGCAAAGGAAACCAGATCCAGCCTAAAGCAGGTATAGTTTATTTTTGTTTTATGATACTTTCTATTGTTTTTTCGATTGTTTTGGGATGTTTACTAAAAGCTGTAAGTGAAACTTTCATCCTCAAACATTTCAGCTGCACTGAGTTTATTCCAGACGCCGGTGGGAAGGTTGTTCTGTTGCTTTCCTTTGTTTAGGCCTTTGATATGCATTACTTTTTTTTGCAGGGATTAGTGTGTCATGCTGCAGTTCCTTAGGGAATAGAGATATTGAATTTTTACTCCCTTGAGTTCTTCTTTGTTTTTGGTTCAATATTCTGCACCATTTTCAAATCTCCTGTCTCTCAGGGGATTCCCCTTTCTATCACCATTTTCTGTGCACACTCCATCTTTGCTGCTGGTTTTTATCAACTCTATCAACAATTTTTCACTCTGACCCTCTAAACCTTCCCCATTGTTCCGTTCGTCTCTCTCAGAAGGAGTTAATGACCTTGTATTCCTCCTGAAGCACCTTCAGCGAAGACACAGAGCAGTGGAGAGTCTTTTTTTCAGTAAATTCAAGCTATTTTCAAGCATTTTCAGGGCAAGTTTTCAAACTTTTCAACTCCACACTTAGGCAAAAAAGAAAGAGTTTCAAATCACTTCTACCACTAATAATTTTGTGACAGTATTCTAGGTAAACTAAAATATAACAAAGATTATGTTTTGAAATGTCACCTAAATATCTGACTGGTTCCAGAACAAAACACTAATTTAACAAAAAATATCCTCCAATTTCAGTGTTTAACATATAAAATATATGCCAGCCTTTATTTCAGTTACACAGATCAATAAGTAATTTATTAGGATTTGTTTCAAATAATCAAAACAAATGTTAGGGAAAATGACCTTTCTGCACTAATTAAATGCTTAAACACAAAAGTTACTAAACAAAATATCAATTTCTGTAATTTAGCAAATAGAAATAATTTTGATGATTCTAATTAAAGATAATTAATAATTTTGATGACTCTACAGGAAGAAAAGTTTAGTCTGATTTAACTTCAGACGGTGAGAAAAAATGTGTCTGTCTTTTTATTGGATTTATGAAAATATCTGGTTTCAACTGTAAATAACGTTTTCCAAATTTAAGCTTTTAGTCAAACGTTTGATTCCACCTTATTACAAAACAGCAGATTGAATATCAACCACTTTCAAGGACTTTCTTGAAAGTCCTTGAAAGTGGATTTTCAAAAAAGTCCACTTTCTATGAATTCGTAAAGATGCTTTACAAATTCAGAGTTCGTAAAGCATCTTTACAAACTCTGAATATGATTTTCCAACTGAACTGACTTGATAATCTGGGATATGATGAGTTTCCTACGCCGAGAGTCACATTAACCTCCGTTTAGGTGATGATGAGCAAAGAGAGAGAAGACGATGCCATAATGAAAATATCACTGCAAACAGGAATAAATTTATTACCCTTGAGAGCTGCAGGAAATGTCAGGGTCACAAAGCGTGGTGGAGTCACTGCCCATGATGATGACACATTTCTGATCCGCCTTCCTGTCATCATTATTTAGCCTTTTCTGCTGTGATGTCTTTGTGGAGACTTGACAACTTTGACGTCTGAGACCATTGTGAAATAAAACAATTGTAACCTTTGCAGACAGTTATTCATGGAGCACTAAATACAGAGAGACTTTGAAACAAGATCTAAATGTAACATTAGGCGAGTGTTTACACTGAATAATCTGAGATAATAATCTAACTAAATATTTAGAGTCTGAGTTGCTGAATTTGCAGTCATGGGGAAATGGAAGGATGTTGTCAATCAAATGTTCTTGGTTAATTTAAAATCAGGAAGTCTCATGGATGGATGGATGGATGGATGGATGGATGGATGGATGGATGGATGGATGGATGGATGGATGGATGGATGGATAGAAGTACTTTATTCATCCCAACCGGGAAATTACTCATCACTTTTATTAAAGCAAGTTTTTGTAGCTTGTTGGTTTAAGTTTAGTCATTAGTGGAAAACATTTAAGCAGTGGTGGGAAGTAACGTTACTGTGCTTAAGTAAAATTTTCGTGTATCTGTACTTTACTTAAGTAGATTTAATAATGGATACTTTCTACTTTTACTCCACTACATTTTACAGTAAGTATCTGTACTTTCTACTTCACTACATTTCTACAAAACTGTCGCGTTACTCGTTACATCCAAGTCGCGTTGCTCTTTTTTTCCGTTAAAATGTGAAGTTCAGGGATTTAAGGTGGCGCCGTAAAATCCCAGCAATAACGTGACTTAGTGTCTGTTGTCACCCATCGGCTCCACCTTTACTCGCACGCAGAGCTCCAAGACATGCGCAGTGGTTTCCTCTGAGCGGGAGGCGATATCTGTCTAATCGTCAGTAACAGTGGCGCAAAAAGTGGGTATGCAGGGTATGCAACGCATAGGGGCGCAGCACCAGAGGGGGCGCCAAAACCCCGTCTGGAGGGGGCGGCGCGCCTTACGCTCCTTCACCTCGCGCACATAACGAGGTAAATGTAGCGAGTTGTACCCTTCACGTATCGTCGCCTCGGGGGTGAGTGAGCATCGCTCTTTCACCCTGACGTTCCTTCCCTCGGGAGGGGGGAGGGAGGGGGGCGCCGATCTATGTTTTTGCATCCACCTGAATAATGTGTAGTTGCGCCACTGGTCAGTAATATAATAGCGCTGCATAAATTGATATGGCGACATGTAAAATCAGCAGCGCTTCGCTTTCACAGACGGCGGGACTTCGTCCAACTTTTAGCGTCACTTGGAAGGAAAGCTTAAAGAAAGGTAAGATCTGTGGACGCGATGCTAGCAAAGCTAGCTGTACAGAGACACATGTTGCATCTGCGATAAAAAAAAGTCACTCGTGCTGAATTATTGTGTGGAGGTGTTGACTGAGGTGTCGCATTTATGGGACAACGCTGATACCAAAATCTGCATTGATATGACATTCAGGAACGATTAGATTATTCTGGACGGATCTTTACTGATTAAATTTATTTCAGCTCTAAGTATTTAATATCTAGTTTTTTTATGGGAATGTGGATCTTTCAGATCAATTTGAGAAGTAAATTTGATAGGTAAAAGTAAATTGTTTTGTGTCACGTAGCGCGGGGTGCTGGTCTTGGGTAGGTGGTCTTGACTACAACTCTGCTACTGGCTTCTTGGTTGCCTGTCCTCTCCCACCCACCTTCTTTCCATCCCCTTTCTGTTGGATTTCTTTAAAAATAAATGCCACTAGTAGCAAAAAAAGTGAAGTTCATGTTATGTTTTGAAAGGAGACCAGATGTTTCCATCCCTGAAATTATGATGCATAGAATCACATATCTAAGTATAGACTATTTTACAGAGAGTAAACATGATAAAAACATGCTTTATCTGTGGCATTGTTCATTAAAATGGCGCATTTCTGATGTATTAAAATTAAATATGATCGGTTCACTTAATGATATTGTATTAGGGATTAAGTAATCCATTCAGCAAGTACTTTTACTTTTAATACTTAAGTATTTTTAAAAGCCAATACTTTTTTACTTTTACTTAAGTACAAATGTTAATGTGGTAGTTTTACTTTTACTTGAGTACATTTTTGTCTGTGTATTTGTACTTTAACTTAAGTACATTTTTTGAGTACTTACTCCACCACTGTATTTAAGAGAGTTGATAATCTTTCCAGGACTGGATGTCAACTTCACCCCAGTTTTGTCAGATTCCCTAAAATAAAAGCTGAGCTTCAAGATTTCTGTAAGAATTACTTTTAGACAGATGAGACCAAAGTACAAATGTTTGTCTCTAATACACAGAACTATATTTGTGGAAAGCCAAACATCTTGTTAGCAAAAATACATCATCACAGCTGTTAAGCATGTTTGATGCTGTGGGCTTTGATTTTTGTTGTTGTTACTAGAGCTTCAAAATATTTTAGATCGCAGCAAACTTTACAATATCAGCGCTAAAAGTTTTCAAAGTTAGCAGAAACGCTAAGGCGCTACATGAAGCGTTAGCTCTGCTATTAGCCCATAAGTGGAACTGCGCCCACCGCTGAAGATTACCAATTAAAACTTATTAGAACATTAGTGGTGGGCAATAAATCAAGACATGATCAATATCAATATTCAATAATTTCACTGAACTCCGATCCAGAACCGCACAGCATTCTGGGGGATGTAGGCAGAAGAAAGGCTATTCAAGCTCTCACAGCTAGCTACACAAAGTTGGTGGAATCAACTCACTCACTCTTTGGTTACCTAGCAACTCACTCACTCTTTGGCTACCTAGCAACTCACTCACTCTGTGGTTACCTAGCAACAACCTGTTGAATAACAGCCACCAGTATTTCTAAAACAAGAAACGAATCAATAATAATTGATATCAACTAATATGCAATTCATTAAAAAGAAGACAATTTAATTTTTGAAGTATTTTTTGAAGATTAAACCAAAGATTAAAAACTCAGTGTGACATTATTATTTCTACATGTTCAAAAGCCTTACATTAAATAAAAATCAACAGAGAAAGCAGATGAAGACTCCCATTAAAAGGATAACATTCTAATGATGAGCGGTGCGGTATCGTGTTTTTCCTGACTTGTACTCCCCTGCTGCGCCCTGCTTGATCTTGGCTGCTCTGTTTACTGACACTTTGCATGCAGAGAGCATCTATCATCCTATCTTGCTTCACACCCGCTGCATTTGTCCCCTGTCAAGTTTACAGGGGAGGGGAAAAAAAAGCAAACACAAACACCCAAATGACCGAGCAGATGGCGCTAAATGACGGGAGCCAAAACAGAACATATTTTCCTGCTCTCTGCCTCCCTTATGACGCGCGCCGAGGCTGGCTCCCACTGATGATCTCGTCTCCGCCTGGCAACCGGCACTTTAATAATTCTCTCAGAGCAGAAGACGTTGTCTGTTGCTTTCATGCCCACCACCTTCCCAGCAGTTTTCTCTCATTAATTCTGCATCACCCCAGTGAGTCTGAGGCAAAGACTTTGAGGAGAAGACGGATGTTAATCTGTGTCCTATAGACTAAGTCTAAGGTAAATGTGTGTGAAGTGTTTGTTTTACAAGCAACCTGACATCCTTTGTGCCCCGAGCGGGACTGCCCGGTGCTGGGAAAGTGTACTCCTTTTCTGTTTTGTACTTCATTTTGGGGGAGAAATCTGGTCTGAACTGAGAAGGTGACATCCATCTCACTTTGGATGCTGCAGCGCCAGCATCTAGATCTATGGATAGATTTATTAGTCATCAAAAAGCATGAAAGCTGAGAGCAAAAAGCAGGGGGGCAATCTTTATTGCTTTTCTGCAGGATTTTCACAGCTGCCAGGCCTCTAAGGGAGTTTTCACACCTGATAGTCCGGTGGACTCGGTTCGGCCAAAAATGCAACATTTGTTACATTTTCAGCTCCTGTGGTTCACTTTCACACTGCAGTCCAAGCACTTTGAACACTCTGTTCCCCCTCCTCACCTCTGGGGGCGCTGCACCAAGAACCACTGAAGGAAACGACATGCAAACCTCTGAAGAAGACATGAACGCAACTTCCTTCTTCATGAAATGTAAACAAAAACGAAGCGATGTGAGATTTTAGTGATTGTGGGATTTCTCCTTAGTCTTTGGTAAAAAACCAGGAGCCATTTCTTAAAATTAAATTACATTGCATTAACTCTGCAATATAAAAGAAAAGAAAAAAGTAGTAAATGTTTATGAGGATAAAATACGTCAAAAAAATGGAGAAATTAGCAAAGGGATGAACTGATCTGTAATCACCAATTTTACGTTTTGTTTTGTTTTGTTTTGCAGAGCTTTTCTGCTTGGTTGCATAATTTGCTTTTACTCAATTTACCTAATTTGTGATCAGCGCAGGAACACTTCATGTTTGATTTACTCTTTCAGTGTAAATCTCCCATGTCTAATTTTTTGGATTTTTGTCCCATTTTGTGCCTAAGCTGTTAAATTTTTCATGAAGCAGCAATAATTTTAGCTCATGAAGTATTTCCAGTCTGCATGTTTATTTAATATTTTTTAAATTAATTTTAGCTCTTTTCAATAAATCAATAAGTTTTACTGCATTTATATGATGCTGTATCATTCATATCGGATCATAAATCATAATTATGCTTACTCCTGCAGTAGGCCACTTCTGGAAAACATTTTTAACTAAGCGACAGTCTAATTTGTTAAACTTTTTACACCCCAGAGGAAAAAATACAATATCTGTACAGTAGAAAGAAAGGTGTGTGTGCAGCTGTATAACATGGCAGCCATTTAAGCTGTTAATTGAGGTCAACTGGCTGCACTCTAATGCCTGGAAAGTGAATCACAGTCAAACGCAGCCTTCCTCTCTGATAGTCATTTCAAACAATTACCGCCCACAGACAGTGTCATCCTCTCAGTCACACTCCACTATAGCTTCAAAGCTAGTTTCTCCTCCGCCCCTTTGAAACAAGCAGGCAGATTTTTCAGAACGATTGTGTAAGCTCGTTTCTCATTTCAAAAGACAGAGCTGGATCCGTCAACGGCCCTGGACGTGAATCAAAGGCCACCACACACAATTTTGGCTACGTTTTAGGGAATTCAGCAGCCGTGATAATCCTCAATGTGACGCCATCGGTGGGATGACGTGATGTTAGGAGTTATTGTCGCCTTTTCTCGCCTGTGTTGTTTCCCAGCATTTGACTAATAAATTATCCATCCATCCAAAGTTCGGTTCGCTCGATGTGGACCAAAGAAAGCAAACTCTAGTCCACTTAAAAACCTTGGTCTCGGTTCCGTTGAAGTAAACTCTGGTGCAGTTCGAATGCAGATGTGAACACCAAGTGGACCGGAAACCACAACAAAAGAAGTAAGTGGACTACAGCTCAGGGCATTCTGGGTAAATATAACCAAAACAAATGTGTGATTGTAGCACTAGCGAAGGAAATGGTTTGTTGTCTTTTACCAAAGACTAAAGAAAAATCCTACAACCGTTGAAATCTGAAGCCACTCCAGTTTTGTTTACATTTGAGAAGAAGGAAGTTGCGCTCATGTCTTCTGCAGAGGTTTTTGTGTCGTTTCCTTCACTGGTTCTTGGTGCAGCACCCCCACATGCGAGAAAGGGAACCACACCAGCTGAAAACGTAGAAAAATTTTTTATTTCATTTTTATTTTTGGTTGTTGGATTTTATTTTGGATATTTAAAATGTCTTCCAGTTCCAGTGTGGAGTAAATTAATCTTTATTAGTCTATGACAGGGAAAACCTGCATTACTATGCCATTATCTTTATATTAGATTAAAATGTTCTCTGGACATTTCAGGGACAATTTATCGTCCAGCAACATCTGTTATTGTGAAAGGCCTAACTGATGTTACCGTGTCCAGTGTTTAGCAGCCTGCACTAGCAATGTACTTTGTTATTTATGCATTAAATAAAACCATCCTCTTTATCTGTTGTAAATGAAAAACATACAACAGATCTTTCCGTTATTTGTTAGGTTATTTTTGTGCCAAAGAGGTTCAGTAACCAGCACTCTGAGGCACAGACCTATGTTGGTAACATCTATTTCACTGCTTGCCATACCTCAGCTCAACCAAACCCAAACCCCAAAATGAGATCCAGTTTGATCACCTTGATACCAGCAGGAGTGCCAAATGTAATGTCATGGAAACAGACCACCTGTCACATGTCCACAGCCTCACCATTTATGTTTCAGCAAAACAAACATTAGGATGGTGAATCTCAGATGATTGACGTCTGAAAGTGAAAATAAAAACCTTAAACAATCACGTTTTTGAACCACATGTGAGCTGAAAAATGAGTAAAATCTGTTGTTATGTGGACTTTTATTCTGCAATACTAGCCACAGAACTTGACTGGATGAATCCAAGAAAGTGTGCATCTGTATTTCACTTGTGAAAAAATAGTAGCAGTTGATTGCATAATTTATGTTCAGAATGAACGAGAAAGAAAAATTTGTGTACAGATTGAGTTCATCCAGAGTCCAAGAGATGACTTCTGGCCTATCTGGCAGAGCAGCCAAAGCATTGATTACGACGCTTCGTGGGTCAGACATGGGACAAGAATTAAAGGTGACCCGTTATGTTTCCTTGAACAGGTTAATATAGGCATATGAGCTATAAAAAAACATGTTCATTACATTTTTAGATAATGAGAACTTAGTTGCTCAGTTCTGTGTATGATCTGTTTTAAGGCTTCCCGTCACTTTAAATCCCAATAAGGTGTTGCTGGCCACACCCTCCAACTGAACGTTTACACTTGCACGTGAAAAAGGCTGCAAAAAGATGCGCAATCATGCAACCATACATCTTTGAAAAGCAGAAGTGGAGCCTCCTGCACAACCAACAAGAGTACAGCAAGTAGTTTCTTGATAGTAAGTCAACAACAAAACACTTGTCTTTTCCAGCAGCCATTGTACAGCGCATAAAGCGGTACAACCAGCTGACCAAACAATCTGAAGCTCCACTTGGGATGCTAGGTAATGGACAGGGCTGGGCTGGGGTTGCTAGGTAACGGCGCAGTGGGACTCAACCATCAGGAGGTTTTTTATACGGCTCATTTTCCCGAAAACCATTAACTTATTGAGGAAAAAAAATGACTAGGTGTTTTTTTTAGAAGCACTTGAGACCGAAATGCGAGTATAAAAACGTGCAAAAAGTGGACAGTTATTAGGTGACTTTTTAAATATAATTTCTGAAGTCTACCTAAGAGAACTCCAAAATACGTTTCAACACCTAACACAGCCTCAATTAGTATCCAGATTCTGCAGGTATGGAAAATGGATGAACAAATCTCCTGTAGTTTTCATTGGACTATACTTTTCCCTGGATTTCATGAAATCTTGATTTTTGAGTTCTTGATTCCAAGATGAGAACAGAATCCCACGATTATTCCAAACTGTGGCCCACACAAGAGAAAGCAGCATCTCTTTTGGTAAAACAGATGAGTCTGATCCATGCATTATTCAAGGTGAGTCTGAAGTGTCTTGGTAATCAAAGCCCAGTGCCAGCAGAGAGGCTTTTTCAACCAATGCCGCATAACAGATTATTGGCTTTGCCCTAGCAGAGCAGCAAAGTCTAGCAGGGTTGGTACCAGCAACAACACGGTGCTGTTACCTTCATGCACAACACCCATAAACCATTTATGAGGATTTAATTTGCATAAAATCAGACCTTGGTGTGTTTGAAGGTCTGAGCAGGTTGGCAGGGGTCTGAATACATTTGTCATAAGTGCAACTTTTCCACTCAAAAACGAGAGTGGAAAACAGCATGAGGCAAACGTGGAAATCCCTTCAACCTTTCCAGCATAATAAGAAGGAGCTAAGACGATCTAAGACGGGCGAGTAAAAACCGAGGATTAGTGAATCTGATGAGGGCCAATTTCAGAGATTTCTCCAGGGGCAGAGATCAAGACAAAGACCTAAGATCACCTATTACACACAGAACCGCTGATTATCATTGATTTAGAGCTCAATAATCAATTAATCTCACCTGGTTTGTTGAATAATTTAGAACCGCTTTGAAACTGGAGCTATACCTTTTCAAAAACCGACAATAGGGAGTAATCCCACTAACCGTGGCGCCGGTAAGCTCTCCCTCGCTGCTCTTAAGCCACACCGGGTCCCCTCTCATACAGTAAAGGAGATTTATGGAGG
The DNA here is from genome assembly GCF_904066995.2 of Poecilia reticulata. Classification (NCBI taxonomy): domain Eukaryota; kingdom Metazoa; phylum Chordata; class Actinopteri; order Cyprinodontiformes; family Poeciliidae; genus Poecilia; species Poecilia reticulata. The sequence continues at coordinate 24,561,104 of NC_088846.1, forward strand.
CTCACATATAAATGTGCTTTGAATTCGATATGTAACACCCTCTCGCTCCTGGTTTTACAGGAGGCTTAGAGAGCACACTGTCGTGACTTTACATTTTTATTTTCGTCACGTCGTTGGTAAATAATTCTCCGCACAAATCAAAAACCCTAACCAGGGTGACAGATGGAATAATGAAGTGATTATTCTTCCCTTAGGGGAATATATTCTCATCAGTTTGGCACTTTTACTAAACACAGAGCTACCTTTTCAGTTTTTATTATTTAAATATTTCCTTATTAAAACATTTTATGCATCTCTAATGTCTTTAATCCAGGGATGTTGTAACTTTATGGGAAATGAGAGGCGGATACAGCGTGGGAGGTAAGAGTGACTGATGTAAGCAAAACTGGAAGACTTTCATGATGACAATATATTTACTGAGGCTTTGCAGGGATATTTTTATTTATTGTAGGGCTGAAACGATTCCTCGAGTGATTCGAGTACCTCGATTATTAAAATTCCTCAAGGAAAATTGACCTGCCTCGAAGCTTCGTTAATTTATGTTTTATCATTTAGCGCACTGTGTTTCAGCCGGAACATTATTTGCGCTGCGCGGAGCTCTGACTTCCGCCTCTGAGTTGTTGACGGAAGCTACGTGTTAGCGGCATAACGTCCAATCTTCAAGTTCGGCCCGCGGGGATTTTACTGATTGGTGATAATTCCGGGTTTTTATCGTTTTTGTGGGACCAATAAACATCCTTAAAATGACCGGCGCGATGCCGGGAGTTCGGCAGCCTTTCTGCTCCGGAGCTGCTGGATGAACGGCGGGAAGAAGCTGAGGAGGATTTATACAGGTGAGCGGAGAGACTGAACACAGCGGGCGGCTGAGGGTTGATGCTTACAGGGTAAGAGCAGCTTTACGGACGAACCGCACAATAAACTTATATCATCCCGGTCTGAACAAACGGGAGGCGGAACATGGCTGGTAGATGAGTTTCTGAATGGAGGAGCCGTAAATATCCCGTATTGCTCCCCCGGTCTACAAAAAAGTAACTGGTAGGGAAGCACAAATGTGGAAAAAATAGACTGATGTTGATATCCGATAGTAACACTGGTGCTATGGAAGATTTACCAATATTTTATTTCATAATAGTTTTTATCCGATTACTCGATTAATCGTAAGAAAAATCTATAGATTACTCGATTACTAAAATAATCGTTTACAACAGCCCTAATTTATTGTTTTGATTATTAGTGTAATGCTTTTCGAGTCTGACAGGAGTGGCTGAGGGGAAGTTTTCTACTAACAATACATTTTTTTTTATCAATTATTCTGACGATTCACTGGATAAAAAATACTGCCACATTCTGCAGATTTTTTATTAAATAATTTAATACATAAAATAAAGCAAACAAACAAATAATTCATTTTTTAATAAGAAAGTAAAAATTTTATTGCCTAAAATGTAATAAAATTCCTTTAGAAAACACTAGGGCTGAGAAACATCATGTTATTATCAAAAATGATTGATTATTGCTTTTTGTTTTAATTATATGAAATACTGCCAAATTAGTGCCATGGTCTTTCCTGTTTTATCCGCAGTTTTCACTCCAAACCGTTGTTTATTTTTAAGCTGTTATGAGGCACAGTGGAAAAAACTGAAACTTCTGCTGCAACGGGCCGTTGCTAGGTAACCAAAATTTGAGCGGGAATTTGTAACTGCTTGTTACGCAGCAGGTTGTTGCTAGGTAACCAAAGAATTAGTAAGCTGGCTGAGGCCATAGACCAGGGGTGCTCAATACGTCGATCGCGATCGACCGGTCGATCGCGGAAAGGTTTTGAGTCGATCTCGGCAGGTGACAAACTGAACGCCGCCAGGACGCTGAGTCCAGCACTTCCTCTTCTGGTAGGCTTATCAAAAATATTCACTAAGATCCTAAACGTTTGTAGCTCCATTAAAAAAGAATAATTATAAAAAGTCAACGAAACATTTAAAATTAATAATCTCAGTAATTATTGTTTCAACAAGGTGTTGCGCAATTCTGTGCGTTTCGGTTCCATTAACAAAAAAAAAAAAAAACGACTCAAAGACCGACTGACGAGCAGAGCAGGAGTTTAAATTAGCTACTCAACCACCGCTGTGTTCATGAGAGGCTTATTAATAATCGAGAAATAAATATCAAGCCTGGGAACCTGATATGTAACGGACTGAATGTTGTGTTTTTAATCCTAATCTTTGCTCGGCTTGCGGGGTGCAGGCGGTTGCCACGGCAACGGGTGTGCTTAAACGACAGAGTAAAAAGGTAGGAGATGTTTTCAGTTGATAGTCTGTTCGGGTTGTTTTACCTTTTTTTTTTTTTTTTACCATTCCTGTGGCTCATCACACCTGCTGTAGTTTCTGAATATTCAATAAACGACAAAATTGGACTAATTACCTCGTTCGTTTGTGAGCATACGTCACAACAAACATCAAATAGGACAAATATATTTCATTAAGTTTTAACAAATTCTACCGCGATAATTATGTGAAATTAAATTAATTATATCCCGACTTCAGAAGATTTGCCTTTACCTTTATTGGGCTCTTTGGTTCCCCCTATCAGTCTGTATTTTCTCATATTGAGGTCATCAAACCAAATTTCAGATCCACCATGACTGACTGACACCTGCTGGCGTCAGGTTTGCAACCAGCTTCTGACTGAGAAACCAGTAACCAGAGACCAGTAACCAGAAACCAGTAAGCTGCTCCCAGTGTCAGAATCTCACTGAGGAAGAAACTGGATTAGGTTTTCTGTGACTTTATTATTTATGCTATAACTGATGTATATTCGCATATAAAATAAGTCAATAGAGTTTAATTTGCAATTTTTATGTCATGAGGTAGATCTCAGGCGGCTGCTGAGAGAAAAAGTAGATCTTGCTCTCAAAAAGTTTGAGCACCCATGCCATAGACATTAATACGTAGACCCCCTCATGGGGCCATAGACATTAATACGTAGACCCCCTCATGGGGCCATAGACATGAATACGTAGACGCCTCATGGAGCGCTGAGTCATACGTAAAAGCGTCCGCCATCTTCTATGTGGCAGCAGGGCGATCGGAGCTGTGCTATGTGGACTTATTTCAACCGTTTTATGAAACAAACTGGATTCATTAGGATTACCTTCCCCAGGTAAGGATGAAAGATCAGAATTACTTTACTTTGCAGCCAGAAATTCGCTTCTAAACAACAGTAAAATATTTCTTATGTATCATTATTTCATTAAATGACCTTTTTTGACTCTGTATACTCCAGATTAACAGATTAATAATTGATTCATCACAATGAATCGTTTCAGCCATGAACCTTTCACTATAAAACAACAAGTACTTTGATTGTATAATTTTAAAATTATAATATGTAACAGTGGTGAAATGAAGGCAATTGTTCCAGCTGCATGTCAAAAAGTTTATAATTATTAGCTGGGAATTTGGGCTAAGACACTGGAAACAAGAATGTACAACGTCTAATTTGGCCTCAAGTCTTTGCTGGAATTACTATAATTTAAAAATCAAAGTTGCAAGAAGGTGCCAGCCCCCCCTTAGAGTTTAAAATGACTCATTGAAGGTGGTATTTATCAGGGGAGACCCACAGCGGAAACATGACTTATCAGTGGAGAAACTCTGGTTTTGGGGATTTCAACACCGTAGCCTGGAGGTGACTGCTGCCCATTTCACACAGCGTTGTGTATAATTGGAACCGAATAGTTCACTTTCAATTTAAAGTTGAATATATAACACTGACAGGATGCATTACGACTGATGGGGCACAGAGCATTGTGGGCGAACTCATTTTTCTTGCTTAGGACACAAATTTGAGATCCATCTTTGTCTGGACTGCGACCATAAATGCATTATCTGACATGATGGAGTGACTGTTGCCTCGCATTAAGCAGCAAGCAGCATTTTACATCCAAGTGTCCTCTGCAGATTTATTGATAGTGTCTCCAAAGAAACAGCACATCAGAGAACAAACACCAGAAACAGTGTTTGAGATTCAAGATAAGCAGCCGTTTGCAAAGCATCCCTTCCAACTCAACATTTTAAACCGCACAGTTTGACGGGTTTCATTGGGATTTTATATGATAGACCAACACAAAGTCAAATAAATCAGTAGAAAAAAGCAGCAGAGTGAATGGGAAAATGGGTGAAGCTAAATACACAAAACTACCGTTCCTGGGCATTATGGTAAAAATTAGGCCACTGATGCAGCAGGAAGAAGTTGTCCAAACTCTTCTGATGCAGGCAAGATAAATTATTTTGTCAAAGTGGGTCGGCCATGAACCTTCCTCCATTTCTATACGGAAGTCAACGCTAATGGACCTTTCTGTTTTGATAAAACTTGGATATTAGGCTGATAGGATGATCTGGATATTCTGTTCTATGTGTGGGAAATGTTTTAATGTTTTATGATGTTGAATCCTGGTACATTAGTGATGTTGTCAGTTGCTATGGATATGCGTCTGTTTGCAGCATAGTTGACACAGAGAGCGAGAAAAAAAGTGGCTAAGAGTTGTTCTTTAACAATTTTTCTGCATTATTTTTCCCTTTGCTGTGATGCACTGCACTAAATTAATAATACCTACATTTCTAGCTAACAGGATTGTTCTACCGTGGCAGTGCAACTATGGATGGCATGTACAGGAATCGTCTTTTTGCCAGCCAGTGTTGTGCGCACAAAATGTCTGAATGTAAACACTAACATCCAAGGGGTCCATCCATACTGATGCCTAGTGCTGATGTGTAACAGCAAGTGACCCACCAGCTATTTATGTATTATAAAAAAAAATAAACATGCTGAAAAATTGTTGCATATAATTCCAATAAAATACATAGAATCAAGTGGGAAAAATTCTAAAAGCTATGAATAAATGCTGAGTACTGTATGGGTCGGCACCAACTGCCCTGATGAAACGGTTCTCACCTACATTAGCTGAAATGTGAACCACCGAGGTGGGAAAAGATGAAAAGCGGACAAGAAACAGCAGAAGAAGGTGGGCAAGTGGTAAAATTTTACAACATAAAAAACTGGGAAATATCTCACACCGTACGTGATGGCACACCACTCTTCACACGTTCTCACCTTCACGCAGAAACACCCTGTTCCCACACAGCAAAGCGCAGAAAACCACGGCCAGTTAGCTGCTCCATTTCCACATCAGTCACACACGGAGAGCAAAAATACTCTTAACACTTGGCTTCTTTAAGACAGGATTACAGCAGTAAAACAAGCTGACCAAACATTCTGTAACTCAGTTTAGGTTGCTAGGTAACTGGCGGAACTTCACTGTGGTTGCTAGGTAACGGGCAGGGGTGAACCTTCTTCAAATCTAACCAAATTGGTATCAAATATTTGTGCAGTAAAGATTTTCATTTGTGTTGCTATCATCTTAAAGATATTAATAAAGGATTTTTTAAATAGATTTTTAAATTTTTACCCATATAACATTTATTCATATTTCTTTTTTTTTTTTTAAGGTTTTAGGGAAGATGTGAGTTTATCCGTTTAATCTGCCCAGATGGTACCATGGGAAGAAATTAAATTTGAGTTCAGGAAAGTGGATGAAACAGATATTATAAAGGATGAAGGACAAGGACTTGCTAAATTGATTTGCTGCTGATAAACTGAATTTGAATGTGAGATTAGACTGACTCAATTTGACAATGTGGAAATCTGCGTTGTATAAGTTTACTTTTTCTAGGATATAAAAAAAAAACCAACAGAATAAAACGAACAGAAGCCAAGAACATAATGTGTAGAAGGATAATGAGGACAAAAAAGAGACAAGTTTGGATGAAAAAGGGCGATACGGCTGACAAGAGGGAAGAAAAAAAGACTAGAAATAGGAAAAAGGACCATGAGTGAAGGGAAACAGGCTTTAAATGAGGTAAAGTTGGATGAAAACAGGTTGGATGAAAAAAAGAGGAGAAAGAAGAAAGACCATCTGAAAGAGACGGTCTTTGATTACATTATAGTCTGTTGCAGGACAACACAGAGACACACAGGACAAACAACCATGCACACACACACACACACCTAGGGACAATCTGGAGAGGCCAATTAACCTGACAGTCATGTTTTTGGATTGTGGGAGGAAGCCGGAGTACCCGGAGAAAACCCACACATGCACAGGGAGAACATGCAAACTCCATGCAGAAAGACTGGGGCCGGGAATCGAACCCAGAACCTTCTGGCTGCAAGGCAACAGCTCTACCAACTGCACCACATTCTCTTTTAAAAAGATAATTTATTTAGCTATTCCTGCTATTAAAAGTTCATTCAGTTCTTGATGCCAGACTAAAACATGATGTTGAATAAAAGCCAGCGGAGCAGTAAATAAGCAAGAATCTCAGCAGAGACAGACTGGAGCTTTGTGTCACAAGGCCATTTCACCTGTTTACGTTGGTATTTTCTAAAGCAACAGCGTTTGATCTAATTAAGCTTTTAGACGAGGCTGACCTGCGACATGACTGGTGGAGCAGAAGCGTGTCGTTTTGCTGCTGTGGGGTTCATTCAGGCGCAATAGATCAGAGCAGAAAATGCATTTACAGCTTTAGAGTCTGGAGGATAACCGTGTCTCCTACCTGCTTCCCTGCCCAGCTGCTACAACGAGCGATTCGTGTGAGCTGAATGCGATTATGTTCGCATAAGAAGCTGCAGCAGTTTCTGTCAAAGCCAGGGAGACAAATGTCTGCCGGACTCGTAACAAAATTATTGGGAGTAAAAAGGCAGGAAGTAAATCTAATCTGATATAGATATGGGAGTAAAACCCATAAAGTAAACAAAGCATGTTGAGCTGAGCTCAAAGAAAACTGTTGGTGTTTTAACTAAAACACTGAAGAAAAGTTTTATTTTATCAGAAAGCTGGTACAGCCGTTCCTTCTGACAAATCTGGAGTAACTGAGTAAGTTTGCAGACCATCCAGCTTTGCAAACATGTTTTCCAACTTTGGAACTACTTTAGTATTACACAAATTTAAAAGAACAAAAAATGTATGATTTGTTTTCCCTTTTATAAATGTATATTAGCGCTGAAATGATCATTCAGATCAATTGTCATGAATCAGGTATTGAAATAATTAACTGAAGTATACATGAAGATGAAACTTTACGAAAAAACTATAAACATTTGCATTTGGAATAAAGAATACACTTTTCCGTAACTCTGTTCTTATGACGTTATTTCTTTTTTTTGTTGCATCCTTTGCTACAAATGATGAAATGTTCAGAAAAAAATGCTAAATTGTTTTTTTTCTTATTTACAAAAATATTGAATTATTTGTTTAGTTGCATCTTTACATTATTGGATAAAATAAGCAGAAGTGGCTAAATGAAAAATCTGCAGATTATTATATTTTTTATCTGATTAATCAATAGAATAATTGATTACTAAAATAATTTCGTTTCCTGCTCATATTGTGTGAAGTGCAAAGTGAAAACACTCTCACAAGATTAATAAAATGAACATAGTACGTTACAATCAATGTCTTCTGATCAATACCATCAATTATTTGCACTATTTTAACTTTCTGATTTCATATCTAGAAATTTACAAGAACAAACTTTTAATCTTTTTATTTTGCCTTTTTTATACATCTATATTTTAAATGTTTTCATTGATCGCAGAAGGGGGATCAAAGTCAATTTCCTTATTTGAGTTCACAAACTTGGTGAATAAACAAAGTAGTTTATTTGAGTTGATTTGCAAATGATTATCTGTTTTTTTTATGTTGATTTCGGACTCGTTTACGGACGATAATGACACTTTCAACTTAAAATGCCTTAAAGTAGATCTACGAGTGAACTTAGTAATAACCTTAAAAATCTTCTTTGCAAAATATCCTGTTAGTAAATATCAATAATTCTGGTTTAGGTTTAGTGAAAAGAATATGGGGGGTTTTATACTATATGTTTAAACACCTGGTTTTAAGTAAGCAATAAATTGTGAAATGATTTCATTTTCATTACAATGCCGGCTTTTTAGATCCACCACACAAACTTCGACACTGACCAAAGGAAATTGTTAAATGACTTGCATCTAATTTGTGAAGGTAATAAAGGAGAAGGAAGCGAAGAGCCGCACGGCATCGTGAGCTAAAGTCCTGAATCACCGAGGATAAGAGGCATTTCAGACATTTAATAGCAGAAATCTGCTGACCAGCCCAGTGTCGCGTTCCCTGCTAATAAATTTGCTGGTATCATCCGAGAGTCGTTACATTATTAAACCGTGAATGCAAATGGCCTTTAGCGAAGACTGCACTCTGCCTTTATGTGACAGTTTGCTTTTCTCCCTCTGATGGGGTCACGCCAAACGCAGGAAGGAAAGATCTTCCTCCTGCTTTGGGAGCGGCCAGTTCAACCGCTTCTCCATTTGTCTGAATTGATCGCCTTTGACCCAGTGAACCCCCAAGAATTCGTTATTCAAGCCCAGGAGTTTCCAGTGGCTTCATTTAATAAGATAATTTCACACCAATTACAAGCTCTCAGCACACAGAAGTAATGTCATTACACGCTTGCTTGGTGACAAATTCTTGGCCGGGACGAGGCGAGACGAGCCTGAAGATCATCGCCACGCGACGGGAAACGGTACAATAACTCCTCCTCCTGCTCTCTGTTCTCCTTAAAGAGGTCATAGTGATGAGCATAAAATTACAGCGAGGAATAACGCGCTTACGCCTCCTACTCGACAAATCCTGATGCCGGCTGTTTGTTGTCTTGTCAGGGAAAACACAAAGCAATTACAGATACAGTCGGATGCAGAGGAGCGGGCGCTGCTGGTGACTTATTTGACACCGATTCACCGGCTCAGCGATGCCGACTGGATCATCAGAGTTTTCTGATTGTTTTTTAGCACATTAATTCATTTTCCGTTGAGGCACTTCAAGATTTGCAATCAGTTTTTCTTTTTGTTTGACTCGTTTTAGCGGCGGTGAAGCAAACGTTTCTTTTCAATAAGGAGCCGGTTGCTTTGTCAGAGTTAATAGCTTGAACTCCAATTGATCCCAAACAATCGGTTACTTTGACCTGTTAATAATGATTTGCATACAACTACAAACAGCACTGAAAGTTCCTGCTTACCACCTGAGCGGCAAAACACACAATCTTTGATTTAGTTTCTAGTGCAAATATCTTGGTACGCTTATATAAAGTAACTTTTCAGAAAGATGCAGGAGTTTGTTTTGACTAAATAATTCAATAATATTAATGAAAAACTATCACTTATTACATGGGGAAGATGTTTTTGAATCGGCCAATTGAATTATGCCTGTCACAATAAGCAGTAATCAATTAATCAATTAAAACAAGCTAAATAATTCCCATTTTCATGATTTATCGTTTTTCTATCTTTCTACCAAAAACTGGATGATAAAAATCTTCAGTCTGGTGATTTGGTTTGAATTAGCTCGTTTTGCTTAGAGAGACTTCATAATTCACCTTATTTGTTGCTTTATTTTAAATGTTTAAATCGTCTTCCAGTTCCAGTGTTTCATTACAATTTAAAGTTTATTGATCTGTGATAATGTGTTCTTGCCTTATTATGCCATTATTACCATTATAATACTTGAAAATGTCTCATAAAAACAATATTATCGTTTATCGCAGTTTTTCTCAACCTTTTTCAGCCCAGCGCCCCCCTAACCCTTATCCAGGTCCCTCACCGCCCCCCACCAAAGAATTTGCATGCTACTTTGCACTGACCATTATTTTATTATTAACATTACTATCACTATTGTAGAAGTTTTGATTTTTATGCTTGTTTCTGTATTTATCATCAAGATAATTTCCTAGAGAACAAAAAAGTCATGGGAATAGAAAGTATTTTCACAGGCGTCTACGAAAAATGCAATGAATGAAAATTCATCTTAAAATTGGTAGGCCTAACAGCAGCCAATCAGAGTGGAAAAAATATTCTTATTTTGTGCCATTTTCTAGTTAAATATTCCACAAAATTACCAGATAAAAGATGTTCAACATGCCAGTTTAAACTTTGAACTATTTGCAGAATGACTGAGCTCTGCAACATTAAAACATGGATAGAAACTGTAACTACATTAATCATAGCTCTTCTTCTCTTCAGTGTTTGTCAGTTTCTGGTGGTGCAGCTCTGTGCTGCCTTCAGGAGAATGGGACATCAGAGTATCATCCATAAAATTTCACCCACATGGCATTTATTGTGCAAACCAGAGCTTTCAGTGGAAAAACAAAAGTTCCAGGTCCTTTTAATGCCATAGAAATATGAGACAGAAACATGGATAATATCTTTATATAGACCTGTCTATTGATTATAGATTAATAGTTTTACTGGACAGAAATTACAAAGAACAAATCTGGTTCTTAATCAAATCCTAAGGAGTCAAATTGAAAGTGTCATGGAGTCTCAGCCTCATGACATTAACAGACATGAAAAATAATGTTGAAGAAATAAATATATCAAATCTAATTAAAAACATAAATAAGTGATCAGTTCTTTACTGTTATGGTCTGTAAGATATATTTATTATCAGTATTAGATATGGTCTCAACAAACCCATGACACTTCAACAATATTATTTTACCTTTTATCTGGAAATAGTGTCTGTTTATTCTTGCCATACAGTCGAGTATTAATTATTGCTCGAAAGGTCTTGCCATACCAGTTTATTCCTCTGTATTTACTTTAGTATCTTAGTTTATTTTTGCATTTTGTTCTTCATTCATTTCCATTTAGTTTCATTTGATTAGTATTATCCTCTCTTGGTTTATTGCTATGTCCACTTTAGTTTCTTTCCTGTTTCTAGATTTATTTAATCATTTATTGACGCTCACCATCAGTAATTGACGCTAACCATCAGTAATCTTCACTCATCACCTGCTGCGCTGCCTAATCGTCATGTGTTGCACATCATGTGTTGATTTTTCACTGTTCAGCGTCAGATTCTCTGTTTTTATGCCATAATTCACATCTAGTTCGTCGCTCCGTTTTATGTCCCGCTTCTCCTGTTTCAAAGTTTTGCGCAACGTGCTCGTCTTTTTTTTTAAGCCCCTAAGGTGCAGGGCGGTCAGGAAACGTATCAATAGGGAAAAGGCAGACTGACATAAACCTTTTAAAACAACGAAAACAATTTCTGCATTATGATTATTGAAATTTAAAAGTGCTGTGTTGTTCCATCACCCGTTTCATACCGGACCACTTACAGCGCCGGTGTTAACGCTATAAAATGAACGCTCTCTATCGTGGTATCACCCATGGAGGGATTTCTTTATTTAAATGGGTTCATTTTTCAGAGGGATACACAGTGAGGGTATCGTGATTTTAGCTACCAGTAGCAGGAGAACGGAGCTGCGCCAAGAAGCTAACAGAAGCTAACAAACACTGAATAGAAGAAGAACAGCTGCCATCGATACAGTTGCAGCCAAGCATGTTTTAATGTTACACAATACAGTTTTACCAAGTTGCTCAAAGTCTAAACTGGCATTCTTGTGCATTTGAGGTGTAAAGTTTAGCTTCGACCAAACGCCCCCCAAAGGCATCCCAGCGTCCCCCTTTTGTAAGAATGTCTGCCAGCGCCCCCTGTCGTCCTCTGAACGCCCCCTGGGGGGCGGTACCGCCCACGTTGAGAACCGCTAGATTAGCGTGTGTAATCCTACTCACCTTGCTACTCCGTGACATCATCGCCCCCCATTTACAGAGGATTCCCTTCTATATCGCTCTACGGGTGAAAGAATCCCCAGCAAAGGGACACTCACCATTCCTCTGCTGCTACAACACAGAGGATGCCAGTCTATCAAGGTCAGATTCTTCGAAAATGATTGCCTTGGAATCATTTTCCAAGGCAAGGGTTTGGAAAATGACCAAACCCTTATATATATATATATATATATATATATATATATATATATATATATATATACACTTTCATTTCTTATTATGTCGGTTTTGCAAATGCAAACCCTTGCATTTCCACACACAAAAAACCCTTGAGGTCGGCCGAGAGACCAAAGGGATTCGCCACAAAGCCCTGGAGGTCAGTCCGGAGACCAGCGAGTCTGATTGTCTAGTGACGAAGGAGACCCGAGTTCAATGGCGTCAAGTTCCCATAGCACCCCAGTTCTGTGGGCCTCAAGCTCTCCTGCCACCAAAAGTCAAATATGAAGCCTGGAGCCCTCATGACACTTCTTTATTTCGAAGTACTAAAGTTCAACCCAATATCTCAGTGTGCCTGTTGTGTACATTTTCACAAGTGTATTAGTGAAGCCCCTGACCACATGTCTGAGTACAGATGGCTGCTCCTGTGGCGTGTCTGAAACTGACTGACTGTCCTCGTGGGTTTCCAATTCAGATGGCTGCTGGTTCTGCTGCTCCTCTGTTCCTCAGCCTTTGGTTCAGCTGTTCCACTTCAAGTTGCAGGTTGATATTTATACGCTCCAAGGCAGTGTTTTCCTGCTCCAAGATGGTGTTTTGCTGCTTCAAGGCAGTGTTTTCCTGCTCCAAGATGGTGTTTTGCTGCTTCAAGGCAGTGTTTTCCTGCTCCAAGTTGGTGTTTTGCTGCTTTAAGACGGTGTTTTCCTGCTCAAAGGTCGTGTTTTCCTCCTCCAATATGGTGTTTTCCTGCTCCAAGGTTCTGATATTCTGCTTCAAGGTGGTGATTTTCTTCTGCAAGGTTGCTTTACGATTCCACAAGTGGGAATTCTGCTGCGTCAAGATATTGCTTGCCTCTGTCAAGCGCTCGAAGTCCTGTTCAAGGGCGCGTAATTCCCTCAAATGTTGGCGGTGATCGTCCTGCTCACGGAACATGGTCTCCTCAAGCGTGTCGCTCCTCAGCTTGTCTGCTGTGCTTTTTCGCTCCAAGTCTTCATTTTTGCGCTGAAAGATGCTCATAAATTTTGCTCTGCTGCCTCAAGGTTGTGTTCTCCTGCATCAGGGTTGCGTTTGTCAGCTCCAAGGTGGTGTTTGCTTCACACTTGCTTTTTAGCTCTTCATCTTTTTCCTGAAGCAACTTGTCCCTTTCCCGAAGCAGTTCATCTTTTTCCTGTAGAGCAAGTTCCATGTTGGTAATTTGACTCTTCATGTCCTCTATTGTTTTATTGAGGGTTTGTCTCTCAAGAGATATCACGCTGACTCTTTTCAAGATTCTTTCAAGCTTCTCTGCCTCTCTAGGTAAGGTCGGTTGTGGTTCCTTCTGAGAAGACATTGCGGAAGATTTGATTAGTTTTATCATCTATTGGTTTATTGGGTTTATTGTTATGTCCACTTTAGTTTCTTTCCTGTTGCTAGATTTATTTTATCGTTTATTGACGGTCATCATCAGTAATCTCATCACCTGCTGCACCGCCTAATCGTCATGTGTTTCACATCATGTGTTGATTTTTCACTGTTCAGCATCAGATTCTCTGTTTTTATGCCATAATTCACATCTAGTTCGTCGCTCCGTTTTATGTCCTGCTTCTCCTGTTTCAGAGTTTTGCACAATGTGCGCGTCAGAAACAATTTCTGCATTCTGATTATTGAAATTTAAAAGTGCTGTGTTGTTCTATTACCCCCGTTTCATACCGGACCACTTACAGCACCGTGTTAACGCTATAAAATGAACGCTCTCTATCGTTGTATCATCCATGGAGGGATTTCTTTATTTAAATGGGTTCATTTTTCAGAGGGATACACAATGAGGGTATCGTGATTTTAGCTACCAGTAGCAGGAGAACGGAGCTGCGCCAAGAAGCTAACAGAAGCTAACAAACACTGAATAGAAGAAGAACAGCTGCCATCGATACAGTTGCAGCCAGGCATGTTTTAATGTTACACAATACAGTTTTACCAAGTTGCTCAAAGTCTAAACTGGCATTGTTGTGTATTTAAGGTGTAAAGTTTACCTTCGACCAAACGCCCCCCAAAGGCATCCCAGCGCCCCCCTTTTGTAAAAATGTCCGCCAGCGCCCCTTGCCGTCCTCTGAACGCCCCCTGGGTGGCGGTACCGCCCACGTTGAGAACCGCTAGTTTATCGTGATCATTTCTGGAACAATTTATCATCCAGTAAAATTTGTTACTTTTTCTACCAATATTAAGGAATAATTTAATTTAAACAAGCTCTCATATCTTGCTGAAAGGTTATCTGTAAGTCAGTTCTGTCTTATTTTAAGTGTACCAAGATGTTTGCACTAGAAATTAAACCAAAATTAATTGCTAAAATTTTGTGTTTTTGCAGTGAAAATGGCTTGAACTTAGTAAGAAGGAGAAGATGATGAAACTGAACAACAAACGGGATCCGTTTTAGGGCTGAAACGATTCGAGTGATTCGAGTACCTCGATTATTAAAATTCCTTGAGGAAAATTGACCTGCCTCGATGCTTCGTTAATTTATGTTTTATCATTTAGCGCACCGTGTTTCAGCCGGAACATTATTTGCGTTGCGCAGAGCTCTGACTTCCGCCTCTGAGTTGTTGACGGAAGCTACGTGTTAGCGGCATAACGTCCAATCTTCAAGTTCGGCCCGCGGGGATTTTACTGATTGGTGATAATTCCGGGTTTTCATCGTTTTTTGTGGGACCAATAAACATCCTTAAAATGACCGGCGCGATGCCGGGAGTTCGGCAGCCTTTCTGCTCCGGAGCTGCTGGTTGAACGGTGGGAAGAAGCTGAGGAGGATTTATACAGGTGAGCGGAGAGACTGAACACGGCGGGCGGCTGAGGGTTGATGCTTACAGGGTAAGAGCAGCTTTACGGACAAACCGCACAATAAACTTATATCATCCCGGTCTGAACAAACGGGAGGCGGAACATGGCTGGTAGATGAGTTTCTGAACGGAGGAGCCGTAAATATCCCGTATTGCTCCCCCGGTCTACAAAAAAGTAACTGGTAGGGAAGCACAAATGTGGAAAAAATAGACTGATGTTGATATCCGATAGTAACACTGGTGTTATGGAAGATTTACCAATATTTTATTTCATAATTGTTTTTATCCGATTACTCGATTAATCGTAAGAAAAATCTATAGATTACTCGATTACTAAAATAATCGTTTACAACAGCCCTAATCCGTTTGTCAAATTTCAAATTTTTATTTTTGTCACTAATAGATGAAGGGAAAATGGATATAAAGATATAAATGTTTTATCACTTGTTTTGGTTAAACTGTGTTAAGCAACGGGTTAAAACTGGAGCCCTTTGAAGAGTGTATTATTGATCCTGACAGTAAACACTTTAAAAACGATTGAACCAAATGCTCGTTTGGAGGAATTGGATTTGTTTGTTGTATTTTTGTGGGTTCATGTTCTTTCAGGTTCAGCAGAATATCAAAGCTGGAAAAATATGAGCTATTAAACTGGGAAGTGAACAAAGGAAGTATTTATATTCTCAATTGTACCAGAAAGTTTCTGAACACACGAAGCCCCCGCACTGATAGATAATTTAAACTGTTGAAAAGTACAAAAGCATGCAGCTGTTAAAAGGCTGTTCATGAAAAAAGAAACAGGCTGAATCTCCGAGCCGGCGACTACAACAAAGACGAGGAGCGGTTCAGCTGAACGGTGTTTCGTTTGAAGCTATTTTAGGAGGAGAAAGCGGCGACTGCCAGGGGCGAATACAGATATATGAAGTGGGCAGCTGGAGATTATGGAGCGTGATTACGCTGTCCTGACATTCACGGCTACAAAAGCGGGTTAAAATAAAACTCAAAGGCCTGGGAGAGAGAGCAGGATGTGACTAATTTGTGATTACAGAATGCAGATTTTTAATTTGGTGCTTCTTCGACGTGGACGTCACTTAAAAAAAAGTCTGGTTTTGCTTCTGTTGGTGTTAACTTTTAATGATCCTTTTGCTGCCTTGTGTGTTCAGGTTTTATTGCTCGTATTTATGCATTCATATTTAATCACAGCTGGAAAATCTGCAGCAGATCCTGCTTTTTATGTTTCAACAAACAGAAAAAAAAACCTCATCAGAAGTAAATTCAGCTTGTCATCTAAGATTTTATTACTGCCACCCTGCCTCCTGTTCCATTATGACATCTCAGCAGGAGTTAAAGTTGAATGAAATGGATGCTGTAAAATAAGAAAACAGAAAAAAAGTCATGTAATTTCATGCTTTCTGCATTTCAGGGTGATTTCTATTACACAGAGATAAATGAGCCATGACTAAATGACACCTGTGTTGCTGAGAAGTTTTCTACATAGGGATGTTTTTTTTTTTTACTTCCTTCAAACTTTTCTGTCATTTCTATTTTTAAATTCATAACTCATCAACTCACTTACTTTTAAATATGTAAAAAAAAAAAAAAAAATCTGTTTTTTTTATTACAACATAATATGTTAAACTGCAACATAGTTTAAATTGTTGCCGATTAGAAGTCTTATCAGAAAAATCACTTTAAACGTGTCAGTAGCTGCGTTTCCGATGCAAATGTGAGCAAAACTTTGCAGATATGCCGCTAATGTCGAAAAAACATAAGTTTACAATTGCAGTGTTTCCATTAAATAAGAAAAAATTTAAATAACGTGTGAATAAGTTTGATCACACGACAAACAAACAAAAAACATGCTTCATCTTCCAACTACTTCCTGTTGTGTTCTTCATGGTTTCCGGCAGTAGCAACATCCGGGTTGTTGATCACGGGAGCCGTGTGACGCAAAGAAAAAGTGTTTCCATCGCAGGTTAGTGAAATACGCGCAAAATTGGTGTTTCTATTAAACAAATTTAAGTCAGTATTTCCAATTTGCACAGTTATATGGCTGGAGTGAAATATGGTGCTTGTTTTTTGAGTTAATTTAAATAAATATACAACCAGTTAAATACAAGAACATTGCGGTATTTCCTGATAAAACCGTAGGATTGAAACTGGATGTACTTTTTGTTTTTCCTATGACTGTATTTTGACGAGTCTATGTTTTCTGTCCCATTGACTTTCTTGAAGCAACTTTATTGTTGGTGTGTCAAAACCATCTTTTATCACAAAACCTGAGTGTTTTAAAAACTTGTAGTTTTTCCATTAAGCTAATTTATTTTCTAACCCCATTTGCGGATTCAACTAAGTTTTAAAGTATGATTACTTTTCTTTTGGTTTTTGTGGTAAAAACTTCTGCAGTTTCAAAGTTATCCATGAAATGACCCTGTTTTGAGAAATTTTCACAGTAGTAAACAAACGTTCTGGGAAAATTTGCTCTTATGGAAAGATAAATATCATAGTTGGAAAAATCATTGCATAAGTCATTTCTTCACTTTTTCACAATTTGTAGCAGCAAGTCTGAGAACAATTTCCAAACTCTTATAAACTAAAAAATAAAATCACATTTTTTTGTCTTCAAGCAGAAGCAAGCTGCAGGAAACCATCAGAATACGATTTGCTTCCAAGAGAGCCAATCAGGAGCCTTGCAGGCTACTTCAAAGAGATGCCGTGACCAATCAGGTGACAGAGTTTTCTTCCCAAACATTTCTCTCTGCTCAGGTCCGTAACAGATGCGATGTGAGGGAAGTTGAAACGATTTGTAATGTAACGGAGCTCAGTGTCAGCTTAGCTGCGCCGACTGTCTGGAGCTTTAACCCTTCATTATGACGACTCACTGGGTTTTACGTCGGTTTAATAACAGGAAGCTCTCTGCGATGCTCAGGTTAATGCAGAGCAGCTCAGACCCTCATAATGTCCAGACTGATCTGACAATGAGCCTTAAAATTTTTATTACAGCTTCTGATGTTTATGGCCTGATCAATAAAAGGCAATAAACAGGAGCGGTTGCTGCAAATTACATGAAATGTGAGACATCAAATGTTTCATTTAAGCCGTTAGCATCACTGGAAGCCTAATCAGCATTAGCTAGATTTTAAAGGAAAAATGTTACACAAAATTCAAATTTTTTTAACATTTGTATAATTTTATACCGGTTCAACTGCTTCTAAAAACAACGCAAGTGCTTAAAAAACATCCTGAGGTTTTTTAGCCATAAGTTAAAGTTTCTTGGTGTCTGGTAATGGCCGGCGCTGTTACCTAGCAACACAAGCAGAGCTCCACCCATTACCTAGCAACACAAGTAGAGCTCCACCCATTACCTAGCAACACAAGCAGAGCTCCAGCACGTTTGGTCATCTGCAAAATACATGTCTTTAACAGTAAAGCTACTGGAAAAGACAGTAATGTTGTTACTATTCAGAAACTACTTGCTGCATTCTTGTTGATTGTGCAGGAGGTTCCACTTCTGCTTTTCAAAGATGGATGGTTGCAGCCATTTTCATGTGCGAGTGTGCCATCACAATTCAAATATTAATCATTTGCAATCACGGGCTGCACAGTGGCACAGTTGGTAGAGCTGCTGCCTTGCAGCAAGAAGGTTCTGGGTTCGATTCCTGGCCCTGGTCTTTCTGCATGGAGTCTCCATGTTCTCCCTGTGCATGCGTGGGTTTTCTCCTGGTACTCCAGTTTCCTCCCACAGTCCAAAAACATGACTGTCAGGTTAATTGGTCTCTCCAAATTGCCCCTAGATGTGAGTGTGTGTGGATGGTTGTGTGTCTCTGTGTTGCCCTGCGACAGACTGGCGACCTGTCCAGGGTGACCCTTCCTCTCGCCCGGAACGTTAGCTGGAGAGGCACCAGCAACCCTCCCGACCACAATAAGGGACAAGGGTGTAAAGAAAATGGATGGATGGTTTTGCATCTCCCATAGATCCAATGTTTTCCCCTTCTACACCTTAATTCCCCTGGCAGGTACTAAGACAGTAGAAACAAACAGGAGGGTGTGTAAGAGATGCCAATAATTTAAGAGTGATGAAAGCTGAATCAACTTAAAGCTGCTGGAAACAGCAAAGCCGCAGTTTGAGCATCTGCTGCTGGTAATGGCGAAGTGGGCGGATGGGAGGCGGAGACCCCGGCCACACAGCCGCTGCAAAGTGACAACGTGATTTAAGTGCTGTGTCTTTGTAAGGTCCGTTATCTGGCGTCGCTAACGGCAGCGCGCCGATACGCTCCGACAACCACAGGAGGCAGAGCTGATAACGGAGCGGCTCGGCCTGGGCGACATCCGGCCGCAGCCCACTCACATGAATCTCAGGCCCAGGCGGCTGTCACACACATTCACAGCCACAACTTGTTATCTGCTAAACTGAATTTCCTCCTTATTGCTTGGAGAGAATGAGGATCATCAGAGGCCACAAACGCTCCCATTGTCCAGATGTTTCATCTCAGTCATCAACGCGGTTTTACGCTTAACTTTCTATCCCTGATATGATTCTCAGCATCAAATAAATGCACCGGTGTAACTGTAAAAATATTACGCAATAATTAGGTTATTTAAAATAGTTGTGATCTGTGATTTTTATTTACAAAAACTAATTAAAAAGATCCTGCTGCACCGATTGATTGTTTCTGGCCGATCGCTGATTTCCGATCTTTAAAAAGCCTGACCTGCTGATTCCGATTTTGGCCGATAATTTATCTCAAACGTCTGATTTATTATTTTCATGCTTAAATCTTTACACAGCTTCACCCATAAAGGCTTTTTCTAGTGGTTCTGAGTCTTAAATTTTACATTTACATTTTCCTCTTTAATTATAAAGTTGCTCCTTTTTAAGAAGAGCTTTTGTGATGTTTGTGTGTTTTCTCTTGGTAATCTTAACATTTTAATAACCCTGTCCCTCTCTTTCCCAAACACAGGAGTGAATTTATCAATTAAAATCTGTTGCTTTTGTAGGTACATCACGTCTGGTTTAAAAGATTTTTAATTTCCTCTCCATCCTGAGCAACTCGCTGTCTTTCTTCCTGTACTTCATAATGATAACGTTTCGGTTCAACTTCTCAGCTCTGTGCAGAAACGAGTTTCCTGACAAACCACAAGATCTGCTGGAGAATTACACTGCAAAAACACAAAATCATATCAAATCTTAGTCCACTTGAAATAAGAAAAACTAACTTATAAGTAACTGTTAAGCAAGATTTGGAGCTTGTTTTAAGTCAGCAACTCCTTAATATTCATGAAAAAAGTTTAATTCCAGATGATTTCACTTGTAACATGGGAAAATGTCTTGTCAGAAGTAGGTCACCGATTTATGGATGTCAATTTCTTTAATTTTGTGAAATCGGGTATCGGCCGATAATTATTCACCGATATTATCCATTTCATCAAAGGTCTAAAAATCAACCACTGTCCTGTTTTACTTTTAGAGGTTTGCCTGACAGAACGGCCCACCAGGTGATTTATATATGTTAACGATGGTTGTTACCAACTCAGTGACTTTATTGCTATATTTAGCAATAATCAGAATCAGCAGGTCAGGCTTTTTAAAAGATCGTAATCGGCAATCGACCAGAAAACTCCAATCAATGCACACCTAGTTATAAACGAGTGGAACTAGAACTTTTTCAATAATATTATGCAATTATTTACTTAAAACCAGCACCTATATCTTGCTGAGAAGTTGCACGTAAATTAGTTTTGTCTTATTTCAACAGCACCGAGATATTTACACTAGAAACTAGACCGAAGCTACTTGGTAAGGTTTTGTATTTTTGCAGCGTGTTCAGCTCTGACAAGGCGTTCGTCTTGATCAGGCATGCAAGCACAAGCCGAGACGCCGCATCTTCTCATCTGCTGGCGGCAATGTGGATAATTAGAAGAAGTGTTGATCGCTGTTCCATCTTTTTTTTTTTTTTCTTTTACCAGACTGATTATTATCCGTGCACCAGTAGGGAGGCGCTGACCGTACGCCACTGCATGCACAAATACAAATTACAGAGGAGCTGCTGCAGTAATGCGCTGTTAAAAGAGGGTTTTTTCTGGACTCATGTCTGAAGTTAGCTAAGAGAGCAACAAAGAGCTGCAGGGTTGGATCAGTTTGAATTAGCTCCAGCTAATGACAGCAGTTATTCCCTTCTGATTACAGTAAGCTGCACGCCGTATAACCCAATTTGAAAACTGTTTCCGTGGATATTCATTGTGTCAGAGCGCTGAAGTGTTTGCAGCCAAAATTGTGACAAGACAGGCACAGGCGTGTAGAGAAACTTCTCATTACATATTCATTCAAAGTGCCTCATTGTTGCTCCTCGAGTTGGGTCTGTGTTACCAATCAGCATCGATTGACGGCTGGCGTCTTCCCCGGGAGCGTTACGTCCCGTAATGAGATTCCTTTCCCTGAGCATCCATCCCTAATCCCGCACCTCTAGCTGCGCTCTCTGGGTTTCTGCACAGCTGAGCCGCACTCAAACCGGGACGCCGAACATGAAATTCAGTGTTATTGCTGCCATCCTGAATGAGAACCGCACAATGGAGCTGAAATGAAATGGATGCTACGCCTATTACCGAACATGTTAATCCTCTTAAGAAGTTAAGAGAGGTCTTGATGACATAAGGGAGCGGCAGGAGAGCGGTGCTCTGTGGAGATGAGCAGGAAGAAATGAGGTTTGTCCTCAACAATAGCGCGTCTGCTGCCGCCTTCCTGCAGTCATTAACCTGCGATTCTCTCAGGCGGATCAGCAGACAAAGAGGAACAACACGAGCACCTTTTAAAGGGCAAATATATCCCAACCTAAAAATACTGAAAGTATGAAATATGCTTCTATAAACTATTTAAAATGCGTCAATAGGAATGCACCGATTGCAGGATCGATTACCGATCTGTACAAAGCCTGACCTGCCGATTCTGATTTGGTTTTGTCTGAAATGCTGATAAATATCGCAAGAAAGTTGCAGAGTTGGCAACAGTGGGGCGACTATTGTGAGCTGCAGACATTCAGACATGAAACCAAAGAACAAGAAGGAAGGTGACCATGTTGGTCAAACATGTAAAAAATAAACTGCAACAAACCTGTTGGATTCTTCAGAAAGCGCGATTAGAAGTTCTAAATATAATGTAAAATAAATAATAAAGCATGATGTCGCTCAGAGCAGAAAATATAGTTACACTGAATAGATCCGCCTTTATAGATCAGGCATATTGCCACTGATGCTCAATCTAGAATTTTTTAAAATATCGGGACCGATACAGATATTGGTGTCGGATCAGTGCATTTGTAATCATGAGCTGATCTTAAAAGGACAAATATATTTTAGATCCAGACAACCTACAAATACTAGAAGTAAATATTTAAAGTGAATCTAACTCCCAGATTAACTTTAATTTATCTGATAATCTGTCTAAATAATGTGCTATGGGTTCAATCTTTATGTTTCTGTGCAGATTTTGACATTTTCATGGGAATTTGTTTAGTTCTGCAGTATTTTTAGGCAAAAATATATTTATAAAAAATACAAGATTACAAATTATACATATAAATAATTAAATATTCATGTCTGAATATGCTAGAGAAACAAATACGATGTTGTTTTTTTTAGATTATTATAATTATCATGAGCTAAATAAAAATCCTGAACACACGTAAAGATGAAACCTTGTAAAAATTATGATTTGTTCACTTTAAGGTGGAACATAACACACGTTGAGGTCAACTGTTCATAAAACTGATGATTTATCTCACAGAAAACTGACCTGCAGCTTTAATTCTGCGTTTTTTATTTATTTTACTGAAAGTAGAACGAGTCAATCTGTTGGGGCAGCTGGATCTCAGAAGGAGCGCCAAACCAGAGCTGCCTAATTAACCAGCGTTTCTGGATCATCTCCTTCCCGCTGCGGCTGCTCCACGCAGCTACTCCTTAAACGGCCTCATGTTGAACCTCTTTACAAGTAAATCCGACTCTGATGGAAGATCAGAGGCGAGAAGAACTAAACTGCAAAATTTAGAAGAGTTCATGGCAAAACAGAAATCAGGAGTAGGGCTGCGACTGATGATTATTTTACCAATCAATTATTCTGACCAGTAATTGGATTTAAAAAACAGCTGAATCTGCTGATTTTACATTGAATCCCTTAAGCTTATTTTATAGAATATTAAAAATATGTTAAAAAAAAAAATGCAAATAAACAACTGAACTTCATATAATGAAGAGTTGACCCTTTTAAAGCAACTTTTAATGAAACTTTTAACATCAAGTCGCATTAAAAGTTGTGTTTAAAGTGTCATTATTTATCAAATATTTCAAAATTGACATTTTTAATGCAACTTTTAGTGGAACTTTAAATGCAAAGTTGCATTAAATTGTCATTATTTTCCAAGTAATGCAAAGTTGACACTTTTAATGCAACTTTTAGAACAACTTTGCATTAAAAGTGTCATTATTAACCAAGTAATTAAAAATGGACACATTTAATGCAACTTTAAATGAAACTTTTAATGCAACTTTTAGTGCTACTTTGCTGAACATTATTTACTGAATGAAAACAGTTGTAAAAATGTATGAAGATCCTTCATGTTTATGACATGTGAGTCTTATCCACACCCCATTCAAATAAAGTGCTACCAAATAAACATAAAACTTGATTGATTAAACTCGTTGCTGATTATTTCAATACTGAATCTTAATTAATTTGTGCCGGGCGAACAGGAAGTGCTGCTGGTCTCACCTGTCTTTGCCCGTCTCCTTCTTGAACACCATGTCGCAGTAGTTCATCCGGTCCTCTGTGGTGGCGTAGATGCGAGCGTGCGGGTAGTTCTCCGACGCCTGCCGCAGCATGTTGTACACGATGCCCTTCCCGTCCTTCCTCATGTTCCGCAGCGGCCCCCACACCACGTACACGGTGTCGTTGCCCTGGCCGAAGAAGTGCTGCGGCTTCTGCAGCAGCAGCGGCACGCTGGTGTGAGAGACGACCCTGAGCGTGGTCCGCCGCCCGACGTCGTTTTCGAACCCTCGCGTGGGAGCGTTGTTCATGCGCCAGATGCAGGGCGAGCGGTCGATCTGCGCGCCGGCAGCCTGGCCCAACATCTGACCGGAGCTGGACACGATGCTGCACAGCTCGCAGTTCAGCTTCAACGGCTGGAAAACCCCCCCCAGAAAAACGTGTTTTTAGATTATTTTCTAAAGGTTAAAGATCAGGGTCAGCTACAGAGAAGCAGCCAGCTTCCCCTCATAAAAATATATGGATTTGAAAAGTGAAAGTTTGGTGGATTTAATTTTTATAGATGATTTGCAGAGAAACCAAGTCAATAGTTCAGGCAAAAAGAAATAGACGCTCAAGTTTTGTAAGAGACAGAGTTCAGAACTGAAGGATCTGAAGGTTCAGCCAAAAATTCACATTTTTCCAGTAAGAAAACAAAAATAACTTCTTCCACTGCGTAAACCAACACAAGGCAGCATCATCATCTTGACTGACATTTCATATTGATATGTGAATATTAATTTTAAACTTTAGTTTCAAGTTCTGGACTTTGACTGGACCATTCTGACGCGTAAGTACATTTTGATCTAAGCCATACAAAAGCTTTGTCTGTATTTTAGAAAAACTTTAATTTACTATGAAACTTAATGTTGTTTTGTATTTTCATTTGTGTCTCATCCGCTCCTAAAAACAGCCCAGGCACTTAAAAAAAACAGACATATTTTGGCAATAAGTTTATGTTTTTGGTGTCTGGAAAATGACACCAAAAACTTCCCAATTGTTGAGTCACATTCAAGGGGCACTGCACCGTTACCTAGCAACCCCTGCAAAGCCCAGCCTGTTACCTAGCAACCCAAGTTAAGTTCCAGTGCGTCTGGTCAGCTAATTTTATCGTGTGTTTTCTAGCTGCAGTGGTTAGTTTAGTTTAGCTTACTTTAGTTACAGTCCACATTTAGCTGCAGCAATGCTAACGCTATTCTTACATACAACTTCATTAAATCACTAAAACAATTTTTAGAAATTAAATGAAAACAAAACAACAAAAACAAGCAAGAAATAAACAACATGGAAGACAACATAGCAGGATATATGTCATTTTGTTGCTGATTTACCATCTAGAAACCACTTGCTGAATTCTTGCTGGTTGTGTAAGAGGCTCCACTCCTGGTTATGTTTAGTTTAGTTAGAAACCACATTTAACTTAAAATAAAAACAAAACAGCTTAAACAAAAAAACAACATGGCAGGATATATGTAATTTTGTTGTTGATTTACCATCTAGAAACCACTTGCTGCATTCTTGCTGGTTGTGCAGGAGGTCCCACCTTTGCTTTTCAAAGCAGAAGTAGTAAACATTGAGTTGGGGGGTGGACAGCAGTAGCTTATTTGGATTTAAAGTGACAGGAGGCCCCAAAAAACTCAAAATAGGCAGAACTGACCTGAATAAAATCTGATTTCTGTCAACCTGCTGAAGGATGCATGACTGGCCACCTTTAATAAGCGCTTGGCCTGCAGCGGAGGGTCAAATGCCTGGCTCAAGGGCTTCTCCGCAGGCAGCTTTGTGAGCTTTATTTCAGCGTTCCCCACTGAGCTGAGCCAATCTGTGTGCGCTGAAAGGCGTGATGGAGTTATGAGGGCAGCCTGCGATGATGGATGAGCGGCTGACAGCTCAAGGCAGCTCGACGGCTGCAGAGTGACCCGGCCAGGTGCCGAGATTATTTCATAACCCTCTGATTGCATCCACAGATGAGAGGGGAGAGAGAAAAAAACAGAAGATGGAGTAATTTACAGAAGATTGATGTCTCTTGAGAAAGGAGATGTTTTTGTTTCATTTTCAGCGGCTGATCTCCTGTAAGCTCGCCGTCGAGTCGTGAGCTCAGATAAGCCAAGTGGTAATGAGAGAATCTGCTGGATTATCTACTGTGACGGTGTTTACAGCCGCTGTTCATCTTTAAATCAGTGACATTTCACTGATTCTCCATTAAGTGCATGTTAAATAAAGCGTTGGCTTCTTTGTTTTGGTGTAAGTGAGATTAATCTCATCAAAACAAACTGAGACGCAAACAGAGAAGAAGAAGAAAATGGCAGATTTTACAGACCAGGAAAATAAAACATTTATGAAACATGTCTGAGTGTCCATCCATCCAACCAACCAACCATCCATCTGTCCATCCAAATAACCATCCATCCATCCATCCATCCAACCAACCATCTGTCCATCCATCCAACCAGCAATCCAACCAGCCATCTGTTTGGCCAACCATATGTCCATCCAACCAGCCATCCAACCAACCATCTTTCCATCCAACCAGCCATCCAACCAACCATCTTTCCATCCAACCAGCCATCCAACCAACCATCTTTCCATCCAACCAACCATCCATCTAACCAACCAACCAACCAACCATCTGTTCATCCAACCATCTGTTTGGCCAACCATCCATCTAACCAACAATCCAACCATCCATCCAACCAACCATCTGTACATCCATCCAACCAACCAGCTGTTCATCCAACCAACCATCCAACCAACAATCCAACCATCCATCCAACCAACCATCTGTTCATCCAACCGTCTGTTTGGCCAACCATCCATCTAACCAACAATCCAACCAACCATCTGTTTGGCCAACCATCTGTCCATCCAACCAACCATCTGTTCATCCAACCAACCAACCATCTGTTCATTCAACCAATCATCGAACCATCCAACCAACCAACCAACCATCTGTTCATCCAACCAACCATCTGCCCATCCAACCAACCATCCATCCATTTGTTCATCCATCCATTTGTTCATCTATCCATCCATCCATTCAATCATCCATCCATTTGTTCATCCATTCAATCATCCATCCGTCCATCCATCCATTTGTTCATCTATCCATCCAGCCATCCATCCATTCAATCATCCATCCATCCAATCATCCATTTGTTCATCCATCCCTCCAATCATCCATCCATTTGTTCATCCATCTATCCAATCATCCATCCATTTGTTCATCCGTCCATTTATCCATCCATTCAATCATCCATCCATTCATTCAATCATCCATCCATTTGTTCTTCTATCCCTCCATCCATCCAACCAACCATCTGTTCATCCAACCAATCATCGAACCATCCAACCAACCATCTGTTCATCCAACCAACCATATGCCCATCCAACCAACCATCCATCCATCCATTTGTTCATCTATCCATCCATCCATTCAATCATCCATCCATTTGTTCATCCATTCAATCATCCATCTATCTGTCCGTCCATCCATCCATCCATTTGTTCATCTATCCACCCAGCCATCCATCCATTCAATCATCCATCCATCCATTTGTTCATCCATCCATCCAATCCATCCATCCAATCATCCATCCATTTGTTCATCCATCCATCCAATCATCCATCCATTTGTTCATCCGTCCATTTATCCATCCATCCATTCAATCATCCATCCATTCATTCAATCATCCATCCATGTGTTCTTCTATCCCTCCATCCATCCATCCCTCCATCCATACATCCATCCATCCGTGCCATAAAGATCATGATAATGTGCCTCATCTCTTCAGTCCTTTCATAAAAATAATTGAAAAGTCGCCTTATTTCTGCCTTCAAGTTAAACGATTGATTGAACTTCACATAAATTAGTAATTCTATATTTCTGCAATGTCCTTTAAAGGTCTTCAGATGTTCTAAAGGTCAAATACTTATAAATAAAATCCTCCTATATTTGAGCAAACTGAACAGTGTACCTACCAGTTTGTGATTGGCTGGTTGGTATCTCTCTGAATTTCTTTCCATTTAAATGATGAATGTTCTGTATTTGCATCATGACCCTTTCACAAGCCCGTTATCCTTTACCCCTTGTTAACCTATTGTGTCTTGCGTTGTCTTTTTTGAGGTCAAGATTTATACAGAAGGCGAACATTTCCAGCAAGTTTTCTGCACTTTCAGCTCTTCAGTGATAGAAAACGTGCACACATTGTTCTAAAGCTGTAAAACCCAGAGATAAGGCTCAGCAGCGTTTCACAATGTGATAAATTTAGGTTCTCTTGGGTCTCTGTTCTAATTAACTGCCTTTCCCAGGGCTGTATTTTATGAACTGTTGCACAGCCCTGCAGGAGCTGCACAGATAGACACTAAAGGAAGTCATAAAGTGCTTAATCTTTAATTAGAACTGTAAACTTTGGATTTAGGTAGAACCAACTGACAAATCGCAACTCCTTAGTTAACTTTGAAGCAATAACACACACACACACACACACAATAATTTTCTTTCTAATCATTTGTCAACTGTCACAGTATTTAGAACTGAATAAAACTTTAAAAACCTTCACTTTCAAACGAACGTCTGTGATTTCTGAGATTTAATCATCTTAATCCGAAACGACTTGAGGCTTTAGGTTGATTTGACTCAAACCTGTTCTTAAACTTTTTTTTATCAGCACATGGTTTCATATATTACATCCAGAAACCAGCAGCCAGGCCTGAAATCTGACCTGAACCTTCAGAGACATATAAAGACAATTACAAAGTTGGCCTTTTATCGCCTGAAGGACATTTTCAAGATTAAAAAAAACTAATGTCTCAGCAAGATCTAGAGCAGTGTTTTTCAACCACTGTGCCGCGGCACACTAGAGTGCCGTGAGTGATCGGCAGGTGTGCCGTGGAAATGATCCAATTTCACCTACGGTACCGTATTTTCCAGACTATAAGCTGTTACTTTTTTCCTAAGCTTTGAACCATGCAGCTTGTAGGCCGGTACAGCTTTCCTGTGGATTTTCCTTCAACCACCAGGGGGCTCTTTAGCAGGAAGTGAATCATTCTTTCAGCTAGATGCTCCATAGAGCTGCCTCTGGATATTGCAGTTCACTTACGATGTACAGTAAAGTCTGCTCCTCAAAGTTGGATCACAGCTGTTAGCTACGAAGGTGTCCCGAACCTTCAGTCGTAAGCCAACTTCAGCGGCAGCTTCGTCCAAACTATAAAAACTCCCGACGGTGAAGCTCCGAGTCCATGAGAGCCGCCAGCTGAAACACGTTCTGTCTGAGCGGCCACACGAGAACTAAAGTCAGGAGTAATAACACTATTTTCTAATGAAGTTAATGAGCTTCTGCTTATTGATAACCTGTTAGTAGGTCGCCATCTTTCTTGAAGCAAAGTATGGGTGTGACGCTAACCAACCAATTGGGGAAGTTGTAGCCTGATGACGTGCTTCTCCTCATTTGCATTTATTTTTTTCTAAGTTTGGCGGGGAAATAGAATGTGATAAATAAGAAAATAAGGAAATACTAAATGAATAAGGAAAATTGTAAAATGGGAAAATTAACAATTTTTCAAACAAATGTTAAATGAAAAATAGATAAAAGAAAAATATAAAATAAAAATAGGGATATATGAGAAATTGATTAATAAAACTGGGAAATAGAAAATCAGGTTAATGGAAAAAGGAAATTGAAAAATTGTTAAATGATGTTAATGAAAAATGGGTAAATAGATAAAGGGATAAATGAAAAATGGACAAATGAAAAAGAGAAATTGATATGAAAAATAAATGAAAAATTGGTTTAATGAAAAAGCTGTTATTTAACACATTTTTTAATTTCACTCATTTTCTTCATTTTTTGATTTATTTTACTCATTTTTTATTTACTTCACCCATTTATTTATTTATTTAATTTTGGCTGAAACGGCTCTCCATATGTGCCCTTTTTTTGTTGTTGAGCCCCTGCCCCTTTAGTGGTCTCTGCACTGCCCTGCTATGTAATAAAAGTGTGTTATTAATGGAGGGGAAAAAACTCAACCCAGATTTTAAGTAAGTTTATGGTCTGGTTCGCAGAGTATGGAGTCATTTATATATTTATTCTGTTATTTCTTATTATGTCGGTTTTGATCCTCCATAGTCAGAATGGCTGGGGATGGTGCTGGAGAATGAGAGGGGACTGGAGCTGTGGAAGAATATATAAATGAAAGAATAAAGAAATATATAAAGAATAATATATTTCTTATCAAAATATGTATGCTTTTAATTCTCATCAAAATATATATTTATTCTTTTATTTATATATTTATTATTTTATTTATTATGTCGGTTTTGGTCCTCCATAGTGAAGTACTCTGTGTGAGGATTTGGTTTTTCTGTGTCTTAATTTAGGTTTCTATGTTAAGTTGAGTTTCCATGTTGTCCCGCCCACCCCTTGATTGACTCTCTAGGAATGGTCTTGGAGAGCCAACACAGCTCCTTCATGAACTTGACGGAGCTGTTGGAAGAGGTGGAGTGGCATCGCCAGGCAGCTTTAGCTGTCATGGCTGGCAAACCCCTTTCGCCCAAGCCAGACATTTCAATCTTTCACTCTTCATCCTCTTCCACAGCTCCAGGTCCCTCTCATTCTCCAGCACCATCCCTAGCCATTCTGCCAGCCTCAGTACCCCTGGTCATGGTTTCCAAGCAGTTTGACTGTTGACAGGCTGCACAGCTGGGGGCATGGCTGGTTCCTGAACTCCATCCTGTTTTCCCCCCTCCTCCAGCCGCCGCAGTCTTCTCGCCTCCAGCCGCCGCAGTCTTCTCGCCTCCTGCCGCCGCAGTCTTCTCGCCTCCAGCCGCCGCAGTCTTCTCGCCGCCGCAGTCTTCTCGCCTCCTGCCGCCGCAGTCTTCTCGCCTCCTGCCACCGCATTCTGCCCTGTTCCGGCCCAAGTAAGTGGGTTCCAGTCTTCTCCCAGAGATTCCTCGTCTCCTCCCAGTGATTCCTCGTCTCCTCCCAGTGACTCCTCGTCTCCTCCCAGTGACTCCTTGTCTCCTACCAGTGCTCCCGGTGAGTCTCCCAGCGACTCTCCCAGTGCTCCCTTCGAGCCCAGGAGTCTGCTTGGAGTCAGGCAGACTCCGAGCTGCCTGAGCTCGTACCTGTGCAGTCTGCCGGTGCTCATGACCCATCTGCCAGTTCCTCCAGGTACTCCTGCCAGAGCGCCCAGCATCCATCTCTTCCTCTTCGTGGGTCTGTGCAGCCACCTGGCTGCCAGCCTTCGGCTCTTCGGGGGTCCAGCCTGCGCCGTTGTTGGCCTTTGGACTCGACAGGTCTGCCTCCTGTGCCGTTCCTGGACTCCAGTCTCCCCACCATCGGTCCGCCTCCTGCGTGATCCACTGGACAGTGAACGGCAGGCCTCGCCCTGACCGTGTTGATTTGTTTTCTTTTGCATAGAGTTGATTTTTGTTTTTCTTGTGTTTTTCTTTGGACTCTCACTTATCTTCTTTTTCAAATAGAAGATAAGTCTGGTGCCCCTCAACCCATCCATCCATCCATCTATCCATCCATTTTCTTCCGCTTATCCGGGGTCAGGTCGCAGGGGCAGCAGCTTCAGTAGGGAGGCCCAGACTTCCCTCTCCATGCAATATTGCAGAGTCGTATCAGCCAACACAACTCTACAACATCTACCCCCTCCTGAGACGCCAGATGGTGGACCAGAATCGCCTCAAAGTTGTATGGAAGTCATTCTCCATGGCCTCTCCAAACTCCTCCCATGCCCGAGTTTTTGCCAAAAACTCGGACATGTGTGGAGCCATGTAGCCATGGAGACTACATGAGACTACATGTGTTTTGTGGTCTCCATGGCCTCTCCTGAGTTTTTTTTTGGCGAAATCTCAGACATGGGAGGAGTTTTTTAGAGGCCATGGAGAAAGACTTCCATGCAGCTTCGAGTCAATTCGGGTCCACCATCCGGCGACTCAGGAGGGGGAAGTAGTGCAGCACCAACACTGTTTATAGTGGGGATGGTGTGCTGCTGACCTCGACTCGGGATGTTGTGGGCCGGGGGGCAGAATACTTCGAAGACCTCCTCAATCCCACCAACATGCCTTCCGTTGAGGAAACTGAGCTTGGGGACTCTGGGTTGGGCTCATCAATCTCCTGGGACGAGGCCGCTGAGGTGGTTAAAAAGCTCCTCGGTGGCAGGGCCACGGGGATGGATGAGATCCGTTCCTTAAGGCTCCAGATGTTGTAGGGTTGTGTTGGCTGATGCAACTCTGCAATATTGCATGGACATCGGGGGCAGTTCCCCTGGATTGGCAGACTGTGGTGGTGATCCTCCTGTTCAAAAGACGCCAGGATGTGCTCCAATTACAGAGGGGTCACACTCTTGAGCCTCCTTGGCAAGATCTATTTAGGTTCCTGGAGAGGAGTGTCCGTCAGATAGTTGAACCTCGGATTCAAGTTCGTCCTGGCCGTGGAATGCTGGACCAGCTCTACACCCTCAGCAAGGTCCTGGAGGATGCATGGGAGTTCGCCCAACCGGTCTACATGTGTTTTGTGGACTTGGAGAAGGCGTTCGATCACGTCCCTTGGGGAGTTCTGTGGGGGGGTCCTCTGGGAATATGGGGTACCAGGCCCTTTGATACAGCTGTCAGGTCCCTGTACGACTGGTATCCGAGTTCGGGCCGCATTGCCATTAGTAAGTTGGGTTCGTTTTCAGTGAGACTTGGACTCTGCCAAGGCTGCGTAAGGTTATTATCAGGTCATTAAGGAGCTTCCTCAAACTTTTCTTCGCCAAGAAAGAAAATGGTTAGTTTTTTCTCCTTGGTCGGAGATTTGCCAACCTATTCCCTAACTGGCGAATCCACTTAGAAACTCGCGACAGAACATTCCTGGCATTTCCACTTTCGGAATGAACTTCCTTAAAGGAAACATCCATTTCTTCAACATCCTTGCTGTCACAATGTTGTGGCTCAATTTGAGGAGGTGTCAAATTGAGGCTTAACTTGAGTTCTGAGTTTTCGTCTGAAGAAGAACACTCAGAAATTGTGTCTAAATTTGACACATAATTTTCAAGATTTAGATATCCCAGTTTGGATCTCTTCCTAGAAAAAATCCTCCTGTCAAAATTTTCTAATTCAGTGTCTTCTTCTGAGTGTAGTTCTTCTGGAGAATCCTCAGAAACATCTTCAAAATGTGCCACAACATCCTCAGCAATAATGTTTACAGAATGGACTTCCTTAGAGGAAACCTCCATATCTTCAGCGTCCATGCCATCAATATGGTCTGCGTAATCTTGAACTGTATCTTTTGAGTTTCCATCAGCAGAAGAGGTTTTTTCCACTGATGAATCCTCATAGACATGTTCAAAATTAATCGCATCTTCCTTGCTGTCACAGCTCGCTTTAACAGCCAGGTCCATTTGATCAACGTGAACAGCCACACTTTCACGATCAGTGTCTTTATCTTTTGAGTTCCCATCAACAGAAGAGGTTTCTTCCACTGATGCATCCTCATAGATATGTTCAACATTAATCACATCTTCCTTAGTGTCACAGCTCGCTACAACAGCCAGGTCCATTTGTTCAAGGGGAACATCCACACTTTCACAATCAGTGTGTG
Organism: Poecilia reticulata; assembly: GCF_904066995.2. Lineage (NCBI taxonomy): Eukaryota > Metazoa > Chordata > Actinopteri > Cyprinodontiformes > Poeciliidae > Poecilia > Poecilia reticulata. The sequence continues at coordinate 24,594,151 of NC_088846.1, forward strand.
CGTCCCCAGGGCAAGTTTCTAAGTACAGTCCACAGATGCTCTCCACAGCCACGATATCTTCAGGGGTAAAATTTGTCAAATCTGTCACGACACTTGAAATGGCACTGATAAGTTTAGCGGAAGCGTCCATGTCGCTTTGGTCTTCATCAACACTTTCACAATCAGTGTCAGCATCCCCAGAGCAAGGTTCCCAGTACAGTCCACAGATGCTTTCCAAAGCGACGGTATCTTCAGGAGTAAAATTTGTCATGATATCTGAAGTGGCACTGACAACGTTGGCGGAAACGTCAATGTCACTTTGGTCTTCAGGAATCAGTTCCTCAAAACCAAAGTATCTGCACCTGCTATCCTCTTCACGTTCTTCAGCAACTTCTTCAATACGATGACCCAGTAATTTCTCAACTCCCTTTGTGACTATATAGCCAAGGCCCCAACCGATAGAAAGAATCATCTTCACAGTAAGTTGAAATGGTTTCAAAAGTCACAGTTTGAAATCGTCTCTCTGAAAGTGTCGTATCTCCAAGGAAGTTGAAAAGCAAACTGAAAATTCTTGTATTCCAAATGATAATATTCTTTTGAAGCTTTATAACATCATCGATGAGAGCATTGATGACATGATGTCAAACAACCTGTGTCAGGTTATTGTTTGTTTTAGTTGCTATGGAAACACAAGGAGTTATGTGTAAGGTGGGACTACTGGCAATTGAAAATGCATGCATAGACGTCTAAATTCGTGAATGCAAGTCAATAAATGTGCATAAATTTAAGTTTTGTATTTGTCCTGTTTTTCAACTCATACATACGTGTAAAAATCAGAGATTTTACCTATGACAACACCCATAAACAAACAAATTAATACAGGTGTTTTATAGAGTAAATATTTTTCCAGAAGTTACACACATCACATTTAGAAACTGTCTCTAAACCATCTGCTTGATCCATTTTGAACTGTCAGTGAGGAGGATCCCATTAAACATATCATGTCTTGCCTTAATTGCTTGCTCTGTTCATAAAGAAAACATTTAACATCTAATAATTAGATTTTTTTTACATTTGAACTCAGTGACAAGGTTGATGCACCAAGCAGATCATCAGCCAAATAATTTTATGTTTAATCTCACCTTATTTATTTTTGTACCTTTTCTTATTCTCTAACAGCCCCCATCTCAACCTCTTTACTGTGTGTTTATGAATCGCCCCTTTGTGAGATCGACTGTTTACTCTTACCACCGCAGCATAAAGTGACACTCTACCCAAAACATTTGCAATGGAGATTTTATCCTTGATTTTGCTTCTTTGATTGCATTGCAAGACCAGTTAATGTTCTTCTATCAGGTTAGTTGCGTTTTGTTGCCCTCTCGTAGTCATTTTTGAGTAAATTAGTTTTTTTTTCCCTTGTTGGGTTATTAAGCATGCTGCGATAAAACAAAGAAACAAAAAAAGAAAAACATAATAAAAGTAGCAGCGAGAACCTGATACCACGGTTATGAATAGTTCCCCATTTATTTTCATGAAGCCATCTCATTTGGAATAATCAGCAAATACCCGCAGCGATACTACTGCTGGGTTGATGTAAATATCCATACAGGTCAGCCTGTGTCCAGTTTGAGTGAAAAGAGGTGCGCGGGATCTGTGCTGAGGTAAACTTAATCCAGCTACTGCAGCGCGCGAGGCAACGCGCTGAGGCGCCAGCGGTGTGATTGGTCCGGCTTTAAATGCATAATCTATAAACCAGGGGTGTCAAACTCAATTTCACCGAGGGCCACTAAAGCATATTGGCCACCCTCAACGGGCCACATTGACGATACAAATCAGGAGTGCCCAGGTTCAGTCCTCCAGACTGCAACTTTAAATGCATCCCTGCTAAAACACCCCAGACAAAAGGTTGACTTCCCTAATTAGCAGCAACTCAGTTCTGTAAAGGCTGATAATGAGTCAATGATCCAGGTGTGTTAGAGAAGGAACGCATCTAAAGTTGCAGATGGTAGCTCTGGAAAACTAGTCTTGGGCAGCCCTAGCATAAATGTATGAAAATACAATGTTAAAAATAAATTAAACAACACTTCATATTGTTAAATAACGCTTTGGAGCGTCTGGCTGGTTAGCGCATTCAAAACCTTTGGTTGAAATGGCGCGTTAAATTCAAGTCTCCATTACAGACTAGATAAAACCAAAGAGAATGCATCGTTGTGTTAATCCGTTTGAGGAGCCGGGAGTTTATCTTGAGGAAATAAATGATGACGCAGAAGTTATTTAGACTGTAACATGCGCAGTCCGCTGCTCAGCCACTTCGGACGCGGCTCGGCCGCTGCAAAGAATTAAAAACCGCTGGAAGTAACTCATCCAGCGGATTTAACAAATGGAGCCTTCTTGGTGCAAGTTACCCAGGAGAGCGGCGTCCTGGAGGAGCTGCAGATGTAACATCTGTCCGTTTCAGAGAAGCGAAAACACGCAAAACGACAAAAAAAATCCTGGTAAAAGCGTACACCGGACAGCGAACAGGGTAAAACACTGACAGAAAAAGGTAAGAGTGTTTTACCCTGACAGATCCAACTGACTGATGAATTAGCGCATATTTTTCTGCAGATGGGGACCAGGAGGAAGTGCGTTCAGGCCCCAGCGGGCGAAGTGATGCTAGTTTAAGTGAAGCCGCTGTTACGTCAATCCGCGTTTCTCCATCAGATACCGTTCCCCCTGCGTCTTCTTGCCGCTCCGCCCCGCCCACGCGGCAAAATACGTGCGTGTTCGTGCTGAGCAATGAGAAAGCTCGCACGTAGGGAACTACGGACACCGTGAAAGCTCAAACAATATGTTTCGGCAAAGTTGTCACTTTTTTCACGTTTTAGCGGGAAACTAATAATAACAACAATAACAACAATAATAATAATAATAATAGTGATGATAAATACATATATGTCACATGTATATTATAATTACTATAAATGTATATATATGTTTAGTTATATATACATATATATATTTATGAAATAAAAACAGGGCAATGTATTTTAATGCTCGATATTACCTATCAGATATCGTTCCCCTTGTTTTACAGTGGGGGAACGGTATCTGATGGGCGAAATATGGCCATCAGATACCATTCCCCCACTGTAAAACAAGGGGAACGGTCTGCACTGTATCTCCGCACTGTATAACATACGGTATCTATAATATATGTGACATATATGTATTTATCATTACTATTATTTTTTATTATTATTGTTATTAGTATTATTACCATTTGTTTCCCGCAAAAACGTGAAGAAAGTGACAACTTTGCCGAAACATGTTGTTTGAGCTTTCACGGTGTCCGTAGTTCCCTACGCGCGTGTTTTCTCAGTGCTCAGCACGAGCACGCGCGTATTTTGCCGCGTGGGCGGGGCGGAGCGGCAAGAAGACACAGGGGGAACCGTATCTGATAGGGAAACGCGGATTGACGTAACACCACTTAATTTAATTTATTAAAAGTTATTGAGGCCTCAGTCAGAAGTTTTTGTCACTACGGAGAAAAATGTAAATGCATTTATCTGCTTAATTTGTGATGGGATCTGGATTCACGGTGAATATTAACTAAACGCATAAAATGCGGCTAAATAGCCGATGTTAATATGATTGTAATTTCACGGACAAAAATAGTACATGAACGATTTTTTTTATGTTGTCGGTCAAGATAACGAATAACAAAAAAAGTCTAGCGCCACCTGCCGCCCTGACACCAACTCACACACATCTTCATTCACAGTCTTACTTGTAAATCGATGTTTCTTTTCTTGGACATTTTGACGTTAGCTTGTCGATGTCTCAGTTTTATTCGCTGGTCAAATCAATAAGCAGCTTGAGGTGACTCTGCTGCTCTCTAGTGGCGAGAAGCCGTAATGTTGGCTGGTAACAATCGGAATGCATTATGGGAGATGTAGTTTGTAGTCAATTCGTGCTGAAAACATATTTTAAGTGAATCATGGGCCTATAAAACGCTGGGTGAGGGTGGGAGGAGAGGGGGGGGGGCACATAAAATGACATGGCGGTCCACGAGTTTGACACGTGTGCTATAAATCTATCTACTGTCTTTTAGGAATAAATCTGCTCCGCCAGTGAAGCGCTCAGAACAACGGAGACAAAGAAAATGCGTTTTTTTTTTAAATTATTATTTTCCTAAAAACATAAACAAAAAATAATTACCATGATAGATATAATGTATGTAATAAAAGTGTGTCATTAATGAAGGGGAAAAAACTCAATCCAAACTTTAAGTTTAGGGTCTGCAAACCAGAGTATGCAGTTATTTTTTTTTCCCCAATTATTGAATGAAAAAACAAAACTAACTTCAGTTAAGTAAAATAAAATTGTAATCAAAACTTTTGGAATTGCAATGATTCCTTTTTAAAAAATAGAACGTTTTGTTTAAAAAACTTTTTTTAAAATTTAACTCATTTTTGTCTTGTGAACTTAAAAAGTTATCTGCCAAACATAAACTTTTATTTGTACACATCAGAAATCTTTTGTTGCGATTTTAGGCCCTGCCCACGACGTCATGTGAGAATTACAAGCAAAACTTTGAGTCACAAACAAAAACTTAGAATAGCAAGAAAAGATTTCTGACATGCGCAAATAAGTTTGTTTTGCAAAAAAAAAATTTAACTTCATGAGTCAAAAATGTCTGATTTTAATTTTTTAAAAGTTTTTTTTAAAGCAAAACTCAGAAGGCCATTGTGCCCTTGTTTATATTTTTAATAGTGTAATTCTGTAAAGACAAAATATGTCTGGTGGTCCAGCTCTGATTTACATATCCTGCTAAATTGCAGGTTTGAATATTGCAATACTTTCCTATAGCAAAATAGATCTGCAGAAAGAAATAACTAATAAAATATCTTACATAGATATAGTGTTATGCTCTATATAGAGATTTTCCTTAGCTTTGATTGTATATGTCACATTTTTGTAATTTATCATTGTTTATTAAACTCTGAAAGCTGAGAGGCTTTGTTAACATTCTGTCCTAGAATGCGGTTAGATGGGCCCTTTTTGTTGTTGAGCACCTGCCCCTTAGTGGTCTCTGCACGGCCCTGTATATATGTAATATAGGCGGCTATAGAATATCTTTGTTTACATTTTTGGTTGATGGTGTGCCTCGTGATTTTTTCAAATTAAAACAATGTACCTTCACTCAAAACAGGTTGAAAAACACTGTTCTAGAAAAACTCATCCAAGGCATTTTTCTTTGCTAAAAGTGAAACAATCTGCCAGTGGAACTGGCACATTTTCATTAATATTAAGGAATTACTGACTTGAAACAAGCTTCTTTATCCTGCTGAAAAGTTACGTCTCAGTTAGTTTTCTCTTATGTGAAGTTTACTGACATATTTACACTACAAATTAAACCAGAGATTTTGGTAAGATTTTTTGTTTTTGAAGTGTAGCATCACTTAAACCCAATGTTTTTGACAATTTTTGTGAAAAAATTGCAATGAACTTCAAATTGTGCATTAGCACAAATAAAAGGAGGGGAAACTGTGGATTTTGCATGAATTTTTCAGATTACAGAATTGCAATAATGTTTTGGAACTTAATTTAATGCACAGCCAGTTAACATTTGTTAATAAATGGAGAACCAACCAACATTTAGCTTTATACTTTTAATATCGGAGCAACAGAGAAACTCCTGTTAGTTTACTTAGTAACCCAGAACAAGAACCAAACCTGGAGAACCAACATTTAGCTTTATACAAATCTAGAACTCAACCAAGAACAACTGGAACCAACACTTAGTTTTATACTTAACCAACAGTTAGCTTTATATTTAACCAACATTTAGCTTTATATTTAACAAACAGTTAGCTTTATATTTAGCCAACATTTAGCTTTATATTTAATCAACATTTAGCTTTATACTTAAACAGTTAGCTTTATATTTAACCAACAGTTAGCTTTATATTTAACCAACATTTAGCTTTATATTTAACAAACAGTTAGCTTTATATTTAGCCAACATTTAGCTTTATATTTAATCAACATTTAGCTTTATACTTAAACATTTAGCTTTATATTTAACCAACATTTAGCTTTATATTTAACCAACATTTAGCTTTATATTTAACCAACATTTAGCTTTATATTTAACCAACATTTAGCTTTATATTTAACCAACATTTAGCTTTATATTTAACCAACATTTAGCTTTATATTTAACCAACATTTAGCTTTATATTTAACCAACATTTAGCTTTATATTTAACCAACATTTAGCTTTATAGTTAACAGTTGGCTTTATATTTAACCAACATTTAGCTTTATATTTAACAAACATTTAGCTTTATATTTAACCAACATCTAGCTTTATATTTAGCCAACATTTAGCTTTATACTTAACCAACATTTAGCTTTATATGTCTCTAATCACAAACAAACAAACTTAAGATAAAGAGAAACCCTCAGTAGTTTTATACATGGGAACCAACCTTTAGTTTTTGTACTTTTAAGCTTTCTGTCTTTCTTTTGGTTTTTGTGTTTTGTTTGTATTTCCTTCTAATTCATATATAAATTAAATTATCTTACCCACAAGTGGCTGTACATTTTTAACTTTGAAGAAATTAGATAACTAATAATTTTGATAATCCAAACTTGAACAGAGAAAGTTTTATTTTTATAAAGTGTGTGTAAACATCTGGCTTCATCTGGAAAAGCTGGTCTAATGAGAACAAATCCTGGAATCTAGTTACCAACAAATCTTTGTGATTCAATAAAATGTAAAGTACCAGTAATCACAACAAAGGGCATTTTTATAATCCCACTAATCCCAGCACTCAGCAGAGCCTCTGATGTGAAGGAATGAGTGTGGTAAATATGAAGAGGGTTATTTAAAAATAAAAGCTGCAGACGCAGCCGTCGTTAAATTAAAGCGCTGGGCTGTGAACTTAACCTTGACGTTCGTTAAGTCGCTTTAAACTCTATTAATTAATAAGCAATAATGATTGCATTAACAAGCTGCAAATCGCAGCGTCTCTGTGGGAATTTAAAATCCTTCTTCCAAAAATAAAGTCTGCCGTCAAATAATTATTTTTAGTGCTTATTTCTTTCTGCACAAATAAATCTTCCAAATTAAGGTGGATAAAATAAAAGGGGCAAAAAAAAAAGCAAATCCTTGAAACAATTTGGGTGAAAAATACCAGCTGAATCTTCCACAAAACCTCAATTTAAATGAAAAGTGAGTTAATAGATCAGACGCATCTCTAGCTAAACAATCTTGTTTTTAATGGTCTGGTCAAAGGCGGACAAAATAAAATCAAGCAAGAAATGCTGAGAAATGCAATTAAAACCGACTTCTGATTAAACATCAAAATGCAGGTCATAAAATCTGCAACTTGCAAAACCCAACAACTTTAATTAACTAATAACTGAGACTGAAAGTAAATTGATCAGGAGCTAATAAAACAGCTGGTCCTTTCATTTTAATCTCAGAGGTCTTTAAACATTCAGAAGCCCTGATTTTAATTCAACTCACAGAGAAAAGACGTCGAGTCTCTCCACTAATTGATTAATAAATAATTACTTTGCTAATTAGGAGAACAAGTTTGGATTGGGCAATCCAGTTTAGTCACTCTCTTGCATGAATTACTAGCATTAAAGACGACAGAAGCAAAATCTGAAAATATCTGAGCAGATGCTTCTATTAAACGGGATCAAATCTAAAGATTTCTTCTTAAAGCTGCAGTATGTAACTTTTGTAAAACAAATTCTGTTTTACATATTTGCTGTAGTACATCACTATGTCATGAGGCAGATGATCTGTGTAAAAATGGAGCCTTCTGCCAGTGCTCCCAGTGCCAACAAGAAACAACCAATCAGAGCAAGGAGGCGGGTCTTAGCGCTGACAATCACTCTCCTCCGTTTCTCTCTGCTGTTCCTGATGGCCCAGAATGCTGTGAATGCTAAGGCTAGTTAGCCTGGCCACTGAGGACAGAGGATAAACAGTTTTTCTGTAACTGTAAGTCGTTTCTCTGCCATCAGCACATTTAGCAGCGAGTACACGAGGATGATTGACAGCACTAAGACCCGCCTCCTGACTCTCATTGGTTGTTTTTGGTCAGAAGTAATGCATTTCTACCAACAGCAATAGTAGCTCAGGAAAGAGGTGGAACAGATTGATCTTTTCACAGGTTATCCGTCTCATATTACACTGTAATGATGTGGTGAAAATTTTAACAAACACATAAAAAACATATTTTTAACAAAAGTTGCATACTGCAGCTTTAACAGGAAGCATGCAGAAGAACTTTGTTTAACATTTCAGTCATTTGCCAAAGCGAACGGACAAAAACCAGGATGGAAATGTTTCTGCTCGGCGTGTGACGGACCGGAGGGCATGAATGCAAAGTGCTGCAAGACAAATGTTTTGTATTTCTCAGAGAGAGCAGAACAGGAACAATAAATCACACCTGCAGACAGACTCAATCAAATGAGGAAAATAAGGCCGGGAGCTAAGGCAGCTTCCGCTTCTGCCAGGTTATGCATAATACATGCTAGGGAAATGACACCGTTCGGTGGATCAGGTAACAGCGTCAAACAGAAACACCTCTGCCTCTCCAGGCTGGTTTGTTGCTAAAGCCCATCGCTTCCCGTTCAAGTTCACAGCAAAGAACAAGTTGGAGTAGAGCAAGAGAAGCAAACGGAGGCGTAATTCTGCAGAGGCTGCCTTTCTTTCTTTTCCAATGACTTCCCTAAATCTCCACAGGGAGAGGCCGGTGATTTAAGCAGGCTCGTCTGAAGGCTGGAGGAGGCGCAGACGTAGAGATTGGTGTAATGCATGATTGCCTCTGGGCCCGTGTTTTGTGGATGAAAGTCTCCAGAGGCAGAGGAAGATGCTGCGCATTAATCTGCCAATATCAACCCTTTTTTTCCCTCCACCCCAAACGCGAGACATCCACTTCTCACGAAGGACGAAGCGTCTTCTGCAACCTTCATCTCTTTTATCCTCATCCTCCTTCACCTTTTGCTGCACAGAGCTTTTATTTATTTGTGTGGCTATTTAACACCTAGAACACTAAGAAAGGATTTGATGGTTCAGTTTACATAAATCGCAATGAAAAGATAATAAGAAGCAGTTTGAAGGCAGTCAAGGCTGTTTGTGTTTACAAAGAAATGTGGCCAGAGTTCAGTAAAAGTACTTTTAGGAGTATTTTTATTACGCTGTACTTTTTACTTTTACTTTTGTAATTTTATTATAAAGTATCAATACTTTTACTTTAAAATTTCTGGATTTTATACCCATTGAATGAAATTCAAACGTGTTTTAACCAAACATTCACCAGACACAGACCTGCAGTTTTCATTAAAGTTTCATAAGTTTGAACTGGAAAACTGTCATGTTGCCTGATTTTGTTGTTTTTAATTATTTGTATGAATTGTTGTCAATTTTGTCCTTAAAATACCAACATTTACACTTAACTTTATATTTTGGTCCGTCTGATTATGTAATTTTTAAATAATAAGTGATTGACGATTTGATCTGTTACTCAGTACTTCAGTCGACTTTTTACCAAATACTTTTTTACTCTTACTTGAGTAATTTCTTGGACGGCTACTTTTGACTTTTACTTGAGTAAAACCTCTGGGTACCTCTCCATTCGGCACACATATGGCATCAAGAGAGACATTTTGGGATCCTGCTGCACAGTTACAGTGAATTAAGAAAATATCTGAGATGTGGTGATAAGTTAATGTCAATAGATGCTTGAAGAATAAGAAATCAAATGTTATGATGCAAGAGATTAGAGAAATATAAAAGAGCTTCCAATAAAAATAAGGTGATTTCGTTTTATTGTAAAGTAATAAAATCCAAAGTATCGGGGGGGAAAAAAACCAGCAAAGAAATCCTGTTAAAGTTTGAGACCTAAAACCCAAAGCTCCAGTAATCCTGCTCTGAAACATCCTCGAGTCACGCTGAGCGTCTCATTTTCCTTCATCTTTAAAATGTGTGACGCCGTCATCCTTTCCAACGTCTCGTTTTCCCTCCATATATTTATAACTTCTGCTGAAACACAGTTAATAAATCTGCCTCAGCATCTTGGCGCCACAAATGAAGAAATGCAAAAGGCAGAAGCTGCAGTAGCGTAATCTTACTCTGAAAATATCAGAACAAAACTTATTCTATTCTTTTCTGTGCATTCCTAAGTCACACATTAGGAAAATACCTTTATGAAATAACCATGTTTATTAATACAAAATAAACAGTGGCATGTATAAAATGTTGAGTAATTATGCTCACAGTTGATGAATGAACAAGAACTGGTTCTTCCTGTTGCTGTGCGTTTGGTTCAAAATGTTGAAGCGGTGAACTATAAACATGAATCGATTCAGTTTTTATGTGAACTGAAGATTTTGAATCAGAAAAATAAAACTAAAAGTGAGAAAAGGAAGCAGCCTGTGCAACTGTTTGTCATTCAGAAAGCAGCTCCAAAGGCCATTTTACTCAAAACGGGGACATAATTTACAAAATGGGCATCAAGCTGAACTGGAGATTGGAAACAAGATTGCTGTCTGGACTAAAATAAGTCAAAAGTTTCAAATCTGCTCTCGAGAAACGTCATGTTGAGATTAATGTGCTTAAACTGATGCAATGGAGGAGAATTTGTGGAAATGGGACGGACAAACTGTGGCTCTGAGAAGACCTCTTAATAGTGGGGTTAATTTCCATAAAAGGCTTCTGGTGGAAACACATTAACCTTTACTTGGCGTGATGGACGCCTCACACATCATGCCTACATCCCTCACAGTGCAAGACGAAAATTTAACGGTCAAAAATGACAAAAAGACATTTTAAAAATAAATCTGCTCAATAGAAACACGCCAATTTAGAAAAAAATCTGTTTAGGTTTTTATTTTTGCATTAACAGGATGTTACTACTGGCAGAAACTACAAAGAAGAAAAGAACAGGAAGGTTTAGGATGATGATGTTTTTTAATTATTTATCACATGAACAAACTTATTCATGTGAAATTTTAATTCAGATTTTTGTATTTAAAGGAAACATCGTAATTACAAAATTGTATTTTTCAGCATTTTAATACTGACAAAGTATGAAACTGATTAAGAATGTTTGACACCTAGTAGTCTGGTAGACTACTGCATCATTTGTTACATTTTCAGCTGCTGCGGTTCTCTTTGTGTCAAACAAACCAAATCCTTTGAGAAACCTGTTCCCTTCTTCACCTGCGGGGGCGCTGCACCAAGAACCTCTGAAGGAAACAACATGAAACCCTCTGAAGAAGACATGAGCACAACTTTGTTCACAAAATGTAAACAAAAATGGAACAGCGTATTTTAGCAGTTGTAGGTTTTTGCTTTTGTTTTTGGTTTTAAAAGAAAAAGTGCTGGACTGTCGCATTTGTTTTGGTTGTATTTACCCAGAATGCACTGTGATTTATTCCACTTCCTGCTTTTGGAGCAGTCTCAGGTATTTGCATTTACATATGCATCCAAACCGCATCAGAGGTCACTTCAGCCGGACAAAAACGCAGGTTTTTAGTTGGATCAGAGTTCACTTTTTTTGATTTGCATCAGTTTGATCAGCTTTCACAAACGAACTGAACTTTCCAGATAAAATAACTAAAGTTAGATTAAAGCGGATTAAACAGGGCTGGTGTGAATGAACACTAAATGTGGAAAAAAAAAAATTTCAGCTGTTGATTCTCATCGCGTATGTCGTCTCTCACCTCCTGTTTTGGGATGCTGACGTAGCCCAGGTGAGGCTTGAAAGCCTTGTATGACTGCTTGGAGAACATCCAGTGGTTGCCGAACGTCTGACCGAACACAGGCTGCAGGAGGAAGTACGGCTTCTGCGAGAAGTTCACCACAACCACAAAGAGCGAAACCACCACGATCAGGCTGGTGGCGATGAGAGACTTCCTCTGTGGAGAGAAAGGAAGCAATAAGCAAAACCTGGAGCTAATATTTCACAATATTTGACTGGCTGTAAATCCAAACGTTGACATAGAAGGAAACATCTGAGGCCAGACTGTGGAGCTGTAAAACCAGGGTTTCTGCAGGTTTCACCAACTCAACTTTAAGACTTTTTAAGACCTTTATAAGACCATTATGAACAGAATTAATAAATAAATCATATGGGCTCACAGCTCAATAGTGAAGACAAACATCATTCAACCAACTGGATGGATGTAAAAAAGCTAACCAGCTAGCAATGGGCTATTAGCAGCTAGCTACCAAGACCTGCAACCGCCTCGGGTCACAGAAAGCAACTCAAACTTTTGTGTAGCAGCAAAGTAACATGAGAAAAAAGAAAATTACATATAATATACGAGTTAAAAATTTAACACCTGTGATTACCACATTAAGAACAACTTTTAAAATAAATGAAAGATATTTTAAGGTCTTCATTGTAGATATATGAAATTAAGACTTTTTAATGGTGTGCAGACACTTTGTAAAGTTTTTAATTTTGAAAAACAAAACAGGATTTTTTTCATGCAGGAAAGCAAAACCCGGTGATGGATTTTGGCACATGGGCAGTTGCCCAGGGCAGCATTATAAAAGGGGGGCGCATGAACAAAGAAATACAAATATATATGTTAAAAAGCGTTTTATTGCTTCATGAATGTGAAGTGAAGTCATTGGAGGAGTTCAGCAAACGAGATTATAACATGTCTGAACATTTGGCTAAAATATGGCGGCTAAATTCGCAGATTTGTACTCAATATTAATGAAGGAATGGAAATTGTTCCATGAATTGTCTGTTGGTTTGTAGTTTGTTTTGTTTGGTTTTAGTGAGATCTGAAAAATAAAACATGTATGTAATTAAATCAGACTTCAACCTGTCCAGGTGGAAATTAGCATTTTTTGCTAAACCTGGTGCCGCGCACCTCTCCCTCTAAAGGGTTAATGAAATGTTGCACATTGCCTCTGTATACATAAATAAACAAACAGTACAAGCAGGAGAAATCTAATTTACTTCTCTTAATTGGTTGGTGGCCTGCAGAAATAGGGTCTTGTCTCCCTGAGACATTTCACAGCCACTTTTTATTTTTAAATGTCAGCCATTAGATACCAAAGAAAATTCTTTATCAAAAGAAAAACGTGGTCCATTCAAAGTCTGCAGAGCAAATACTTTAATTTCACCATCTAAAGATGCAAAGTCTTAATTACCTTTTAAAGCTGAAGCTCATTTGGGACAAATTACGAGTCTTGAAAGCGGATCTGAGCAGAGCCACATCAAAAATGTCTGAGAAGAAGCGAGCTTTGCTCCCCATGAGGAGAAGTTTTCAAAGCAGCAGAGGGACTTTGAAGAAAGTGTTAAATTCAATCTTTGCCTTTTTGATTCAAGGCTAATGACTCAGAGTAACATCTTCCCTTAAGATCCAAGTGTACGAAAGTCTCTCCTCCTCCTTCTACAGTCAATTTGCAGAGATTACCTCTTAATCTCCGCTCACTGAAGCGCAGCATTTCATCCCGGATGTGAGGCAGAAGATATACTTTTAAAAAGCCAGCTCAGCTTTTTCAAATGTTTTATAGGTGTGTGTGTGTGTGTGTGTGTGTGTGTGTGTGTGTGTGTGTGTGTGTGTTCATGTGTAACTATCCAACAGGGGACATGCGTGTCATTTTACACTGACCAACAGGGGACTCACCGTTGAAGAGGGGACATTTTGTAGGTCCCCTCTTGGAAATGACCCTGTTTTAGGGTCAGGGGTTGCAGTTAGGACTAAGGTGTGAATTGACTTTTGGTTAGGGTTAGGAAAAGGGTTAGGTATGTGATGGTTAGGGTTAGGAAAAGGGTTAGGGTTAGGCTGTAGAAATGAATGGAAGTCAATGGAATGTCCCCTGTTGGATAGTAGCGTACGACTGTGTGTGTGTGTGTGTGTGTGTGTGTGTGTGTGTGTGTGATGGAAAAGTAACGAGTGGATGCTGGTCCACCAGCTGAAGTAGATACGAATTCACATCATCTATTAAATAAAATCCGCAGAGACAAACCAACAATGGAGTCCCTTCAGGAAGATCAATGGGACTGAAATAAAACACCGAAAAGGTCGACTCGTTCAAATACAGCCACGGTAAGAAAGAAAAGTACATTTACTTTCTATTCTGGGTTTTATCAGGAAAGACTACAATGTTCTGGTCTTTAAGAAACTCACAAAACAAACATCAGATTTCACACGAGCTGCGTTTTCATTCACCATATAACTGAAAATTATAAATTCACTTAATGGAAATGCCACTGGGCTGCACAGTGGTGCAGTTGGTAGAGCTGTTCCCTTGCAGCAAGAAGGTTCTGGGTTCGATTCCCGGCCCCGGTCTTTCTGCATGGAGTTTGCATGTTCTCCCTGTGCATGGTGGGTTTTCTCCGGGTACTCCGGTTTCCTCCCACAGTCCAAAAACATGACTGTCAGGTTAATTGGTCTCTCCAAATTGCCCCTAGTGTGAGTGTGTGTGCGCCTGGTTGTTTGTCCTGTGTGTCTCTGTGTTGCCATGCGACAGACTGGCGACCTGTCCAGGGTGACCCCGTCTCTCGCCCGGAACGTTAGCTGGAGAGGCACCAGCAACCCTCCCGACCCCACTGAGGGACAAGGGTTTAAGAAAATGCCACTTTTGAATAATGTCAAAGTTTTTGCATTAGAATAGGGTGTTTTTCTTTCCCCCCAACAATCAGAAGTTACTACTGGCAGAAACTACAAAGAAGACGACAGGAAGTGGTAGAAGGATGAAGGCATGTCATGTTTTTCAATGATTTGTCGTGAGAACAAACTTAATCATGTGTGAATTTAATTGTGGAAACACCGCAATTGTAAAATTGTGTTTTTTCAAATTTTGTGGAACATCAACAAAGTTTTGCAATATTTGCATTGGAAACTCAGCCACAGCTTTTATTTTAGTGCATAAAATAAAAGATTAAATGGGGGGGGGGGGGATCAAAACTTTGCAGGATTACATAGTTTCCTCATCTCTTTGTTTAGTTTTATTGATGTTTGCAGATATTGGTAAAAGTAGTTTTAACCAATTTGAAAGTTTAGCAACCAAAGTCCAAAAAGAAAAGCTTAAAAGAAGGTATGAAAAAACTACTAATAAAGACCACTTTAAAGGTTTACAAGAAACTTTCATTTCAAACCTTTGCACATCACTGGCATTTGGCTCCAACAACAATAAAGCAAAATGGAGGCCAAACTGAAATACAGGCTTCCCCCATATGAATAAAACTTCTGCACCTGTTATATAAGAAGTTCTTTACTTTTCCATATTTTCTCCATGTTTCCTCAGCTGACTCACCCAAGGGATCTGCATTGCAGTGCCACAGCAGAAATAAAACTCGCTACAAATTCAAGGTCCAGAGCTTCATAATATAGACCTGAACCGACTTGTTATTGCAGCACAGCGACTGACCAGAGGGACAAACTGGCAGTAACATCTAAATGTACCTGGGCAAACTCCAGGTGTTTTGCTAAAGGATTACGAACCATGTTCACTTTGCATAATCTGCTTCCTCTCAGCATTTCTCCAAATACACCAGCAGCTGGGGTGTTACAGATGGCAGAATCTGGAGGTAATGGGTATTATGGTCCAGCAGAAAGAGCCGAGAGTGATGAATAATGAATAAGTGATGCAGGAGGAAAGGTTTCACAGAGGAGAAAGCAGGACTGGAGATCAACGCGCAGAACACGCGAGAAATCAAGATATGGTAAAATAAATAAATAGATGATCTGATTGCTACAACATCTCAGAGCCTGAGGCTGATGACGCGAGATGTTTCTTTTTAACTCGCGTTTACTGCAGGAAACTGCTAATCCAAACAAACAACAGCAGAGCAAACCTCCAGCTTTTGGAAAGTTGGTGTTTTTCTTTGAAGTTATCTGATGGTGAAATGATGGGAAGCAGTGGAACAGCAAAAACCGTGGCTGCGAGCTCTGGACTCCAATATCAAACATCCTAAAGCAGGGGGCGGCGAGGCTTTGCATCATCAAGACGAGATCAAACAGCTGTGGTGCAGCAGGGGTGCAGATAAAAACATAAAAACATGGAGGCTGCGAAGCTGGCCTGGAAAGTCAACCTCCATTTAGCAGACGTATGCAGAGCACCATGCAAAGCCATCGACTGTCACTTTTTGTCGCCTCACAACTAAAAAGTTTCAAGATTTTTTTTTTTACAGGGATTTTATGTGACATTTTTCACCCACTTTGAAACAAACTGCACTGCAAAAACACAAAATTTTACCAAGAATTTTTGTCTAGCTTCCAGTGCAAATATCTCAACTTGAAATAAGACAAAACTAACTGACAAGTAATTTTTCAGGTAGAAATATGAGCCGGTTTTAAGTAAATAATTTTTATTGATGTAAAAATACTAGTTCCACTGGCAGATTATTTAAATTATACATGGGAAAAGGTGGAATAATCTGCCAATGGAACAAAAATAATGAATTATTTACTTAAACTCCTGAAAAAGTTACATGTAAGTTAGTTTCGTCCTGTTTTAGACCAAACTAACTGGGGGAGGCGTGGCCAGCAGCTCACAAGAGGCAGAACCGATAAGGCTGAAATATCATTATCTGAAGGTGATTTTTTACAAAAACATGCAGTGAGCATGTTTTGACTAGACCGCACACGCATCATAACCTGTTTAAGGAAGCACAACAGGTCACCTTTAATACAGGAAGAAAATGTCTTGGACCTGCTGAAGACATGAGGCCTAAACCTACTGCCAGACTCAGGGGCTTATAATAAAAGCATGCCACACTTTTCAGATTAGCATTTTACCCTACTCACATAAAATTACAGCAAAACACATTAAAGTTTGTGGTTGTAATGTGATGAAATTGGAAAGAGTGTGTGAACACAGCTGCACTCTTTCATGGCACGCGGAGATAATTTGATGCAAAAAGATTCCCTATGAGGAGTAATTCTGCCTTTTCCCCGTTTCTCCTTCCACTTTCATGTAAAAGCTGCATATTACAAAGGGGCACAGCTAGTCTGTCCTATTTTATTAAAAAAATGCAGGTCATTTTCTGAAAATGTGCTGTAATAGCCTATCATCAGGCCTCCATTACGGGGCTTGAAACCAATTCCTCGTGATGCAGGAGGTTCTCCAAGGGAGGCAGGAAACAACCTTCGGCTCAGCCTGCCGAGCTGAAAAACCTCGGCCTGCACTCGGGAGGACGGAAAATTTCCTCGTCTCCATCAACCTCGACCCCCTTGTCACAAATCACGGGGGAAACGATGTGTCAGAGTCTGGAGGCGACCGGAGGCCTCGGCGTGGGCGTCACGGGGCGCTGAACCTCAGCCGGTGGAGAAACTGGAAGCTGGCGCCTGTTCATCCATCAGGGGGACGTTAAGTCAGACCATCGAGCCGTGAGACGGCGCGGCGAGGAGCGGCTCGGCAGAAGTGCAGTACAGTGGGAGAGCAGAGCCATTATCGCCATCAGAGAGGCGGCAGATGGCTATAAAGTCCGAGCATTAAAGCTTTTGGTCAATGTTAAAACATTTTCCTTGAAGACGGCGGCCCCCATATGCGACTGCGTTGACCTTGTTTGGCACCATCGGATCGGCCGATGATGGCCGCTAACTGCAGCGCTATTTACAGCCGCAGCCTGGGGACGTTTTATTTCATCTGCGCCGGCTGAAAGCTTCGAGGGGCCCATTTCTGAAGGTGCTAAAGCTTGTACTCTGATGGACTATTGATCTCGGTTCTCTGAGTGTGCCGGATCACTGGGACCTGCCACGCAGGAGGGCCATAACTTTCCTTCCATCTCTCCTGCAGCGCGTCAGAGGGAATGCATTACATCCAGGACCAACCAGCGGTTTGAGCCGACGATGCTGCTGCTGCTGCACTGGGGTGAAATTAAGGAACTGAGAGAGATGTGCATCACAACGGAGAACATTTACCAAAATACGTCATTTGAGAACATGTCTGAGCAGGAGAGTGATTTGAATTCACAGCCGTTTCAGATGTACGAAGTGACCGAGTCGGGTTTCTAGGCCGCATCGCCCACGATGTTCCCAAAGGATCGAGACGGCCACACCAAAACATTCACGTTGTACAGACACTTTTGGTTGTCTGCTCAGCGTTGGGGTCCATTTGGAAAACCAATCTCCAAGCTTTAACTTCCTGATTGATGTTGCTTCAATGGTTTTACCTCCATCTAGTTTATGAAGTGCACCAGTTCCTCCTGCAGCAAAACAACCCCACAACATGGGCTTGTTTTTGGGCGAACACCCCCCATGTTTCATAGTTATGTTGGTGCAACCATCCGGTTTCTCTCCCAAATGTAAGGATGGTCATTTTGGCCAAACATTTCCACTTTGGCTTCATCAGAAAAATGATGCAAGGTTTTCATTCCCGTCTCCATTTCCAAACTCTGATCCGTTTTACGTCGCTGCCTGGCTTCCTCCCCACTGACTGGTTTTCCAGGTTTAAATATCTGTGTTGACCCTAAAACTGCACAATTTGGAATCACAAAAATACGAAATTTTTACAAACTACCACGTTTTTCAATAAGGTTGACATGTAAGTGCATTTCACAAAAGTGTGATGGAAACACGAGTCATGTGACCAGCAGCCAGGAGTCACTGCTGGTGGACAGATGAAGACGTTTTAGGACGACGGCGCTGCATGTTTTTTTTAACGACTTATCACATGAACAAACCAACTCGTGTGAGATTTTAATTGGGTTTCTTATTAAGCTGCAATCTTGTGTTTCCTCGACATCAGAGGAATGAGTTTTGTGCTCATTTGTACAGAAAACGCGGCTTTAGCCACCATTTTCACAAGATTTAGTTTTGCTTTTGTTCTGGGATCCAGCTGCACATTTTGGACTAAAACTGGTTCGTTTCTGGGACACAGAACTCCCACATGAACCGGGATTGTTCATTGTTCTCCTGAAAGCTGATCTATTTCGATTTATCTGGACCCTCACAAAAGGAAACTGCATGTTTGAGGTCAAATAAATCCACAAATGTGCTTCCAATTAATCAATAACTCTCACCAAGCCATGACATCATCATTAGGGCTTTCTCATTTAAGGAACAGAAATAACTTTAAGGTAACTCCTTGAATGTCAATTATTTTTAGTTTATGTTTCCAGTGGGATATTATTCAGCAATAATATAACTTTCATCCAAAAAGGCTTTAAAATGTGCATTTTTATGATTTAAAGTCGATCATTTATCCTTAAATGTACAACAATGTCATTTGTTTATCAATTCTGAACCCTTCCCCTTCAAAATAAGAGACTCCACCACTGTACTGAAGCTCTCTGGTTTTACACAACTGATGATATCAATTGATTGATATCATCAGTTGTGTGCATGAAAAACACTGAAGCTCCAGTTTAGCAGCTGAATATTTCAGTGGAAAGTTACAACACATTGCAGCTGAAACTCCTTCCAGATATTCCAGCAGAGCATCAATTCAAAAGCAGGAAAATTCACAGATTCACGCTGGGATGAGATGTAAAATGATAAACTGTGCAGATCCAGTTTTAATGCATCTTACAGAAACAATTCACACCCAAAATAAGATGAAACGGAATTTTATTTTTATTTGGTTGCTTGTTCAGGTCTGAGTTCCTGCAACTGAAAGTTTAGAACAAATTTAAGTGTAAAGAACCATCAGGTAATTCATGAGGGGTGTCCAAAGAGCGGCCCGAGGGCCATTTGTGGCCCTTGGACTGATTTTGTGCGCCCCCCCCCCCAACTGCAATTCAAAAATGGCAAAAATAAATTCATATATGCAAATGGAGAGTTTTAATTTGTAAACAGGGTAAAATTATTACCAACAAATTTTTCTAACAAACTGTTTTATAACCGAGCTAACCTTGGTTTAGCTGTAGTTTATCCAGAGACTTTTACTGAAAAAACAACAACGTTGCTGCATCTGAATCAGCTTTTATTCTTTCTTAAACTTGGCTAAATGTAGCAAGCATTTTGAAAGTGTGTGAAATAAAATTACTTTAAATAAATGTATTCAATTTAGCCCAAAAGGAATGAAAACTAATAAGATACGGCTTATTAGGGTGATTGTCAAGAAAAACAGGAATGTATTTACAGCAAAAAACTTCTGATTTTCAAATGTCGAAAATTTGCAACTTTTGAAAATCAGAACATTTTTAAAAGGCAAAAAATATTTGACTTTTGAAACTCAAAAATGTCCAAGATTTTTCTAGAAAAATTCTGAGTTTAATCACTGAAGTCCTGAGTTTTTTTGGGTTTTTTTGCGAGATATTTACTCCAACATCATTGTTAAAATCTCTCTCAAGTTTTGGATCTACAATAAACATCATTTTTGAAAAAAATGTAAATATTAATAAAAAAATTGCACCACTTTATGTGCTTCTACTTTTGAATCGTGAATTTTGGCTCAATTGACGAAACGTTTGGACGCCATTAAATTAAATAAAACCTGGTTTAGCAGGCTGCACAGTGGTAGAGCTGTTCCCTTGCAGCAAGAAGGTTCTGGGTTCGATTCCCGGCCCCGATCTTTCTGCATGGAGTTTGCATGTTCTCCCTGTGCATGCGTGGGTTTTCTCCGCGTACTCCGGTTTCCTCCCACAGTCCAAAAACATGACTGTCAGGTTAATTGGCCTCTCCAAATTGTCCCTAGGTGTGAGTGTGTGTGTGCATGGTTGTGTGTCTCTGTGTTGCCCTGTGACAGACTGGCGACCTGTCCAGGTGACCCCGCCTCTCGCCCGGAACGTTGGCTGGAGAGGCACCAGCAACCCTCCTGACCCCACTGAGGGACAAGGGTGTAAAGAAAATGGATGGATGGATGGTTTAGCAGGTTATTTTTTACAGGTCATAAAAAGCGTTCAGTTTCATTAACATTTGTTAATATCTACAAAAAAAAGAAAGAAATCTGTAAACATCGTCGAAACTCAACCTGCCTGTTTCTCTGGCTGTTTTCCCGTAATGTGCACCGAGTGGGTATTAAACCTCCAAACTGAAGACTTGCCTACAAGGAGTGCTCAGTTCACTAGTGTGATGAATGGAAATTCAAGGCAAATTAGCTGTTTATTTCCTCATACATATTGTGCAATCAAAATTTCACCCCCACCAGGCTCTATCTGGGCATGAACAGAATACAATTTCCCACAATGAATAATCCCCCAGCTCAGTAAACAACAGGGCCGCGCCGCAGTTCAATCTAAAAAGTTAATGGCAACGGGTCTTGGAATAATGAGAGGTTCAACCTGGAGGAAACAGTTTGTGTAAAAAAAACACATACCTGCCAGCTATTTTTGAGTGTCTCCTGGGCAGCAGGCACAAAGAAAAGCTGAGATTACATTTGCAATGCAAAGCTGCTTCTTCTTCCCGGCACCCGATTCCTGCCATCACGCTTCAGCGGCCAGTTAAAACCCAATTTCAATTAAGGTGTTTAAGAAAATATATTTAGTCTCTCTCTCCCTCCGACGTTTCTCTCCGAGGTAATAAAACCCAGATAAACAAAAATCTGCTCTGGAGATTGAAAGCGCGGCGCTGTGGGTGTGTGGACTTTATTCGTGGCATGTTTTCTGCAGAGCGTCTCACTTCAAAAGTCACCCGAGTATCGAGATAATAAAATATTGTTTCCCCGGAGGAGGAAGAGGCGGAGTGTTTGCTGCCAGGAACAGAATCACGAACAAGCTCCGAGTTTCGCCCGCTGGAGGTTTCAAACTGGGAACAAACTGGGAATGCAGCTGGCATGAGCTACGGCCATCAGACCTGTGCAACGGAGAATTAGGGGCATTTTAGAGGGGAAGAAATTTCTAGAGGAGAAAAAATTCAGAGCCTGAAAAGTGAAAAAATTGCTGGGAAATTTTCTAAAATGTTGAGATTGATCTCAGAAATTTCCTAGAGAAATTTTTTTTTATTTTTCCTTGTTTCAAAAGTAAAAACTTTTCTAGTTTTTCCCAGAAAATTTCTGATATCGTCAAAATTTTTGAATTTTTCGAGCAAATTTTAAACTTTTCAAATTCAGAAATTTCCCATTTTTTTCTAGGAAATTTCAGAGATTAATCTCAAAATTTCTGAGACTTATGTAGAAAATTTCTGAAATATCAAAATTTTCCAGTTTTTCTAGCAAAATGTTAACATTTTAGGTTCTTTTTAATCTCAGAAATGTCCGTTTTTTTCTTGAAAATTTCAGAGAATAATGTCAAAATTTCTGAGTTTTTCCTGAAAATATTAAACTTTTCAAACTCTGAAATTTATCAGTATTTTCTAGAAAATCTCTGAAATTAATTTCCACATTTTTTGAGTTTTTTGGCAGATATTTAATCCTATTTTTTCTTTTCCTTCAGTCTACTATGGTCCTGTCAGAGATTTGGGTCATTAAAGTAGAACTACTACGTTTTATGATGGTAAAACTATTTGGGTTTTAACTTTGTGAAATTCCTCTAATTCATGCAAATTTATCTCTTGTTGGTTTTTCAACGCTTGTCTACTTTTCAAAAGTTTCAGTTTGTTTTTGTTTTTTTTTCTAAACTTACAAGCAGAGAAAAAAATTGCAGCAAATGTTTGAACATTAGTTGAACTTTTACAGCTTTAAGATAAATCGGCTAATAAAATCACTAACCAGCAAAAATCATTTAGAATAGAGGAGAAATAAACTTTATTGTCTCTTAATATGTTTTTTCCGAGTTAATATTTTGTTTTAGTAAATTTAGCATCAAATGTTAGCTTAGTAGGGCTTGGCAATAAATTGATTTTATCTATGACTTACATTTGCTGTTCAAGAAGATTTAATTTTGGGAAAAAATTGATTATTATCTGGTTTATAAGAATGTTTTACAGCCTGTATTTATTTGGACTTTTAATCCAGGTCATCTCACAGAAGAGAGGAAACAAAAGCCAGTTTTTGAAAATATTTCCTATCATTTGTAATTTTAAAGAAAAGAAACAGACAAAAGAAATCGATGAAAATTCTGAAAAATAGCACTTAGATGAATTAACTGCATGCTTCTTTCTTCCTTTGGTGTGTTTTCCTGAGAGGTTTGTGTTTTTTTCCACCAAGAAAAGGAGATGAAATGGAAAAATGCGACGTCAACAACGACCTTGAGCACAAGACAAACCTAAACAACAAAGAATGACTCAAATTATTTCCTTGAAACACTTTTTCACTTATTTCACACCTGAAAGCAAAAACAAACTCAAAATGAAAAAGAAAATCTGAGTTTTCTACTGCAGACATTTTGCCGTTTGTCTCATGGTTGATCTGACGCAGGATGCTGATGGAGATCACGGCCAGCAGAGGGCGCAGTGCGCTCACAGAGAGGCGATGTAGTGACCTTGTGATGAACGCTTTCATTCATTCATTCATTCATTCATAGAAAATGAAAAGGAGAATCAATCCGTCCCGTTTCTTTCTGCTGACAGAAACAAAAAAGAAACAAACTCACATTTTGAGGCAACGCAGGATAAAAAAAAGCTCCAGGTAGTTTTTACAGCAACACGTTTGTAATATAAAATATAAAGATTTCTCATTAGATTGTTTGTTATGTGACTGCAATAAAGATTCACGTGTCTTTATGCAGGATCATACAGTCCTGGAACCTTTTCAGAGGAAGACGTGACAGATGGTCGGAGTCAGTTTTGGAAAAATCCTGTTGGGAGGAAGAAGGTCAAAAAGACAAAATAAAAGCAGGTGAAGATCAATAATCTGAGATAAAACATAAAAAGAACATTGATACGATTAGCAGGTTTATGTGATAAACACTTTTTATCTTTGTTTTATTGTAAAGTGTCCTTGGATGGGACTAACAAATGAAATTCATTATGATTATTATTAGAAATGTACTGTTTGTACTTCATTAGCTCTTTTAAAACTTTTAAAAAGACAAAATGAAAAGAAAAAATAATCACTTTCTTTCATTGCTTTCATATTTCTGTAACTTTTACCAAAAGTAAGAATTATTATTATTATTATTATTAAGTTTTGATTTTCCAAATAATTTTTTACTTTGACATTAAAGGTTTTTTTTGTTATTTTTTGTGTCAAATAGGCAAATTTTTACTTATAAAGACAATAAAAACGGAGGAAAACATCCAAAGAGGTGAGAACTTTTCATAGGTGGTTACATGCAAAATCTGAAAAGAATGAAAACGATTTGGTAACTTTATTTGAAGGGGGGTGAATAAAACTGTCATGGTACTTTAATAAACATGATATAACATGTCATGAATATTAATAAGCCTTCATGAATATTTATGACTGTTGTCATAAAGCGTCATTCGGTAAATTATGACACTTTTAATACAAAGTTGACATTATTCAAAATGTCTTTGTTATGACAACTTGACATTAACCAATATATCATTACTGATATAAATTTATGAAAGTATTACTGATTGCACTTTAAAAATTAGGTAGCTTTATGTTGTTAAAGGTAAAGTTTAAACTAATGATTTATTGGTTAATGTCAAGTTGTCATAACAGACATTTTGAATGTCAACATTGTATTAAAAGTGTCATAATTTACCGAATGACTCTTTATGACAACAGTCATAAATATTCATGAAGGCTTATTCATGTTAATAACATGTTATGTCATGTTTATTAAAGTGTCATGTTAGTCTTATTCACCCCATTCAAATAAAGTGTTACCAACATTTCTTATGATGTGCTTTTGTGTCAGTTTTAAATGTTTAAATACATTTATCTCCCCCCCAAAAAAAAACATGGAGTGGATTTGTGCCAATTATAGATTTTTTATATCTTAAAACAAGAAAAGAAAAGAAAAAAAGAAAACATGATGTGGATTTGTAGCAATGTTAAACTTTTTCTACATATATTTATCTCCAAAAAACAGAAAAAAAAGTGGATTTATGTCAATTTTAAAATTTTAAACATATCCATCTCCAAAAGAAAAAAAAAACATGATGTGGTTGTGTGTCAATTTTAAATTTTTAAACAAATTTATCTCCAAAAAATAGTCAATTTGTGTCAATCTTAAGCCTTTCAACAAGCCATTTAATGGCTTTTATTATGAAAGATGCACTTCCTGTTAGTCACCATTTGGAGTCATGAAAGACTCAGCAGGAAAACATCAGATGAAAGCGGCATGAAAGCCTGCATGGCGGCTTTTCGTGGTCCAGATGCCCACATTGGCCACCAGCTCCACTTTCTCCTCATCTGTGCAGAGCAACATGTCCTGATGTTGTTCCCTCAGTGGTATCACACTTATCAGCCGTGACATATGAAAAGCAAATCCTTCAATCCAGGTCAAATGAACACTAATCTGTTCTGCTGGCGTCAAACTGGATCATTATAGAGCCTGAAGCAAAACGCAGCATCTCAATCAGGCCCGAAAAGGAAGAAGTTTGATTTTTATGCAGTTTACGCAAACAAAAGGTACAAAAAAAAAAACATTTTAAATACAAACAAACCAGCATTAGTGGGAGTGAATCTGCAACAGGATGCAGAGAAACCAATTGGACTAATGCATATCTGATATCAAATGGAAATAAATCCCTGCAAGTACAGAGGATTAAATTCCCGGCAGCATCCACCTCCCCATCTGGAGAGCAGGAAGGAAACTTTTGCATCTAGGTGAGTAGAAAAAAAAAAACCCATCCCATATGTTCTAAGGCAGCTTGGTGATTCTCTACGGTCCGATGCGAAGGCTGACGCTCGAGAAAGTGCAAAAAGGTGAAAAAAGGAAGAAGCTGTTCTTCATGGTCGAATAGTTTTTATGCGACGGTTTTCAGCGGATCTGAATGTTTTCCAGGTAAAAGCTGCTGCTTCTTCCTGAGTTCATGTTTGTCTGAGCAGCAAAATTCACACACAGTCAGAACTTGTGTTTTAAATGAAGGTATAAATGGACTATGCCGAGTTCATAAAGGTGACCCATTATGCTTCCTTTTGACAGGTTAGGATAAGTTTATGGGCTACAAAGAACTTTATCACATTTTTTGCTCAAAATGATTCTGAGAAAATGAGATTTTATTCTGCTGTTCTGCCTTTTTTCAGCTTCTTTCAGAAGGAGCCGTTTCAGGGTCTCTTCAAATCCATAAAAACTTTACTTAACGTTTACACTAGCGGGTGAAAATGGCTACAAACAGATGTGCAATTTCAAAACCGTACAACTTTGAAAAGCAGAAGTGGAGCCACCTGCACAACCAACAAGAATGGTTTCTGAATAGTAAGTCAACAACAAAACCCTCGTCTTTTCCAGCAGCCATTGTACAGAACATACAGCGGTAAAACCAGCTGACCAAACATGCTGGATATCAGCTTGGGTTGCTAGGTAACAGTAACGACTGTGACTCAACAATCCGGAGGTTTTTGAAATGAATAATTTTCCAGGTACCAAAAAACACTAACTGGGTGGCTGGGCGGATTATTTTAAGTGTTTGTTTTGAGAAGCAGCAGAAATGTGGATTTTGCTGCAGTATGCAACTTTTATTTAAAAAAATAAAAAATATATATATATATATATAAATATTTATTAAAACTGCCACCATGTTGTGACAATATAATACAAGACAGACAATCTGTGAAGAGAATGATCTCCTCCATCTCCTCCCTGAGCAACTATTGAAGAAATGCACAAAAAACAACCAATCAGAGCCAGGAGGCGGGGCTTAGCGCCGTCAATCATCCCTGTGTACTGGCTGGAAACCTGCTAATGGCGGAGAAAGAACTTATAGTTTCAGGAAAACTGTTTATCCACCGTCATCGGTGGCTATGCCAACTAGCCTTAGCATTCGAAACATGCTATGCTAGCTGCATTATAGCATAAAGGTAGAGGCTGAAATGAGCAAAATCAGCAAATGAGTCTTTATACTCCAATTATCCATATTTAATCACTAAATAAGTTGACGATGAGGCCTGACACTTAACAAATTTTGCTGGATAATAAATTGTGCCAGAAGTTATTGCGATAAACAATAATATTGTTTTTTGAGACAATTTTCAAGCAATATTATGGTAAAAATGGCAGAATAATGCAAGAACACATTCTCAAAGATCAATAAATGTTAAATTCTAATGAATATTTAATAGTAGAACTGGAAAACATACTAAATAAATTAATGATGAAGTCTCTGTAAACAAAATAACCCTTTAAAAATAAAGGGCTAGTCCAGACCAAAACACCAGACTGAAGAGTTTTATTATTCCGTTTTTGGTAGAAAATGAAAAACAATAAATCATACAAATGGAAATTATTGAGTTTGATCGTTTAATCCAATTAATTGTTCCGGTAAATAATTGTTCATCCTTTGAGTTCAGAAACGTTTCCTCCAAAAAAACCCTTCAGAAAATCAGTGAAATTATTGGTCACTTTAAAGAAATCCACCGATTCTCCAGAGGAAAACATAAAGAAGTGAGTATTTTCTCATATATTTTAAGTTTTTTTAAACCCGTTTAATTTAAAGTTTTGCTTTCTCTGAAAAGCTCTTTGGGCTACACTTGTACTTGAAAAGCTGCACAGAAACATAAAAACGAAGCTGAAAGAGAAAAAGATCCAACCTGGCCTGCAGAAAGAGGCGGCTGCAAAGATTAAACGGCCCTTTGAGCTGCAGGTCGAGCCAGAATATCTGGAGGCTTTCAGCCAGAACCAGAAACCGGCCTCAGCTGCTCACTTAGAACAACAGCCCCTTTAGCTTTGCTCGTCTGTAATATCTTAGGGTCAGCGGCTCTGTGCTCACGGCTGCAGATGGCCGCCAGGCGGGGAAGACCTCGCTGCCGGCCAAGGACAAAGCTACCGTACCGCACAGCATCAGCTGCTCTCCATCTGCCGCAGATGTCCTGACGTTGGGCCAGATGTCATCTCCGAACACGGAGCCTGGAGTTTCTCTGCAGCGGAATCACAAGAAGGAGAGGCCGGGAATCCGTTTGTTGTGAAACACACAGACTAGGGAAAATCTATTTCAATTTGCCAAATGCCAGAGCAGGATTACTGACATTTAGCGACTGATATTTTCCGCGAAACTCAATGAAATCCCTCCGTAACTCCATAACAGAGGCTCATCTCACCGACGGTGATTACACGCAGCAGGACTCCCGCTCGCTCGGAGAAATCTGAGCAGATATATGAAAAGCTGAAAAGCACACAGACATCTGAGGGGCTGGAAGGGTTGGACAGGCAGACGAGGCGAATTACAGAGCATAATTCAAGGCGGAGAAGCAAACACGCTTCTTCTTCACTTCAGAGGTTTTCCCACAGGTGTTATTTGTTAAAGAAATGTTTCAGAGAAAAAAGAAAAGCCCTTCCTGCAGGCGGGAGAGGTTTTAGAGCAGTAAATGGGATTTGTTGTGTTTGGAGTTCAGCCTTCGGAAGGATGACGACTGAAAACCCAAAACAAACATTCGTTTTGTCAGCTTTACCTCTAAAACATTTTATCTGCGTAAATAAACAACCAACTTTTTTAAACAGGTTTTAAAATCAATTTTATTATTTTCCAAATTCCACTGTTTCTCTTCATTTTTCTCAATTCATCCATCCATTTTCTTTCACCCTTGTCCCTCAGTGGGGTCAGGAGGGTTGCTGGTTCCTCTCCAGCTAGCGTACCTGGCGGGGTCACCCTGGACAGGTCGCCAGTCTGTCGCAGGGCAACACAGAGACACACAACCATGCACACACACACCTAGGGGCAATTTGGAGAGGCCAATTAACCTGACAGTCATGTTTTTGGGCTGTGGGAGGAAACCAGAGTACCAGGAGAAAACCCACACATGCACAGGGAGAACATGCAAACTCCATGCAGAAAGACCGGGGCCGGGAATCGAACCCAGAACCTTGCTGCAAGTCAACAGCTCTACCAACTGCACCACTGTGCAGCCCCTTTTTCTCAATTCATTTTAACCATATTTATTATTAGAGGTGCACGATTGTAATTTTCTGGCCGATTACTGACCTTTAACCTTTCTAGACCGAACGTGTCGGCGGCGACGCAGCCAAATTTCTGCATCTCTTTATGTTATCAGAAAAAGTCCAACGGTCTCTGAAGGGGGAGACGTTGTGCTTCATATGAGATCGTTGATCGGCCGATGTTCACATGTGAAGCTGATCCACCTCAGCACAGAGCTGAACATCGTCCTCCGTCCTCTTCTGCAGGTCTGACCGGCGGAGCCGCCCACCAGGTCACGTCTGCAGTGACAATATTCACCTCACTGCTGTCAAACTCTGTGACTTTCTTCATATTCAGCAACATTTCAGACAAAAATAAATTATATGGAATCGGCAGGTCAGGTTTTTTACAGATCGACAATCAGCCAGAAAACTGCGGTCGTTGCACCTCTAATCATTTCCATTTGCATGAATTATCATTTTTCATTTTCGCTCTTTCCACCAAAAACTGGGTGATAAAACTCTTCAGTCTGGTGTTTTGGTCTCAACTAGCCGTCGTTTTGAAGGATAACTTCATAATGCTTTTTATTTGCCGTTTCTGTTGTTTTAAAATGTCTTCCAGTGTTAAATGTTCATCAGAATTCAAAGTTAATTGATCACTATGATAATGTGTTCCTGCATTTTTATGCCATTACAATTATATTGCAACAACTTCTGGGACAATTTATCGTCCAGCAAAGTTGTTAAATGGGTTGTTTATTCTTTAAAATCCTCGATACTTGCCCTTCGAAGGGAGCACAGCTGATTAACTGTGACAAAAATAAGCAGAAGCATGTAGGAGCAGAAACCTTAATACGCCTGCAGCAGAAATTTCCCTGACTTTTCTATCATTGGAGGCATTCAGATGATTAGCAAGCTGAGTGTTTTGATTTTCATTAATCTGCTGCTTCTGAATTTGCAAGAGCTTCAGCAGCAGCAGCAGCAGCAGCAGCAGCAGCAGCAGCAGCAGCAGCGTCATGGAGCTGCAGCAGCTGTTGGATATAATAAACCATCCAGGTGCATCGAAGGCCACCTGCTCCCGCTTTGTGGCAAACACACGGCGGGTGTTTGGGCTGCAAAACAACAATAAAGCTCACAGAGTCAGAGTGCGTTGTGTGAAAAAGCCCTGCGGCTCGGCTGCGCCGCGCCGACAGGTCCGAAGGTGGGAGACCGGTGGCATTCAGCGTGTGAGGGGTGTCAACAGCAAACACGAAAGCTGCAGCAAGTGCTGGCAGCTTGTCGAGGAGATCAATACAAAGGAAATGAAGAGGGGGGGAAAAAAACAGTGACAAAGCAGAATCAGTTCATCTAAAGAGCATTTTGGAATCATTTCCACTTGTTTTTAATCAAAATCACCGCCACAGATGAAGGTTCACGGTCGCAGCAGATTATATTTCATCAAAAATATTGCCTCCCTGCCTAATTCCCTCATTTAACCGCCTGTTGACCTCTTCAGCTGGCAGAGGCAATCAGCCTCCCAGCGGCGGCGCCCAGAGCTCTCCCAGCTTCCAACTGGGGCTAATAACACAGAACCCGCAACCTTTTATTATCCCGGTTTGCACAAGAGCCCTCAGAAAACAGGACTCTGTAATATCAGCAGCAGGCCATCTACCACAGAGGACAGCTCCAACTTTACACCCCAACCTGACAATTTCAGCAGGAGACGCGGATTCACGCTGGGTATCTGATGCTGTGTGTTATCTGCAGCTGCAGCAGCAGAGGGATAAAACTCCAGCAAACATGTCAGGGTGATAAATTCAACCAAAAAGCCGATGTGGAGGGAGCGGGGCTGGCCGAAGCTTTGAGTTGGACCACACTAATGCAATTACAGGGATTTTCTGCTTATTCAGAGGCTTGGTTGAAGGGCGAACTGAAATCTGGAGCCAAGCTGCGTAAAATCAGGCGAGCCAAGTCGAATCTCGCCACCTCACTGTCTGGGAAAGCCGATGAGGAAATGCATACAGGATTACAGCCGGATCAGAGGTCCGTTCTGCATCAGGCGTAGCTTTAGTTTACCTCAATCAAATAAAAGATGAAAGAAAATAGAAGATTTTACAACACGACCAAAGACAGTCTGACTCGATCTGCTACCACCTCAGGTCCTCATGCTCATCTGTTTCACTGAGATCTTATTTCTTTTTGTGGTTCACATAAAAACCTGAAAGGTGGCCTGTTCTTCGAAAAGGTTAGGATAGCTCTAAGGGCTACACACTTTTGTTGCATAAAGTCATTTTTACAAAATTTAACTGTGATCAGTTTGTCGTACTTTGAGCTGTTTTATTGCGTCTTGTCTCTTTAAATCAAAATCACCTCCCGACTCAATGTTTACACTCACACATGGAAATGGCCGCAAACAGATGCACAATTATACAACCATACACCTTTGAAAAGCAGAAGTGGAGCCTCCTGCACAATCAACAAGAATGCAGCAAGTGGTTTCTGGACAGCAAGTCAGTAACAAAACTTTTGTCTTTTCCAGCAGCCATTGTACATCACTACATCTGTAAAACCAGCTGACCAAACATGCTGGAGCTCTGCTTGGGTTGCTATGTAACGGGCTATGCCTGCTGATTTGTGACATTACATTCAAAAGGTTTTTGAAAAAAGCTCATTTTCCAGATACCGAGAAGAATTTATTCCCAAAAATCTACTTTTTGGAGTTTTTTTAGCACTTGTTCTGTTTTTAGTAACAGTTAAGACCCAAATGGAAGCATAAAAACATATAAAATGTGCATTTAGCACAATACTTCCCCTTTAATGCAACCACCATCAGACTCCACTGCAAACATTTAACAGCAGGGGTCAATTTTTGAAACTTTTAGCTGCATTCCTGCACCAACAAACATGGATTAAGTGACCTGCTGATGACCTGGACTTTGCTAAACTTGTTTATGTGCCGTAAAGCGACTCGCATGCACAGAGGGAGACACGCAGTCACATGTACTACGCCTTGTTTGTTCTTCTAAACATGGCCGACACACACGTCAGCGTCTGAAGTGGTCGTCCAGTTGAAACAGATGAAATTACAAGAAGGTTAACAAACTTTATCTGCTGAAATGTCTTCAGTTTTGTGTAAATTTTTATCCTGAAGCAGATCGACTCGAGAAACAGGAAGTTGATTTGATTGGCCTGACGCTCATGTAAAGAGACGCTCTTGAATCTTACAACTTCTAACTAGTGTCCAGTTATTAAATATTGTCTCCATCCATTGTTTCAGCTTCTCTAAGATGCTTCTGTTGACATAAATTTTAAAAATACAGCCTCTTCCACCTGAAAGAAGAGGCTGAACAAACAGCCTCAGACCTTGAACTGCTCAGCACCAAACTTTAAACCCGACTCGATGCCCAGTGGATGCGCTGGTTGGTCAATGTAGTCTGCAACATTCTTCACTTTTCACACAGAAAAACACCATTTTACAGTATTGACTGGAGAGTATTTTTCTGCAATGTCAAGACGAATAATTTCAGAAATATGGCTTCACTCCCTCCAGTGTGATGTCCTCTGTGAGCTCCAGTTCAGGGATAATTAAAGTGTAAAACTTCAGCGTCGACATTACAGCTCCTTTGTGAAAGCTTGTACAGTAATAATAGGGGTTATGGCCCAGAGGTTCGCAGTGAGTGACATGTAATTTTAGGCAGCTGACCGCAGCTACAACTAAAGAGCAGAACTTAATTTCCAGGCTGCCATATCAACTCTTTCATTAAACCCCGGATGTCTTTTCTTTGTGTTTTTCTCCCAACGAGAGGAAAAAAAAAGAAAAGAAGTTATGCTCTGGTAGTTCCTGTCAGCAAAGTTCAAGCAAGCTGAACTTTCAGAGTGGCACTCGATTAAACACTGCAGGATTAGAGAGCACCTGTACAACAAGACCGGCTGCACAACGTCCGATCCAGCAAATCCTTCCTGGATGCTGATATGATCTCCCTGTGTGAGCACGGTGTTGGCTGCTGCCGCTGCTGCTCTGGGGGATTAGACAGCAGGAAGGTTATCACCTCTGGGGAATAAAGCTAACCCTATCTGCAGCAGCATGTCAGTGTGTGTGTGTGTGTGTGTGTGTGTGTGTGTGTGTGCACCACAGATCCAGGTTACATTTAAGCAGCCGCATGCTTAAATGCGCCTGTTGGTTCAGAGAATGGACGGCGACAGCAGAGCGCGAGACAAAGATGGAAGAGGATTCGGCTACAGTTGGACTGAAATCTGATTTCTCCTTTTTCTTCTCAAAAAATGCATAAGTTATTTTGAGTTTCATTAATAATATGTGCAAACATTTCTACTTAAGGGATGTTAAGTCAACCTGTTGCTACAGAAGAGAATTCAGACTACTTTCTTGATTTTTATCTCCAAGATTAAAATAAAAAATCTGAGAAAAAAAGTCAAAATTTGGGCTAAAAAACCTAAATTCTAAGATAAAAGTCAGAATTCTGACACTAAAACAAAATTCTGAAGAAAAAAAAGTCAGAATTTTGAGATTAACATCTAAACTCTCAGACTAAATTCTAAGATAAAACTCAGGGTTTTTTCCCCCCATCTCTCTAATCCATATTTGTGTCTTGCTGCACTGGCAGATTGTTTCACTTGTAACCAGTAGTTCGTCATCAATATTAAGGGATTACTGACTTAAAACAAGCTGCTATATTGTGCTGAAAAGCTACTAATGACTTAGTTTTGTCCAACTTAACTTTCCTCAACTGAAATATCTGCTCTGGAAACTGGACCAACATACTCGGTTAGATTTTGGTGTTTTTGCCGTGTTGCTAAAATAAAAATAAAATCTGCTCTGCAGTTTAATTAGTATAAACTGATAAATCAGTAACACAGAATGATAAGCAGGATGTATAGAAGAAATTGGGCAAAATTTAAAAAAAAACTGGAAATAAAACGTTAATTTCTAATACTTGTCTGAAAACTCCTTCGCGGGCAGAAACAGCCTGAAGTCTTTAACTTGTGGAAATCACCAGATGCTGCAGGGATTTCCTCATTTTTGACGCTCTGCCCGGTTTTTACTGCTGCAGCTTTCAGTTGATGTTTGTTATCCAAACCTTAGTCTTTAATAAATAAAATATTAGCTCAATTTAAGTAGGGATGTCTGCAGATGAACTAGTAATTTCCAAAGGAAGGTGTTTCTGAAGGACCACACCTGATTGGACGGAAATGCCTCCAATTCATTTATTTATTTATTTAGTTTCACTACTTTACTGTTATATCAGAAGATCTTGGATATAATTACTTCGGACAGATTGTGACAGCCGGTCCAACATTGGCACCGTCTTCTCCTGCCTTCATAGCACAAATCTCCTGTTACATTTCAAAATAAGAGCATCAACATGAGTCCCTCTGTTTTAATAAAGTGATTTTTGAGACATGTTTATTAGGAGGAAGAGCTAAATATTAATACTGGCTGGCTTTAGTTTGTGTCAGTAGCTTCATTTCCTTTAGCCATAAAACTGCACAATTGGATTTGTAAAAATAAAATATTAGTTTATTTTCATAAATAAATTACAAAAATAATTTATTTACAAAATAAATTATCTCATAAATAAAATCTTAAACATCATACGTTTTTAAATATGAAATAAAATATACTTTTAATTACATTTAAAATGTAGACAACTACATTTAAAATAATTACTGGTATTTTTTTATTCGCTATTTTTGGTTTTTTTAAAGGGGAATTTTTTTTTAAAAGTTAACATTTTTTAATAAAACATTTTTGCCAGGATGGTGTAACGTATTTTCTGCAATGGAAACATTTCGCATCACAAGTCACATGATCAACCACAGGATGTTGCTACTGTTGGAAACGACAAATAAAGACAACAGGAAGTGGTAGGAAAATGAAGGCATGTCATGTTATTTTTACTGCGTGAACAAACTTATTCACATGTGATTTTAATTGTGTTTCCTGTTCAATACAAACACTGAAATTGCTAAATAGTGTTTATTGACAAAGTTTTTTGCACATTTGTAATGGAAACACAGCTGTCGTTCCTTTATTAGCAGGATTTCTTCCATCCAAAGAATATTTTTTCCAGAACTGCGTTGACTTTTTCGGATGTTTTTTAACAAAGTTTAATCTAACTTTTCTATTCTTTACTCTTTAAAGTTGCTTGCTAGCTTCTTGGACGTCCAGGGGGGGTTTTGCATGTCTGAGTCCGCCATCTTTTCTTTCTTAAGTTGAATCAAATTGTATTTTCTCCCACTGCTAATATTGTAGCAACTTTTCTGTTTCTGAAAAATCTCCCACATACAATCACCACCCATCAAATCAACTCCATGTCTTTTATCCGCTTAACTTATAAAGACAAAACTAATTAAATCCCCGTGGATTTAAGTTATTCATACTTTCACAAATTAGTTATTATTTTATGAAGAGACCTATTTAACTACAATGGAGATGTTTTTAACCGTTAAGGTTTTATGCAGGAATCTTACAGCTTCAGGGTCCAAAATGAGGAAAAAGGACAAAAGCGTGAAACGTCTCAAGGGGGAAAAAGAAGACAAAAATCTAAACCAGAGCACCAGCTTCGTTCAGCCTCTCGCTGGAGTCCTGTGCTTTATTTAAAACTACGACAGAGCCCTACTTATTAGGTTTTTATGTAGTTACACAAGAGGAACTCTGTAAAAAGCTCCATTCATCCCTGGTAAGAACTGGGCCACTCTCACAAAAAGCTGCAACAAAGCCTCTCAACACACGAGAGCCTGTTTGCATGTTAACCCATTAATTAATGAAAATCTTCAAATCAGCCTTTGTCTCACACACATGCACTGCAAAAACACAAAGTCTTAGCAGATATAAGAGCAAAATGCAATGAAATAAATGATAATATTGTTGTTTTGAGATGATATGCAAGTATTTTATTAATAATTGTACAATAATGCAAGTTATTGAATCTGGAAGATATTTTAAATATCCAAAACAAAACACCAGAACTGAAAACAATAAATAAAACTTTTTATTAAAAAAAAGCAAATACAACTGAAACCAGAAATAAAATAGATTATCAAGACTCTGTAAACTAAACTGCTCTTCAAAAAATACAAATAATCCGAATGGAAATTACTGAGTTCACTTTAATTTATCATGCGATTTATTGAGCAACTGCAACAATCAGCAACTAATTGTTGCAGAACAAGCTTACTTAGTGCACTGAAAAAAGACAAAACTAACTTACAAATTAGTTTTTAGCAAGATACAGCAGCTTGTTTAAATCAATAATTTCTTAATATTGATGAAAAAGCTCAAGTTCCAGCACTAGGAAAGTATTTATTGGACAAGTGAAATAATCTGCTGGTAGAACTAGCAGTTTTTCATCAATATTAAGTAATTATTTACTTAAAATAAGCTCCTATGTCTTCCAGAAACCAGAGTAATTTAGTTTTGTGTTATTTCAATAGAAACTAGACAGAAATACTTGGTTACGCTTTGTGTTTTTGCTTTGAAGGTTCGAGCTGCAGAGCAGTCGGCGTTCATGGCTGAACTCTCCTCAATTAAAACACAACCCAACAACGGTGGGAACTCTGCGTGCACCGCGGCGCTCAGCAGGTATCCTGCACATAAAACCGCAGGAATCCTGAATCACGCCGAGGCGTAGATGAGAGATCAACAGCTGAGTTCGCTCGCGTCATTATGGATGGATGTTTCTGCACAGATCACACCAAAACATGGCAACCCAACAATTATATAACATGCTTTATCTGCTAACGGCTCCTAAAGACGACGATTCGATTAGGGCTGCAGCTAATGATGATTTTAGTAATCAACTATGCTGACGATTAATTAATCAATTGGAAAAAAAATCTGCAGATTTTTAATTTAACCACTTAAACCTGTTTTATATTAGAAATACATTAAGAGATGCAAAAAAACAGAAACAAATATTTAAATTTCTTTTTTAAAGAAGAAAATAAACATTTTATTGCCTAAAGTGCAATCATCCCTTGGTGAAGCTAAAATTACACCAGTTGAGGATTTTTGGATAAAGCATATTGACAGAGGAAGGAGTTTTATTGTAAATGTAAAATATGTACAGCTAAGAGCCACAGCACTGAACCTCCTGGTTCTTCCTCCAGTTATTGATTCCTGAACCCTTCCTGAGTTAAAACATTAGTGTTGTTGTTTCTAATGAACACGAACTTATTTTCTTTGCATCTTTTTGTTATTTTGACCATTTCCTGCAAATATAAACTAAATGTTTCCTAGAATGTCAGAGACATGTTGTCAGGAGCTCATAGAATAAAAGAACAAAGTTCATTTTACTCAAACACAGAAAGTAAAATCAGAGAAACTCATCATTTTAAATTGTCTCAATTGTACAGTTTGGGTTTAATTACTGCTTTGAATATGTTGGTTTTTTAAAGTCTGTATACTCCAGTTAATGATGAATCTGGTGATTATTTAAGAATCGATTCCTCTTGATTAAACCGTTTTAGCTCTAGATTTAACATTTGGTAACCTTACATGTGTGAAACATGAGGTCTGTGGGCCAAATCTGGCCCGCCGTAGCTCTTTATGTGGACATATAGACTCCAGACGAATCAGTCCCTCCAGTTTTTAGCTGTTTTGCTACCTTGGAAATTCATGTAAAATTAACAGATTCCCACATTCTTTTCATGTTAAAGCATAACAGTGATTTTATTGCACATTTTCAGTAAAAATGGTCACAAACATTGGTTTTAGTGAGGCTAACTTCCACCTGCAGGTGGCAGTATTTCTTACTTCCACTATTCTGCTGTCTCAGCCTCTTGATGTTATAAGTCACATTGACCATCATACATAAGCACAAATATGGCAAACTTTCTAACAAAAAACCAGTAAATCGGTTGATTCCAAAAAAATCACAAAAGCAAAAGCAGGATCCTGTATGGACTGATCAATCTGAAAAAATTGATTATTTAATCCGCTATTCGTTTATATTTTAGCAGAAATACAATCTGGCCCTTACAGAATGCATTTCTGACCATTACTGTGATGAATTTAAATGATATTGAACATTTTTCCACAAAGATTTATTTGATGCAACATCAAATCTGTAATCTTGAATGCGTCTCGTTCATAATGTCGTTTATAAGGACGTCTAACGAGTCAGAAACGGAAAAATCCAGGTTCTCCTTAAACTTCTTCATGAAACTTTGCGTCTGAACTTAAACCATAAAAACTGACATTTAATTTGAAGCCACACCTCATTTTCTGCTGTCCACCTCCAGATTGCATTTCCTTCAGTCGCTCAGCACTTTGTACAGTGTAATTATTTTTCCTTTGTTCCCTGGTTTTGAAATATATTAACACACTATGCAGCCAAATCTGGTGTGAAATTAAGCGCCGTCTGCGATAACGAGGGGAACCAGCAGACGATGTGAAGCTTTTGAAGTAAAACACTGCGGGAAAAACGTTTCCTGATGAGGAAGAGGAGGAGGAGGAGGGTATTAGATGACTGACAGCTCAGAAAGTTTAGAAATCTCGTAGGTGGCTTGTAAGTTAAGATTTACCCAGCAGAGTCGTTCCAACACATGAAGTAAAAGCTGGAAATAAAAACCTCAACACACTGAGCTGAATGGCATCGAGCGACTCTGCTATGGATTAGAGGGGCGATAATTCAATATCGCCACTTAATGAGCTTTGGCAGAGTTAAACTGTGCTGCAAGCCTATTATATTCCGCTTCTGCTATTTTTTATTGATCTTTGGTTGCAAACAAGCTGATTTTTTCTATTCTTTTTGACCCCAGACTACCAGGGGCTTACTGCTGTTAAAATCATATTAAGTTTCTCCCAGAACTCAAGTTAAATTTGTCAACACCGCAGTTAGTGTTAATAATTACAGATGAGAAAGCTTGGTGTTCATTATCTCAAATACATGACACGTGGAGACTGAAAACAGTGGTTTGTCTTGCTGCTTATGAATGAATAAAAACTGAAAATCCAAATTTTTTTCAGTCTGAAAACTAGAGGTGTGCCGATCGATCGGCCGCCGATCACAATCGGCCGCCGATCACAATCGGCCAAATTCTGTGAAAAAGTGTATGATCGGTGATCGCCGATCACTGAAACCGATCACCTGCATCTCATTCTCAGCTGGTCTCCTCTCTCCCTCCCACTGCTCAGGCGCGCAGAAACAAATCCTGTCGTGTGGAAATTTAAAGCTCTGAGGTCATTTTGCGTGTTTCGACGGAAAATTACCTCGAGAGAAAAT
Source organism: Poecilia reticulata (assembly GCF_904066995.2). Classification (NCBI taxonomy): domain Eukaryota; kingdom Metazoa; phylum Chordata; class Actinopteri; order Cyprinodontiformes; family Poeciliidae; genus Poecilia; species Poecilia reticulata. The sequence goes on from NC_088846.1 coordinate 24,633,134, forward strand.
CACGTCAAAATGCATCAACACAACGAATCTACTATGGCATTTAAAAAACAAGCACTTGATTCGAGTTTGGCTTGATGTGAGGCTCAATGCAGGAAAGAAAAGACATCCGGAGCGATCAGACAGCAGGTGAAGCGGCGCACAGCTGCCAACACTCACCAGGAGGAGCATGACGGTCAGAAAGATAAACAAAATAACCCGAAAAATTATTCATCAAGCCGGCGGCGTAAAACGCTGGTTCTGCCCTCGATGTTGGATCGCCGCCACATGATACTGGCACTCATAAAACAGACAAGAGTTCTTCTTCAGTTTCTGCAGCTTTATTTGCCCCCCGCTGTGAATCCTTTTTGTCATTGTTCTCTCAGAAGCAGCCAGACAGACGACCAGAAACAAAACCGTTACAAAGTTTATTCTCCCAGAGCTACAAAGTCACAACTGAGGCTACTTCCACTACAAAGCACACAGCGTCTCAGAGTCTGCAAAACTTCTGCAGCTGAACAAAAACAACAAGGCAAATGAAATATATTAAATAAATGAATAAAACAGTGTTTTATCCATAACTTAAGAAAAACAGTAATAATTTAAATAAAATGCTTCTAGGATATTTCACAGCTGTTCAACCTCCAATCAGCAGTGAACTCTCACACCGAAGCTCAGCTTAAAGCTGCAGCAGGTAAATAAACAAACAAAAGATTTTACATAAGTTTAAAACTTTCACTATAACGTAAGACAGATAATCTGGAAAATAATGGATCTCCTCTGCCTCCTCCCTGTTCTGCAGAATTACTCTGCTCAGTCAGAACCAACCAATCAGAACCAGCATTACTCAGCGAGCCAATCAGAACCAGCAATAATCAGCGAGCCAATCAGAACCAGCATCACTCAGCGAGCCAATCAGAACCAGCATCACTCAGCGAGCCAATCAGAACCAGCATTACTCAGCGAGCCAATCAGAACCAGCATTACTCAGCGAGCCAATCAGAACCAGCATTACTCAGCGAGCCAATCAGAACCAGCATTACTCAGCGAGCCAATCAGAACCAGCATTAAGCTTTGCTCTCAGGAAGTTTTGATTCAGTAACTCAGGATTGCTTATTTTGATGCAACCGGCATTTGACTCTGAATGGATGTTTCTTTATTACTTGACATTATTTGATAAAAGCAGATTTATTTGACTAATGTATAATTTATGGAACTGAGAGTCTTACTGTTAAATATTATTTTACTGGTCGCAGGTTTTTCAGTCCTTTTGACTGAAAAGCTGCTGTTTTGTGCCTGCGAGTATTTTGCATGTTTGTGTCTAAATTAGGTGAATTTATTGCCAGATCATTTCTCCATTTTGCCAGATCACATAGTAGCACTGACGTTTTCAGTCTGAAAACTAGAGGTGTGCCGATTGTGATCGGTGATCATACACTTTTTCACAGTGATAAAATTAACAGCCAATCCAGGTGATCGGCAGTGATCGGCAGTGATCGGCCCTCATGTGTGATCGGAATCAGAATCGGCAGCAAAAACCTGATCGGAGCATCGCTACTGAAAACGCGTCAAACAGCAAATTCACTGATGCTGTTAAAATCTTGAATTTTTCTGTTTGGTTAAAAATTAGAACCACGAATATTTAATTGCTAATATATATAAAAAAAAAACATTACATGGAATCTGGTTTATAAGAAAAAAAATTAATCAAAAACATAAAAATTTACATAAATAAACAGTTTGATGAAAATAGTGCAGCTCGCAAAGAGATAAGCAAAGAAGATAAGGATCAAACTAACAAAATGACAAAAACATTTTTGTTAACGGACAAAACCAAAAAGAGACTTTGCAAAGAAAAAAAAGAAAAACTAACTAAAACTGGCGTTTGACTCTCGTTACCAGAAACAGACGAAAACTACAACTGAAGCCAATAAAAACTCAAATGAAACAAACGGTCAAATAAAACAATGAAATTGTTCCAGTCTCTTTATTAAAGAGTTTCTCTCATGTTGTTGGATCGTTATTTCTGGCAACAGAAACAAACACTAACATTGCCAAAGTTTACTCTGGAGGAGCTGCAAAGGTCCACAGCTCAGGTTAACTACAAGTCAGACAATCTAAAACTCTGCTCTTTATTGCAGAGTGGCAAGACGAAGCCTTTGAGATAATACCGTTAAAAGTTAAAAGAATGAGATTAACCAGTCATTTAAAACTAAATACCTTTTGTTTACAACAGGTCATATTTTCAGCTCAGAAATCCACATTCACATTTCATTTTTACACCAAATATTTTCCAATTTTACTGCCAAAGTCGACAGAAATTTTTGACATGAAGCATTTCCTAATCATTCTCCCAGGACAGGAGACTGCTCGACCAAATTTCATGATTTTTTTTGTCAAATTTAGACTCATTTTTGCATTTTAAGCCAAAAGCTAATAGTAAATTAACTTAAATATAATACAAACTTGTTCCTGTCCACTGTCGCCACATGCATGCTCGGCTGGGTATCCCTCGATTGAAACTTCATTTACCATATGGATTAAAATGGATTATGCAAATTAATCTGGACTATGCATAAATTTGTATCCATCAATTTAAAAAGTGTTTTGGATTAAATTTGCTCTGAATTGGTGCTACAGACAAAAAAACTAGAATTTAAACTGTCAGATGCTGCAGGTAATGTGTTTATTTTGTGGAAATGTAGGTCATGATGATTTCTAGTTTGAAATGCAGTGTTGGTTAAATACGTGAGTTTCCAGAGTAGGATCCCGTTTGTTTACTTCCCTTCAGCTCAGCATGTAAACACCTGGACCTGAAGGATGCTGTTCTCACAGCCTGGCTGGCCTTCACCTGCCCGACAGCACACCAGATGCTGGAAATAAAATAAAAACAAAACACCTACAACACAACCCCCCAAAAATCACCAAACAATAAGAAAAAAAACCGGAAGCCCACATCTGATGTAAACCGGGGGGGTTAATTACCTCCATGGAGCATCTTTCCCACCAAACACATGCTGCTGCTTCGGCTCGCATTTCACCATCCGTCAGCTAAAACACTCCCAGACGGAGACCTACCCACGTCTCGGGCTCCATATGTCCACTCGTTTTAATTATTTTTTTTAGCAGGAATGAGAGGGAGAAAGCAGCTCTTACCTTCCACATCCAGGCCATTCTTCCAATTTCTGCGCGCACAATGGTGGACCGCTGCCGTCCCTCGGCTTTTAAAACGCGTTCGCCGCGTCCGTCTCCTCAAACGTAAACATTACAGGAAGCGGTTTTGGAGGCGGGACGGTTTAAATGCGGCGGTCGGCGGGCTCCATGTATGTTGGAGTGTACCGTTATTTGGATTTCTCCGTGTCTCTCGGGCTTCGTCCCCCTCCTCTTCCACGCGTACCACAGAGCCGCCGCTGCTGGAGCCTGCTCGCGTTCTGCGCTGCTATTGGTCGATGGCGCAGAAGTCCCGCCCACCCGGCTTAGTCACCTGATCTGTCTACTTTAACATCAACATGAGGAGAGGAGCCAAGAGAAACAAAAAGCCGCTGTGTTCGCCTCATGAAGACATGTCAAATGTTAGGGCCGTGGGTAGGGAAAAAAAAGAGAAGACAATTACTGCCAAAACACTCAGACATTTTTAGATTCGTTTCAGAAATTTTCAAGAGAAACAGGGACGTTTCTGAGCTTGAAAAGTAGAATATGATGGAAAAATGTCAGAAATTTTGAGAGTAATCTCAGAAAATTTTAGAGAAAAAAAACAGAGAAATTTCTGAGTTTGAGAAATCAAAAATTAGCCACATAAATAATTCACAGATATTCTCTGCACAAACAAGACAATTTCTGAATGTGAGAAGTCAAAAAAATTGATAGAAAAAAATATTTACATTAATCTGAGAAATTTTATTCTCAGAAAAAACACGGGCTACACAGACATTTGAGTTTCAAAAGTGAAAGTTTTGACTTCTGAAACTCAGAAAATTTCCAAAAGTTGAACATTTTTGATTGAGAAAAAACAACAAAATTTCCAAGTTTCAAAGGTAGAAAATGTTTTACTTTTGAAACTAAGAAAATTTCCAAGTCAAAAGTTCTCAACTTTTGAAACTCAGAATTTTTATTGGTTTTTATATAAAAATTTCTGGGATTAATCTCAAAATTTCAGAAAAACTTTTTCGAGCTAATTTTTTGACTTGTCAAACTCAGAAAATTCTGAATTTTTATTAGTCTCAGAATTTCTGGGTTTTTACTGCTGCTGCTAGTCTGGAGGGTCTGAGGGGGGGAGTGTGATGTATGGAGCAGAAACTCATCAGTTCTCTAAAATTATATGTGCATGAATTAGTCTGTAGCTCCCCCCACTTTCCTATAGATTCAATAGTTTTATATGAAGTACAATGTGTGCAAAATATGTATTCATTAAAAAAGAAACAAAAGGAAAAATCTTGGAGGGTTAGGAAAGTCCTGGGCTACAGTACCTGTAAGTCCAAGCTTCAGATTCATCAGCCTACACAAAATTCACTTTTTGCACATTTTTGTGCCTCAATTTGGATCTAAAAACATCCCAACTAATTAAAAAAAAACACTCAGCCTTTCAAAATGTTAAAATTGACGGGGACTGTGATGTTGCCAAGCTGAGCTCTCAGTTGCACTCATGAAACAGACAGGACTCCATTTCTGATTTGGAAAACTTTATTTGCCCCCTGCTGCGAATCTTTTTTGTCATTGTTCTCTCAGAAGCAGCCAGACAGACGACCAGAAACAAAACCGTTACAAAGTTTATTCTCCCAGAGCTACAACGTTACAACTGAGGCTACTTCCACTACAAAGCACACAGCGTCTCAGAGTCTGCAAAACTTCTGCAGCTGAACAAAAATAACAAGGCAAATAAAATATACTGCTCAAAAAAATAAAGGGAACACTTAAACAACACAATATAACTCCAAGTAAATCAAACTTCTGTGAAATCAAACTGTTCACTTAGGAAGCAACACTGATTGACCCGACGAGGGTCCCCGTTGTCAATCAGTGTTGCTTCCTAAGTGGACAGTTTGATTTCACAGAAGTTTGATTTACTTGGAGTTATATTGTGTTGTTTAAGTGTTCCCTTTATTTTTTTGAGCAGTGTATATTAAATAAATTTAAAAAAAGACTTTTATCCATAACTTTAAAAACATAGCAATAATTAAAATACAGTACTTTTAGGATGCAACATTTGGTCAGCTGGTTTTATTGCTTTGTTGTTGATTTACCATTAGTCACTGCAGGAGTATGGAGTGAAAATAGTCTGCACATGCATTTTGAGACTATTTTCACTCCATACAGGAGGCTCTACTTCTGCCTTTGTGTGAAAGATGTTGGTATGATTGTATAGTTGTGCATCTGCTGATAATTATCCCAGCATGATTATGTTCAAAAAATTTATTTACCTGTTATATTATACAGTTGTATGCAGACAGAAAGCTATAATATTAAATAATAAACATTTTTTTTCACATTGATGTAATTTAGTACTACACAAATATATTTGTATACAAATTGACTTGATTTAACTGGTAAAATAATAGTTAAACAGACAACTGTCATGTTGACATTCTATTTATGTGGCCCTCTAGAGCAGGGCTGGGCAGCTCCAGGCCTGGAGGGCCGGTCTCCTACAACTTTTAGATGTACCTCTACTTCAACACACCTGAGTCAAATAATGAGGTCGTTAGCAGGACTCTGGAGAACCTGCCTGCACTGAGGAGGTGATTCAGCTGTTGGATTCAAGCGTGTTGGACCAGGGAGACATCTAAAGAGTTGCAGGACTCCGGCCCTCCAGGACCAGGATTGCCCAGCCCTGCTCTAGAGCAGGCGTGTCAAACTCCATTCCTGAAGGGCCGCTGTCCTGCAGTTTTTAGATGTGCCACAGGTACAAAACACTGGAATGAAGTGGCTTAATTACCTCCTTCTTGTGTAGATCAGTTCTCCAGAGCCTTGCTAATGAGCTAATTATTCTATTCAGGTGTGGTGCAGCAGAGGCATATCTAAAAGTTTCTGGTCAGTGGCCCTCATGGACTGGAGCTTGACACCTGTGCTCTAGAGTCTTGAGGGCCACATTAATAGCTATGGCGGTCCGGATTCGGCCCGGGAGCCTTGAGTTTAACTCTGGCCTCAACAGATGAGGTATAGAAGCCATGTTTGTGATTTGGCTTATGTTTTATGTTGGATTGTCTTTCTGACACCAACTTGTGTAATTTATCTTCACGATTCACACAAATGAGTTGTTTTCTGTATTTTTGCAGAAAACCAAATAATATATAAAAAATATATATGTAAAAACATAATGCGGTAAAAACAAAGAAAACAGTAAATGGAGGATTTGTTCTATAGTTTCTGTTATAAAGAGGTAAAATAAATATTTTGATTAATGTTTGTTTTTGTTTAGTTTTTGTGTGATTTTGCGCAGTTTGTCAACATCTAACTAATAATCTCGCTCTAAAATACAAAACAGCACTGTGGTCCACTGAGAGCTGAAATATTGCATTGCACTGCATTATGTAAATTTGATCCTATAAAGACATTTAAATTATCCTGCAGCAGTGACATTTTGAAGATAAATTACACCGAGGTTCATATTGGAAGTGGAGCTGGATTATTGCTCTGCACAACAAAGTTTCACTGCGTAACACAACATTTGCATCGACTGTGAAGAGCAGAATGAGTAAAACGGCAGCAGGAGCACAAACAGTTCAGAAGGTTGTTGAAATAACCAATCAGTGTTCAATATAAGTATTAGAGCAGTGGAAAAATGGTTTTCACTTTACTTGTTTTGAATTTGATCCAGAGATGCTGAAAGAAATATAATCTGTGATCAATTTTTATAATTTGAAAATGACTTTTCCTTAATAAGATAAAGAGAAATGTTCTCCAAAACACCTTGAAATGGTAAAAATAGAAAATAATGGGAACGTGAATAATTTCACAAATTTCTGTCATCAGGTAAAAAACTTTTTCTTTTATAGTCAATTTATTAAAGTTGTTTTTTGTCAAAGTCGCTTATAAAGTGGATTCAATTTACTTCTAAAATACTTTATTGATCCAAAAGAAAAATGAAATGTTACTCTTATTAGTTGAGAAAAAAAACCTCCTGTAGCAGTCTGTATTACAGCGAATCTGAAGAAGCCTCTGACTGAAGACAGAGATGAGATGATTTTTCTTTTTTACATAATATTTTCATTAAACTTTTAGAGACTAAAATCATATTATTGTATTTAATTAAGCTTGAATATCCCATTGAGATGCCATAATATAGGTTTAAGACATAAATTCATAAACTGCAACTTATGCATTAAACCTCTATATTATGCCACAAAACCAATAACTTGAAGAAGAAAGTTATTGGTTTATCGGTTATTGGCTACCAAGGAGAGATAAATAGGTAAATAAAAAACACAAAGCTTAAAATTTCTCAGATGTTCGTATTTTAATTTTTTGGTAAAAATATCCAATAAGTTCAACTACTTACTCGCATGAGCATCAATGTAACCATGAATGTGACAAATATAACCAAAGTAGATCAAAACTCCAGATTTCAAATGAGTATTTCCTTCATTAATATTAAAAAAATGATCTGAATGATTCACTGTGTGAAAAAGTAACTTCTTTCCTTATTAGTTCATAAATGTAAGGAGACCCTTAGCTTCTTTAAACAGGTTAGGATTGGTAAATTCATTATAGTTTTTACACAAAATCATTCTTAGATGATCAGATTTTAGTCTGATTAAAATCAGGAGGGGTCTTCTGCCTATTTTGAGCTGTTTTATGACATCTTGTCATTTTAAATCTAAATAATCTACTGCTGGCAAACTCAGTGTTTACACTCACACATGAAAATGGCTACAAACAGATGCCTAATTATACAACTGTACATCTTTGAAAAGCAGAAGTGGAGCCTCCTGCACAACCAAGAATAATGCAGCATGTGGTTTCTGGATGTTAAGTCAACAACAAAAAAGACTTGCCTTTTTCAGCAGCCATTATGCAGCATAAACATGGGTAAAAACAACTGACCAACCAAAATCTTCTAGTAACGAAGTGGGAGGAGCTCCGCTTTGGTTGCTAGGTAACGGGACAATGACTTAATAATCAGGAGGGGTCTTGTTATGGCTCATGTAATTAATTCATGTAAAATATTTCACTTTGCAAACCGAGTTGCCAGGATGACGTCATAATAAACTGTTGAACACACGTGTCAAACTGATGGTATGGGGGCCAAATCTGGTGCTCCATAAGATTTTATGTGGCCTGTAGACTCAAGAAGAACCTGCAGCCTGCAACGCTCAGCCCAGAGAAATAGAACCTGTTTAGAGCCACAAATCCTTTTAGGGGAAAAATCATTTCTACTATAGTCATTTTTAAAGAACCATTGTTCTATTTCTATTTTTAGTTATGTAAACTAGAGATGTGCCGATCAGGTTTTTTCCTGCCGATTCTGATCACCCATGAGGGCCGATCACCGATACCGATCACCAATACCGATCACATAATTTTTATTTTATCATAAACACTACCGGTTACATTATGTGGAAAAAGGAACCATGAATTCACCTTAATTTAGACAAAAACTTGTTTTTAATAACTTTTTCCAAGAAGAAAACTAAACAAAACAGGCATTGTGCAAATTGTACTGCTATCAATAATACTATCTTTAACAGACTGATAACATATGGAGGCTCTGAAGAGGCTAAATAATGCAAAGAGTCAAAATAAAACCTCTCAACATTGCCCAAAAAATTCAAGTATAAAACCTAACATTCAAAGGCAAAAATAGGATCCATTACAATAAACAATCCAGAGTTACTGAATCAAAACTTCCTGTTAGCATGGCGGCTAGCTGATTACTGCTAGCTCTGATTGGCTATTTCTGACTGAGCAGAGTAATTATGGAGAACAGGGAGGAGATCGATTATTTTTTTAGATATTATGTGTCTCATGTTAGGACAGCGAAAGTTTTAATACGTATGTAAAATGTATTTTTTAGATTAGATGCTGCAGCTTTAAGCAGAGGTTCGGTGTGAGAGTCACTACCAGGTGGAGCAGAAGCGGCGCTCCGTCTGTGAAATATTACTACCTGTAGCGCATAGCAGCGGTTCAACAGCGAGAGCAGAACTAGCGTCTTACATCGCAGCTCAAAGACTTAAATAATTTTGCGGGTTATTTGTTTAGCTTTATGACCGTCATGCTAATCCGGGTGAGTGTTTGTAGCTGCGCGCTGCTTTACCTGCTATCTGATCCTCCATATGTCATTTTTACTGCAGTGAGCCTCGATGTAGCTAAACCCCCCCAATATGGCATTGTTTTTATAAGATTCGTTGTGTTGATGCATTTTGACGTGCTTCAATTTTCCGCCACAACACGCAAACTTCCCCATTCACTCAGTGCGTTATAGTTCCACATCGCTTAGGATTTGTTGCTGCGCGTTTGTGCAGTGTGAAGGAAAGAGGAGACCAGCTGCACAGACAGGCTGAGAAATGAGATGCAGGTGATCGGTATCGGCAACAAGAGCCAATGATCGCCGATCACCGATCATACACTTTTTCATGGAAATCGACCGATTATGATCAGTGGCCGATCGATCGGCACACCTCTATTGTAAACCTTTGTTAAAAAAAAGAAAAGTAGAAAAGGATAGACACAATTTCTTCTGTGGGATCTAGACATTTGTAGAAAATTATGTAAAAAATAAAATAAAATGAAGACTCACATAGTTTAAAACCTAAAAATCAAAAAGTACTTCTAATATTGTATTTTGTTGTGGAAATTCAGTGGAAATTTTAGTTTTCTGCTTTTAAATATTATTTTACCAATCAAATCAAAACTGTTTTTATATAAATGTGAAAATATCTTCAATATTTTTAAGACAAACTCATCACACACAGAAGCAGCTATTTATTTGTATTTTAAGTTTGTTAAAATTGTTTGGTTTCGCATTTCAGCAGCAACATGAAGCAGCTTTCTGCAGCAGAATCACAATCTAAACACAGGAGAGAAAAACAAAGCAGTTTGTTTTTGTTCATGAAGATGAATCATCTCTGACAGATTCGTCTCCGTCGCTGCTGAGAAGAAGCAGAAATTAAAATCTAATCACCATATGGCCTTTTGAACATCAACACCCGGATGACTGAGAGGGAATCGGGCTGAAGCCGATCAGCAGCGACTGATTCGATCTCCACCTCTTCATCTGCTGCAGGTTTTCTCTATTTCCGCTCTCAAGGGTTTTATTAATCAACTGTATGAATGTAATATCTACTTTACGCTTCAAAAACACAAAATCTTACCAAGAATTTTAGTCTAGAAGGTGCAAATATCTTTGAAATAAGACAAAACTAACTTTTTAAGACGGACCAAAGTAAAAAGGTTAAGTGGAAATCTTTGGTATTTTAAACACCAAAATGGCAATAATTAATATAAATAACAAAAAATTAACAAAGTCAGGCAAAAGAAAATGTTTCCAAATCAGTTTCTTTCAATAAAAAACTGCAGGTGTGTGTCTGTCTGATGAATTTAGGGTTAAAACATGTTTTTCATTCAGTGAGTAGAAAATCCAGAAATGTTTTTTTTTTAAATGCCATCCTCCAAGAGGGCTTAAATATATATTTTTGAATTTTAAAAAAAATTTAAATTTAAACAGCTTAGATAAGACATGAAATGTCACGTTTCCCAGTTAGGGGTACGAAAGAGGAATAGTTACTCTTAGATTTTCTTTGAGTCATTAAAAGTACTATTTAAATCGATCTTAAGCTTTATTTTACCCTGAAATGTGGATTATTTTTAATTAACTGTATATTATATATGTATTCAGGGTGTTGCAGCGTTTCTAAGGGTGGTGGCAGATTGATGCTTGAAGTATACGGCTCTGCTTCTGTTGGAGGTTTCTTCCTGTTAAAAGTTTTTCCTTTCCACTGTCGCTACATGGAGGATTGGGTTGAACTTAATTTTTTTAAACTGACTTGAGACATTCACTACTTCCTGATACATAAAATGAATTGACGCTGATTTGTGGTATTGTTTATTATTAAAATGCAAAACATACATGGTAGATTCATTGCTTACAATAATATAAAAGTTGTTTAATAACTTATTAGAAATATGCAAATATGTTTAAACCACAAATGGGCAGTGTGTTCTGGGGGATACAAACCCTAAAGTTTAAAATAAAGGTCTTTAAGAAAATTATGAAAATGTGTCATGAAAAATCACATTGATTCATGAAAAACTAAGACACTACTTAAATTGATCAGTTTCTCTGATTTTACTCTTATATTTGAGTAAAATGAACTTTGTTCTTTTATTCTATAAACTACTTTCAACATGTCTCCGAAATTCCAAGCAAAAAATGTATTTGCAGAAAATGAGAAATTATCATAATGATGAAAAAGAAGAAGAGCTTCCAGAGCTCAAACAATGCAAAGAAAACAAGTTCATATTAATTTAGAGACAATACTAATGTTTCAACTCAGGAAGAGTTCAGAAATCCATAATGCGTTGAATAACCAGGAGGTTTCCCACGGGGTTCCGCGCAGCGGGCTCTTAGTGTCTGTCCATTTCAGGGTTAACGTGAGGTGAATTGTGAAATAAATGTAAACAAAACAACCGTGTCTGATTTACTTCACAGCACAAAGTCAGTCCTTGGTTTCAGATGGTGGTGGAGAATAGCAACAAGATGGTAATAACAACAATCTGTATGCAAAGGTTCCTTTAAACTGCACGTGTTGCTGTGGATGCCGGTTGTGCCTGTGGACTCATCCGCGGTAGTTTGCGCTGAGAGACAGCGCAAGGATGACAGGACCCGGAGGAAGACGGGGAGGAGAATGCGCTGCTGCTTTCTATGCAAACAAACATGACTGAGAGTCGAGGGCTGTGATCCATCCATCTGTCTCCTCCTTGCTTCTTTTCCTCACACTTCCTTCTCCGCGTCGTCCTCTTCATCTGTCTCTTCCCCGCTAATGAGCGCCGGTGGGGTTTCTCGGTAGCCTAACAACCAGGACGTGTCGTTTTGTCTCTGCCCAGAAACGAAACGGAGGGGCCACGCAGATTACTGCTGCCCGTCCGTCAGCTAAATAAACACCGAGATTCATACAGAACTCAGGTTCACTTTGCAGCAGGGAAATCCCATGTAGCAAGAGAAGCTGCATACATGCTAGCTGCAGCTAGCACAAAATACGTGATTAGCATGCTAACTGTAGCTAAACTGCTTTCAGCATAATTGAACTTGAATTTGTTGATGGTTTTCTGTTCTGACGTGCAGAGTTGATTGGCAACTAGTTACATTTACTTCTGTTTACTTCTAGGAGTATTTTTACAACTTTAATAAGTTCATAATTATAATTTTCAGCCATCGTTTCCGTCCTGATTAACCGCGCCTGGCTTCTTCTGGCGCAGAATTATGACGCATGACTCACATTAATGACGTAAAAGTAAGAAAGAACGCGACATGACGGTTGAAACCAGACGAGTATCCGATTTAATAACATTTATGAAGGTGACACAAATCAGATTTACTTTTTCTATGAGTAAAAAGATCGGAATTGGGTCGTTCAGACTACCGTGAAAAGTCGGATACACAAAAAATAAAAATCACATTTGAGTTGTAGCTATTTTATTATTAAAATTATTAATTTTAATTATGAATTTTTTTAAGTTATGGATCAAACACTCTTTATAAGTGTATGAGCTAAGTGTATGAGGCTTTGGGGGTTTTGGAGAGTCTGAGCTGTTTGCCACATCACTGTTTTGTAGCGTAAGTAGCGTCAACTTTACAACTTTACTCAGTTGTAAAGTTGTAAAGTTGTAGCTCTGGAAGCGACTGGAAGAAGAAACTTTGTGACGGTTTTGTTTCTGTGCATCTGAGAGAACAATTACAAAAAGATACACGCAGTCTGGCGCGAATAAAGTTTCCAAAACTGAAGAAGAACTCTTGTCTGTTTCGTGAGTGCAACATAAAATTAGTGTAAATGTATATTTAATTACAAATAGGAAAATGAAATAATCTGACAAGGAATGATGGAAACTCACTGGCTTATAACTGTTTGGGAGGCGATAAGTGACAGAAACCTCAGGAAACAGAACAAAGTTCATCTATGTGGGAATATTAGGGAGAATAACTCATGAACGCAAAGCGAGTGATGTCTGCGTTTCCTTCTTGTTTTTATCTGTTACCACGGCAACTCGATCCCAGATAAACAGATGGACACAAAACATGGTGTCGAAACTATAATAGGAGAACAAGAAAAAAATGGTAAGGAAAACCAGGTTAATCAAAATCAATATCATAATCGCAATTATAAACTGATGTATCGCAATAAATGTTTTTTCTAATATACTGGAGTCATAATTTGAACCCAGAAGTAAAAAAGTTACAACTTCTGAGTGTCAGTCAAGTAAAAGCAGCACATTGACTTCACAGGCAGATAAATTATAAAACAAAAAATAAAATTTACCTAGGTAAAAATAATAAGACAATTCTAAAGTTATCAGGAACAGAAACCAAGACATTTAAATTCAGCTGCAGCGATTATCCAAAAACGTGAATCTTCTCTTTTTTTTACTGGTTTTGCAGGGAAAATAAACACGTTTTCAGTCTGGACTTAAACACTGAAAAGAGATCTTAGCAAACAAGGAGAATATTTGTGCATTTTAAAACTTAAAAGATGGGAGTTTCTGATTGAAAAAAGAGATAAATTACAATGACAAATGCAAACCAAAAACAAGACAGTGTGTCTTTTCAAGCCATATGAGAACATTGCAGACTTCTCGCCGCCGTCCCATTAGTGAGTGGTGATAATGATTTTCCGTACAGCTTGTGCTATCACGTCATTATTTGTCTGACATTCTGAAGCCAACTGTTAGAGATTGTTCCCGGGAAAGTGTGATTTTCCTATCTCAGCTGCACTGCAGGGGGCCGTCCTCATCTCCGTCACGAGGAGGAGAGAATCACCTGCCTCTAATTACTCAGACGGAGCTGTGGAATAAAAACCGATGCATAGACCAGCAGCAGTGGCATTTCCAGACTGCCAGGCCCTTTTCTGCATAAATAGATTAAATAATAAATAACTGTTTATTGCTGGGCTTTACACCCAGCTACTCTTCCTTTAAAAACACACAACATACATTAGAAATCATTAAAATCATTCAAATATATGGCAGATTTAGCATGCGTATAAAAATTAATTACAGTCAATACAAAATGTAGATAATGTAATTTATATTAAACTATAAAATGTGAACTAATGGTATTTGTACTTGTCCTGCAGAATGATTCAATGCTTAATGGGCTGCTTTTTTCTGTTTCAGTTTAAGTTTATGGAAGTATTTTATATTTTTTCCTTTGCTCATATTGTCTGACGATATTGAAGCTCAGAAATAATTAAAGTTCTTATTTCAGGCTTAATCAAATCAAATAAGGGAAAAACCAAGACAGTTTGTTATCCAAACAGTGGCTCAGCTATACGACGTCCTTTATGAGTGTCTTATTTATTGACCCAAACAGCTTTGGATCATATTTACGCTTTTCTAAAAACTTAAAGAGACGTTACAGGAATCAAGCAGAATTATAAACAAAACACTTAGATACATCTAACAAAAATCCATCCATCCATTTTCTGACACGCATGTCCCTCAGTGGGGTCGGGAGGGTTGCTGGTGCCTCTCCAGCTGGGCGAGAGGCGGGGTCACCCTGGACAGGTCGTCAGTCTGTCGCAGGGCTCTAACAAAATTATTCTAAAATATTATTTCATATATTGAAGAGATATGAATTCTGACTTTAATCTCAGAATTCAGATTTTTTTTTTTTTTTTCAAAATTCAGGTTGTTTTTTTTTTAGAATTTTGACATTAATCTCACAAATGTGACTTTTCTCAAAATGTTGACTTGTTTTCAAAGAATTCTGACTTTAATCTCAGAATTCTGAGATTTTTCTCAAAATTCAGATTTTTTTCTGACATTTGACATTAATCTCAAAATTCTGATGTTGATCTCAGAATTCTGACCATTCTCTTAAATCTTTTTTATTTTTTTACTTTTTTCTCAGAATTTTGCTTTTAATCTTTTTGGGAAGAAAAAGTCAGATTTCCTTTTCTGTTTTTTTTTTTTCAGTGGCCCCCATCCTTTTCTGTATGCTTGTTTGAACCAAGTACTATACTTTTTGTCTTTAACAATATTCATTTATTAACCAAAACCCATTGATTTATTGTTTAACATTAGAAATCTCAAACAAGAACTTAGTAATATTCCATTTAATTGAAAAAGTTTCCTGTGCAGCTGTCTGACCCGTTCAGTGCTGAATGCAGAAACTCTCCCAGAGCACGACTGGGATCCTCTGACAGGCTGCCACTGAGAGCCGGACAGAAACTCCTCCATCATGCCGTTCCAACCCCACAGGGACGGTGATGCACGCCGCGCAGCAGATCACTGAGCTGCCAGTCCGCGGGGCCCCAGGAGGCCCCCGAGAGCCACAGAGGAGGCGATGCATCCACACCACAGCGCTGATTCCTCCTGGCAGCCGAGACACGAGTCACAAATCACACGCCAGCAGATGGAGATGCAGCCATGATGACTTCCTGCCAAATTGCTACAGAGGAAGAGAAACAATCTGCATAAAAACTCTGCAAAACCTTAGAAAGTGTTTTTGGTCTAGTTACACTGAAAAAAGACAACAGAGCTCAAACTTTTAAAAATTCAGCTAATTTGCGAGATTTAATCAAATTAAGTTTGTCAAAGTTATTTAAGACACTTGATATTTTTACTTGGATAAACTTAATTTGATCACTTCTAACAGAGGTCCTCATGTTTTCCTTTTTTTCAGTGTAGCTCAGATATCATAACACATTTCAAATAAGACAAAACTAACTTACAGATAATATTTCAGGAATTATTCCTTTATATTGATGAAAAAGTTTCAGTTCCAATAGTAGATTATTTCACTGATAACATGGAAAAATATCTTGTTATAAAGGAATTTATTTGCCAGTGTAACTAGACGTTTTCATCAATATTAAGCAGACTGAAAACAAGCTGCTATGTCTTACTGACAAGTTGTTAGTTTTGTCTTATTTCAAACATAAGGAATTTGGGTAACATTTTATTTGAAGGGTTGTGCATAAGACTGACATGACACTGTCATAAACATGACATGACATCTGTCATGAACATCAATAAGTCTTAATGAATGTTTATGACTGTTGTCATGAAGTGTCATTCGGTCAATAATGACACTTTTAATGCAAAGTTGCTCTAAAAGTTGCATTAAAAGTCCATTAAAAATATCAATTTTGCATTAAATTATCAATTTACAAAATTATGCAAAGTTGGCATTTTTAATGGACTTTTAATGCAACTTTGCATTAAAAGTGTCATTATTGACACTTCATGACAACAGTCATAAACATTCATAAAGACTTATTGATGATCATGACAGTGTCATGTCATGTTTATGACAGTGTCATGTCATGTTTATGATGGTGTCATGTCATGTTTATGACAGTGTCATGTCATGTTTATGACAGTGTCATGTCAGGTTTATGACAGTGTCATGTCATGTTTATGACAGTGTCATGTCATGTTTGTCAGTGTCATGTCAGTCTTATGCTCAACCCTTCAAATAAAATGTTACTGAAATTTGCACTAGAAAATTCTTGGTAAGATTTTGTGTTTTTTCAGTGCAAAAGCAGCTTCACTCTGTCGCTCAATACTGAGCCAAATATTAGATATTAATTTAATATTAATAACATTCATTCTTTTTTTCGGTTAATTTACTATGATTTTAAAAACATTAACAGATAAAATCTCCAGATTAAGCTCATTATTCCAACAACATACCGGTTTTATTCCTTATTTGAAGTTTTTTTGCTTTTAGACGTCAAACAATAAATGTAATGTGATTAAATTAACTAAAAGTCTGTTTAAAGGACGATGCTGCCATCTAGTGGTAAGCAGCAGCTAAAGCCTCTAATATGAAGATGCAGGGTTTCTTTTCCACTCAAAATATCAAAAATCTCCTTCATGGAGCTAATTTTCTGCCAAAACGTTGCAAACAAATAACAGATTTTTATTTTTTTTTAATTTTTACAGAACTCCTTCCAAAAAACATCACTTTTGTTTGTTGTAATAAACTCCTGCCTGTTTTAGTTTGATAGATTAAATAATGTCACATTAATGGCAGAATTTTAAAAACAACATTCACAATACTTTCAACTTCATGACAAAATGTTTAAATGCTTCTGCAGTTGTTTACTCAGGATCAACCAATCAAAATGGACTTTAAACGTTTAACGTATCAAGGAATTAAAAATTGGGGCTGCACAGTGGTGCAGTTGGTAGAGCTGTTGCCTTGCAGCAAGAAGGTTCTGGGTTCGATTCCCGGCCCCGGTCTTTCTGCATGGAGTTTGCATGTTCTCCCTGTGCATGGTGGGTTTTCTCCGGGTACTCCGGTTTCCTCCCACAGTCCAAAAACATGACTGTCAGGTTAATTGGTCCATCTAAATTGCCCCTAGGTGTGAGTGTGTGTGTGCATGGTTGTGTGTCTCTGTGTTGCCCTGCGACAGACTGGCGACCTGTCCAGGGTGACCCCGCCTCTCGCCCGGAACGTTAGCTGGAGATGGGCACCAGCAACCCTCCTGACCCCACTGAGGGACAAGGGTGAAAGAAAATGGATGGATGAATGGAATTAAATCTTAGATGAAATGATTCAATTTCACAGCTGAAAACTGCAAAATAAAAAAATCCTTCTAAGCTGTACATTTTATTAATGACTATTTGAATTATTTCAATTCAATCGGGGTAAAAATATAGTTAGATGATCTTAAGAATAAAAAATAAATAATGGAAATAGTTTGGCTTTAGTCAGAAATCAGTGCAGATTTTATAAACTGTTGTGAAATATTCTGTAAACAAAGATTTTTTTAAAGGCATCAAATGAAGAAGTGAGAAACAAAAATATCTTTTTAATTGATTTTAATTTATTAAAACATAGTAACCCTTTTATAAACAAACTATTTCTATAGTAACTGTTAATTTAGCAAATCATAGTTTTTAGTTTGGATTCGGACATTAAAACACTGATGTTCGTTCATAAAGCTTTATAACAAAACACACTCAGCAGTTATTACTGACAGTGATTTACGGATGTGGAGCGAAACTGAAGAATCTGTTGAGTGAACATTTTCCTGCAGAGCGACAGGTTTCAATAAATACTGGAACATCAAACATAACATTTAGTTAAAATCAAAGCAGCTTCGCTCACGTTGGTGTGATGGAGACATAAAACGGTGTGCAGCGACTCCACAGACACGCTCTTACTTTAAATAGGCCGTTTCATTACTGAGCACAACAAACTGAATCTTCTGACATTTTTTCTTTTCCTGTAAAGAAACTCAAATTCTTTTATGATGAAACTGGAAAACATTTTTGGTTTGGGGGGCAGAAACGAGAGCTGGAACGATTAATCGATTATTTAAATAATCGTTATTGAAATAAATAATTGTGATTAATCTGTTATTGAGACAATTAATCATGATCAGTTGAATTGACTAATCACTATAAGTGATTGTTGGAATAATTGTGATTAAACTACCATTTAAATAAACAATTAACTGTTAATAAATTCTGATCAATGATTTATAATGATTAAACACTTTAAAAATTCTGCAGAATGTGGCAGTTTTACTATCCGATTAATCGTCAGAACAATCGATTAATCGATAACTAAAATAATCGTTGCAGTCGTAGTAGAAGCCCCTCAAAATATGTTCATGTTTTTACATTTCAACCAAAAACTACTAAGTATTTATTGAGATTTTGTGTTTTAGATCGATACAAAGAAAGACATAATTGTGAAACTTGTAAATATTTTTCACAAATAAAAGCCTGAGAAGAGCAACATGTGGTGTTCAGGTCATCCTGACATCCATAACTAAACTCTAGGCTGATAAAAGGATGAATAACATCAACTTTGGACATTTTTAATTTGTTTATTTGTAAAAATGTAACATTTTCCTTCTACTTCACAAACTATGGAGTACTTCCAGTGGATCCATCACAAAAAAATCCCAATAAACTGCAGTGAAGTTTGTGGCTGCAATGCGAGGAAATGAGTGAAATTTCCAGGTTTTCCTCCTAAAAACGGCTTGAGAAACGAAGGAATGTCATTTTCTGACGGTTTCTTCCAAACACAGATGGATGAAAAGCAGAGCAGCGGTTCTCCATCTGCATCCAGGGAGCAGCTGTAGTGGTAATGACTCAGGCTGGGGGCGGAGCAGCGTTTCAGTTCATCGTGATGATGATGATGATGATGATGATGCGTTGGCTAAGGGGCGCTAGCTGAGGAGGTCGGGCTGCAGGCCGACCCTCTGCAGGACGTCCTCCGGCATACACAGGACGGGATTCACCGGCTTGATCGCCTCGTCGCCGAGGAGCGAGAGGCCCGCCACACCAAACAGAGTGTGGAACGGATCCACCTGCAAGAGGAGGGGTCAAGAGGTCAAACCGCCGATGCACAATGAAATCCTTCAATGTTGATTATCAACAATGTCTTTCATTTTTTCAAGGTTTCAGCCGATTTTGATGGTTTGAGGAAACATAACATGCCCATCCAAACCCAAAATGGCTGTAAAATCTGTTAACTGGTGATTAACGTCACTGTGGAGGAGATTAGGACCAGTTCTGATCACATGACCAACAGATCAGCAATAAACTGTACCTGACTTTTCTACGAATAATCAAGCAAACACTAAATGAATGCTTTTGCATTTTAGACAATATTCATTTTCTTATTTAAAATGAATTTAGTTATTTACTTGAATTTTTGTATGCCTTTCTAATATTGTTTAAAAACATTTAAGTAGTTAAATAAAAAGATCTTCAAAATATGTCAATGTTCTTATTCAATTAATCAATTAATCGTCAGAATAACTGACAGAATAATCAATTATTAAAATAATCACTAGTTGCAGCCCAAGTATTTAGTAAAACTGAACTAATTTGGTGTCTAGTTGCTGTTTATTCATGATTTAGTAGATAAATCTTTTTCTGAAGTTAGTTTTACTCTTTTCAATTGAAAAACTGCATTTTGTGTTTATTCAGGTTATTTTATGTGACAACAAAGTAAAAATAAAGAAGAAACCTTTAAAGGGGCAATGCTTTCAAAAGGTGCTGTATAAAACAGGAACATAAATTGAGAGCGTGAAGCTTCAGCAGCAGCATCATCATCATCAGCAGCAGGAAGTCGTTTTCCTCACCATGTCTCCCGGCCGGTCGGCGAATCCTCCCGTCTCCTCGTCCTGGCAGGCCAGGATGAAGCGCTGCAGCTTGGCTTTGTCGATCCAGTGAATCCTGCCGATGATTTTCAGAGACGCCAGGACCCACCAAGAGTAGCAAACGTCTGGAAGCTGAGAGAGACGGAGGTTTGTCTGAACGACCAGCTGTGATCGCAAACATCTGAGCTGAAACTTCGCTACAGGAAATATCATTTTAGATCAACACGCCTCTTGACTGATGCAGAGAAAAAGTCGATAAAGAGAGTTAAGGTTCTTCAGTGGCTCCGTTTTTGGTCTTAAACAGGGAAAAATATTTTTAAGTTTGTTCATTTTTAACATTTTTTTTACTAATGTGAACTGAGAATAATACTGTAAGAGATGTTGAGGTATAAATGTTGGTTTCTGAACCAGATTTATAAATCTAGAATCCAGCAGCTTGTTGGAGTTTATCTACTTGGTTGGATCTGATTTGTTCAGTTTCTAGATTTTGGTTCATTTTTGGGTAAATTATTCCCACAGGTTTTTGACGCCGTGCAGCTGGGAGGATTTCTGCTCTTACTTTGTTACCATCAGACAGTTATAAAGTGTAACCATGGCAACAATGTAGTATCCTTAAAACTGGAAGCAGCTGACTAGCATCTTAAATAATAAACTGTACTTACAAATAAACATATTTTGCCTAAGATTAGATGAAAAAAGGGAAGATATCAAACAACACTGATAGTTTCATATTGACTTTGTTTTTAATAAAAAAAGGACAAGTTTCTGCATTTTCTGTTAATTTGATTCAAGATATCTGATTAATCCAAACTCAAAAACCTTAATAAACATTAAAGAACAACAACAAACCTGTAATAATCCCCTTTTTTAAATGTGCTCAGGTACATTTAAATGCCTTATTTTTGCCTTATGACTCTAACGAGCAGAGAAAGTTCATCTGAAGGGCACAAACCTTCTCGGGTCGCCCGTTGAGGCCTCCGGACGGCAGCTGCCTCTCGCAGAGCCACCAGCCCAGCAGGTCGGCGTTGAGCTGGTGCAGCTGACCGGTGAGCGACAGGAAACCGGTGCAGCAGTAAATCTGATGGACAAACACAGATAAATGGATTCATTCTGCGACCAACAGCCTCTCAGTTCTCACATTTTAATTTAAAGCATGTATCAGCAGAGACTTTGATTTGTTTTGGTTATAAAGGGCGAAGTTTTAAAAGTGTCCAGGTGTGAACTCACCTGACCCGCGTGAGACTCTGAGCCCGGCCTGCAGCCGAAACCTCCGTCGAAGTTCATGCAAGACAAGACGAACTCCACGGCTCGGTCAACGTTTATCGTGTCCATCTTTCCCTGAGCGAGGACGGAGACGGATCAGGACAAGCTAACGCTAACTAGCCTGTTCATGTTCAGCTGCCGTACAAAACTGCTAATTTATAAAGTTTCTGCTTCTTCTTTGGTCACACTTTAAATGTTCTGAACAAATTTAAATATCAAAGGTAACCTGAGCAAATACAAACTGTTGATAATAAATGATTTAGTTTAATAATTGATAAAAATGTAAACCTGAGAATTCATTGGTCAGATTTTTAACTGGTGGAAGAATTTAGACCGAAACACATGGAAGGTTTCTAAGCATGAAAAGTCAGTTTAGGTTGATGCCACATCTAGACTTTGACTAGGCCACTTCAAAACATTTGAATATTTTTCTTTTTAAGGATCCAGAGATGGATCAAACGTCACGGTTACATTGAAGCAGCTAAACAAGCCCAGAGCATCGTACAGCCACCACCATGTTTGACAGTATCTATGCAGAATGTAGTGATGTGTAAATGATTATGATTTAATTAAAACAATGTTTGGTGTGATTGGCTCATTTAATTCACGTTGGACGGATTAAATTTACAGATGGAAAGTAGCGAAAGCTAGATCTGGCGTTAAGCATTTCTTCCTTTAGTAAAGATTAATGTGTTTACACAGATAGTAAAAATTAATAAAATTAGATTTCAAGGTTGTTTTGCATAAAATGACAAAAAAAAATAAAAAAATTCTTTTTTTCAAAATGTATTCAGGTTTCCATTAATTATCAGAAAACATTTAAGTGTGAAACAAGACGGGATACGTTCACTGTACTTCATTTCAAGAAACAATTAACTGTTTAGTTTTTAGATGTTTATTTCTTTAAAAACAAAACAGCACTGACTGACAAATAGAGATTATTTTAATAAATACAGAACCTTCAAAACTTTACAATGCAGCTATTTTATATTTCCTGCATTAGTTGCTTCTAAACATGATTATGAAGATTTTTTTTTCTCAAAACTGGACCAAAATAAAACCAAACATACCAGCAATGCCAGCGTAGCAACAGCACAGAACGAAAACCGCGTGTCGATTTCTCCTGAAAAGACAGAAAAAGTCTTATAAATGTTGACCTTACAGTAAAATCCATGTAATAAAAACATTGACACTTTATTTACTGACATTTTTAATTCCAAACTTTAAAGGCAACATTACAGCTTTTTAGTTACTATTTTGCCTATTTTTCCCCATAAAAAGAAATAAAAACAAATAAGTGAACATTTTAAAAACACAAAAACCCTCACACAAAAACACATTTATTTGAAAATTGACACAATGACACAAAGCAGTAAAAGAAGCACTGAAGGAAATCCAGCAATTCAGATCGTTCACGTTTTCAAATTATAAGGTTATTATAAGGTTTACAAATTATAAGATTAAAATACGAGCTGATCATGATCTGAATAATAACTTATATTAGATATTTGTTACCCCATTTGTCTCCTGCAAACGAGCCGTCCTCCTGCTGAAGCCCCTTCACGTATTCCACCACTTTGTCCACATCGAGGGCGTCCAAACTGTCATACAGGCACAAGATCTGAGAGACAGAGACAGTCGGTCTGAACCAGGGGGGACAAACTGTTTACCCCCAAAAAACTGGCTAATTTAGATTACTGCTGGGACACAAAATGGATGAAAGAAGAAATAGTTTGTGATTTTTTCAGTTTTACTTTCTCAACATTAAACCATTTTTTATTAAATGTGTAAATCGATGAAGATCTAAAACATAAAAAGAGCTTCAAACTGTTGCCTTATTAAAAGAAAAACTGATAAGTTCCAAATTCTTAGGGTCATTAATTGCTTTCCATTTTGTTGGTCAAATCTTTACCATTCTTGACTTGTGATCAGGGGATGAGTAGTCATATTTTGGACACCTCTGATCTAAACTAAAAGAAAAACCTGATAAAACAGCTCTTTGTTACAACAAAATAATTACAGAGGATCCAAACAGATCAGCAAATATGATTAAGTTCAGAGTGAAAGTCCATCAGGATTCACCTGGACGGCGCTGAGGGTGTAGAGCAGGTGAGGGTCGTGTCCGATGCTGGCGCTGATGCCGCCACACTCGTGCTGACAGGCTTTGATGAAATCTACAATCTCCTGGCGGTTCATCCGGTGCAGCTGGTCCATCAGGTCCATCACCGTCAGCCCCCAGTAGATGCCGCTCATCCTCAGGTACTCCGACAGCGTGTACTCCTGGTTGGTTCAACAGAGTTAGTTCAACTGAAACATCAGAAGATCAGGCTTTGATCTGGCCTGATGAATGCCTGATCAGCCCAGGCATTGATCAGGTTAATAAGAGGTAGTTGTTGTTTTTCTTTCCCTAGTTTCGAACTAAATCAAGTTCATTTGTATAGATCAGTTTCTTTTCAGTAAAACACTTAGGAAACTTTAACAAAACCTGCAGGTGTGTGTCTGTATCTGGTGAATATTTGGTTAAAACATTTTTGTTTTTCATTCAGTGGGTAGAAAATACATCAATTTTACTCAAGAGTAGAAATGCTTTATAATAAAAATTATTCAAGTAGAAGTAAAAAATACAGTGTAGTAGAAACACTCCTAAATGTAATTTTTCCCCCCAAAAATTACTCAAATAAACGTGATTAAGTAAATGTAGCTAATTACTACCCAAGTCTGATCATTACATATCAAAAAGTTGGTAAATGTTTCATTTATTATGGTTCAAAAGCAACTCTAACCAGGTGGGGTTTTCACTTTGATTTAAAAGAACTGTGATTCAGCAGCTTTGCAGTTTTCTGGCAGTTTGTTCCAGGTTTGTGATGCATACAAGCTGAATAACTGCTTTATGTTTGGTTCTGGGGATCCCTATGTGATCTTAGATGTCATGAAAGTTGAAAACTAAGTTTTCTATGTTTGTGGATATTCCTGACTGATTAAAATAATAAATATCAACGTATATGAATGTGACTGACAACTTTCTGGGCAGTTTCCAGTTGTGGTCTGGGTGTAAACAGGTTTTACTCACATAGTCATCCTTCTTGGAGCCATAGGCTGCGATGTAATCTGCATGTTTGTCCAGCAGCAGAAAGCTGGGAGCGTCAGGCTTGATGATGACATCTTTTAGTTGAGCACTCTGACATAAAAACACAAAACAAGAACAGAGGGTTGTATCAGAGGATTCTGAAATCCAGGATAAGCGATAAACTCAGGCTTGACAATAGGGCCATCAGTTCATCCTGGTTTTATCTGTTTCACAAAGTCCAAACCAGGCTCAGGAGAAGCAGGTACGTTGAGTCAGGTGAAGGAGCATCCACAGATTTCTTCAACAATGAGATCGATCACAGATTCACTGAAGCTGCACTAGATAAATTGCGTACGCCAAACCATTCACCAAAAAAACAACATGTTTTAATTGAGGATTATGAAGAATTGAAGCACATCATACTCGATAAAAAAAACGGATGCAACAATAGCGGATCGATTGACTTGATTACAATGATACATTTATTTCTTTATCAGTCATTTCTCTAACCTCCTCACTGCAATGGTCTATTAAAGGCCTTTCTGTCAAACTGGAACAGTAGTCTTCAGAAACACAATTAACATGGTAACAAGAGTCCAAATGTTTCGTTTCAAAATGAACAATTTCTAACCTTAAAATGTTAAAGTAATGATAATAATTAATTGAATACCAAAATGAGTAAGTGGTATTGTAAAGCAAGATGCTTTTAAAAAGACCCAATCAGATAAGAAAACATTAGTTTCTGGCCGTTGACTGAACAGATAAAGTTCCAGAACCGGCTGTCATCCTGGACTGGAGCAGACCCACTTCACAGAATACATTACTATGGTAAATTTATGAGTTACTGATTTTGTGAAACCGAATTCAGGTTTAATTATGCCAAGGCATCCGAAAAATCCCGATTTAATCCGCTGTCCGCTAATGTGAAACATCCCTGCGCAAAGAGGCCACAGCATCACAAAGCACAGCATCTTAAAACACCAGGGCTTGTATAAAAGCATTAAAACGTCTCTTGTTGACTAGCCGCTAAATGCTAACACCGATGCTAGCTGCTATCAGAGTAACTATGAGGTTTACGGCAATGTTAATATAACATGTAAGCAGATTGATATTTTAATGTTATTTTTGTAAAACATAGCGTGTATGTTGAAAAATGATTACCATTATTGACACTATTAGCTTTGTAGCATGATCGTCCTTCCGTTCTTCTTCTCCTTCTTCTTCTTCTTCTTCTTCTCCTTCTTGGGATTACTAACGAAGGTCTTATCGCCACCTGCTGGATTTTTGTGAGATTGGCAGAGAAAAGCAAAAGTATATTTTTTTCCATTAAATTTGCATTATTTGGTCCTTTAATTTCATTATTGCTTTTCTTGAAAAGCTAAAACCCTTCCCTTTTCTTCACTGGCAGTTTTCTTTGTTTTCTTGGTTTATCCACAGTCTGGGAGAGGCAAAGATTCAATATTTACTGAAAAACATCATGGGAAATTATGGGTTACAATTAGAAACCTTTCAGGGGTTTAAAATATAAATATTATATTGAGCATAGATGAAAATAAATATGTGTATTTTAATACAGTGATATTACAGTGCTCAAATATAAACAATAATTAGTAATATAATAATAAAGGCATGATATTTTGTGGAAAGTAAGTAGTACTCATAAGTAAGTACTCATAGTAGGCTAAGCATCTGAAAATAATCATTTTTTTATTTTTACCTCAGAATTTGTCATTTAATGAGGGTGGTATTCTCCCTCATTCTGCTGTGTCTCTATGTGGCCATCATGAGCTACTATTGTGTAGCCCATGATGGAAATGCTCACAAAATCTGATAAAAATCCTAAAGTCTATGTAAGTGTACATTTCTATTACTGATTAACTGTTTTATAACTAACAAACTAGACACAAGAGGCACGCTAAACAACCCCCCACCAAACCCCCAACATATACACCAGTTAAGGTTATAGCCCAAGTCTGTAACTTCAAATTACAGCTCATAATCGCCTCCCATAGGCAGACAGTGTAGGTATATCATACATTTTCTGATTCATTAGAGTCTGTTGAGTATTTTAGTCATGAACTCTTGTGTCCCTGATGTCCCTGGATACCACTGGGATGAAATAAATTTATCTAGTTTGGTCAAAAGGTGTGGAAAAATGTGTATTATTGTTGGTTTAACGACCTCTAATGACCTCTGTGTTGGTCAGAGAGACTCAAAACCTGATTCAAATGAAAGCCAAGAGTGATACCAAATATTGCATTATAGACCTTTGACAAATGCCCATACCATGACCCTAAACAAGAGATACACGAGTCTCAAAAAACAAAATTTTTCCAAAGGGGTTGTTTACTTCATGAGATGATAACCATGACTCAGCTACCATTTTGGAAGGACTATCATACCAAAATATTAACTAGAGACATGTATCTTTTCAAAAAATATTGATAGACTTTGCCACCCTGAAATGGACAAAAAATGGTCTGGCCCATGGACTAAAAAGTTCCCATTTTCATGCAAATGTTTTTAAACAAAAACAACATATTACAAAAGCACAGATTTTTCATAAGCTTTTGGATAAGAACACAAATAACTTGGTTTGATGTTTGAAATGCTTTTATTGAATACTTTTATTGAATACTTTGATCAAGTACAGCATTCTTTCAGAGGACTGACCGTCAATAGAGTTACAGCATATCAAACATGTCAAATGTTACATGTTAAAGTTACACATTTGTTTCCTGCAGCCATAATATACAAAGAGAATCCTGTATTGAGAAAATCATTGGCCTAAACATAAACCTTGTTGCAATAATTAACAAAAAACATTTTGTTCATCCTGATTAACTGTCAACCCCTCATGTATAATAAGAAGGCGCTTTAAGACATTTGAAGATGGAAACATTCCTAAGTTGTTTTTCTGATATAAAAACCAAGATGTGATGCAACATTGATGATGTTGGAAAAAGTTTCACCTGTAGGACACCCCGAAAAAGAAAACAAAGTTTAGTTTATTCTCTCAGCCATATGTAGAAAGAAATTAGGCAACTATATTACATGTGGCAATATCTACAATTATTATTACAATAATTCTGAAAATGTGAATCCATCTCCCTTTATGTGGTGGTTGAAAATTAAGATCCACAAAGAAAACAACTTTGAAGTGGGATTAAACTGCAGAAACAAAGTTTAATGAATGGAATTTAACAGTGGGAAGTGTGATACAGAAGTAGGACTTGTCCTACAAAGGGTTGTTAGAATAAGTGATATTTTGCTGTTTTCACATGTTGTATTTGTTTGAAACCCCCCAAAATGACAAAAAGGTCCGACTTTACTGTGAAAACTAACCCATATAAAGTTACTTGCAAAATCATTCATACCATTTCCATGTTTTGTCATAGTACACCCACAAACATCAATATTTTTGTATTTCATTGGAATTTTTTTAAAAAGTAGAAAGAAAATTATGCATGATTCAAAGCATGATTTTTTTTTTCAAATAAAAACTAAAAAGTGCGGTGTGCAAAAGATTTCAGCCCCCTTTTCTCTGATTGACTTCAGAAGTTGTCTGATGACTAAATGGAGTCCAGCTGTGTGTGTTATCTAATCTCAGATGTTGGGTAAGAGAATCCTGAGGAGCAAACAGGATCATGAAGTTTAAGGAACACACCAGTCAGGTCAGGGAGAAAGTTGTGGAGAATATTTTAGCAGGTTTAAGCTAAAAAAAAAAATTCCTAAGCTTTGGACATCTCAGAGAGATGTCACCATCCAAAAGTGGAAAGAGAGTGGCTCCATTTCTCAACAATGCCCTTCTTTGTGTAGCTCCGTCAATCTTTTGTTTGTAAAGTCAAAGAAAGTGTGAGAAGAAGTGCATGGGGTGTGAATGGTCTCGGTGAATAACTTTCGAGTTCCTCATCAGGATTTAAAGACGCTGAACACGAAAGGAGAAAAGTCCCCTATCAAGGCGACTTTTAAACCTACCAAGACAAGACAAGACTGTCCACCTAAAGAGCTCTGATCAGAGATGTAGCCAAAAGACCCATGGTGACTCTGGTCCAACTGCAGAGATTCATAGCTCAGGTTGGGGAATCTGTCCACAGGACAACTAATAGTCATCATTGTTCAAATGTGACCTTTGTGGAAATGTGGCATAAAGTCATAGTTTAAAGGAAACCATAAAAAGTCCTGTTTGCAGTTTTCCAGAAGCCATGTTGGACAGCAAACATGTGGAAGAAGGAGCTTTGTTCAGAACAGATCAAAATTAAACGTTTTGATCAAAAGGCAAAACACTATGTGCAGCAGAGTACTAATAACTACTTTGAATCCACCATCCCCACTGTCAGATATGGTGGTGGCAGTATCATGCTCTGGGGGGTAACTCTCTTCAGCAGAGACAGGGAAGATGGTCAGAGTTGATGGGAAGATGGACGGAGCCAAATACAGGGAAGAAAACCTGTTGGCATCTACTCACCTTACAGCAGGACAGCAACCCTGAACATAAAGCCAGGGCTGCAATGGAATGGTTTTAAACAAAACATATTCATGTGTTAGAATGGCCCAGTCAAAGTCCAGACCTGAACCCAATCGAGAATCTGTGGCAAGACCTGAAAACTGCTGTTCTCAAACTTTCTCCAACTAATCTGACTGGGCTTTAGTTGTTTTGCAAAGAAGAATGGGCAAATATTTTTGTCACTAAAATATTGTCTCTAGCAAAGCTGCTAGAGACAAAACCTAAAGACCCGAAGCTGTAGTTACAGCAACCCCCCCCCCCCCCCCGACTCTGTGGAGTCAGGGGGTTGAAAACTTATTCATATCAGATTTTCAGTTTTTCATTTGTAAAAAATCTTTTGAATCATGTATAATTTTCTACTTTACAAATGTATAACAATTTGCTTTGTTTTTACTTTAAATTCCAATGAAATATGTCTGTGTTTGTAATATGGCAACATGTGGAAAAGCGAAAGGGGATTAAATACTTTTGTAAGTCACTGTATCCTGATACAAGAGTCATGTTGACTGTTTTCATGAAGCGTTTTGTCTCCTAAGACCTCAAATGTGACCGATTAAGAACCACTTAAAGTTCTGCTCTTTAATCAAGTTTTAGCTTTTCTTCACCATGTCAGGTTACAAAATATGATCCCATAAAGTATGGTAGTCTGAACACAAAGACAGCTTAAACCAGGGGAGTCAAAGTGCGGCCCGAGGGCCATTTGTGGCCCTTGGAGTGATTTTGTGTGGCTCCCAACTGCAATTCAGGAATGATACAGATTCAGCCTGTCCATCACAGGTGCAGATACAAACTTTTTATTTGTAATCAGAGTAAAATAATAATCTATTTTATTTCCTTACAATAGAATATGTTAAGTACAACACAAAGTATTTACCAAGCTTTTATAATCCGTTTAGACTTTTACTGAAAAAACTACTTTTGCTGTTCCTAAATCAGCTTTTATTTAATTTATTAAACTTGGCTAGATATGGCAAGTGTTTTGAAAGACAATAATGCAAATCTTTTTCTTGTAACAGGATAAATTTGCTCAATTAAACCCAAAATTATTTGATTTATTATTATTATTATTATTATTATTATTATTATTATTATTATTATTATTATTATTAGACAGAAAATGATGTGTCAAATCGTTCTAAAGTTCTAAAGTTTTGGATCTACAATGAATAACATTCCCTTTCTACAAAAAAAAAATCAAAGAATAAAATCTTTTGTTGCTTGCTTCCATTTTAATCTTTGCATTATTATTATTATTATTATTATTATTATTATTATTATTATTATTATTATTATTATTATTATTATTATTATTATTTTGACCTGTAAATACTTTTGACTTGAACATTTGGTTTAAACCATTTCCCTGGTTTAAGCTCTATTTCCATCCTCACCTTCTGCAGCAGGCTGGTCATATTTCTAGTCCCTCTGAAAACGAATCGTCACTGGAAAATAGACTCTGATTTCTCCGTCCTCGAAGGAGAGACCTGTAGAGGAGACAGATATGAGGACTCGGTTTTTCATCCACGGTTTTGAATCTGAACACATCTAGCAAAAATAAATACACTAATAAATTAAAAAATGTCACATTAAGAAAATTGTTTTATAAAAAAATTTAAAATATGAAAGATTCGTCAAAAACCTCTTAACATTTTTGAGCAGCTTTAACTGAAGACAATTTAATTCTATAATGTGTTCTTACATTTATTTTTATTAAATGTAATTACTTTGTCTGGATATATATGTCTTTGTTTAACAAAGTATTCCTCCTCAACCAGCATGGATGACGGAAAACAGAAATTAAAGTCCAAAAGGTTTAGACAATCTGAACTCACGTGCGAAGTCAACTCTGGCTTGAAAAAGTCCAAAGGGTCGGTTCACCAAGTT
Organism: Poecilia reticulata; assembly: GCF_904066995.2. Lineage (NCBI taxonomy): Eukaryota > Metazoa > Chordata > Actinopteri > Cyprinodontiformes > Poeciliidae > Poecilia > Poecilia reticulata. The sequence goes on from NC_088846.1 coordinate 24,664,110, forward strand.
GATGTCACGGCCAACCGAACCCAGAGTGAGAGGAAAAGGCAGAACTGAAACTGAAGAGAAACAGAAATAAACACAACCCGATGTTATTTTGTTTCTAAACATTAAAGCTAAGCTCAATGTGGATCAGGATATTATTTTATTTATTATTTTCCTCTACAGCAAAATGAAAAGTATAAAGATGAGGTCCATCTGAACTCACCTGACAAGCCAACATTGAACTGAATATGTTCAGAGGTCAGATCCACCGGTTTGACGAACACATTAAGGAAACTGAGTGGGCCTGTTCCCAGAGGGAAACGTATCCCATTTCTCCAAAGTCTTAGCACTAGAAACATGAACAGAAGCTGAAGTTATTCTTTAATTTCAAAAGGTAATGTCATTTTATTTATATAACACATTTTCAGCAATAAGGCAGTTCAAAGTTAAAGATCAACTTTATCACCATTTATAGATCTGTGAGACTTTTATTACGATCATTTGTTGAAATCGTTTTTCTAATCATATCCAATATTTTTTCATCAACAACAAAGGAAGGTGAAAAAATAATTTATGTTAAAAGATTAGATAATCCGATCACCTCTAGGTGGCAGCTGATCAGTTCTGGGTGGCAGCTGATCAGTTCTGGGTGGCAGATGTTCAGTTCTGGGTGGCAGATGTTCAGTTCTGGGTGGCAGATGTTCAGTTCTGGGTGGCAGCTGATCAGTTCTGGGTGGCAGCTGATCAGTTCTGGGTGGCAGATGTTCAGTTCTGGGTGGCAGCTGATCAGTTCTGGGTGGCAGATGTTCAGTTCTGGGTGGCAGCTGATCAGTTCTGGGTGGCAGCTGATCAGTTCTGGGTGGCTCATCAGTTCTGGGTGGCTCATCAGTTCTGGGTGGCTCATCAGTTCTGGGTGGCAGATGTTCAGTTCTGTATAGAAACTGAGTAGGTCTGTATAGAAACTGAGTAGGTCTGTATAGAAACTGAGTAGGTCTGTATAGAAACTGAGTAGGTCTGTATAGAAACCGAGCAGCTATGGGTAGGAGCTTATAAGCTCTGGGTAGGCGCTGAGCAGCTCCACCTGTCAGCTCCCGCAATGTGGGGAATGCATTCCTGACTGTATTAATTAGACGGTGGTTCCCGTCTCCATTGAGGACTGAAAAGGAGAAAAAAACCCAAGTCAATCTTCAGTCAGCTTTGTTTTTCATTTTCTACATAAAGTATTTTGACATACTGATATTTATCTTTTTAAATTCTTACTTATATAATTTGTATATTTAATGTAATTTGATCATTTTTATTCCATTTTCATAACCTCGGATGAAAGCCATTTTAGCTTTCATTTCAATCAGGGAAGACAGTAGAAATGAATAAAACAAAAGATTAATTTTATTAAGCTAATTCTATATTTAATAATAATAATAGTTAATAATATTAATATATAAATTAATCATTTACTATTGTTGAGACGCTTTACCAAGGTCGAGAAAGAGTCACACGCTGTTAGACAAAGGGCCCATAGTAAAGAGTTACATGTTTGATTCTGTTAGACACCAAGGTCCATTTCTCACGAAAAAGAAACGTTTTCCCAGGCCACAGAGACATGGTGAGATTTCAGGGAGTGTCTTCAGTCCATATAATCAGCTACCCTCCTCCTTCTCTTCAGACGCTGCACAGACCTTTTCAGAAGTTCTTCTCGAATGTAATGGTAAAAGCGTCTCCTTTCAGCGCTGAAAGTGAATAAAATAATTAAAGTCTGAATGCTTTTCTTGGCTGATTTTATGCTCCGCGTGTCAATACAAATTATGATTCATCGATTGGGATTTCCATTCCCAACAGTTGGTAGCAGAGGATGGTTTTGTGTTGACACATGAGCAGAGATTGGACTGGCCGTTCAGGCGCAGGCTTTCCGGAACAGTACTCTGGTGTGGGGCCCACATGAAAGGTAAGGACACTTGTTCCTTAATATACACCATTGTACTGTTTCTCAGGTCTGTATAAATTTCAGTTATCAGCCGTCGTCTGCACTGTTTCTAAATTTCATATTGCTTTTACATTTCTGTTCAAATTCACTGGCCTGTCTACATGTTTAACTGTTCATAGGAGTATAAACAAGAAAAAGTAGATTTAGGTGTGAAGAAATAAAGTAGTTTTTAGGTGTGAAGATTTAGGTGTAAAGGTTGATTGGCTTGCAGTGGGAACTGGCCGTCCCCAGCTTTTCCTGGACGCGGGAAAGGTTAAGGCTAGGTTTTGTCGGTTTTATCCTGGGAGTACTGCCCTCGGAAAAGAACGCGTTAGCCATCTGAGACTTACTCAAGAAACGCCAAGTGTTGAGAGGGTCCACTGTAGGATAAGAATGAGATAAGGTTGATCGCGATCTGATCCTCTGTTGAATAATAAGAGTTAAGAGGACAAAAATAGGAGCTGAAAAGCATGGATCCATTTCTGTGTATCTGTCAGCTGTGTTTGTATCTGTCAGCTGTGTGTGTAAGCTTCTGCCGCTGAAGCAGATGTTATGTGTTTAAATGTACTCTTTTCTGTTTATTGCAATGTGTTTTAAAACCATGGTCAACATTGGGAAATTATAATCTGTGGGAGGTTTTTGATTTTGTCTGCTCGGTTTGAATTTCTGTTGTGTTTGATTACCTCGCCGCCGTGCGAGCGAAACCGCAAAAAAAAGAATATAAGAGGTGATTTTTGAGTCTAAATTTTGAGCCTAAACAGATGGAGGGTGAACTTGAAAAAGGAAAAATACGATCCAAAGTGGGGCATCAGGTCATAGATTACGCTCTGTGAGCAAATAGAACCAGTAATAACTTATTTGGCGGAGCATGATGAATATCAAAATAAGGGAAGAAGAGAAAAACAAAAAAAAGGGATAGAATACCTGGTGCAGAAGAAAGGAGGCGACCTGTTAAACAGACAGCCTTCAGGGAAAATACTGGCTGGAAGGAATAAATGACGCTAAGGGAAAACTGATTGGAACTAAACTTATCCGGCACAATTCACTATTTTCACATGTGGGAAAATTAACTAAATGAAAGATGAATGAAATTACATAACAGGAAAAGTTATAAACAAAATAAAGTGACATCTAATGGGTTGAAGTTTTTGAAACTCGGCTTAGCTGTAGAGGGGTTTAAATTTAAACTTAATGAAACTTGAAAATTGAGGTTTATAGCAGACTTGAACTTTATCATGGACTAAACAATATTTTCTCTCTCATTATCTTACCAAAAACAGGATTTCTTTTCATTTGAAACTTGATAACCTTAAAATGTCTAAAGAGGGAACTGAATTGGTAAATAAATATGAGTATGTGTTTGATTCAAAGGGTGATTATGAAACAGCCCTAGATTCAATTATGGTTTATTACATTGGTTACAACATATTCTTGTCTCAAAGACAATTAATGATTCTAAATCTAGATAATTCGGTTACCTTACTTCAAAGTGGGAAATAATATGTTCGAAAAGGAATAATCACATTTCAGCTTTGGTTTAAAACCAGAGAGCATTCATTACGAGACTGTTTCATTTAGTTTGACATGTTTTATTTTCTTTTCATTTTTATTAATATTATTGTTGTTTTTATTTTCTAAAAACAAAACTAACTAACTTACTAACTGAACTAACTGCTGCTTTCGAAACACATGTGTGTCTTGGTAGAAAGGCACAAATTGGGCATGATGAAACTTTTAAAATTGATATAATAGTAATTGATTATGTAAAAAAACAAACTAATTGGACAACAACTGGCCCACAACACTTGTGTGCCTTAAATTTTGATTGAATTGATGCATAAATTCAAGTCCAACAAAACATTCGATTTGAAACGCAATGACATCTTACAGTACTGCATAATATTTTTAATTTTAACATTTTTTGCTCCTCTGCCACAAAAGAAAAATCTGATCAATTTATCTTTTGTCAGTTCAAAATAAACATTGACACGGCCTTTTAGGAAAGTAATCCAAATTCTGATCTGAACTCTTTAAAATAATACAACTTTTGGCCTTTGCAGTACAGTTTCAGTTGGACATTTTAGAAATATGTACAGAAAAAGAATCTCTGAAAAATATTTCTGAGAACAATAGAAATGTTGTTGTCAGAAATGTTTGTTTTCTATTTACATAAGAAAACAAAAGGGGGAAATGATAAACATAAAGCATTTCTGATAAAACTACCTAAAGATAAAACATTTCTGATAAAACTTTACATTTAAAACATCTGATAGTCTACTTTCAAATCTAGATAGATGATTTGGAAAACTTGTGAAACCCTGTAAAATTTTAGTTTTGGAGAAAAGTAAATGCAAAATTGCTTTCAAATTTTTAAATTATATCAACAGGGGGTGGAGAAGAAATAGACTAATTACTAGTCGGTTTAAAGATACGGTTAATTATGAATGTATTCATTTGACATTGGTATATTGTGAGTTTATTCACTGAGCTCGCTCTCATACTGTGCCTTCCTGCATGACTGAAATACAGAGTTATATAGAAGCTCTTACTAAATTAAAATTGGTAATTTAAAATTGAATATCTTCAATTCTTATAATCTTATAATCAATATCTATGCCATGTTTATTTTCAGATTGATGGGTTTCCTGCATCACCTCTAATTTTAATTGTATAAAGTTACAGTTGTAATTGCTATCATTGAGAACATTCTGGTTAAAAGTACTTTAAATTCTACGGAGCCCCAAAGGGGACATGGAGAAAAATTCTGACAAAATGTGAACAATTTTTTAATTCTAAAAAAGAAAACAATACATAAACACAACACTCAGCAGTTTGAAAAATATCAGGATAATGGTAATATTTTCATTAATGGAATAAGAATAACTGATTACAGTTTTCTTTTGACCAATTATTAAGGAAATTAACTGGTTGTCTTAAGTGTGGCGATATCACAAGGATCTTTGTGTAAAATTGTACATATTGAATTAATTATTTTACATATGATTTGAATAATCATAGATGAAAAGTGTATGAAGCTGGAAATACTAAATTTTGTCAAAATGTTTAATAATTTCTTAGAGTTTGATTTTTGAAAGGAGTTGGGTCTACAACCGGTTATTCTGAAACATCTGAGGGTGAATCATCTTAATGCATTTCTATTTTATCTTTTGAGCTCAGACTGAGGCAGTGGACGTTATCTGAGCCGCTCCAGTGACCCTGAGCCTGGCTGAAACAAAAGAAAAGAAACAAAAAAAAGAGGCAAATCTTCATCTACATCACAAGCTACAGAAAAGACAGTTAATTTATAATTATGTGAGCAAAAGGTGGCATACACTTTTATTTTCTTAATTTACTTTGTGTTTTACTCTGGCAGTGCTGCTTCCTGTGGTCTGACGGGGACCATGGGGGCCAGGTTTTGCGGGTTCAGGGCCGTGCGAGGAGAAAAGGCATCAGCCCTCTGCTGTTCTTAGCCGCGCTGACTTGGACATTTGCACTTTCTACACCTATGAATTGTACCATCTTCTGCTGGACTGCTGTTTGAGGGCAAAGACCTATTGGACGATTCTTACAGCTTCTACAGAGGTCAGTGAGGTTGGATTGATTTTTCCTGTTGTCACATGAGGACGGATTGCAGCTTGCAGGATCTCGCATTGGATGTTTGACTGTGATCTCTGAGGAAACACCTGGCTAAAGGACGAGACCCAGCCGTTGTTTCTGAGGGTCTCCTATGGCAGAAAAGGCCACCGGATTCTGCCCGACATGAGACGGAGGTTTGAAAACATTGACATGCTGTATCTCTCCGTCTCTCCCTCGCTCTGTCAAGGGGGGCCACACACTTTGTCCAGATTTTTCTGCACAGCGGGACTGAATGCTGCCCTGGACAGCTTCTGATGGGGCAAATAGAACATCACATGTGAAGTTGGACTGAGACTCAGAGACGGTCCTGCTTGTCTGTTGCCCTGGTTGGTCCTGGGTTCTACGCCTCTGGTCATGTGACCTGGACTCCGGGGCCCCTGGGATTCCACTCAGTCTACAGGTTGGAGACAAAATGGCTGCCAATAAAACTTGGTAGTTTTTAATGGTTTTTCTTGAATTTTCGAATTGTGTGATGCCACTTTTTCTCACCTTAGTTTATTTACAGTGTTTACTGTTTATTTACATTCATGGTCTACTGCCTTTGCATTCTGACCTCTATTTGACCCCCCAGGATAAGTTTAATGGTACAAGTGAAGGCCCGATGCAGCAGGGTGTTAGAACTCTGCAGCTTACAGAAATATTTTGTTTGCCTGAATGATTATAACTCTGATTGTCCAACATCTGGCTAATGGGTTTTTCTCCTCCAGCACGACGATTGAAAAAGGATAAAAGTACGGTAAAAATTGTTAATTTCCTGATTTACAAAAGCACAACCAGCCACACTTTGAATACAAAAGAGGATAGTCTAAAATCTATTTGGCTCAAATTACTGTGGCTATAAATATAAGGACTGCTATTTAAGTAATGATTTAGATTTATTTGGACTCCATTTTAAATCCTAGGACACTTTATTCCACGTAACATTACTGAACCAAATTATGGGTTTACTGAACATATGTTCAATCAACTATTCAATTATTTCACTGAGGTGTAAGCACCCTGTTTAAATTACACCCAACTGTTATAGTTAGCAATGAAAGAAAATTTGGGCGAAACACTTAAACAGTGTTTCGATACAGAAACAGGGGGAGATGCATGGAATTAATCTAATCTACAAATTGTGAGTTAATCTAATATATTGAGAAAATTTTCAGTTTTGGGCTTCAGCAAAATATAAAAGGTTAAATCAAAATTCACAAATGGGTCAACTATGCGAATGAGTTTCCAAAGTAATACTGAATATTCTGAATTGAATACATTAAAATTAACAATGGTGTCATGTGTCAAATAGATTTCTACAAAAACATGAAATAAATTGTTTGATTGCTGCTTCTCTCTTGCTATAATTCAAAATAAATTGTTTAACCAAGTCATGCAGAAAGGTCTAACCTGAACATTATATAACTTAATAAATCTAGTTGTATCAGACTTCTCCCCAAAACATCGATTAAACACTACAAAAGAGGGTAATTCAGTTAGATAAATATTTTATAGAAGGGTTTCAAAAGAACCAATTTTTCAAAGGTTAAAAGTGTTGAACTTTTGGGATTTAAAACCATGCTGAAAATAAACTAAGGCAGTTAAAGGAGTGACAGGGTTAACTTTATTCTCGTAAAACAGGCTAATCATAATATATGAGGTTTTAAAATGAGAAGATAAATGAAGATTCAAAGTAAATTGGTCTAAATTGGGATTTACAAATGAGCAATTATGGAACTGCTTAAAGCGGGTCAAACAGATTGACAGAATAAAACTAAAACTCTAGTTCTATGTGTAATTATTGATTCAAGGTCTGTCTAAAATGTCTAAACATTTCTCATAATCATAATTTACAGTTTTTGGTTTGAGACAAAACAGGGTTGTCTTTTATTACATGAATGGAATATAATCTTAATTTAATACGGATCATTAACGTTTCACACTATTGATAATATTTTACAAGCCTTTAGTATAGCGGGCTACTTCTTATTAAATGAGGACTATTTGATTGAATTTAATTAAAATAACAAAAGCAAAAGATTTATAGATGATTTAAGATTTGTGGTAAAGTTTCTATTAGGGATAATATGTACATTTCAAATGATATTCCTTTGATAAAACATGACTGTGGGCAGTTTTGCACATTCATTTCATAATCTGATCTTTTACATGATTTTTGTTTGGTTTCTGATTTTGTCTGATCCTATGAGTATGGCAACACTTAAAACAAGAAATGTTATTTTTAAAAGTTGAAATGTGTAACTTAATTTAAGCATTTCTTTAACTATTATTAAGAGGAGAACTTAAATAACAAATGTTATTGATATATTGATGCTCTGTTGGCTTAGTATATAAAAAAACCTGATCTTCAGCTTCAAAGAGCAGCCTTTAACAAAAAATAAAAAAAGAAAGAAAGAAAAAACATTCTGAAGATGCACAACCTGAAATAATCTTCCTTGCTCTCTTCATCACCTGTGGATTCTGCTGCTCCCTGCCTGAGGTCCTTGGCTGTTCAGTGCATCACCTCCAACATAGAGAAGAGCAGTGGTACCAATAGAACCCCCCCTGCCTATCAGATGGTTTCCCAGAACCAAAAGACGACCGTGGAACTTCAGCTTTCCAGAGTTTAAGGCCAGTACTAGTATCTAGTGACAAAAATAGATGCTTCCTTCACTTTAATTTTCTTTATATAATCCACTGATTCCCTTTGTGTTGTGTTTTTGTGTTGCAGAATGAAGTCCAATCCTTTCGGTGTGCCGGGATTGGAACTGTGGCGCCTTCCACGATTGGTGGACCAGTTTACAGCTGAAACGCCACTGAAGCCTCGCGGGCCTGTCAGGTTTCCCATCGAGCTGCGCCGGCTCAACATCTGGACACACGCAGAAACTGATTTGACATTGATAGGTCTCGCTATAGAGAGACTGATATGATTAAACTTTATTACTATTACATTTTACTTAGAAAGCATCTTTACTTGTTTCCTCATCATAGTTCATTCATACCAGTATATTTTGACTGTGCTGCCTTGATCCTTATTTATTGGTTTGCTGTTTAGTGTTAGTTGTATGTTCTGTGCCTTTCCATATTCATTACTTCTAAGCTTTTCTTACCATCCCATTTAACATTACATCCTTTCTGTGGTTCATTAACTTTTAAATATTTAAAATTTCAAATAAGTTTGGTTTATTAACTTACTACTAGATCGTTTTACGCATTATTCCTTATTGCTTCCTTGACATTTAAGGATAGTATCTTAACATTTTACCTTTTATTAAATTTGGTTTATGTTTTAGTTCTTAACTTTTAAAACAAATTTTAATCTAACATTTTATTGACTTTTTGCGTGTTACCTAACACTTTATTGATTTTGCATTTTAGTAACTCTTACTCATTTACATTTTATTCATTTGAAAATATTAACCCAATACTTTATTTCTTTTGGCATTCTATTAAGTTTTGAAATAATATCCTAATATTTCATTCAATTTGCATTGCAGTGCATTCTAACAATTCCTTCAATATAACTTTTAACCATTTCATGTGTCATTAAATATAACATTTATCTCTTTTAACTTTTATTACTAAAGAAAAAACAGAAAACATTTTCGGATTTTGCTTTTTTACAGTTCTTTAACCTTCTATGGCACAGCATTGACCTGAGCTAATACCAACCAAAAACAAACAAATCTGGTTTAAAAATAAATAAATCAAAAATCAAAAATGAAATGATAATTTACGGTCTGAAATTAAGATTGATGTGTAATTGAAGGTTACGAAGCTCTGCACGACTGCAAGGCAACGTTTTTTTCCCACCACAAAAAAGAAACAGTAAATGCCATGGAGGGTTGAATTTCCTTTTTCCAATCTTAACTCTAACATCCTTTAAAATTTTATTTCTTTACATATTCTTTATTAGCTTCTAAGGGGGACATTGTGATTGCGATCCACCGCCTAAGAGGCATACGTGTGCCCTGTCCGTTTTTACCTCCAAAATTGACATGAAATGAAATGAAATGAATGAAAGACAACATCAATACTTGAAATGAAGCTATGTATATCAACATCTGCAAAAGCCTCGGGGGATGTTTTCCGGAAGGGACAGTGTCTACTCTAGGGTTTGTCTTCCTTTTTTGGGGCTCTTTTAGAGCCCAACAGGGGGAATGTTGAGACGCTTTACCAAGGTCGAGAAAGAGTCACACGCTGTTAGACAAAGGGCCCATAGTAAAGAGTTACATGTTTGATTCTGTTAGACACCAAGGTCCATTTCTCACGAAAAAGAAACGTTTTCTCAGGCCACAGAGACATGGTGAGATTTCAGGGAGTGTCTTCAGTCCATATAATCAGCTACCCTCCTCCTTCTCTTCAGACGCTGCACAGACTTTTTTAGAAACTCTTCTCGAATGAAATGGTAAAAGCGTCTCCTTTCAGCGCTGAAAGTGAATAAAATAATTAAAGTCTGAATGCTTTTCTTGGCTGATTTTATGCTCCGTGTGTCAATACAAATTATGATTCATCGATTGGGATTTCCATTCCCAACACTATCAAATGAAACATTGACTCAGGAAATACACAACGGTATTCAAGAAGCCTCAACAACTAACCAAGATAAAATGATGCAAATCTTTAAATTAACTCAAATTGTAAAAAGAAAAAGAAAACGACAGGAAAAAAATAGATGCTTTTTAATTAAACTTAAAGTACTTTATTAAAATTAAATGTTGTAACTTTTTAAATGAAAAAGTTATTTTAGATGGCAGCGGAAGATTTATCGAACTCTGTCTACGGTACACAGGCCTCATGTTCATAGACCTCCTGCTCGCCACGCTGCTATTTTCATAAAACAAACCTAACAGCAAAACACACAACAACTCACAGTGCAGCCGATCAGAGAAACAAATTCAAACTTACCATCGGTGAAAACGGGACGAGGAATATCAGAGTTCATGTTACTGCTTCTAAAACAGCTAAAGAATGACGACGCTGAAACACTCTGAAGCGGGAAAAGCTTTCCCGCGTTCATTAATGTTAAATAACCCGGGAATCGAGATATCGCGAGACTGAACAGCAACACCATTCGGAGAAGACGAATATAATAACCAAATACTCTCTTGGATTCAACTCTTCTCTTCTTGTGCATTAATACTCAATAAATTCAACAAGGAAACATTGTAAAAAGTGAAGGAATAGTGAAAATGTTTTATCAAACCAGGCATGAATACTAATACTCATTCAAGTCAACAATGTGAAAAACTAGACATATAGTACATCTATTATGGAGGAGACCCAACATCAGTGTGAGATTAGGAAAATGTTATATTTATTTCTTCTGGCCTCAAAACTCATTGAGCTTCTCCAAAAAGAGCTGGAGAGAGTGAGCAGGAAGACAGAGGTCTGGGTTTCCTTCCCTGTTTCAACTACAACCCAAACTTGGGTAAGTCAAAGACAACACATGGATTGATTTAGAAAATTTAAGATTTTTAATTCAAAATAATTCTGAATTAAACTCATTCTTACTCAATACAAATATTTTATCTTTAAGATAATTGTATGCAGGGCAAAAGTTGGAATTATATTTAAATTAATAGTTGAATTTTATAGGCGACCTTGCAAACTTACTTTAAAACAACCCCAAACAAAACAATCTTACCATTATAAAGTCAAAGTGTAAAGATCCAGCGATCAGCTTTGATGCATATATTCTCATTACATCAAGCCCCAACTGAAAGAGCAGAGAGGCAAAAATATTTACATGGAACAGATAAAGGGAACCAAGTTCCTGCTTCCCTCTTACAGAAAAGGTTGTGTCGTTCTGTATGTTCAATATCTTTTCTGCATCTAGAAATGAAAACATAAATGTCAAAGACACATCATATGGTCAACTACTGAGAAAACCAGTAACAAACATTACATTTTGTCGATTGTCATCATCAAAATCATCATTACACATCATGCTGGTCAATGTTTCATTTACAATGGTTCAAACGGGTTTTTCAAGATTTATGGTGCATAAACCATGTTTGCTTCTGGTTCTGGGGATGAGAGCAGAACCAGAACAAAAATCAGAATTTTCTTAAAGGGCCTGTTGTGTCTGAATGTATTGATAAAACCAATACATTCTTTTTATAACCAAGCTATTAAAATATCACTAAATAGCTGTTCCTCTCGAATTTTGTTATTCTTTTTGTATTTTTTTGCAATCAAAATGACAGATTTTGTGGTGCCAATTTAGAAATGTTTGTAAGGAATTTTTACAATAATGTATGATGATAAATGTGACTTTTTATTACTCGTATCAATTACAGACTATAAAATCAAGTGAGGCTGAGGTGGCTTAAGCTCAATGTTTCTGACCAATTTTGAAGAGAATATGCAGTAAAATTAGAAAAAATGTGGAAATTTGTTGATTTTGTGTGAATTTTGCAGATTTGTGGAAAACTGGAAGAACTTATTGATGTAATTTAGAGTCTAGAGGGCCCAATAAAAACCAATAGCAGACCAGATTTGGCCCTCGGGCCTTAAGTTTGACACCTGTGAGTTAACTCATCAGCCCAGGTCTTCTGGTCAGCATTCAACTGTATTTAAGCCTCTCATTTCCACTCATTCCCCACCAGATCCTCACATGCACTCCTGTTATCTCCTTGTCGTTATTTTTTGGATTCCTGTTTGCTCTGGCCCCCTAAGTTCACCTTGTCTTTTGTTGTAAGTTTTATTCTTCATCTTGTTCTTTAAATTTCCCTAAATGTACTCTGTGCCTTTGCCTCCTGCATTTGAACCAACCAACCAACCAACCAACCAACCAACCAACCAACCAACCAACCAACATCGTGAAAAAATCATAACGCAAGCTTCTGTCAGTTCTTAATCAAGTTGACTTTGCTCAAAGATAAGTAGCATCCTCTAGTAATATAGCTGCTGGATGTGGTCGACTTTTCAGACCATTTTGCCAATGTTGTGCAACTAAAAGAGTTTATACAAAAACTTGCCCAAAAATAAACGAAGAGGAAGCTTTGGAGTTTAAATGAAAACATAAGCATACAGACATTTTATTACCTCACAGGGCAAAATATTGGGGTCAAACCGGGAGTAGCTGAACTGCTGACAACCTAAATAAAACTTAAAATCTTTCATTCTAAGAGTTTTGAGTTATTAGAATGCACATTGTATTTTGCATTACAATGAAAAATACAATATTTTGGTACAATCTATTTTATCAGATTTTTTAATGCATATTATTTTAACATGGACAGTCAATAAGACATATTGTTGAACTAAGACCAGGAAATAGAGCCCAGTTTAAAGTCCTTACAGTCCTCTACTCTGGAACTAACCTCCAGAAAACTGCAAAACTGCTGAAGCACTGAATTATTTCAAATAAAGGCACCTGTTTAGAGATGCCTTTGCCAAAAATAAGCATTAATAATAGTTTGTAGTCCAAATTCTTTATGTTTTTGTCATGTAAGGCACTTTGAACTGCCTTGTTATTTATGTGTGTTGGACAAATAAAACTTTCACTGAATAAAGTCTGAAATTTCCAAACACAAAGGTGAGAACCGTGAGCACTGCAGCAGAAAATGTCTCTGGATTCATTCAGAGGAAATTAGTTTTTCACCCGTTTATATTTCATTAGTCCCTTGCAAAGTTTTCAGTATAATATGAGGAAAAGTTTAATTTCATAAGTGCAGAGTTGGGTAAAAATACTTTTAATAGTATTTTTAATACACTGTACTTTTTACTTTTACTTGAGTAATTTTATTATGAAGTACTTTTACCCTTACTTGAGTTAAATTTCTGGATTTTCTACCCACTGAATGAAAAACAAAGCATGTTACTAGAGACTTTTCCGACCCATTAGAGCTGGTCAATAGTCACTCTGAGAATTGAGAGGGTTTAGGTGAGGCTGGCTGTTGCGCAATAACAGGCACCGTTCATCTTGATAGTCAGCAGTTGGAAAAAACTGTTTCCCTTATCCAGCCAAACTAGTTATACTTCTCTCCTCTAGTACAAAATAAGCAGGATATTGTTATTTTCTTTTGTGAATAAATTGTCCAGATTATTTTGGGTTTGTACACAGAATTGTAATTTTCCTAAAGTTTTATGGTGTTTCATTCTCATGACAACTTGAGACATTTGGGGTTTAGGCCAATACTTATGAATAAGTATAGGATGGGTTAGGATGATGCCCTTGTGCCCACTTCAGTGGTCTGTGTGCATTTATAACATAAAAATCCACAAGAAAATGGCCTTTAGACGGCTGTCCATTGTAGTGACCACTATGCATGAACGCCTGACCTTAAAGTCGCCTTAACGGACTGTCATGTGTTCATAGTGTCTTGTGTTGTTGAATTTTTACTGTGACGACATCGCCTCTGTTCTGAAGAGAATAAATATTAAAGGGAGAGAAACCTCAGAGTTGGTCTAAGCAGGTCTGACATGCTTCTCCCCTTCCACAAAAGACAAACCTTTGTGTCCTTGTGATCATTTCAGAGTTTATAAACCTAATAAAAACATTTCTGGGTGTCTTCTTTGCCTGTTTATGTTAGAAGTAAAAAAAAAAGCATTCAAACATTCAGACCCTTTGTGGTGACCGTGTGGAGCCAGGGCTTGTTCTGAAAAAGGGAAATCCAGGTTTTGTAATACCTGATACCTGCCTCCCCCCAAGAGCAACTTATGTTATATTTTTCCTTTACAAAACTTATAAACACCAGCAAACCTCACTAGAGACAAGGGTGTTAGAAAATGAATGAAAAGCAGTTTTAAATTGGATTAAACTGAAGAAACAAAGTCTAATGAATGAAATGTAGCAGCTGGGAGCGAGATACAGAACTATAAAGTGATTTTAACTTATTTTTGCTGTTTTCACATGTTGTATTTGTTTGATGCAAATCCCCCAAAATGAGGTTTGACTTTACAGCGGAAATTGACCCAAATATTCTTAAAGAAGATTATGAGAAGCTTTTTACAGTTTTTATGAGTTGCCTTGTTTGTGCATTTCTTTGATTAAATAAAAATGATAATAGCTATCAGGTAAATATTTTACATTAGAAAGAGATTTACCAGAAAGCCTCAACCCATCTCTTCAGGAAGGAAGCCCAATTTTTAATGTCTAGCGATTTTCCATCCCTTTGTATCAGCAATAAATAATAAAAAATGCACACTATGTGTTGGAGAACAGCGTTTGGTAGATGATTGATATTTCACTAGCAAGGACCATGCCACAAAGATAAAAGTTTAAAGATTTATAATATGTAATATGTATGTGTATATATATTTTTGTCATAGTACCCCCAAGAATTTAAAACTACTTTCACCCCTACATATACAGTGTGTATATATATATATATATATATATATATATATATATATATATATATATATATATATATATATATAAACGACAGTGAGAGACTATATATAGTCTCTCACACACACACACATATATATATACTATATATATTATATATATATATGTATTATATATTATATTATACTAACCCTATACACCTGATGCCGAGATCAACTCAAAACCTTCCGTGATCCACATATTGCGCCGCTGCTCTAGTAAAGCACGAACAGTTAAACGATATGAAATGGGGAAAAAAGTTATTGACTGATTAAGTCATGTTTTAGATTGTTGTTAAAAAACTAATCAGTCACGGCTGCACAGTGAACCCATTGATTTTTTACAGCAGACAGCCGCTCCCATCTCTTGCAGGTACTGCGTACCCCCGCTCAATCTTTTAGGGGTACGCAGTACCCTGCCGTACCCCCTTACTTTCACCCCTGCGTCTAACTCAGACTAGGGGGTCACCTATGGGTCAAGTGTATATTCCATTCTTTTCTTTTGCCCCTTTTTTTAACCAAGATTCCCTTTCCTGTGTAGGTGACTGTTGTTGCATGTCTTTTAAAACATCCTGTTGTAATGATTCAGTAGCATTCCATAAAACCTTTATTTCTCTCATTGCTGCTGCTTTTGCATGCTTATCTGCAAATGCATTCCCTTTTGATACAAAGTCTGTGTTTGATGTATGTGCAGCACATTTACAGACTGCTACGTGTTTAGGTAGCTGTACTGCTTTAATTAAATCTTTTAGCAGGTCAGCATGAGTTGTTGGTTTACCCGTAGATGTAATCATTCCCCTGTTTTTCCAGTACTGGGCAAAAGTGTGTATTGTGGCAAATGCATATTGACTATCAGTATAGATTGTTACAGCCTTATCCTTCATTAGTTTGCAAGCTTCTGTTAATGCTATCAGTTCTGCTGCTTGTGCAGATAGATTTTGTGGTAAAGCTTCTGCCTTTAGTACTTTTTCTGATGTTACCACAGCGTATCCTGTTCTAGTTTTTCCATACGCGTCCTTTTTAGAGGATCCATCTACAAATACTATTTGTCCAAACCCTAATGGTGTATCAGTTAGGTCAGCTCTACATTTAGCTTTGGTGGTTGCTAAAGCTTCACAGTCATGAGGTTCTCCATCTTCTGCTGTTGGCATCAGTGTTGCAGGATTTAAAACAGTACATCGCTCTATCTTTAAATGTGGCTGTGAGAGTAAAATTGACATGCAAGACAGATGTCTTGCTGGTGATAGAAAGGTCATGTTTGTAACAGTAGTGCTGACACTGCATGTGGCACTTTTAATGTTAAGTCATGAAACAACACTACATCTGCACTTGCTATCACAGCCATGGAGGCTGCAACCACAGCCCTTATGCATGGTGGTTGAGCACATGTTACTGCATCCATCTTTGTGGAGTAAAATGCTATCGGTTTCATTTTGCTGCCATGTTGTTGTGCCAACACTGATGTCATGTAGTTTCCTCTACAGTCAACCATCTGAAAAAATCTCTTTTTATAATCTGGTAGTGCTAAAGTTCCACTGTCTACCAATGTTTGTTTAATAGCACAGAAAGCTTTCTCAGCTTCAGGGTTCCATTTTATGTTTTCTGTCAT
The DNA here is from genome assembly GCF_904066995.2 of Poecilia reticulata. Lineage (NCBI taxonomy): Eukaryota > Metazoa > Chordata > Actinopteri > Cyprinodontiformes > Poeciliidae > Poecilia > Poecilia reticulata. Next base: position 24,680,612 of record NC_088846.1, read on the forward strand.
TTTCATTTCTTGTTTGTAGATTAATGCACTCAAAGGTCCCGTTATTTCTGCATAATTTGGGACCCAACTTCTGCAATAGTTGGTTAGTCCCAGAAACGACATCATTTGTTTCTTTGTTTGTGGTTTTGGTGCCTGTAAGATGGCTGTTTTTCTATCTTGCATCACTGTTCTTCCCCCAGAGGTCAATTGGTGACCTAGATATTTAACTTCTGGTTTACACAGCTGTCATTTATTTTTGCTCACTTTATGACCTTCTTTATACAGGTGATGCAGTAGAGGAAGAGAATCTATTAGGCAGTTCTCTTCACTTTGAGCTGCCAATAGAATATCATCCACATATAACAGTAATTGACTGCCTTTAGGTGGGTCAAAAGTGGACAGGCTAGCTGTCATCATTTGGGAATAAATTGTTGGACTCTCACAGTAGCCTTGAGGCAACCTGGTGTATGTATATCTTTTCCCCTCAAAAGTAAATGCAAACCAGAACTGGCTGTCTTCATGTACTGGTATAGAGAAGAATGCATTACTTATATCTATTACCGTGAACCATCTTGCTTCTGGTTTTAGTGAGTTCAGTAGGGTATGTGGATCTGGTACACAAGGTGCTCTTTGTATAACCGCATCATTTACTGCCTGTAGATCTTGAACCATCCTCCACCCCACTGAGGGTGGGGCCTTTTTGACTGGAAAAATGGGTGTATTGCATGGTGAGTCAGGACACTCTATTATTACTCCAGCTTTTTGTAGATCTTGTATTACTGGTTTAATTCCTTGCAGCGCATCAGGTTTTAGGGGATATTGTCTTACTCTGGGTCTATATTCTGTTTTTGGTCTAATTATTACGGGGTTAGCACATTTTATCAGTCCAACGTCTGATGCCCCTTGAGACCAGAGTTCTTCAGGTACACTTTTTAACAGGGTTTCTTCCTCTTCTGTCAACAAGAGGTGTCATTCTTCTTCTGAATCTATATGGGTGCCTGCCTGGACTGTTGTGGTCCAAAAGAGTGCCTTCTTGGTCATTCCTTCAGATGCGCTGTACCAGGTATTCACACCTGTGACCACCCAGTCCTTTGCACTTTCTCCTCTTTCCACCATTTTTCCTAACGCCCACCAGGTTTCATCTTGGTTTTTACATATTGAAATGTGAGGTCTCCATGTCATCTTAAAAAATTGCTTCACCTCTTCTGGGAGGATTACAGAGGCTGCTGAGGTTGCTGACACATCAGAATACATATATGCTATGGTGACTTTTACTGGGGTTACTCTGTGTAATTGGTCTTCAAATTTCCTGTCCGGGCCTGGAGAGTTTTTGTACCACAAAGTAATGTGTAGGTCATCTGGATCCATTACATCTTGTGTTTTCCTTACAGCTTGTTTCCCTTCGTCCACGAGCCTAACTCCGGTGGACATTGGGGGTTTGTTTGGGACATCTAATGTATAGTAGTAATGTACTTGTCCCATGCCCTGTAATACCATTGTATCTTGTGTTTTCTGATGTCTTCTCATTACTTTCAGCCCATCTGGTGTAGGCATCAATGCTAATCCCAATGCTACTAAGCCATCTCGTCCCAACAGATTTACTGGACAGTCTGGCAGTACCAACACTTTTAGTTCACATTGTTCTCCTTCTGGATCTGTTATCCAGATTGGCTGTGTTTCTGGTATGCTATTAACAGCTCCTTGTGCGGCCCTGACCATTATTTTTTCAGGGCCCAACCTCATTCCTGGTATTTTGTGTCTTATAGTTGTCCTGCATGCCCCTGAGTCACATAAAAAGATAATCTTTTTTCCCATCACTACTAATTCAACCTCTGGTCTAACTTTTTCTTCAAAAAATAATTCTTCTAAATTGAGCATGACTTCTGGACCTAAATCTAGTCATGCTTGATGTTGGTCTTTCCCCTGTGCTCCACTTTGACATTCTCTAGCAATGTGGCCCTCTTTTCCACATGTCCAGCAGACCCTCGGACCCCCTCCTTGGCGGGGTCCAAATCCACGGCCCCGGCCCCTCCCTCTTCCTCTACCCCTTCCTCGGTTCTTATCCCTTTGGTAGTACACTTCCATTTCATCTCCAGTGTCTTGGAAGAAGGTGGAGACAGGTGTGGATTTTTTGTTTAGCTTTTGTTACTTTTTCTGCATGCAAAGCATGTGTCACATAGTCTCCCAGTGTTCCTCCACTCATTCCTATATAATGTTTATTTATCCACCCGTTTATCTCGGGTCTAGAGCCTGCATGTAGTGCATTTTTTAACTGCTGACGGTATGGCCCGTGGTCAGCACCGTCCTCCTGTAATCCACTGTTTGTTTTAAACACTTTTTCCATTCTAACACGGAAATCATCAAAAGGTTCTTCTGGTTTTTGTTTACACCTACTGATTTCAGTGTAGTTTGCCTGTCTTCTATACCTAGCTCTGATCCTGGTGAGCAAATGTCCCACTTTAGTGTTTAAAGTGTCACTTCCCTGCTCTTCTACCACCAGGGGGTCATTTACTCTATTCATTGGGTCATAATCCCCTTTAACATGATACCAGTCTGGACCGGTTAACTGCATCCAGACCTGTTGTACCTCAGCACCATTTAAGCAGTAGGTTCTTCTAAGATTTTCCATATCCTCCACACACTGCTCTACGTCTTCTTTAGGGTGTGGAATGCCATCTACTGCTCTCTTTATATCATCCTTTGTCCTCTACGTCTTCTCTTTTCCATTACATTTTGTTTTAATTTTGTCCTGCAGTTCTTTCAGCTGTGTTACGCTTAGTTTTCCACTAAATTCATATTGTTTTATCCAGCAACAAAGTGGCTTTAATGCATCTTTGTCCATTTTTTCAACTATTTTCCAGTCCTTGCAGGACAGGTCTTGTAAGACCTTCTGTTTATGTTTGCTTGCCCCTTTTCCCATTTTGAACTAAATTTAGCCCAGTGTGGTTTCAACACCTACTGTGTTCTAAACACTGGGATTTTTACAATAGGGTGATGATAATTTAGATTGTGGTAAAGCTCACTTCAACTCAAAAAGAGTGGAGCTTTCTTGCCTGCATGCATCCACAAAATCTCATCACTTGGTTCCTATTGTTTTTGGTATAAGAGTTCTGTCTAGAGACAGAAGTCTTCAATCACACACACACTCACACTTTTAGAACGCGCTTCTTTTCTCTTAACTGCAGTAGGGGACTCCGCCGTCCCGTACAGAATTTAACTAACTATCAGTTAGAGGAGTCTGCCCTCCCTGCGGAATTTAACTACTCAGTTTACCTGATAGTGCCTAGGATTCTCAGGGTTTTAATTCTACGTGCTCCACACGTCTCATTCAGGCCTTTTTTAACAGAAAACTACTCACTGTCTCCCGTGCTCCTGGATCACTCGTCAACCGTCCGGGGTCCAGCCCCACAAGGGCAACCAGTCCTGGAAAAGGATTTTTAAGCTGTGGCCACAGACTTCACCTGGATCCCCTTGCGCGCTGGACCAACCTTCAGGTGTCTTGAGATCCGGCTCGAAGGACCAAAATATATGTCAGGTTTAACCCCTGACATAAGTATATAACTCTGCAAAAGAAACACGGAGACAGAGATTAGAATTCAACTCGCTGCGAGGAGAGGTGTTCGGAGATGCAACCAGTCACATGCCCCGAACAAACTCTGGCTTGCATTCCGCTCTCCCCGCTTTTTATTTGGGGAAAAGCCCTGGTTACAAAATGGTTTCTAAAGGTGGGGGAGCAAACAGGCTGAAACTGGTTTACAGTATGCATTCCTCTTCCTTCTCCAGATGCCCCCAACTGGCCTTCTTCTTTTATAAGGTGATGGTCAGCATGCATTGTTGACACCAGCTACTCTGTCTGCTGGCGTCCTGGAGCGGGGGGTGATTTTACAACCACATGAAACAAATCTAAATCCACACACTATTCATAAACAGAAGAGATACTTTTATAGATAACTACATTATTTAGAATGAAAACTAATAAGTAGAAAAAGATAATATAACATTTATCCAACAGAAAATTAATGGTCTGAACATCAACATTTCTGCAATTATTAACGGGAAACACTTTTTTCATCCTGATTAACATAATGATATCAAGGCACTTCAAGGCATTTGAAGGTGCAAAAGTTTATATATTATTTGACACATGAAGAATTAAAGGTGTATTTAAAATTTATATTTTCTGATTTTCCAAAACAAATAATTTTACTTAATCACAACATCTGCAAACAACAAATCATTTTGTCACCAGAAAAAATACTAATTAGTTTGGCATAAAAAATAGCGCTGAGACGATGTTAATGTGAATCGGGGAACAATTTTCACCCTTAAAGAAAAAGAAAACACATTTTAGTTTATTTTGACAGCCGTACGTTGAAAAAAATAGAAAGTTACATTATATATTAATCCTGTAATATATGTGATAATATTTATAATTATTATTACAATAATTCTGAATTTGTGAATAAATTTCCATTTATTTGGTGGTGGAAAATTAAGTCACTATAGAAACTATTTTTAAATGGGATTAAACTGAAGAAAAAGTTTAATGAATGAAATGTAGCAGCTGGGAGTGTGAATCAGAACGATAAAGTGATGTTAGAATAAGTTGTATTTTTACTGTTTTCACATGTTTTATTTGTTTGATGCAAATCCCCCAAAATGAGGTTTGACTTTACAGTCAAACCTGTAATTGACCCAAATAGAAGATTAATTATGAGAAGCTTTTAACATGTTTTGCCTTAGTTGCCTTATTGGTGCATTTCTCTGATTAAATAAACATTATCGTCGCTGTCAGGTAAATCTTCAAAGTATTTTATTAGAGTGTGATTTACCAGAAAGTCTAAACTCGTCTTTTCAGGAAGGAAACCTATTTTGTAATGTCTAGAGATATTCCATCCTCTTATACCAGCAATAAGAAATAAAATATACGCACTACGTGTTGGAGAACAGTGTTTGGTAGCTGACCGATATCTGTTGCAGACCACAGTTTTGTTTTGTTTTTTTTACAAATATTTGAATGTTTATGCTGATAATTCTCACTATCACCTCTTGCAGCAGGTTGTCCAGTTTTCTAATTATTCTGAGGCCAGAAGGTCCAGTGAGGTCCAGTGTTGTTTCCATCCAGCAGTGGCAGAACTGTAGAGCACAGACAGATTTCAGCACAAAGATTTCAGGTGTTTCCCAACCAGGTTTCTGCTCTGAACTCACCTGACAGGAAACCCTGGACCGAGATCCGAACAGCTCCACGGGTCGGATCCAATCCAATGTTTCCAGCAGCAGAACAGAAACGGAGAACAAGCCCAAGTTCCTGAAGGCTGATGACTGAATGAAACAGAAATCAACAAAGTCAATATCCATCCATCCATCCATCCATTTTCTTTACATTCTTGTCCCACAGTGGGGTCAGGAGGTGCTGGTTCCTCTCCAGCTAACGTTCCGGGCGAGAGGCGGGGTCACGCTGGACAGGTCGCCAGTCTGTCGCAGGGCAACACAAGGCAACACTCACACCATGGGGCAATCTGGAGAGGCCAATTAACAGTCATGTTTTTGGACTGTGGGAGGAAACCGGAGCACCTGGAGAAAACCCACGCATGCACAGGGAGAACATGCAAACTCCATGCAGAAAGACCGGGGCCGGGAATCGAACCCAGAACCTTCTTGCTGCAAGGCAACAGCTCTACCAACTGCACCACTGTGCAGCCCACAAAGTCAATATTTTATTTTGAAACTACAAACTAGACTAGTTCAGCATCCACAGCTCAGTGTGCATCAAGACAGAAATAAATTAGTTTATTCTTTAATCAAGATTTAATTCTGCATGTGGAGAAAAGAAGTAAAATACCACGAGATAAACCTGAACCCACCCAGCTCATCTCCACGGATCCTGTAACGATCAGGTTCATGGATCAGGTCCAGTTCGAAGTCACCCACAGTGGGACCAAGATGGAGAGGAATCCCATAGTGCAGGAGGTTTGGACCTGAACAGAAACAAATTAACAAAACCCAAATAAATATAACACTTCAACAAACTAAAGCACAAAAACCTCAGGTTGTAACAAGTTTGTTTGGTTAATGTTGCAGCTGTTAGGAAGTTTATCCCTGCAGCAGATGATAGACAACAGCAGGTCTGTGATGAAAGTATCAAAGAATTGATCCCCCATAGATTTATTTTATAGTGTATGAGTAGAGGTGGACAAACGCTGTACTAACAGTAAAAACACTTCAACATATTTTTACTCACGTAAAAGTAAAAAGTAGCCGTCCAAGAAATTATTCAATAAGACTACAAAAGTATTTGGTAAAGAGTTTACACAAGTACTAAGTAACTGATCAGATGATCAATCATTTAATATTTAGAAATTACATAATCAGATGGTGAAACATCTGGTGTGATGTAAACAATCTGAATGTCAACAAAACAAAATAAATGGTTGATTTCAGGAAAAATGGGTGGCAGTAACAATATGATTTGTTACAATAGAAACAAAAAAAATCACATTAATTCAGTGGATTGTTTATATTTGTATGTATTAAAACTTTTTTAGGTAGTTTTTGTGGATGTTATTTGTATGTAAGGTTTGTAATTGTTTTGTTTTGCTACCTATCGACACAAAACAAGGAAGACCTGCTAATGATAGGCATGAGCATAATGGTGGCTTCCTGGTTAAATCAAAGTTAAATAAATAAATAAAAACTATATCTCTCTACAGAAACACTTCAACAGATGGATGGATGTCTGCGTCATGTCCTGCTTTTTTTCCCACTGGAACTTGTAGTTTGCTGCATTCCAGTTATTCAAGCGTATGACTCGTTTTAAGGTGGTGTAACAAATCGCTTGTATGTCGTCCCTCACACACTTTGCAGTGTTTGCCTTGTTTTGTTCTAGGCCTGGTAGGATTTTCCCTCAGCCAAAAGCATCTGGTTTGGATCATACTTTTTTTGCGCTGTGGTAGAGCAGACTGAAAAGTTCTCAGGCCAAATTTTCCTTATTTTTCTTCCTAATTAAATACAGAAAGACATTGTGAATTCCTGGTTTTCCTACACAGCAATAAATCAAATATAACATTTTGCCTCCGTTTTGGGTTTATTCCTTTTTTTTGTCTATAAAATGTTTTTAGTTCATTCCCAATAAAATAAGAATTTTCTTCTTCTACAACCTTTGCTGTGTTCAGCTAAATGTAATGAATCAGTGTGCCAAAGTTTGTTTTTGAGCAAAAACTTGAAGGATGTTTGTGGCATTTAAATTAAAAATTATAAAATTATATCAAGTCAAACGAGAGAAAAAATATTTTTGTTGCATTTTTGTTTAAGAACATATAAACTTGCCACAGAAAAAAATAATTACATAAAGTGTTGTGCGGCCAAATTTGTGAACAATATATACACAATATAAAGATGCCTATTGCATCACAAACTTTCAGTTTATTTGTTTTTCAATTTCACCTCAAGCGTTAAGTAACTAATCCTGGTAGATTATCTGTATCTTCAGTCCTGTACTCCAATCTGACCCGGTTCTGGGTCTTCAAAGCAATCAGTGAACAGTAACATTTAGTCTGAAAATACAAAACAAACTATTTTTTGTACAATAAACAACTCTGGAACATGTTATGTTTGTAATGGTAAATCTACAAATGGATGGAATGTCAAAGTAAGGTCATAACATTTTTCTAATTTGTTTAAATTGACATTCAGTCTTATTTGTTCCTCAAGAATAAGGGCTAGCAGCTACAATATAAAGCTGCTTTAGCTATGAGTGATAAAACTTTCAACATCAGCTGAACTACTATTACAACAAAACTCACCTCCAGTGAAACTGAACAAAGAAAAAATCATGATTCACCAAAATAAACAATGGATCCTCCGGGTGCTTGAGACCAGTCGTTTCTTGCAAAAGAAAAAGACGCAGATAAGCTTTAATGTGGGCTTATTAGGTCGAGTGGTCTCACGTTGGGATGGGAGGAGTCCTTTTTTCTGAATCATTTTTCACAAACGGAACGGACAGATTGGACCAAACAAACAGCAGCTTCAACATTTGAAACACTTTTTCAGCTCATTAAATAAAGACTGAAGAAAAAAGTTTTTTATTATTATAATTCACTAAGAAAACTGCAGTTAATATTTCACTTAAATAAAGCCAAAAATAGCCTTACCTTACATAAAGACTTTTGCCATCAAGGAACGTCCAAATCAAAATGTGCTATAAAGATTCCCATCAGCGTGAAGACGATTCTGGAAGACGTGACTTCAGTGAATGTTGGGTTCCAGGGAAAAACTAAAAAAATTTCTTGGACATCACGTCCAGGCATGGAGCGATGATATGTCCTTCATCTTTCACATTTTCAGTACTTCTCCATAGACATCAACTTGTTCCTCCAGGTCCAACATTTCCAGAAGGACAAACCCAAACTAGTTCAGCAGAACCATGTCATGCTCAGCTTGATCCTGAAGAAGAATAAACCTGCATAAACCCCAACAGATCTGGAGAATGACTTTGTTCTGACCAGGATTAAATAAACAAACACACCCTAGCCCTAGCCAGCATTTACTCACATTTATTAATGTACTCTAAAAAGGGATGTCAGAAGTAGTCACAGGCCACAAGGACTGTTTCTGTTTTGTTATAAAAAACTTGAAAATAATTCTATAGTAAAAGGAAGCTAAATACTGTCGAAATACTTGAGATTCAACAGGTCTTCTACCCCCCACCCCTATTAAAAGAAATAAGATTAAGATAATAATTCAGTGCAGTTAAGTATTCAGCTGTTTTGTTCTGTGTAAATCTTGAGTGAAAGTGAAAACTAAATGTTTTTTTGAATGTGGACGGGGCTGCGTCAGGTCTGATTCAGCAGTCAAGTGAGTAATACATCTGCAATCCTCTCTCCCTCTCACCATATTCCTCTCACCATCCACCCCTCCCTTCTCCCTTTTTCTCCGTCGCTGCCGGCAGGAGTGTCTTAGCACTGATTTTGAGTTCAAAGGCGGCTCGGAAAGACACGTTACGACGTGTTAATGATGGAGTAAACACTTATAGCTGCTGAAAAAGCGTTTGGTCTTTTTCTTTCTATCATCATAGAAAGTAGTAAACTTTTTTTTTTAAAGTTATGATGAAAAATGGAACTAAGATGTATGAGTTACACAATGGACAAGTAAAAATTGTAAGCAGTCAATATGATTTTTGCTGACTGGTCAGTTGCCACTGAGCCCCTCATGCCAGAGTTGGTGAGGACATGTCCACTCCAGTCCTTCAGGAAGTTACGCTTATGGTTAGATCTACAGTCATATGAAAAAGTTTGGGCACCCCTATTAATCTTAATCATTTTTAGCTCTAAATATTTGGATGTTTGCAACAGCTATTTCAGTTTGATATATCTAATAACTGATGAACACAGTAATATTTCAGTATTGAAATGGGGTTTATTGGACTAACAGAAAATGTGCAGTACGCATTAACACAAAATTTGACAGGTGCAAAAGTATGGACACCTCAACAGAAAAGTGACATTAATATTTAGTAGATCCTCCTTTTGCAAAAATAACAGCCTCTAGTCGCTTCCTGTAGCTTTTAATGAGTTCCTGGATCCTGGATGAAGGTATTTTTAACCATTCCTCTTTACAAAACAATTCCAGTTCAGCTAAGTTTGATGGTCGCTGAGCATGGACAGCCTGCTTCAAATCATCCCACAGATGTTCAATGATACTCAGGTCTGGGGACTGGTTGGCCATCCAGAACATTGTAATTGTTCCTCTGCATGAATACCTGAGTAGATTTGGAGCGGTGCTTTGGATCATTGTCTTGCTGAAATATCCATCCATGGTGTAACTTCAACTTTATAACAGATTCTTGAACATTATTCTCAAGAATCTGTTGATATTGAGTGGAATCCAAGCATGCAGTTATGCCAGAGACCTCACTACAGACACTGGAGTTCCTTGGGAATTCAAGATCTGGAATAGTGGACAAAGTTTATGCAAGGCATATTTCCATGGGTCAGAGTAGGAGAGGTTCGGGACCACAGGGACGGATTACTGCGACTAATCAACATCACATGCTTTGATGTGTGTGTATGTGTGTGTGTGCGTGACAGAGTAGTGTGAGAGTGATTGGAGGTTTAAATACCGCTCTGTATTTTACCTCATATAAAACAGTGGGATTAAACAGCAAACCTCTTGTGGATGCAACAGGCAAGATTCTCCCACTCGAAAGAGTCGAAGCGGGGAATACCACAACAAGGTATTTTAATTGCTGGCCCACTGAAAAGATCTCCAGTTTATACACTGCAAAAAGTCCCCTTTCAAAAACAAGAAAAAAAAGTACAAAAATAAGGTACAATTTTCTTAAAATAAGAAAAATTATCTGCCAACAGAACAAGAAAATTTATCTTGTCAAGATTTTCTAAAACAAGAAAAAATATCTAACCAAGATAAACCTACAATATCTTAAAATTAGTGTATTTTTACTTAAAACAAGCCAATTTTACTTATACGAGTAAGATATATTATCTTATTTTAAGAAAAATTATCTCAAGTAAAGAAAATGTTACTCGACACTGAATTTCTTGAAATAGCGTAAAATTTTCTTATTTGAAGAAAAATGTTCTATGTATTAAGAAAATAAATCTCATATATTCTATTTGTATTAGTAAAATTGGCTTGTTTTAAGTACAAATACACTAATTTTAAGATATTGTAGGTTTATCTTGGTTAGATATTTTTTCTTGTTTTAGAAAATCTTGACGAGATAAATTTTCTTGTTCTGTTGGCAGATAATTTTTCTTATTTTAAGAAAATTATACCCTATTTTTGTACTTCTTTTTCTTGTTTTTGAAAGGGGACTTTTTGCAGTGATATACCTAAATCTAGTTTATTTTTATTGTTGCATTGGATTAAAATATATATTTTATCATAGCTTTACTCAAGGTTCTTATGCTAAGACAAAAATCCAAAAATTGATCCTGTGAATACTGGAACAAGAGATGTTATTGGCTTGCTGAAATGAAGACATGAGTTCAATTACTTTTAACATATTTATTACGTTTAAGTTTCACATAAGCACAATAAAACATGTCTACTGGTCAGAATAAAGTCTGGATGGGCATCTGATTCTGAAACAATCCTGTAAAATGACAGAACAATGAAGATCTGACACATCTGCCGCACTCATAAGATGCCCTAAGAGTCAAGCAAACCAAATTGTCCAAAGCAAAAAAAAATCTTGGGATTAGATGTCAACAATAGGAGCTTCCTCCGCAATGAACTTCTTCCAATAAGCCATAGCCTTTTATATGTGGAAGTCTTGCCTCAGTTACAGACGCTGTTCTCAAGACATCTGTCAGCAGCACAGAGAGGAGTGGCCACAGACACGGATGCTGAAAGGTGTAGTAGTTGTGATGTCCTCCTTTCAGAAGATCAGGGCAGGCATGGTTCCAATGGCCAGTAGAAAGTTGGTTTCATGATCACCACAGAGCTGAAAAGTGGTCTTGTTTGAAGTTGTTGGGTCATCTGCTAAATGGAGCACAGACAGAAAAACAATCACAAAACAAACCACGTTTTAGGGACTAATCAGTGTAATGATAAATCAGTATCATAAATTTCTTACCTTGAGAATGTGAAGGATGCTGTCACTTGCATTTCCCAAAGTTTCTTGTAGATGGTGCAATACGTGATTGGAGATGTGTCTGGCATAGGCTTCACCATGGCAACAGTTTGGTTTACTAAAAAATAAAACAAGTCTTATTTTAGTTCATGTGCTCAATTACAATATTACATGAATTCAAGATGGCAAGAAAGTTATTTTAATTAAATCAAACAAGGACTACTTAAATTCACTAATTAAAAATAGTGTTTAAAATATCCTGGTAACAGTGTGGAATATCTAACCTTGTAAACTCATTGCATTTAAGTTTTTAAATTACAGCACATAAAACACCCTCAAAGTTAGTGAAATACTAGGCGGAAATGCCCTTTAACCATTTCCCGAATGAGAAGCCACCTTAGCTATGTTAAAAAACGGAAGCTACCATGAACCCGTGTCGATATTATTTTTAAGCCACAGCTATTGTGGTTAATAACTGTTCAAAGCTCATATTATAAGAGCGGCTCTTTAACCGCGGATGAAAATTGGCATTTCACGACATGCTAACTAGCTTCAGTTAGCTTATCTTAGAAAGACAGACAACTTTAAACTTACCTCTGAGTACAGCAGCTGTAGGGTCTATACACGTAAAAAGTCCTCCATCTTCATCCATGTCCAACCGAGATTAGAAAATTTGCCAAAAGAAAATCTTATAAAAGTACAGTAGATAACAGCTTAGTTAGGCTGTTACAACTGAATTAACCGTTAATCAGGGCAGTTAAATGATCTCTGGCGTTGCCGTTAGTGATGTGCGGATTGATACTGAAATATCGATTCTTTCGATACCAGAACTTAATTCTTTAAAATCTATTGTCAGATCCAAGGATCAATACTTTCAACACTTTAGTAATTTGAGATAATGTAGATTAACAAGAGCAAGTTAGAAAGTAACAAAATTATTGAGATCTTGCCTAAATGAAACGTTGTTAATGGGAACTACTTTTTCTTCCGCCTGGTAAGAATGTAATGTGTAAGGACGTAATGCCCAAGCGCAGCGTGCTGCTGACGCTCACTCACTCAGAAATGAACATGTTGACAGATTATAAAATAAGTGACATGGAGCTATTTCAGCTGCCATTTTATAGTAGTTTTAATAATTAAACAATGATGCACACTGCTAAAAAAAAATAAAGGGAACACTTAAACACTTAAGTGAACACTTAAGTGTTCCCTTTATTTTTTTGAGCAGTCTATTTAGTAGGGTTATTACTTTACTAATTTTCTTTTTTTTAGTTTGCAACTCCATTTTCACATGTTTTGTATATTTCTGCTGAGTTAAAATAGCTTATAGTAAACAAGATTGTTGTCTCAATATACTTCTGAGTTTAAAATGAGTGCATCAGAGTACATTGTGTTCTTTTTATGAAGCCAAGATATGGATTACATTTATTTTTTATTTAATTAAGAAACAAACTAACTGTCTTTGCACAAAGTATGGGATCTGTATTGCCAATACCAGCTTAAATTTTACTCGGTATTGGATCGGAAAGAAAATCTGTTGTATCGAACATTAATACTATCTCACTGACATTTTGGGCGCTTTCCCATTTGGATTGTATGATGTCATAAAAGGGGTTACAAACATGATGAATAAAATATTGTTCAAACTAATATTAGTAACTGATAAAGTAAGAATTTGAAATATAAACCAAAAGTTAAAATATTTATCATGACATTGAGCTAATCAATATTGTTGATTCTAATCTCATTGTGTGGAATACCAGCCATTTCAAATCACACATCAATAGAAATTTCATGACATGTCAGTAAGAGGTCCCACATCTTGCATCAAGAAGATCAGATTAAGGTCCATAGCAGATGGAAACATGCCAAGAATTATCTTGATATATAAACTGATATTGTCTCTGAAATTGTTGTGTTAAATGTCAACCGTTTAAATATTCAATTATAATCTCCAGTACACTCTGCCAACTTATACAAGAATATAAGTTCATGTTTTTTTTTTTTTTTTTCATTGACAATAACACAAAGGATTCCATTTGGACATAGTCTGTTTTAATTATCTGAATACATTTCATTAAGTATGTGATTTCGCTTTCTGTGCTTGAAATAAGAAATTTTTACTTATATAATATAAGTTCTAGACTTGAAGTTTGATAGGTAAATATTGATATTCTAGATTCTAGCACATATTTACTCATAATAAGTAATATTTTCTTAATATTAAGCTTTTATATCTTACTGAGATAATTAAGTACAAAAACACTTAAAATAAGAAAAATATTCTAACATAAATCCCTCTTGGTGAGAAAAATTATCTTGTCAGAAAGAAAACAAGAAAAATCTCCTTAATTTAAGATATTTAATCTTACTAAGATTTTAGTTTTTGCAGTGTAGGACTCCCTAGGAGTCAACGAACCTGGACCAAATTTAAATAAATTCAAATAAATAATATTTTCAAGCTGAAATTGCAAGTGTTTTAAATATGGGAAACAAATATTCTTGTAATTCCCCACTCGCTGAGGGCCCCGATGGGGATGAAAAGTACATGCTGTCCAGGTTTCCTGGTAGCACTGTACACATGAAAAAATGGAGAAAGAAATATAAAATAGATGGAAAGCTAAAAATTGATCAATGGCAAATAATTGTGGGAATTTTGGAGAGTAGTGTAGAAAGAAAAATGGGAATAAAAAAAAATCTAAAAAGGAGAATGAGCTGAGGTGTGCTAAATTATGGTTAAATGAATCTAAAAACTTAATTATAGAGACGGAAGAAAATAAAGTAATTCCAAGCACACGGAATGCTGTAGCGGTGCAGGGAGAGCAAGCTCCTGCAGCCACCTCTCCCCTTGCTGCTTCAGCAGCTCCGTCTGCCCCAGTGTCAGCCGCTGCTGTTCCAGCAACACGACTGTATCCCTCACTAGAGGAAGGGACACAAAACTTATATGTTTTTAGACCCTGTACCTTAGAAGAGGTCAGGAAAGCTGTGAAAGGATCAGATGTTTTTCACCTGGATAAATTTGGAGGTTTATATACCTCTGCCTTTTCCAACGACCGGACAAAAGGCCGTGGAAGAGACAGAGGCAGAGGAAGTCACAATAGGCGACGACCCCAAAATAACACCCCACAAAATCCACGGCATTCAAATGGCTGCTGGATTTGTGGCAATATTGGTCACTGGGCAAGAAACTGCCCTTCAAAGAATGCTGCACGGGGCGACAAGAGGGGTGGTGGAGTGAGGAGACCACAAATAGGAGAAATCTTCAGCATGATCAGACTCTACCACACCCCAAAAACACAAACCCCCAGTCCAAATTGATGAAATGCTAGAGACATGTGCATGCAGGTTGGGACACGTTAAGTAAAACCATAAAAGAAATTGAATTCCTGTAAGAAATCAGTGTATGCAAAATAATTTTTAATGTTACTAAAAAATTAGGTTTAAACCTGACAAGTGAGAAATAATTTGTTTTAAGAAATACTGATGTTTGTTTTGTTTTTCTTTTTGAGCATTCCTACACCTTTAAAGAAAAACCAGTAAAGAGAGGTCTCACTGAAATAAAAACATGGGAACAACTACTTTGTATGCTAAAAGTGGAATCATGACTTTCCTGAAGGAGGAGAAGCTGAAAAATAAAACTAAATAATAAAATTCTCCTCAGAGAACAATGTTTAATGTATAGTGTCGTAATTAGATTATAAAACCAACTTGGTGAAACGATCCTCTGGCTTCTATCTGGAGGGGTCAGCGGTCAGAGTAAGGTACCAACCTGGACATTAACCAGCCTCGTAACTCTTAGGCCTTGAGAGGAGGGCTGCCCGCTGACTTCACAGTCTGCAGCACTGAGATCAACAAATTTAGAAAAATCCATTGTTCTCTGGTGAGACGTGTCTTAGATGAAGTTAACTTAAACGTATATTCTACATTTTACAAGTTAATGGTGAACATGATGAAAGAGACTACAGCTTTTAACATGTTTCATGTTTATATGTGTTTGAATAAGGAAATGATTTATGACTTCTTAAAAAGTTGGATAATAAGTGGCTAAAAACTATACGATGAAAAGAAAAAAAAAGTTATATGGAAAATGTTTGTGTATAAAGAAAAAAAAAACACAGAAAAGCAAGCAAACACTAATTGACTCTTATTTGCTTCTTTCCTTTTCCTCTGTCTGAGCCTCGCTGCGCTGCGTCTGACCTCTGACCTCAGCTCTGATCTGTCCTGCCAATCAGATGACGTCCCTCCTTTATCACCAGCCAGTTGACAAAGAAGCGAAAAAGGACAGGACGATTTGTACCACCTGGACACTGAAGGCAATAAAGTGTCCACTGGTCCTAATTCCTTGACATCTGGGAACTGCCATGCAGCAAAACTACTGTATGGAGTCCTGCTAGACATTTGGAAAAAGAAAGCAAACTGAACTGTTTGCCGCTTGTTTCATTGGTGGACAAAGGGACGGTCTGGACAACTTATAAATAATCCAACACCGGCAAGTTGGACTGACAGGGAGCAGGAGAAGGGACAGAGGGGGAACCAGCTGCAGCGACGCTAGCAGCAGGAGCCGGAAGCGAGAAGTGAGACAGAAAGGAGAAATGCGAGATAAGTTATACACACACCGCTGTGATAAGAGAATGTGCTTACTAATCCTGTTTGCATATAGGAATTATCTATTTAGAAAAGAACATTTTGAAGGTTTTAAGGTACAATGTTAGATAAAAATCTTTCATTTTGTACCCGTTAACTCAGTCCTTAACAGAAGGACCAGTGATCTTCTTAGGGCCCACGAGCCGTAGATTGGGAAACTGTGAAGGAAAAATACTGTAATGGTTAAAAGTTAAGAAAGAAAAAAAAACTGAGTGTGATACGGCTAAATTACACCAACTAAAAAGGATTAGATTCAAAGCTAATAATGATTTGCAAGTGTTTTATTTTCTTTGAAATAAATACTAGTTTGGAACTAAATTAAATATCTCTAAGTGTTGAAAATAATTGATATTGCGGTGTTGAAATACTATGGAGTATTTCTTTGCATTTAACTGAAACATTTAACTTAGAGTTTAATTCTATAAAGAATCTACAAATTGATTGGGATTGTGTTTGTGTTTTATATTGGGATGAATGACAATTATTTTGAGAAGAGAGAAATTTTACTGCTAAATTGAGTAACGGATTAAATTATTGACCATTTAATTTAAAATATAAAAAAAAAACTTACATTGTTAACTTGCGAGGTTAACAATGCGAGGAAATGCGAGGTTAAGAGAAAGTCTGAGACTTTAAGCAACCTTGTAAACGGCTACTAAAAACTGATGATTGTGATTAAAAGCAACATTTTCTAGATTTCAGTCTAGAACATTTTAATCCAGATTTGATTGATAGTCAATACATTCAAAAAGAAAAATCTTGAATTAGAGGATATGATATTTGTTTTGAATTAAAGGTGAAAATTTTTATTTAGAAAGAGTTATGCTTTGATGAATTTGATAACATCTACAGGGAAACTAGTCACCCATGCATCCGTGCTTAAGAATCTTTTGCGGGCCATACATTTACCAGCTAAACTAGCAGTTTGTAAGTGTGCAGCGCACACCACGGAACAGGATGAGGTTTCAAATGGCAATAGATTAGCTGATAAAGTAGCAAGGGAAGCTGCAGCTGGGAAGCATGGGGGAGACAATTTCTCAATACAGACAGAAGATCCTCAAGTAATAGACAAAGCTGTGTTAAAAGACATGCAAGATGATGCTCCAAACGCAGAAAAACAAATGTGGATAACTAAAGGGGCGACACTGAATGATGATAGCATTTTTTCAGTAAATAGAAGCCGGTCCTTCCAAAATCTCTATTTAGAGCGGCAGCGATTTTGACACATGGACATTGTCATGTGTCAACAGGGGGGATGATCTCTATGCTACAACAGCTCTCCCATACAGCTTCTCCTTGCAAAATGTGCTGAATTGTTGAACGATGCACAGTGACACCATCTGCAGCAAGATGCTGCTGCAGGTCTTTGGAGGTGGTCTGTGGGTTGTCCTTGACAGTTCTCACCATTCTTCTTCTCTGCCTCTCTCATATTTTTCTTGGCCTGCCACTTCTGGGCTTAACAAGAACTGTCCCTGTGGTCTTCCATTTCTTTACTATGCTCCTCACAGTGGAAACTGACAGCTGAAATCTCAGATAACTTTTTGTATCCTTCCCCTAAACAACTATGTTGAACAATCTTTGTTTTCAGATCATTTGAGAGCTGTTTTGAGGTGCCCATGATGCCGCTCTTCAGAGGAGATTCAAATAGGAGAACATCTTGCTGTAGGCCACCTTAAATACCTTTTCTCATGATTGGCTACACCTGGCTATGGAGTTCAAAGCTTACTGAGGTTACCAAACCAATTTTGTGTTTTAGTAAGTCAGTGAAAAGTAGTTAAGGGTATTCAAATCAATAAAATGATAAGGGTACCCAAAGTTTTGCACCTGTCAAATTGTGTGTTAATGCGTACTGCACATTTTCTGTTACTCCAATAAACCCCATTTCAATGCTGAAATATTACTGTGTCCATCAGTTATTAGATATATCAAACTGAAGTAGCTGTTGCAAACACCTAAATATTTAGAAATAAAAATGATTATGATTAATAGGGGTGGCCAAACGTTTTCATATGACTGTTTCATGGGAGAGGAAGTGGAGGTGGTTGAGGAAAATTACTAATTTGGTTTTCATCTGAACAGGCCGGACTGTGATAGTAACAGTGAAGCATCTAAAAGAAGGGACAGAGGAGACTGGAGGAAGCTCAGTTCATTCAAGGCCAGAGATCTTGATGATTCATCATTCTGATGTTTTTCATAAGAGTGTCTGTACTAAGTATTTGCAAAGAAAGCAGCAAAGACATCTCAGATAAATACTTTGTTAAAAAGGAAATTGTTTTTTTATTTTAAGCTCAAATAAACCCTTAAAATTCATTTAGTGTTATTAAATAATTTAAAAAAACAATCATGGATGAACTTAAAATTGAAAACACAATGACAGCCAACATTTTTCTAATTAAATTGACATTCAGTCTTATTTGTTCCTCAAGAATAAGAGGAAGCAGCTACAATATAAAGCTGCTTTAGCAATGAGTGCATGAGTGCTAAAAACTTTCAACATCAGCTGAACTACTATTAAAAGGCTCAGCAGCCTGATAAAAAAGGCTGCTGGGCCTTTTAATAGTAGTTCAGCTGATGTTGAGAGGCTGCTGAGCCTTTTTAGGTCTCTGGTTCTGATGCTGCTGAAGAGATGACGCTCTCAACAACAGACTGATAGAAGATCTGCAGCATCTTGCTGCAAACGTTGAATGACCTTAGCTTCCTCCAGTCTCCTCTGTCCCTTCTTATAGACCAGTGGTTCTTAACCTGGGTTCGATGAGTTGGTCTCAGGGGTTCGGCGGAGCCTCTACCGCGGAGGTAAAGACACACTTGTGTAAAGTCGTGATGGCGCCCCGCTTTGCCATCACTTGCTGCAGAGGATCACGTTACATTGCTGAGCCAATCAGAGCTGCGGAGGAGCCTTGATTAAAGGAGCTCCACTCAGCATGGATTTGTACTTGTGATTTTAATTACTTCAGCAAAGCTCACAGTTTTTACCAAATTCTGTAGCCTTCGGTGTACTTCTAAATCTTACGGTGGCCCTGAGGTGCAAAGCACTGCAACTTTAACGAAGCACAATTACAAATACAAAAACACTTCAACATTACGAAAAACACAACACATTAAGGAAAACACAACGACATTAAGAAAACGGAAAAGGTAGGTCCCAGTGGAAGACCTAAGAATTCGCTGATTGGACTACAGCTCGGTTTACTTTTGAACCGGAAGTTATTCTGGCTTTACGTGTTTTTTAAAAACATGAATGTGCTTGGTGATCCACACCTTACCACTACTATTCGCGAATATTTTGAGTCAGGACACACATATGAGGTGATACTAGACATGCTACGGACCAACCACGATGTGTCACTTAGTATGCGGACACTAAAGTCTCATTTGAAAGAAGAAGGGTTACCAGAAGAGGCGACTACTCTCCACTTCCTGAAGTGAGGCGTGCCATTATGACCGAGCTGAGAGGACCAGGGCAATTATTTGGCTATCGGACCATGTGGCAAGTTCTGAAACAAAAACACAACCTGCGAGTTGAACGTGATCTTGGAATGAGACTGCTGAAGCAGCTGAATCCCCAAGGCATCGCTCTGAGGACTCGCAGGAGATTTACAAGACGCACGTATCACTCTATGGGGCCCAATTACACATGGCATGTAGATGGCTACGACAAACTGAAGCCATTCGGCTTGGCCATCTCAGGATGCATTGATGGTTTTTCGAGAAGAATGATGTGGCTTGTTTGTGGGGCAACAAACAACAATCCTTCTGTCATTGCCCAGCATTATATAAACTGTGTCAAGAACCTTGGAGTGATACCAATGAGACTGCGAACAGACCTCGGCACAGAGAACGGGACTGTCGCAGCAATACAGTGTACCCTCCGCCATGCGCATATGGATTATTATGCTGGGTCATCAAGCCACAGTTACGGATCATCCACAGGGAATCAACGCATCGAGTCATGGTGGTCTTTTTTCAGAAGAGGAAGGTGGGTGCATGTCTGTTTTTCAGATGTGAAGTACAGCGAAAGCTGATCACGACCTGAAATCCATGGAAGCATACAGTCTGAGTTGAAACGGATTTGTAAAGTACGTCCAAACTGTGAAAAACAAGGTTCTGTTGACTTTAGTAACATACACGTAAGCTATATGTTAAACAAATGTTGCTAGTTCGGCAGTAAGTTCTATATTACATATCTGTGTTATTAATTTTATTATTACACAGAGGTGGGTAGAGTACTCAAAATGTGTTATGGTATAATAGATGTAACGTACTTTTACTGATAATAAATTAGCGATGAGGTGAAAGCTAGTGCTAAGCTTGTGGTTTGTTTATTGTTGTCATGACAACTCCAGAGGAAGTACTTATGGAGTTGAGTCACATCGCTGTCGTTTTGACAGTTTACATGCCATATTGAATTTGTTTCAAACATTTATTTTTATGTGAGTAAAACCCTAAGAGACTACATCCCATAATGTCCAAGTTGAGGACTGTTTGTCTTTTTTCACTGTTATATAAGCTGCAGACTATTTTTTATTGTGTCAAAGTGTCATTTTGTCAGTGTTGTCCCACAAAAAGATATAAAGAGCTGCAGAAATGTGAGTTTACTCTTGTGATACACTGTATAACCTGTCACTGATAGTGCTCACTTATACTGGGTCATATAGCCGCCCAAAAAAAAAAAAAGACAATTTGAATTACTTGTAGAAAATATATGTTACAATTCTATGACTTATTATATTCTGACTTTGCAGATATGGTTCAAGAGATTGTGGATTTCCTGTTGAGGACAGCGATCTGGATGTTTTCCCAGAAGCAAGTCAGGTGACAGAGTTGTGTGGTGATAAAGACATTGAGGAATACCTACAGCAAGCCATGCAACAACATGGACAACAGCAGTCAGAAGACTGGGAGTCAGCTATGGAACTGTATTTCTTGCTTAAGGACATAGCGAGGCTGTAGACACAAACGAGAATCAAATCGTTTAATATTTTGTCTCCTGTTCATTTTGCTAAAATGAAACCTCATTGTTACTCAGAACAGCGACAAGTGCATTAAACTTTTTTATACACCAAATTGTGCATTCAGTGTGAACTATGAAGATAAAATGTGCACATTACACTCTTAATACAATTCTAACAAAGTTATGAGTAGCCTATTGGTTTTCTTACAGCTGCGAGAAGAAAAAAACAGGAAAAAGGTTTTTCAAAACAAACTAGGTTTTTGTAACACATTTAACATTTATGTCTGTCTAGGTAGCAAAACATTGCTATGTTTTAAATTATGTGAAAACATATCAAATTATGTATTTTAATTAATGTTTTATATTCAACAAGACTGGAAGAAATCTTTGTTTCAGTAGCATCCAAAACCCGGAGCGTTCTGTATCCCAAAGTCCATGTTGGCCCTAAAAGCAGTGTAAGAATCCAAAAGCGGCAGTTTGAGTGTGTTTGCGCAGGTGTTTGCGAGAGGAAAAGGTGAATCACTCAGAAATTCTAGATGTGGGGATGGCACCGTGCCTGCTGGTGGAATCGCTGCGAGACCTGTAGAGAACATGAGGACTTCCTCCAGAGACACAGCAGTTGTTTTCTCTGAAAGATTATAAACAATGTAGTCAATAGATAATCCATTGCACAATGGATTTTATTTTTGATGTCCTCTCAATTAAACAAACAAAAAGCCCAATTTTAGAATAAAACACAATCCGTCCTTACTAACCTTCACAGTCAAGCAAATAATCTGCCCAGAAAACGATTATTTTGCCCTCCTTTTGCCGCCGATTGCTTCCTACTGGGCTGAGAACTGGTTTAAACATCGTCTCCAAGTCTGAAGCAGTCAGGGCCTTGGCAGAGAAACACAGGATTGGGGAAAGGACCCTGGAATGCTTCTGCAGTGCAGCAAAAAATCCTAGACTTCCCAGTCCATCTTTGAATCTGTTAGGACAGAAACATAAGCAATGTACTTTATTCGTGGCATAGATATGATTTATTCTAAGTCCTGCGTAAACGTGAACAACATTGTAGTTCAATATGTACAGGGGAAAAAGAAACTACATATACAAAGTAAAGAATCTTGCACAGTGCTCCAAAATTCAAAAATAAAAGTAACACAATATCAAATTTAAACTAGAAAAAAGTTTTCACAGCAACAAATTGATATTGTGTCATGCAACATTCATGCAACATTTTTATAAATCACATTGAAAAAATATTCATATGCCATGCATATTGTAATGGTAAACAATGATTCAAAATATTTTTTTTTATTTATGAGTACAAAGAAGACAATGGCTATTGTACCCAAAATTCTGAATGGATGATACAAGTGGTGAAACTCAGAATTTAACAAGTATTGCACAATATATTCCAGTAGCTCATACAATTTTTCAGAAGGGCACGCAAAGATCTATTACCAACTAAAGATAAAACACAAAAACAAAGAAAAAAGCTGGTTAAATTTGATATCTGATCAAGTAATTTCATATCTCTAATTTGATCAAAATTTTTTATACCCAATTACTTTTTCATAGTAAATTACAGTGTCATAAAGTCGGTGGCAGGTATGAACAAATGAAAGTATGTCATCGATATTGATTTTTGAGCATCAAGCTTTACAATTGTTTGAAAATATTTATAACCATAAATAGCTCACCGTTTACCGTTGTACTTTGTTTAAGCAAGTCTATTAGTTAAAAGCTGCTTGTTTTTGGACTGAGCCATAACGGACCTTCCCGAACTTTCACTTTTTCCTTTTGCTTTAACCCCTTTCTTCCAAGAGAATACTTTTGTCGCTTCTCATGTTTTTTTTTTTTCTGTATTCAAGGAAGGTGCTGAGGACTGGTGCAGAGCAGGATGGGACAGTCTGTTGTGCTATTAGTAAATTAAAGAAAAAATGTCGCACATCACAGCCATGCAAACAGACAATATGTATAACAAACTGAAGTAAAGTTAGCACATGTCTAAACTGAGTGCGGGTTCGCTTCGAAAAGGCGGCAAGCTTGATCGCAGTGCAAAAGAACCAGAAGGACACAAATTACCCTAGAAAAAGTGCATAAGGTTGTAACGGACCTTACTAATAATATAATACAATGCTGCTGAACTACATCTAGTTTTTTTTCTTACTTTTAATTGCATTTACAATGAACAACTAAGAGACAGTGGACGCGGTCTGGAGTTCCGCTAGCATAAGCAAGTTACTACATCCATATGACAGATAAATACTTCTTTATGCTTAACTTACTTGAACATTGTGGAGTATCTTCCATATACATTTCTTGAAGCCTCTTGCCACAACTGCTGCAAAAGTTTGTTGACGTCTCAATCAGCTTTTTCCCACAGTTTGGGCAATACATGGTGACCGTATTCCCGCTTTGCTTCTCACTCAAACTGAGCACGCCAGAATAACTTCCGGTTCAAAAGTAGAACGAGCTGTAGTCCAATCAGCGAATTCATATGTCTCCCACTGGGACCTACCTTTTCCGTTTCCTTAATGTGTTGTGTTTTCGGTAATGTCGTTGTGTTTTCCTTAATGTGTTGTGTTTTCCTTAAAGTCGTTGTGTTTTCCGTAATGTTGAAGTGTTTTTGTATTTGTAATTGTGCTTCGTTAAAGTTGCAGTGCTTTGCACCTCAGGGCCACCGTAAAATCTGCTCCTTAGTTGCATCTTTTCGGGCTTGCTACTGCCTCTAGTGGCGTGGGGGTGGTAACACAATGGACCTTACCACAGGGGCCGCGTTTCATTGGCTAATGCCCATTTCACGGCACAGCGCAGCTACCACGTGCGTGACCGTCTCACAAACACAAGCTACAGTAGTAAACTCATGCTAATGTACATTGTGGACTAGCAGATCAGCAGAACATTTTTGTGTCAGGACTTGAAAAAGAATGGTTCTCCACCATCAGTGGGGTCTCTGTACAAGCGATGTCAGGTATCCTGATTGTGTTTGTGGAACTAAAATTAACAATTTCCAAAATTTGAAACGGAAAGCCTTGCTTGGATCAAAGCTTGTGCACGACCGCATTTGCAGCTCAACCGTCGTAGGATCAATAAGAACAAAGGCGTGTGTGCTGGTGTAAGTATTATCGCTTTGCTTTCTTTGTGTTTAGTGAATGAAAAAAAGAAAGTCAATAATAAACACATCCATTATGAAAACCTTTTAGCCAAGTACAGCATAATGGCAGTACCAATACAACTTCTACATCCTGAAGCCTGTCTGTTACAGCTTTACGTTAGTTGAACAGATCAATATGCAATGTGTACCGTATCTGACATACATTAAAGATTTTATTTAACCTGAAAAGGCTTTTTACTAAACTGTAATCGTGTTAGCCACGCTAGCACCGAGTACCAAGTATCAGGCCTAGGCACATTCGAACATTTGCCAACAGAAATCAGTGATTTCAAAAGTAACCCTCAAAACCATAAATGCCCGACTTACCCAGCCTTCCAAGAACAATAGGCGTCAGTGATTTTGTCCACAGCTATATTTATGCTGAAGGTGCGAGGATCTGCTGTTTTCCTCATCAACTGGTAGCATTTAGCAGTGATGAGCACAATATGTTGGAGGCATCGCGTGGCTTAAACACCTTGATGTCATCCAAAAAAGATGACATGAACTTGTTGGTTCCCCTGTCCATCGTCGTTTTACAAAACCTCATTTGGAAGTTACAAATGTTTTCACAGCAAGAACTGATGTTCTTGATAAGGGAATCGTAAATGCTCTCAAACAGAAGTTTTCAAATCTGGCCACAGTATGCATGACTAAAAGTGCAACATTTAATGGACTGAAGTATAAATGCGGGATGATCTTGATCCATGGCTCATTGGGAGGATTACCAGAGTTCATTGAAATCATCCAAATGGTGATCCTGGCAAACCAGCTATTCTTTCTGGTCAGAAAACTTGAGGAGTGGTATCTTGAGCATTACAGATCTTACAATCTCAAAACATCGTCAGACAAAGAAGTGAAACTGGTTGAGCTACAAGACCTAACGGATGTGTACCCGCTGGTAGACTACAAAATTCGAGGAATGCGTCTTGTGACAGTGAAAAGATATGTCCATGTTTTATGGTAATATAAGATTGTACAAAAAATGTAATGCATGTTACAAAAGATTTTATTTTTTCTTTATGGCTGAAACTACCTTTTATTTTGTCTTCCCCTCTATAAGCAAATGTCCTAACATTCTACTAATGTATATGACATATATTGTGAAGAATTTAAATAGCACCCTTCATTATTTTACTGTCTTTATGCCCTTTTTTCAGATTGCCATGGCAAGTTCAAAACCTGCAAGACTGAAGGTGATTCTAGGAGAGAGCAACACTGAAAAATTGACTCTTCCAAATGGCATACCAGATTCTCTGGATGATCTTCTCAACAAGGTGAAGGATACCTTTGGTTTAAAGACCAACATCAGACTGCAATATATGGACAAAGACTTTGGTAATGACTTCTTCAACCTCAGCTCAACTTCTGACCTTCAGGACTTGGGAACAGTCAAAGTGATTCAAGAAGAAGCAGTTCAACCTTTTGTTGATGTCATTGAAACAGCTCCATTTTCTTCTGCAGTTCACTCAGATGACAGCAGTTCTTTAGCTTCAAATGACACTATACTGCTCTCCTCCCCTGAATCCTTCTCATTGCGAACCCAACAATGGCCAGCCAACTTTCCCATTCCCATGTTTTCGTATGACACTGAACGTCAGTTACAGAAGGGGAATTCTGAGTATCAGGCAAACAACAAAATATTGACAGTCACCCCATGAATGAAGACTGACATCCTAAATAGATTAGTAGAAGAGATCTACAGATACAGAGCCTATCCAGAGGACGCACAGTTCTGTGTAGTTGCAGAGGCCTTGATTAAAAAATATCCATGTTTAAAAGAGCCTGGTTCATTTAATGGTTGCTACGGTTGGAAACAAAGGCTGAAGTACAAAATGGGAAACTACAGGACTCTACTCAAGTTTCAGGGATGTCCAGAATTGGCTGTTAACTCGCTTAAATCAAAAGCCAGTACTTCTGGGTTTCCCGCTACAAAAATAAAGAAGTCAAGACGAGCTGAAGCCAACTTCTATCCCTCTTTTCCAGTGGGAGAAACACAAGAAAGTATGGAAAAAGAGAGAATTGAACTCTTGACAGCAATCAAAAGGAGGAACAATGACAAGGTCATTGCAGACAAAATGGCTCATACCTTTGCCTACAGGCGTCAGGAGGTGGTGAATGAAGAACCTGGCATAGAGAATTTCAAGGACAGATGGCCTGCCCTGTTCCAACAGAAAGAGGTAGTAATGCAGATTGAGGATTTTTACTTAGATTTTGGAATGATTGGTCAGTATTTACTTTGTCATTTTGTAACATACTAAATAAGTTTTATTTTGTTTTTCAGATTAATGCGGAGTTCCTGAGACTCATGGCTCTTCCCCTTGAACAGACTTTCTTTGCCCAGTTGGACAGGCTCTCAAGTCAGCTGATTGAAGTCATTAAAGCCAAGGGAGGAGCAACACGTGCAAAAATAGCTGGAATCATGAGAACCTATGATGAGGTATGGATATCATCGATATCTGGGGGACATTTACCATTTTTAATTTAAAACAAGGAAGTTAAAGTCTCTAGTTACTTTCAGACTTTTTGTTTTAATTATTAATACTTGATACACTGTGCAAAGCTGATATCACTCAAAGAAAAGCAAGTTTAACGGTCTTATGTATTTTTGGTGGATTTAGTTAGTCAGTCTGTATTGTGGTTCATTCATGAATTTCATAAAATACACGTTTCTGTCCAACTTGCCAGAAACTAGTGCTATTTAGTACATTTTTTGGAGCTTATTTTAAAATTAAAATTTTTTAAATGTTAGACTTATATCAATTTTATGCTGCAAGATATCTCTTTAACAACAAATTATATTCATTAGTCCTAGTAGATTGCTCTAAGAAAAAGCCTTAACCTCAACAATATAGTCTAGTTTCACAAATTGAGACCTGAAGCATAAATATGGCAGAGGTTGAATTTGTGTAATTTTGAAGAGAACTGTTAAAGACCGGTGGACATGTGGGCTTCACATTATGGTATTTGTTAGTCTTTTGCTGTTGTGAACAACCTGAATATATTACTGTTACATCAGAAATCTTGTCAGAGATATGGAATATTGATAGCAATAAATTTTCTCCAGGTGGAGGACATTGGGATTCGAAGGGAATGTGTTCTGAAAGGGCTCATCACCTTTCTTGGAGAGAATCCAGAAGACCTTATTAAGGAATACTGTGTAAGTTTCTTTTAAAGGTTTGAAGCCGCATCTTAACCCATTGAGAAAAATGTAAAAATTCAATGTCAGTTGCTTGTACCTTTTTAAATTATTTCTGGCCTGGCTTTTCTATATGTAAACATCTGTTTTAATACAGCAGGCAGATTTGGTGTCAGAATTGTAAATTTAACATGGCTATGTCCTGCTTAAATCCAGCAGTGGTGTGCTTTGCTTTTCAGCAGAGACCATTATCTAACTTCACTATAAACTTCATTTCCTGTTCACTAACATAATAAAAACAAGTTAATAAGACTGTTTTAGTCATGCTATTTTCATACCAGCTCCAAAATATCTGATAAGCAACAGAAATAAGCATTTTGTGTTGATTTTCAACCTAAGATGACCATTGGCTTGGATTACTATTCTGCTTCGATGTATAATCTACAAATTTGTTTAAGCTAAAGCCTGCAATATGACAAAACACATGTAAAGTTACATGCTTGCATTATCTTTTAAAAAAACATTAAATATCACCCTTTGACTAATTCAAATTGTAATGCAACTGAACTTTGAAAATTTATCAAGAATATTTCAGATGCCATAAACGATTCTCTTCAATTCACAAGCTGTACACGTATACGCTTATACTTAATGCTTGTGTTTATAAGGCATTTATTTTTAAATTGACAGATTAGTTACAGTCTTCAAGTTTAACATATTGTTTATCTCACTACAGGGCAGCAGTGGAGATGATGCCCAGATGGAACTCAAACAACTCACCCTGGCAGTGTTTGTGATTCGGGAGGAGGGAGAGGGATTGAAAGAATCCCCAGAAGACATTGGCATTGTCATTGAGGGAGTGGAGGTGTTGCATGACCTGACTTCAGTTGCCTCAGCATGTGCCCTGCTTCTGGGTTTGATATATGCCCTTAACCTGGCTTATCCAAAGCCTCTGCGCTTCACATTTGAAGTGTTTCAAAAAATCTTCATGCAACTTGACCAACACAAGATGTCTCCTAAGTTCAGTATTTGTTTGGAAGACTTCAGACCTCACAGTGAAGACAATTGCATCCTGTGCAAAAGGACATATTATTTTCTGTCTTTGTGTTTGAACATGAGGGGTCCGTGTTTTGGAAGCTTAACCTCAAGGGACTGAACTTTTTGAATGTCTTTTGGGACATTGTGTATATTAAAGCCACAGCATTAGTAGGCTGCTGTAGTATTGTTCACAGACACTTTCACAGCGTTTTTTTTTTTTCAATTTAGGTTAAGCAGTGCTTAATGTTTACTATTCTGTTCTGATGTCAGTTAACTTAAGTATCGGACATGGTTTAAATGCTGCAGCCATGACCCCACGCCCTTGTTTGAAAGGATGTAGATGTCATTGCTCGTTTTCTGTTTGTTCTTGAAGATGTTAAAAACAGTCACAAATGTTGTTTCATTTTATGTAAAAAACAGTTTAGGGATTGAGAATGTTGATTTCCTTTATTTTAGGAGGACTTGTGGTATGGATTCTACAAGCTCACACAGGGATGTCCAAGGTTTGTCCTGGAGAGCCATCAATGTGCAACTTTCAGATGGACTATTTCAATACCACCTTGCTGAATTCACACACCAGCAGACGCTCAGCTGAGCAGAGACATAGTAATGAGCAGTTCATTTTATTTGGAGATTGGATTTATCTGAAAGTTGGAGGATGGTAGCTCTCCAGAACTGGACTTAGGATACCCCATGTTGAGTTTACTAAAAAGCTAACCCAATTAAGCAGAAAAGATCTGTGTAGTATGTTCAGTGTATACGTTGTGAAAAATCTGTAAGTTTGTGATTTAACAATAAAATTAAACATTTTCTAATTGTGCAATGTAAATTTGTTATTATAATCAAGTTGAGTTTTTGAGTAGTGTAAAGGAATTTTACTCCTATAAAAGCTAAAACATACTTCAAAAGTGATTTATATTTAAGCAATATTATAAGTACAAAATATGTACTAAACGACTTTGGGGTAGTTTCATTTTTTAAGTTAGAACAACTTACATTTTTGAGTTGACTTTCTATAAATTTAAGTCAGAGGGATTAAAAATTTGTATATGAAATAAAGTAAATAAATTAAGTTAGACTGACCTACATTTATCAAGTTAAACAAACTAAAAAAATTATGTTGATTAAACCTAATTGAATTACTTGTTACCTACAGAAGTAATTCAATTAAGTTGGATCAACTTTTTTCTTTTTAGAGTGTACACAGGTTGGATAGGATCTGTGATTCAAAAGTCCGCAAACTCCTGTCCTCTTTGTTTGGCGGCTCTCACTTGCATCTTCTTTTTTTTTCTTCTTGTCCGTCCCTCTTTTAGGTCCGTGTGGAAGCGCATGGCTCCCCCCCCCCCCCCCCCATCATTCTTTTTTTCTTTTCTGATTTGACTTCACACTGTGGCAAATTTTAAATACCATGGGTTGTTGGACAGTCAGCTCAACTTTGCTGAAAACACTGACTATATTTTGAAGAACTGATCTCAGAGACTCTACCTTTTAAGAAGACTTGGTGATCATGGGGAGACCCAACTAGACTCTAGTTGGGTCACCCCTATGTATTGAATTTGGAAAAAAAATGTTTTTTTAATCACGAAAGAAGGGTTCAGTGAATGCGCATGTGAATCTGATGGGTTCAGTACCTCAAAAAAGGTTAAGACCACTGGTCCAGATGCTTCACTGTACATCTCCAGTCCAGTCTGTTGCCCAGATGAACACCAAGGTATTTATTTTCCCTTAACCACATCCACTTCTTCTCCCATGACAGATCTAACCCCGTCTCCTGAAATCCACAATCCTCTCCTTTGTTTAAATTATAGATGAGATGATAGTTCCCACACCATGACACAAAGCTACAAGAGATCTTTCTTGCCAACAGCATCACCATCTTTAATAACTCTTTGAAGAAATTGAAAAAATTAGTTACAACATTTACTGTAATTCCCTATGGGTTTAAGAAAGTATTTTTGAAGATGAATAATTGTCAGAGCCTCGGGGTTAGAAGAGGAAGGGGAATTCAAGGGGCTGGTCGGGGAGATGGGGGGGGGGGGTCCGAACACAGAAAAAAACGTTACAGTACAGAAATGCATCCAACACCAGTGAAGTCTGAAGAAATCTGACTGTAAAACTGTTTAAATCTCATTTTAAATGCAAAAACAGGCAAAATATTATTGATAAGATAGAAAAAAAAACAGCTTTTTTAGACATGCAATACAGACTTCAAAACATCTTTCTACACATTCTGTTCAAAGTTAAAGTTATATTACAAATTTGATCTTAAAGTCAGACGGATGTTCAAGGCAAAATATGGCAAAAATAATGAGCAAGATTATTATTAAAAGGCTGAAGATGTGAGCCACAATAAATCCTTACAGAAAACTGGATCTGAGTCACTGATGCACAAGATTTACAGCAGCTTTAGTTCAGACTGAGAACCAATGACTGATCAATGCTTAAATATGCATTTCTGATTAAAGCTATAAGCAGTTAAACGGTTCACTGAAGAAATTGTATTTTTTACAGCGTTCTGTGTTATTTTGGGCTTGGAAACGAGTTTAAATCGTCACATTTAAAGTAGGTTTTATCGTTTGAATCAGCAGAATGAGGACCTGGTGACTCAGATTGATGATCTGAATCTTTCGTCAAGGCAGAAAACATTGGAGCTGCATCCCGGGTCAGCGGCCGGATCCGTTTTACAGAACCGCGTTATGTACAGGAGCCACAGGCTAACAGAGAATCACTGAGGATGAGGACGATCGGCTTCACTTCTTGAATCTTCCCAGGTGTTCTCTGGCGATAATGAGCCTCTGGATTTGAGCCGTGCCTTCATAGATCTACAGATAAAATAGATCAGAGTTGTTTTTGAATACATTAATCAGGTTTATATGTATAGCACATTTCAACAACAAGGCAGTTCAAAATGCTTTATATCATCAAAAAGCAAAAACACACAGTAAAACCAGTAAATATTACATTTTGCTGAGTGTCATCGTTACACATCAGATTGATTAAAGTTTCATTTATAATGTTTCAAAAGCACCCAGCTGGGTTTTTAGTCTAGATTTAGAGGCACTCAATGTTTCAGCTGTTTAGCAGTTTTCAGGAAGTTTGATCCAGTTTTGTGGTGCGTAGAAGCCGAATGCTGCTTCTCCATGTTTGATTCTGGTTCTGGAGACGTAGAGCAGGACCAGAACCAGAAGACCTGAGAGGTCTGGAAGGTTGCTATGACAACAGCAGATCTTTAAGCCGTTCAGTGATTTATAAACTAGCAACAGTATCTTAAAGTCTACTCTCTGAGCTACAGGGAGCCAGTGAAGGACTTTAGAACTGGGGTGATGAGATCTGTAACTGGTTTTAGTCAGGACACCAGCAGCAGCGTTCTGGATCATCTTAGCAGACCTGTTAGGACACTGTTGCAGTAATTCATGTGACTAAAGATAAACGTATGGAGGAGTTTCTCTAGAACTTCCTGGGACATTAGTCCTTTAATCCTGGAAATGTTCTTCAGGTGACAGAATGCCGACTTTGAAACTACCTTTATGTGTTTCTGAAAGTTCAGGTCTGAGTCTATCACACTGATCTCTAGTTTCCAGTTGTAATAACTGAAGCTGTGCGTTGACTCTAGATCATTCCTCTTTATGTCCAAACATAATAACTTCAGTTTTTATCTAAATGAAGCGATCTTTCTCACCTGGTAGATCTTGGCGTCCCTCATCAGCTTCTCTACCGGGTATTCGCTGTTGAAGCCGTTTCCTCCAAAGATCTGGACGGCGTCGGCGGCCACCTGGTTGGCGATGTCTCCGGCGAAGGCCTTGGCGATGGAGGCGTAGTAGGTGTTCCTGCGGCCCTGGTCCACTTCCCAGGCGGATCGCTGGTACCCCATCCGGGCCAGCTCCACCTTCATGGCCATTTCAGCCAGGAGGAATGACACGGCCTGGTGCTGCAGAGCAAGAACACAGACACCGTAATCATCCTGGTAGAAAGGCCTCAGCAGAAATACAACAGTTACACCCGAGTTTATTAGCCAATTGCTTTAGTTAATGTATGGCTATGGATAGAGGATTAGGGCTAAAACTCTGACTTTTTCCTCAGTTTCAGAATATTTCACATTGTTTATGCATCATCAGGCAAATCTATTCTTAAAACTTAAATCAAATAAACAAATTTGGGACAATATTTCAATGTAGATAAAACCCAGCTTTACAAATCCTATAACAAGGAGGAAAGAGTTATGTGATTATTTTTTAATGCAAACAACATAACTGATATAAATCAAGATAACTGATTTGAATCAAAGAATATTTGGTTATTTATTTGGATTTTGATATGGATTCACACAGAATCAGAAAAAAAAATCTGGAAAAAAAAATCTGAGAAAAAAGAAACAGATGAATTCTGGGGGAAATAAAATTCCACATTCTGAAAATAAAGTCAGAATTCATAGGGAAAATCCATCAAAATTCTGTTAAAAGAAAAATATATTTAAAAAGAAACCAAAACCATGGGAAAACAAGAATTCTGAAATAAAAAGCCTAAATTCTGAGATTAAAATCTGAATTCTGAGGGGAAAATTCAGAATGTTAAAATTTTACATTCTGATCTTCCATAACTAATCTCCTTCCCAAGTTCTATTTCTGTAGCTTTATGTGGTTTGAGGCGCCACCTACTGGTGGAAGAGGAGACTAAAAGTGTGGCAAATAGCATGGTAGTTAATGGTACAAAAACGACGTTGTACGAATCATCCAGTCAAAAGCGTGTATATTGGGTAAATCATACCAAAATAGGAAGAATTGTAGTTTTAGCTGTTCACCTATTAACACAGAGAAAAAAAAAAATTACACTGCTTGATCCGCTAAAGACAAGGTTTTAAGAAGGCATTCGGAAAGGGTTGATTTTTTTTGCTTAATTTCCATTATGAAAACACGACGGTGTAGCTTGTTGTGTGTTTTGTGAGCCTCAGACTGCATCGGTCCTGCTAGTTATAGTTAGACGTTTGGTTATGCTGGTGTTTCTATATGAAAAACATAATAATTACAACTGATGTTGATCTAAATGTACACAATGTTTCATTGCAATGCAGCACATTAATCAGAACCCATCTTTCTGTTCTGTGAGCAATGATTAAGTTGCATGAATGTTTGTGTTTTCAGATGGAAACACAGAAAGCCGGCATTCGAAAGTGTGTTCCTCGTTTTATTTTCACTTCTCACTTAGTGATTTTAACTTTTCCTCTGAAACCTTTCCATCCACAACATGATTTAAATGCTCGAGCTTTGAACAAACTAACCTCAGCAATAACTTTGCCGAAGGTTTTCCTCTCCAGGGCGTAGTTGGTGGCTTCGTCCAGGGCCCTCTGGGCCAGGCCTGTTGCTCCGGCTGCCACCTGGCATAAAGTCGCATTAGTTAACAGAAAACTAAACAGAAATACATTTAAATGTGGAACATATGAGACAGAACATGGGAAACATTTGATCACTTAAATTATTACGAACTGAGGACATTTACTCGTTTGGTTTGATGGCACCGTTTTGACAAAAACCAACAAATAAAAAACCAAACGCTTTTTGTGACACAAAGGAAAGTTAATGTGAATTTCATATAAAGTGAGAACGTACCGTTTATTCAAATATTGAAACTAGAGGGACTTGATTTATTTAAAAATGCTATATGTTTAAAACTAGAAAATATTATTGACAATTAGTTTAGAAAATGTATTTTTCTCAGTCTCAAGAGATAAAATAAATACATTTAAAAGGTAAAAACTGAACTAGTTTAAAACAAATGTGCATTTTGATGGATGGAGTAAAATTATGGAGCAATTTAGATGATGAAAAACTGCTTTACTATAAATCAAAACCATTTACAAGACAAATTATTAAGTCTTATAGACTTCTGAGTAAATTATGACAACGATGGATTGTTTGCAACTTACATTGCTGATTTAATGGTTACAACTCAGAAAATGTATTTTATGATAAAAGAGGCAGGTTATTACAATATATTTTCTTCTTCCTGCTCTCTTTTCACTTGTTTATGGTAAATATGTTGTAAGAAAATGTTTATGAATTTGAATAATTTGGTTGTAACTGGAGCTCTTACGGGGGGTCTGGTGTTGTCGAAGGCACCCATGGCGATCTTGAACCCGGCTCCCTCTGCGATCAGAACGTTCTCCTTTGGTATCCTGACGTCCTCGAACGTGATGCCTCTGGTGTCCGAGCATTTCTGGCCCATATTCATCTCCTGGAAGGACAAAATGGGCCAGAAAACGCCACAAGCATGAACCATCCTGGCTGGGCAGAAGATATTGACTGTTCATCGTTAACAAAGTCGCTAAATTAATTTAGTTTGATTTACAGAGACGCTCACAGCTTTAGTAAGAGGCCCTGCTTACCAGGGTTTCTGCAGGTTTCACCAACTCAGGTTTAAGACTTTGTAAGACCATTATGAATTAAATTTAAGACTTGTATCATGAGAGAAATGTACAAATGTATTTTATATAGTAGTAGTGCCAAGATTTATGCACACAATGAATTTAGCATCTTATGGATTAGCAATAGAAGAGAGCCGGTGGTGAGATTTAAAGGCCTTAATTATACGAATTAAAAAGATTTTAAGGCCTTAATTTTAGATACATTTAAGACTTCAAAGATGTCTAAACACTGCTTACCTTCCTTCCGATCTGAATCCCTGGAGAATCCGCTTCCACGATGAAGCCAGTGAAAGCTTTGCTGGTTGGACATTTGGGATCAGGATTGGTGCGAGCGAGGAGGAAGTACCTGAGGACAGAAGAGACAAG
Source organism: Poecilia reticulata (assembly GCF_904066995.2). Lineage (NCBI taxonomy): Eukaryota > Metazoa > Chordata > Actinopteri > Cyprinodontiformes > Poeciliidae > Poecilia > Poecilia reticulata. The sequence goes on from NC_088846.1 coordinate 24,715,882, forward strand.
TAACATGATGTCTACCAATACTGCATCCGCATAACCCCCATTGAGCAAAGGGAGAGAGCAGCTGGGCGTAGATACACACCAGTTAGCTTTCCCTCCGTTGGTAATCCACATCTTCTGGCCGTTAACGACGTACTCGTCTCCCATCTTCACGGCTCGGGTCTTTAGTCCGGCCACATCAGAACCGGCTCCGGGTTCAGTAACGCAGTACGCCTAAGGAAACGAGACGCATCACAACTCTGAACGACAAACAGAAAGAAAACCTCTTTCTTGTTGTGCGTAAACTACGAATCCTTAGTGTTGAGTCACCCTTTAAATTATATCCCCTTCTCTTTGAAAAACCAGACTCTGTATTTGCTCTGGTAACGGTTTATTTGATGCCTTAAACATAATTTGAACAGTTTTGAATTCTACCAGATCTTCAATGCTTAAAAATAAACAGCGTGGAGCCAAAACGGTGGATAAAACAGGAAAGTCTGCCAGTATTTCAGATATTACAAAAAAATAATCAATAATTATCCATAAGCCACATCGTCCAGTCCTAATTTCTATATTAAAAACATTTTTTAATGGTCTAATTTGAAATATCGTGTTTTTAAAAAATCATCATAATTAATGTTAATTACAATGACTGACAAGTAATTAATCTAATGTGTAATTAATTAAACATCTGAGTGTAGTTAATCTAAATCATTTGTTTCATTTATTGAAAAAGTTTCTGAAATAAATGGACTTTTCGGTAATATTCCAAACTATTCAACGTTTATACTAAAATCAGTTTGTCTGGTGCTGAACTTACACACATCAGCGGTTCCTCCGCCATCCTTCCCAGGTATTTCTTCTTCTGCTCCTCATTTCCAGCAAGAATTACAGGCATTTGCTGCAAAGTAAACAATAAGTTAATTAATACGGAGCTTCTCCTTATGATTGATGATGTGGAAAAACTATCAGGAAGGAAGTCAAGAGCCATAAAATCTGTTTTGAAACAATAAATTTACGTTTATGATACAATATCTTAATAAAATTGATTAAATAAATCATTTCTGCTGCGTCACCATCTGCTCTCCTGTCCTGATGACGTCGTTTTGGATCCGTTACGTTACTGACTCTAAACATGCGTTACGTTACTTACTCCCAGAGAGTTTGCCTCGATGGCCGTCTGCATCCCAGTGCAGGCGTAGGCCAGCTCCTCTGTGATCAGGCAGGCGTCAAAGATCGACAGGCCCATCCCACCTTAAAGGAAAAAACTCAACATTTAAGAGAAGCGGCTGGAGGAAACGTCACATTTAGATTTGGGTCAATAATCAGAATATACATTATTGATCCCCAAGGGGAAAGTGATTATTTGCCAACAATCTACTCCCATCCAAACAGTTAAACATTACCAAATATAAACCATTAGTAATATAACATTTATAGCATTAAAATGTAAATTTAAAACATCTTATACAGATAATTAAATGCACATTTATTTAATTATCTGCTTCTGTTATTAGAATCTCCTGACAATAAAAAAGGTTGTATATTATTGAAACGTATTAAATTAGTAATGGCTTACCGTACTGCTGTGGGATGTGACCGTTGATCAGGCCGAGCTCCCAAGCCTTCTTGATGATGGGGAACGGATACTGGGAGACAAAGTTGAGGTCATTAAACACATTAAACTTAAACATTAGGCTCCCTAAAATCCACATTTCATTTCATTTAAATCTATTTTCTATTTCCAAATAATAAAACTATTTTTTCTAACACTAAACCAATAGAATAATGCACAGTTACACCACTGGTATTTAAATTTGGCTTTATATCTTTAGGAAATTTGTACAACTGAAGGGTAAAAAGATTAAAGCTTTTCTGTAAAACTGCACTTTAAAAGAAAGTATTCAGCAGTATGTTTGAGCCTCTTGTTTTCTGAACATACTTCTCCACTTCTGTCATAAGCAGCTGCTACAGGAATCATTTCTTCTCGAGCGAATCGCCTCGCCAGCTGCTGGAACTCCTTCTGCTGATCCGTCAGTTCTGTTCAGAAAACAACAAAAACAGTTAAGAATTTACTCATTCACTACAAATAGATGCACTTTGATTGTTTTCTAAACAATAAAAGTGTAACTCAAACTCATTTGTAAAGGAGAATAATGACGACAAATATTTATGAGTGAATCTTTCAGGAGGAAATTAGGTTTCGTTCTAAAATCTGATTCCTGGGAAAAACCATGAAAGAACAAGGCTGCAGATTGTTTTTAAGAAAATTTGTTTTATTTATTATAAAGAAATAATCAGAACAGTTTTCTTTTCAGTATTTATGTGCATCGGTGTGCGTGAAACAAGCAGAAACCACTAGACTGGAGTAACCATGGAGATGCACCGATCTTATATTAATATATATATTGGTTTGATATTGGAAAAAAATTCTAGATTGGGTAATTGGTGACGACGTTCCCAATCCATGAGAGCAGATCTATTCAGTATAATTCTATGATTTATTTATTTCACATTATATTTAAAATTCCTAATTGCACTTTCTGAACCATTTGAATATTTGTTGTAATTTAATTTTACAGGTTTGACCAACATAGTCAACCTGTTTTTGTCAGTTTCTTTATTATTGACTTTACATTGGCTGTTATACTCCTAATTGCACTTACTGGAAATTTTAAAGTTGTTTATGTTTGTCCAAACTTGTGAAGCTATTAGTGTATTTAAATGTGCTGTGCTGCTGCAGAATTATCAATTAAATGTATAATCATTGATGATTAAGTTTAAAAAAAGAAAAGTCGATTCAGCACCGTTTTTCTGTATTCACATATTGCTTATTGTCTTGTTTTCCTCTCACTCACCGAATGAGAAGCCAGGAGCTCCTGCATGGCGGCTGGAAGCTGCAGTGGCTGCAGCAGCACCAGAGCTCTGCAGACGAACCCCAGAGCGAAGACTGGCTCTGAATACCTGCATGGAGGTCAAAGGTCACCATTACACTTCTACTGGCAAAAGCAACACTGACTGCTGCATCTAAGCACATCGTAAACAAACTGAAACACTAAAGAATGAGCAGTAAAATCAAAGTCTTCAGTGGTTGAAGCTTATTATTCCCATTTGTGTTTCTGTGTCTTATGAATAAACTGTCGTATTAACTAGGGCTGTGGTGATACAATAATCTCACGATACAATACATGATATTCTGCTCACTATACAATATATATTGCGATATTCAGCAAATGATACAATATATCTTTGCGATTTTTTTGAAAGATTTTAGAGGGACAGTGATACGTATATTATATTCACAGAACCTGTCATCGTCTTATTGTGTCTACTTACTGTATGGCAGAATAGTTAGGTAAACATTGTGTTTACAGATTTGAATAAAATATAAGAGAAAATAATTGATTGTCCAGCAGAGGAAAAATTCATGTGTACCAGCAGTAAGGTAGATGAAAATGGAAGAACGTAGTTACACCAAGTCAAAGAATATAAACACACTGAAAGGCAAGGGCAAGTTTACAAGAAAAATAGTACTGTAGTTTTTAAAAACAACATACTCAAAGGGGGTTATGAACAACAAAAAACGTCCAAATACATTTAACAGAAACTAAAAGGTATTTCAGTCAGTTTACTTAGACCAGGTTCCAGTTTAACTCAGTCACTCTTTCCTAATATTTCTCCTGCTCCTTGAAATGGACCTTGAGACTGCAGGTATTTACACAGGCCCGTGTTCAGGTCTGTTGTTAAAAATCCAGGAGATGCTGAAAATAATTCAAACTGTGCTTAAAAGCATACTTGCAAAAACTCGTTGGAAAACTATTTATCAGTGTTTTAGCCGTTATAGCAACTTGCTAACTAACATTAGCATGTGACGTAACGGTTCGACTAGCCTCGTTTCCTGATACAATTCATTGCAAATGCAATGATTTAAAGCTTACATTCACAAATTAACTGGTGAATACACAGAAATATTTATGTGAATAGCAATTAGAGAAAACAAACGCACCTTGTTGAGCAGCATTGTTGATCCTTCAGCATAAACTGACCCGACTGGACGTTAGCTACCGCTGCTGCAGTAAGTTAGCGTCCTCTCGACCAATCACAGCGATGGAAATTGGTCACGTGTACAACCTGGCATCTCCACTGTGACTTTTGTCCCAGTTTCTCCAGCTTACCTAATGCAGTTCACCTCTACTGTTTATGGCAGTTTATTGAACGTAATGGAAAATTAAAACTGTCTCAGAAGTGTTAAAACACAAATTAAAAACACCAGCAGCTCAGAACCCATTTTGATTAAAACTAAAACAGGTTGGACGACATTCAGCTCAAATACATCTAAATGGAAGACTGAAATATGCCAGACATAAAACTGATATTTTATCACGAAATAGTTTACAAAGCATCAGATTACTGGGTTGAATACATCTGATATTTAATCTCAACCTCATGTAATTTTTATTAGAAATCATTTAGTGTGTGTAAATAAAACCAGGTCAGGAATTACTTCAAAGTTCACAATTTTTCCAGCTTCTGCACAAATTACACAGATTTTATAGGAATTGTTTGCTTTTCAAAGAACAAAGAGCTCAGAGATCAGATCAGGTGTGGGACATTTGAGTTTTATTGTTGTATCAAACAGCTGTACATCTATTTGCCCTTCTTGGCCTTGATCTTCCTCAGGTAGAACTCCAGCTCTTTGCCCTCCAGCAGATATCCGTCTGCCCTGCCGCACTGGCCGGGTCTGGAGGCGATGCAACCTGCAGGAAAACAAGGAAAAAATTAACTATTAGGAAGAACTGAAGCAGAAATCGGGTGTTAAAAATATAAATATGGATTAAAATTTTTTTTATTAAAGATATGTTCATTTACAGCTTTAAAGTTCTAAAGATTATATAATAAAGCAGTGAAATTTGAACAACAGAGTATTAGAGCTAATTAGAACAAAGAAAAATAAAGCTATGAGAATGAAATTGTATGAGGACAGTCGTATTACAAAAGTAGAATGTTAGGAAGTCATACGAGAATAAAATCAATAAAATATAGTCATACAAGAAAATCGTAATATTACGAAGTCATACAATACTAAAATCGCAAAATTACAAAAAGTCATAATATTACTAGAAGCCACTGAATAAAGTAACATTACAAAGTACTATGAGAATAAAACCGGGAAATTATGAAAAGACCTATCAAGTCGTACAAGAATAGTCGCATGGAAATAAAGTAATATTACAAGTAGTTATGTTACTTTGTAAAGTAACAAAGTTGTAAGATAATACAACTTTTATAAGTTTGTATAAGTATAAAATCATACGAGACGTAATATTACGACTCTCAAGACTTGACTCAAAATATTTCAACTTTATTCTCATACAAGTTTATTCTGGTAATAAGACTTCTTTTAACTTTATAATGAAAAATTAAGATGAAGTTTTAATGTTACAACTTTCTTGTCGTAATTTTATTTTTTAGATTTTCATAGTATGACCCTTAGACGCCATTGTGAATTTGCTTTAGTAAACATTAAACCCTGGAAAATTGTTTTCTTCTGACAGTTTTAATGACCCGTATTGTCAGCGTGACTCGCCCATATGCCAAACTAAAAGCAGAATTTCCAAAACAAAGAACATTTCTGACCAAACTAGTAGTTTGAAGATGGATTTTATCTCTTGGGAACCCAGAAATGAAACTACAAATTAAGGCAGAATTCACAAACACTGAGCAAAACTTTAAGAGTGAGTTCTTTTACAGAGATTTACAGAATTATTCCCTTTTTAAAACTTTAATATCATGAAATTCTGTTTTCAGGCTCCTTGTTTAGTTTTAGTAGTGGGTCGGGATCTTTGACCTACCGAGGAGTTTTCCCTGCAGGAACTGCTCCTCCAGGAGAGTGCTGATCTTGGCTGTCTTTTTACGCTCTTCGTACTTCTTCTGGATCTTTTTGGACCTTTTCTTGTTCAGGATCTCCTCCTCCTCAGGGGTCTGCAGCAGGACAGGAAACAACTTATTAGAATAACAAATAATCTCTGTAGATATTAACACTCTGCTGATTGTTTATGTTGCTGCTCGCTCGTCTTTCTCAGAGACTCTGATGTCACCACTTCCATTCAGTAGCAGAACTGGTCAAAGTTATCATCACGGAAAGACTTGATGGAGATTAAAAATACAAGTATTATGTAAACCGGATGTTTTAACTGATATCACTTGTAAACATCTCAAAATGTCAGCTCTTAAACTAATAATTTTTTATTTCAAAAATACTTTTTTTCCAGATGTAAAGTTCAAAGTTTCCCAGTAGTTTGTAATTAAATCATGAAAACAGAAACGCATGAAGGACAATTTCACATGTTTTCTAATTCAGAGCTGTTTGAATGCTAGAAGAACAGACTGAGTTGTATTAAAAGCAAATTGTCCAAATCACATTTTATGATCATTGGCTTCAGCATTTTGTTAACATTTAGACAAATGAGGGGCATAAATGAACCACAACCAATTGTGAAACCGCAGATCATTATCTAAAATTTGGATTTATCTTTGTCACATTAAATTTCAATTAATTTTTTCCTTTTATTATTGGGATTGTTAATTTTACCATTTTCTCCACTGACATGAAAGTATTGATAAATATCAATACATCTGAATATATGACTAGATGCAAATCCAAGGACAAATCATGCAAATCACACTTCTGTATGTGATTTGTGTTGAATAGTGTTTTACAAATGGGAAGTTTTTAGTTTGTGCAGCTGATTGCTTTGTAATAGTCAGAGGCTGAAAATGTAGTAATAAATAGTACTTACTGTCACTTTAATCATCATCACAACAGTACCACAACATATTGTAATAAAACGTTAAGTACAGATCACCCAATCCTATCAAAATGTGAAGATGGCATCAATTTGCATCTTACATGTTGAACATCATCTTTAAATATAGTTTAAATGTATGACACGTACCAGCTTGGCTCCCTTCTTGCGTCCCAGAGGAGTGGCGTAGTGCGCCTCATACCACTGTCTGAAGGGAAGGCTGTCGACCAGGACGATGCAGTTCTTCACCAGGGTCTTGGTTCTGACCAGCTCGTTGTTGGAGGCGTTGTAGACTACATCGATGATCCTGGTCTTGCGTGTGCAGCCTGATAAAACAAAGTGAAGCAAAAATCAGAACAAGAACACCTTCTTTGAAATAAAAAATATTTTTACAGGACTTTTTTTTTTTTTTCTCAGAGTCTTTGGTTTCACCACTTGCACTCAGTAGCAGAACTGACAAAGTTCTCATCATGGAAAGAGGACTCACAGGAAATTTAAAGAAACACTCACCCTCAGAGCCCCATGAGAAGTTTCCACCATCCAACCTCAGAGCACGGTACTTCTTGTTCCCACCACGGACCCTCACTGTGTGGATGCGGCGAGCTCCGATCTGCAACGATTACACGCTCCATTAAAGCGCACATAATTTCTACAGCAGCAGCAAAAGCAAATGTTTAACTCTGCGTGTCAGTGTAACTATGACAAGTCCTACCATTGGTAAGCTCAAAGCTTTGAACCAAAACGGCTCAAATAGGAGCCTACCTAAGGGCAAGTTTTCATCTCTCACGCTGCTCCACATTTAACACTAAACTGCCTTTTCTCTAACCTTTGTGTTTGCAGGTGGGCGACCGAGCTCATACTTCCTTTTCTTGTGGTAGGGCTTGCGTTTACCGCCGGTCTTGCGGCGTTTGTGCCAGTTATCCCTTGAGATACCTGGAAAAATGTTTACAAAAATGTGTCACATCATAGTTGCTACCACGATATTGATTGAAAACAATCTTTTGCTTGAGTGATCAGTTCTCCAAGGTAAGGTTTGTCCGCATTCTGAACTTGGAATCCGCTTATAAGAGTTTCATCACGTCACTCAAGCAATTTCAGGTGAGCTAACAGAAATATAAAAACACATTGTGATTCAAATTCTACTTCCTTGAATACTTTGTCTTTGCTGTTACTAGAGATTGAACATATCACATAAAATATCTAAACATGCATCAGCTAAAATTTCTAACCAGCTAGTTCCTAAAAAACATTCAAATGTGCGCTTTCTGCCCTTAATATCAAAAGCAGCATGACATGATATCTGCTAGCGCACTAGCTTATGCTAACAGCCTTCACTTTAGCTTTACAATGTTTACACATCTAAACGTCAACTTTTACAAACCCAACAAGCATTAAAACTCACACTAACATGTAATAAAATATCTAAATCAAATTTAGAAGCTCTGTACACCTTATATGGGACACACTTCACCTGCAGGAGTTAGCTAGAAATGGGTGATGCGAGCAGCCATCTTGGAGCATTTCACACAGCTACTGAAAATTACATTATAAAACATCATCTATTGCATTTGCGAATCAAAGTTCGAGCTAGAAATATTTAAAAATGATTAAGCAGCAGTAAGGCGAACCATTTTGATAATATTCCGCCGATAAAAAACGAGATGGACAAGGATTCTGTCTTCGAGCAATGCAAGAAAACACGTACCCATTCTCAGGCGCCGGCTAGAAAGAGGAATCGCAAAGGCTCATGGGTAGGTTTGAAGCTTCGACCTCTCGCGATAATTTACACACAGTCCCACGCGTTTAAGCGCGATTTAAAAGTTGTTCAACTGTACCTTCAGAATCAGATAAACTATTATCGCACACCTTTACAGAAGAGGAATACGGCGACTGAGGGAAATAATTCTAGCTAATATCAGAATTTTTTAAGATTTTAATTCAGACTTTTCAGAAGGCTTTTATGACTAGGCTAGAAAAAGCCTGATTCTGACTTTTCTTTAGACTCAGATTTAGTTTTTTTAAATTCAAATACTGTATTTATCCCAAGAAAAAATTAAATGTCGTAACTTATATCATCTGGACATCTTCATAAAGTTGTTGTGGCTGATGATGCAATGGGCAGGAAGAATCTCCAGTAGCAGTCAGTCCTGCAGCAAATCTGACTGAAAACTGTCGCTGTATTACCGTCTCATGACTGTCATGACATGCTAAGAGCTAACACCATCAATTGCTCGCAAGCATTGCTAATCTCTACTCATATTTAAATCTCTAATCATTCGTTCAGAAAGTTAAGAGTCTGGAATACGATCCTTATTAAGATGGCTGTAAAACACCTTTGCCAGACAAGATGGCCGCCCCAGACACACTAGATTGTTCTGGACAATGAAAACCCATGGGGCGTGATCGTAAAAAGATTTTCCAAACATTAAATCTTCAAAAACTACATGTTTGATTCATTGATAAACTTGATTTATCGCCCAGCCATACCTGATAAGTGAAAATATAATTGATAATCTACCATCTGTGTCATGATTTAATTTGTGAAATTTAGGCTTTTACTCATAAAACTAAAGTTTCAGATCTAAAACACTGTTTTAACTGCTTGGATGAGAAATTATTTAAAACACTTTCAAAGAACTCTATTAAAACTTATCATTTGAAGATAAGACAATGTTAAACATCAGTGAGTCAGGTTCATGTTTCTTCATAGTCGTTTAATATATACAGCTATTGTTAACTGGCAGTTGTACAGATGTGGCTATAAACATGGCGGTGTGCATCTTTCCGCATAGTGAGCAGCATTCAGTGAGGCGGCGCAGAGAGGTCACTCTTCCCAGGGGCTCATGTCGGTGTCGATGGCCACACAGTTGTACGCAGCGTAGCGCAGCTTTTCCTCACAGACCTTGGCACTGAAGAGGAGAGCAGGAGTTTTAGTGTTCGGCCATTTTGTATTTACAGTTAAGGCAAGAAATCAGCAGAGAAACAGTCATCATAGCACCTTGACCAAATCCTGCAACTAACAATTATTTTGTAATGGCTGCTTATATGTTCAGTTTCTTTTTGCTTATGTTCAAGTACTTCCACTAGATGGCGCTTTTGCACAAAAAACATACTAAAGAAGATCTATCTACATAATATAAATATACATTCACAATAATAAAATAAATTTTTTTAGCTTTTACAATTTTAGAAATCAATTATTCTATTTATTAATTCTGCAGATTTTTCAGTTAACAACTTAGACAAATTTTGTTATTTAATAAGAAAACAAAAATTCTATTGTCAAGAATACAACGTTGCATCCCTTTAATCTTTTGTAGCAGCAAAAGATACTTATAAAATCAACATGTGAAAAGCTCAGTTCTTTCTGTTCAACATTACGTATGGATGATCTGTTGACTATTTTTTTGATTAACCAATTAATAACTAGATAGTAAAATTTGATTAGTATGATACATATATTTGTTTTTACAGAAATTGAACCAGGGGAAGCTAAAACTGACATTTAAGGAGTTAAACTGGTAAAAATGAAACCTAAGGCCCTTAACCTGGTCATACCTTGGATAGTTGGGTAGATACAAGGTGCTGGAACACGTGGACGACTGTGGAAGTGCGTCAGTCGTGTCCGACCTGAATCAGAAAACAAAAACAAGTTGGGATTATTCTGTTTTTCCACTTTTGTGCAGAAATAACCCCTGAACATAGCAGTCGTGCTCACCCTTGTTTGTCAGGGAAGACGTAGATTGGAGCAGGAAGACGACTTCTACCCGTCACAAACCTCAGAAACCTGCTGCGATCCTCTAGAAATTCAAAAAGCAAAGTGTTTAATTCATTTCTGTCTTGTTAACCTGTAAAGAATGATCTTCATGTAACAGGGAACAAACCGTTGGTGAAGTTCGACAGCGCCTCCCATAAGTACTGCACTCTGACATCACTTTGCTCCAGGTCTTCGTAGCGCGCTGGTCGATAAATAAAAAACATTTTAATCATGTTAAAAAAATATCTGTGCAGGTTTTGACACTTTCAACATTCAAAACATTTATTGTTTCATGAGATATTGATCCTATAGCTAAATGCCAATACAAGAAGTCAATCTTTCAAAACATGTTTCTTTAAAAAAAAAAAAACTACATTTATGCAAGCATTCAGAGACATCCTGGATGTACGGTATATTCCTCTGAAGGTTACGCCTGTCACAATAACCAATTTGGCTGGATGATAAATTGTCCCAGATGTTACGATAAATGATAATATTGTTGATTCATTCCTTGTTGCGACAGGCCTACCTGAAGTTGCCGTGTAATTTTAAACATTTCGGTTTAAATGCTTAATAATGACAGAAAACACCAGATAGTGAGTAAAACTTACTGAGCCGTTTCAGGGCTTCCACTGTGATCTCCGGGTCTCCACACACTTTCTTCTCCACTTCCTGCCATGTGAGCAGGTCCAGTACGGCCTGAGGAACCACCTTCAGCAGCCCTGCCTGCATGGCTGCAATCTGCAGCAAACAGAGAAAAACAGAAATCAACAACGAAACAAAGGAAACCGTGAACAGTCATGAAGTAAGAGGAGTTTGTCTCCGACCTGCTGCCTGCTCTCCTCTAGCCGAACTTTCTGCACCAGGCGGATGAACTCCTTGCGGTCTTCGTATCGAACCGGCACATTGCTGCCGCCTGGGATCAGGTCCATCATGTGGCCGTCGGTCAGCGGCGTCGTGTAGACCAGCTCCTCCCCGAACCTGAACTCAAACGTTTCCTTGTCCATGTTCTCCATGGCTTCCAGCAAGTTTACCTGATCGCAGATTGAAGCCAAAGTTACAGAAACCCAACAAAGACTAGAAATTATCTGCAAAATTTACAGTTCGGCATGGGAAAGCGGATCTGCATTGGTTAGATGTCCTCACCAGAACCGAGTCGACTGCTGGGAAGTCTTTGCTCCAGCTGACCGTCTCCCCTGTCAGCTGCTTCCACACCAGGCCAGGCAGAGCCAGAACCTGCAGCAAGGATTTGGCATTTTAAATTAAAACATGGTCCAAAGTAGGGCTGCGAGACATTATTTGTATCGATTAATTCAATCTTTGGTTTCTCAAGATTTAGTTTTTGAAAAATCTGAATTTGCAGTCCTTGGATTTCCATAGTTCCAAGGCGGCCATATTGTTTGACACAGATGCTTAAAGCTTCTATTTATTTGTAATTTGAATTCAGGTCAACTCTATGACTGAACATTAGAGTCGGGCAACTATTTTTAAATCCGAGAGTAAACTCGTAGCATTAAAGTTAATAGTGCAGGGCATTCTGGGTAAATACAACCAAACCAGTTCTCCAAAGCATTTGGAGAAATGGATCATGGTCCAACGACAAAAGAGAAATCCTACAACGCTACTCCATTTTTGTTTACATTTTGTAAAGAAAATGTAAACAAAAACTTCTCTCATAGTAGAGACGAAGGAGACAGTGGTTGATTTTTAGACTTCTGCCGAGGTAGATAAGATCTGCTGCACATGTAAGTATCAGATGATCATCAATATCCCAAAATTAATCTGATGCAGATTTACTGATGCGCCCACTATCTTACAATAGGATTGCAGGTTGACTCACCAGGAAGTCTTTCCCCCTAAGAGCTGCACCCATCAGCTGGCCAATCCACTCGTATTTATGGAAGTTCTTGCAGGACGGGTTGGGGACGTAGTAATCTCTGGCCTCAAAGTCTCCCTGATGGACAAAAGACGGTTTCAGAAAGGCGAGGCTCACCGACGTTTGGCAGCAGTGACGAGGTCAGATCCGCTACCTGGTTGGACGTCCGGGTGAAGAACGGCAGAGGCATGGGACACTCGGCAGAGCTGGGGCACAGCTCCTCCGACATGTCTGCCAGGCTGTCCCGAAATCCTCCGCCCTGGTCGATGATTCCCTCAGCAATGAACTTACATTCCCACCACTGGTCGTAGCGAGCCGGCCATCTGACGAGACGAAACAAACATCTTTGTTTGTGATCAAACTTTTGTTTTTTGTTTTTTTAGTATTTGATTTGGCTAAATAAATATGCAACTCCATTATCCATTAATCGCATGGTAAATTAAAACAAACACAATTTCTATTTGCGTAGTTTATAATTTTTTTCTTTAATTTCTTTCCACCAAAATCTGCATAACAAACATCTTCATTGATCCTATTTCTGAAGGATCATTTTGTTTACAGAGACTTCATAATTTATTTTATTTGTTGTTTCTGTTGTTTTGTTTATTTATTTTGGATATTTAAAATGTCCATTATTTAAATGTTCATTAGAATTTAAAGTTTATTTATCCTTGAGATTGTGTTCTTGCATTATTATGCCATTACAGTACTGAAAATGGTCTCAAAACAACAATATTATAATTTATCGCGACAACTTCTGGGACAATTTATCGTCCAGCAAAATTTGTTGTTGTGAGAGACCTACATGTCACCAGAATAAGAAATATATTTATACAGAAATATACACAAAAATCAGACGAGAAAAATACTAAATACATTTTTTTTTCACCATTATTGCCGTAAACAAGACAATATGACAATATGGAGGAGTGCGCCACAATATGGCGCACTCCTCTCTCTCGAGAGCAACACGAGGCCAAGAACACGTACCTGTAATCTAAAGTCTTTTCATGCTTGTCGGACGGCTTGAGACCTTCGTACACCTTCAGGAGCAGAGAAAGTAAAGATAAGACCACGGTAACGACGTCTGAATGAGCCGAACCTCTGACCTCTGACCCAGACCTGGCTGAACACGGCGTTCTTGCAGCTGGGGTCCAGAGACGGGTTGTCTCTGTGCTCCATGGCCAGCCGTCTGTTGATGTAGAGGCGAGGCATGAAGTTCGGCTTGCTGGTCTCCGAGTCCTTCAGGCACTGGATGATGAGGGCGGAGCGCCGCTTGGACAGCAGCAGGAACTGCTTTATGCTCTAGAGAACACACACAGAGATGAAACCACACAAAAAAGGAAAGAGAAAACATTTGTTTGACACATTTCTCAGGTTTTTATGCTTCCATTTGTGTTTCTACTCCTAAAAACATTCCAGGAGCTTAAAAGAAAAAACACCCAGCCGACTTTTTTGTCTGGAAAATGAGACGTTTCAAAAACCTGATTATTGAGTCACATTCCACTGCGCCGTTACCTAGCAACCCCAGGCAGCCCAAACCATCACCTAGCAACTCAAGCCACGCCCAGTTCCGTTACCTAGCAACCCAAGTGGATTAATTCTTCAAACTAGAAATTAAGTGAAACTCGTATTTTGCTGCATTTTAAGCAACTAAATGTTTTCTTATTGAAACAGCTACTTTTACTAGCTAGTAGTTACTACAGAACAGGACAATGTTTTTTCCTTCATCAGTACGTTTAAGTCTTCTACTTCTCGCCAAATTAGGCAGCTAAAGCAGGAAGATATTTCCAGTTTCTGAGTTTCGGTTTTGTTTATTTCAGATTTAGTTATGAGGTTAAAAAGCAGCAGCAGAAAAAATAATTTTGACTCTTCTACTGTTGACAATGGAGGAAGAAGCATTTTGAAAAGAGAAGCTTCATTCCCCCTGATGGTGTTTTTAGTTTTGATCTCTTGGATTTTCTGTGTACAGAAGAGACCCTGTTTACTAAAGTTAAAAAATATATTTTCACTTATGTTCCCATTATTATTTCTGAAACAAATTCAATAAGTGAATCTTCTCTGGCTCAACCTGTTTAACTGTCTATTATTCCTATGTTTGTTTGTTTGCTGGGTTTATCAGGAGCCGGCCACCACAAACGGTTTGGTTTTAGTTGCTGTTCACCACATGAACATCTACAAACCGACTCACTTTGATCTGGTTAAACGTTCCCAGGCTGTAGTCCCAGGCTGGCACCAGGTGAGGCAGCACATTGTCCAGAAGGCTGATGAACCTGCAGCAGACCAAACATAAGAGCAAACTGATGCGTCACGGACTGATCCAGCTGAAGGAAGCAGAACGTAAACCGCAGCGGGTTCACCTCTGGATCACCAGCGCTCTGCGGTACAGGATGTCGGGCGGCGTGCCCTGCAGACGGGGGTAACGGACCAGATTGGAGGAGTGAAAAACATCGGCGTTCAGACCCAGATCCCGTTCACACGACGACTTGATCTTTAAACCCCGAATTCGGACGTCGATCCCCTCATCTGTGAAACAGTTGGAAAGCTTTACTTAGGATTCACTGAAACAAATACTTTCTTCTTACCTCTAATGAAGATAGAAATCATTTTAAAATTTGGTTTAAATTCTGGAAATGTTTTTTCATCATCATTATCTCCAAACTTTATAGATTTGTAAATTTTAGGCCCAAATACACAAGTTGCCTTTCAACCAGAACAACATATGGATCTGAGTTCATTTGGATCTTAAAAGGAGTTCTGCTAGGCTCAATTTCTGGCCTGATTTATTTTCTATTTTTATTCATAACTCAGGACAGAAACGTCTACCTTTATGCAGATATACTGGGCCTCTGGCTGGACAAAGGAAACATTTAGAAAGGTTAGACTGGATTTTCATCATCAAAATACGGCCTATTTTAACTGCACATCCACCAAAAACCTCATTCAGGTGAAATTTTTGAGCATTATTGATTATGATGACACTTTATATGCATTCTGATTCCTGTAAACCTCTTTTTTAACTCTATATCACTGCTGTTAACATTTTCTACCAAGTTATTCACAGAATGCATCAGTATATTTGATAAATAACAGTGGTTTATTTTCATATACGAACATTTACTGTCACATTTATATTTGATTTAAGTGCATTTCTAGGAGATTCTTGTGATTTACAATCAATCAATATATCTTCTGAATTGAATAGAATAACATTGGGAATAATCTTCATATTACTCGAAAGTCTTCTGTAACTAATTTAGACTTCTCTGTGTCACAAAGTCTCCGACTTCCTTGATTTTCTTTATGTTTTTCTTCTTTAATGCTAAACTTTAATGTGTAACTTGGAAAACAACTGGTAATATCTGGGGCTTTCTGGACAAATAAAAGTAAAAAACAAACAAACAAAAAAAAAAGACTGACCTCTACATTCCTCGATTCGAACTTCAATAACAGGGAGATGAGAAGTCATGTCCTCCAGAACGCACACCTCTCCAATCAGATTGCTACAAGAAAAATGAGAACAGAAAGACATAAAATAAAACAAAAACAATTCTGGCGTATTAATGGAGATGGTCTTCACCTCACAAATAAAACACATAAAGCACCAATAATTCAGCTGTTATATTGCTAATCTATGCAGGTAAATAAAGTTTACTGGCTGAAGCTCACTCGTCTATGGTGACATCACTCAGCTTCTTCAGATTGTCTCCTTCTCCTCCATAAACCGTCACTCTCTTGGGCATGTAGTTGTCGTCCGTTGAGTCCACAGTTAATATCAGCTTACTGTTGGAAGAAAATATAAACAATAAACCCTTTGACAGAAAAGAGGATTCACTGATTCTTGGGTCATTGTTAAGGTTTCAGTTGTAGGAATCAATTAAAGCTAGAAACAAGTGACCTGAACCTTCAGAGACACATAAAGGTAGTTACAAAGTTGGCCTTCTATCGCCTGAAGAACATTTGCAGGGCTAAAAATGACAAATGTATCAGCAAAATCAAGAGAAACTCGTCCACGCGTTTATCTTTAGTCGCATTAGTTTGCAAAAGTGTATTTACTATAAAAAATCAGACAGCTGCAGCATAAAAAATAGAAAAAAATAGAATAACAGCAATCACCCAAGTCCTTAAATTGGATCCCTGTAGCTCAGGAAACAGCCTTTAAAATAGTGTAGTTAGTTTATAAATCAACAAAAATAAGTTAAAGTCCTTTTGTTAATGTGTATCGAATGCACTTGACAATTGTTGACTGTGTTCTACAACTTTGTGTTTTTATGATACTGTAAATTGCCTTGTTGCTGAAATGAGCTACACTAATAAACCTGATGATGACCTCATGGTCAGTTCTCTGTATGCTGCAGATTATGTGTTTGCATGTTTAATTATACTAGCAAATGGCTTCTGGGTAAATGGAGCTCTGATTTGTTTGGTTTCTTTTTTTGAGGGGAAGGACTAAAAATGCAAAACTCCTGGTAGGAAACCAGACTGTGAAGCTTCGTAACACAAAAGGCTGCAGGAAATCTTGGTACATGCTGTCTTAGTTAAAGACATGCTGGAAAGTCAGTGGCAATTTTTTTTTAAATTAATACATAAAATGCAAAAAACATTACTTATTTTATATACAATTGAAATAAGAGTTTGAATGACTTTTAAAAGCAACTAAAACATCCATCTAGGCCTCTGACAATAACAAATTTTTCTGGACAGTAAATTGTCCCAGAGGTTTTTGTGATAAATGACAAAATTGTTATTTTGAGACCGTTTCTAAGTAATATCACAAAAATGGCAAAGTAATGCAAATTATTACATTCTCAAAAATCAATAAACTTTAAAATATAACAAACATTTAACACTTGAACTGGGAAACATTTTAAAGATCTAAAATAAATAAACAAAACAAAAGAAACAACAAATTAAATTAATTATGAAACAAATTTGTTCTTAAAAAATAGGGCCAGTTGAGACCAAAGAACCAGACTGAAAACTTTTATCATCCAGTTTTTGGTAAAAAGACAAAAAAAATATAAATTATTCAAATGGAAATTATTGGGCTTGTTTAAATTTATCATTTGATTAATTCTTATTGCACCCGGCCAACATGCATCCAAGCAATAAGTTTAGGATTAAACTTGAAAAAAATGTAAGAAAATAAACCAAAAATAAACTTTCTGAATGCTGTGAGGGAGTAGAGACTGAGCTGCACAATATTTTCAAATAAATTCAATTCACACTTTAATTGACCAAAAAGGTGACAAAGTGATATAATGTCACCACTGTGTGAATTCCTAATATTGCTCAGTTTTTGCCAACTCCTTATGAAGACGCCACCAGCTGAGCTTCAAACATAAATAACCCGACAGACAGCAGGTTCCTACTTGACCACAGTGCCTCTCTTCATGAGCAGGCGGATCCAGTGCTGCCCCTGCATGCCGTCGCTCTCCCAGTAGGTTTCGGTGTCGCCATCGGTCAGACAGGTCACCCCGCCGCTGGGATCCTCCTGTCGTTAAACATCAGTTTGATTCAGGGACAGCAGGAAAATGTAATCAGATTTTAGTAGAAATAGAAAAACAGTGAGTCATGCAAATGGAAATTATCGAGTTAGTTTAAATGATCATGTAATTATTGATTTATTGCGACCGGCCTACACATTAACCTAAATAAAGAAATAGTTAATCATCTGTCGCTCACCGAGCTCGAAGACACTTCGATGCCGGTGACGCACTGCTTCACGCTGCCCAGGTTCTCGTCCTCCTTTCCTATGTGGTCGTAGAAGTAGTGCACCAGATCCTCGTCGCATTCGTACGTCCAGGTGGGAGGAACGTACCTGAAACGTGCAGGTAGCGTTTAAACTCACCACCTCGTTAACAGTCAATAGTCGCTTCACACAACTCTGCTCACCTCAGCTTCTGGACAGCCACCGAGTCGCACTCTGCGATTTTGGGCTTGGAGCCGATGTAGAGCGCGTTCTCCACGTCCACCACCTGCTCCCACCTGTAGCAGGGTTTGTGGTCGTAGCCGAAGAGCTGCTGCTGCCGGCTGATCGTCTCCGGCGACTCCACGGGAACCAGCCTGTCGCCTCCCTCTGTGTGCTTACACACCAGGATCCAGCCCTCCTCCAGGTCCTGGCCGGGCCGCAGCTCCTCCAGCTGCTCCTGGGAACAGAAGACCGTCATTGGGTCGTCAAAAACATCAGCAAAATGTTTCTCCAAATATCACAACTTTGACGGATATCATACAAAACCAAGCTGCAAACGCTTCCTTCTAAAATGTGCTGCATTCGTGGACATTTGTCAAATAAATGTATAATTTAGTCCATTTATATATGGGTTTTTAAAAATATAAGTAAATTCAGCACTGTTTTTGTGTAGTGGATCGGTATTTGCTGATAATAAACTTCAGATATTGGTATCGGAAGTGACTGAACAAATTTTGTTGTTTTTACATGTTGGACCAAACTTGTGAAGCTATTGGTGTATTCAAGTGTGCTGTACTGGTGCAGAGTTATCAAATAAATTTGTAATTTATTTATATAATTTATGTCTGTCTTTAAAATAAGAAAAGTCTGTTCAATTTTCTTTGAAAAAATAAACATTTCACGCCAATTCAGCGCGGTTTTTCTGTATCAGATCGGTATCGATACTAAACCTCTGATATCTGCACTGGAAATGAAAAAAGTGGATTGGTACATCCCTAATTGTGGGACAATAAAGGATGTTTCTTTTCTGTTTTAACTAATGGAGAAGCATGATGAGCTCACCTTGTTTATTTTGACCCAGAGACCCTGGCTGTTGCAGTACTCCTCCCCTGTGGTTCTGATGCAGGTCCCTTTCTTCGGCTCTATGCTGTACTTGCACGACTTCTTGCTGTGTGGAACCTGATGAGGGCTTTCAAAGATAGCCAGGAGGGTTTTCCCCACAGTGGATCCTCCAGCAGCAGCTCCGGCAGCAGCAGAGCAGCTGGAGGATGAATCCTTGCAGATTTTGTAGCAGACCTCTTTGGGAACATAACACAAACTCTCAGGGATCGGCTCACTCCTCCTGAAGCTCTCGATGCACCTGTTCAAGAAGCGGATCCTGCCCAGGAGGAGGTGAGGGTTGTCTCCCAGAGCCATGGTGGAGAGGGTTTAACAGAGGATCAACAGCCCGGCAGCAACAGGGGGAGGACAGCTGACATTACACCTCTGTCCTGTTGTGTTTCCCAGTCTGGATGCAGGGATGCTGCTGCAAACAACACAGAACATTCCGCCTCAAAACACGATTTACAAAGACCTCAAAGGTCAGACATGATCTAATAGGAGGGCAAAGTTCACTCACTCTGAATAAAGAGTCGCCTCATTTCTAAAGGTAAAAGTCAATGTGCTAATGCTAACATGCTAGGTGCTCTGTAATGACTGGGACTCTTACTCTTCACCAACAAAAACTAATGAAAAATCCAGCTAAATATTTAAAATACTAAGTCGGACAAACGTCACACAGTTTAGGAAGAGGTCCGGAAGCTGTCTTCAGAAACAGCAAATGTTAACGTACCTGCTAAGAAGAGTTTAGATGGAGAAAGTAGTCTATTCGAGTCTTGATCTCTCACAACGCGGAAGTGCAAAAACATCCGTTCGGTGTCCCTTTCAAAACAAAAGCTCGAAACCGTTTAATTTTTAACACGCTCAAATATGTGACTTAAAATAACCAGAGCTGGGTAGAGAAGCCAAAATGTGCAATTAAATAAAAGTAGCACTACTTAAATATATTTTTACTCAAGTAAAGTAAAGGTAAGACGTAGCCATCCAATAAATTACTCAAGAGTTAAAAATATCACTAAAAAAGGCTAAAAGTTTGATCAGAATTTCTGATTGTTTCACAAAGACGTCATGATCAGATATATAGAGAGAGTTGTGTTTACCTTCTGGGATTTAAAGGCTAATATAAAGAAAAACAACAATAAAGGTAGGTAGGTTATATGGAAATTTTACTAGAAAAAGTTAAAGTATGTTTAATAAAATTATCTTTAAAAGTATATTTTCCCAAAAAAATTACTCAAGTAAAAGTAACTGAGTAACAGTCTTGAGATTCAAGATAGGAAAGGGATCTCAAGGTCCAAACACTCTTCCTTATCTCATATTCATAAAAATAGCTAAATGTAACGTGTTCTCTGCAACTTTATTTTAGTAAAGTGAAATTTGGCCAAACATTATGAATAAGTTAATGTGATGCTCATAAATATTAGTAGCGACTCACTTACTTCTTTTATTGGGGCCTGCCCATAGCAATGCATGGAGGCAGGCACCTATTGTTCTTCACCCAATAGAATGTCTGTTTATTATTTATTTTCCTTCCGTCAACCGTAATGCGGCCCGAACCGCTGCGTGCACCCACACAAATGTGGTATCAAAAATTGCGGCTCGATCACGGGAGGGGAGGAGTGGCGCAACTACACATTATTCAGGTGGATGCGAAAACATGGTCCAGATAATTAATTACCATAGCAACGGGTCCCAGAGCGAGGCAGTGAGTAGTCTCACAAAGAGGCGCAGAGAGAGGTCTCACAATGCATTGTGGGAAAAATAAATATTTCCTGTGACTATTCATATTTTGCTTACATAAAATTAGTATTTCTCTGAATTTTTGAATGTGAATTAAAATCCTTAGTATGAAGCTTGAACATTTTCGAGAAATAAACAATTACTGACGGTCTTTATTTTATTTTTTATTTCAGACCGTGAGTGAGAACACCATGTGCGACGCTTATAGTTGTCAGTCTGGGCTTCAATTTCGTTGACCATTGGGTTCAGCTGTTGTACTGATGCGATGAATCAGATCAGCCATAGAAATTTTGTGATGATCTGGGCACAGCTGCAGTCTTTGATGATAAACTGTTAAACAGCCGCTGCTCCTCCACGTCGAGAGGAGCCAGTTGAGGTGGCTCGGGCATCTGGTCAGGATGCCTCCTGGACGCCTCCCTGGTGAGGTGTTCCGGGCACGTCCCACCGGGAGGATGCCTCGGGCAAGACCCAGGACATGTTGGAGGGATTACATCTCTCGGCTGGCCTGGGAACTCCTTGGGGTTCCTGGAGGAGCTGGAAGAAGTGGCTGGGGAGAGGGAAGTCTGGGCCTCCCCCCTGAAGCTGCTGCCCCCGCGACCCGACCCCGGACAAGCGGAAGAAAATGGATGGATGGATGGATAAACAGTATACAACTCAACAGAGTGTGTAATACTGACTTGTAATACCGCATTAGTCAGTGCATCGCCTTGGGCAGGGAGATAGTATTAGCAATTATCACGGGTTGTACGACTTGCAGAAGCCAGAGCACATTGATGCTAATATTAAGCATCAGAACACTTTTCTTACTTATCAGCAACATTTTGTATAGTGAACATGCTAGTGATGCCAAACATGATAATGATAGCAATCATGCTAAGATTAGCATTTTGGCTACTTTCACCTACATGCTAGTGATGCCAAACAGGATACTGATAGCAATCATGCGAGTTAGATTAGCATTTTGGCAAATTTCACCTTATGCATTAATTTAAAAAAAATTAATGGTACAAGTACAGCTTCATCAACATGTTTCTGACTCTCCACAGGTTTTTGACTACAATTTAGCTCAGCTTAGCATTGATGCTAATGTTGAGCATCAGAACGCTTTTCTTACTTATTACCAATGTTTCATATACTGAATGGACTAATTAATGACAGTCAACATGCTAGTGATGCTCCACACTACTGATAGCCATCATGCTAATATTAACATTTTGACTCATTTTAGCTGATGCAACATACTAAATGGTACAAGTACAGCTTAGTGAACATGCTTCTGACTCCCCGCAGGTTATTGACTATATTGCAGCTTTCTTTAGCATTATTGCTAATTTTTAGCATCCGGACGCTTTATTAAAAATCCGACGTGCACACTTTGGCAGGCCCGTAAAATTTCTGCAGGGATTTTCTAGTGCTAATTATGGTATTTCTTAAGCTCTGTTTCACTTTTTGACTTTGTCAAATAATTCAGGTTGCACACAAACGTCTGCTTCTGCTGAATTCTGCTATACCTTTGCTAAATTTCATTAGCAACGGTGTAGCTTTGCTAATTCACTGTCTTTGTCTGCTACAAAGACAGTAACTACCTACAAAGCCCTTCTGCAAACTTTAATCAATTTTAGCAATTCATATATCAAAATGATCACCTCTCTGTGCTATTTTGTGCTTTTTTGTTATGTTTTCCTTTCAACAATTTCTGATTTTGTACTAATTTATGCTTATGCTAATTTATGCTATTTTCCTATCTTTCACTTTTCAACTATTTCATGTTTTATACTAATTTCTGCTTTTGCTAATCTATACTATATGATTTGATATGTGTTACTATTGTACTTTTTCAAATATTTTAGAAATGCAGCGATTTCTTCAAGTTGCCATCCGTCCCCGCAATAGCTGTTTATTGCGGTAAACCAATATTGTCACATTTAAGCTTTCATTTGAATAGATGTAAGTATGGATGGACAGACGGATGGACGGCTCGTTGGGAAGATGGATGGACGGACGGACAGAAAGACAGTGTATAAATAATTAGATAAAATCCTACAAAGGTTAACCTTTGTAGGATTTGTTTGCTTAATGTGATTTCTCCTGCTCAATTTCATTTCTGCTTATGTTTCTGATTTCTTTATGCTCCTTCTACTTTCTAGCATTTTTTGTGCTTTTTTTCCTACTTCTTATGCTTTGTTCAGATCTGTTTTTTTTTTATTTTTACTAATTTCCATTTCTTCTAATTAATATCTTTTACTTTTCACCTCTTTCAATTATTTCAGGTTTTATATCATTATTTTATTATTATTTTATATTATATTACTACATTCCTTGACAAACAGTGTTCAACTCTGCATGTTGTGTTTAGTTATATATGTGATATTTGCTCTAAAAACTAGACAAAAATAAACTAATGCATGAAGTGTACATTGTCCATTGAACATATATATTATTATAAACTTAAAGATGGTTTGGATTTTATTGAATTGTAACCTGAGGATTTCCTCAGCTATGCACCACGTAACTGAGAAGAGGCATGGAGGAAATTAGAGGTTGAAAACTGCACACACCTGCTCCTCCATTTAGCAATCAGTAGTCCTATAAATTTGATAATGATAGGGCAATGATAGGGCAGCAGACTCCTTTCACAGACTCCTTCCAAATACTAAATATATATTTAGTCATGTAGAAACCAATTTTGATATGGGCAAAAAGAAAAAAAAAATTGCTCTTGGGTTCCCCTGGTGGCCACTGTCAGTAATGTTGCCCTGTGATTTGAGCTGCTGTTCAATGCATTTCAAACCTCAGAAAAACACCAGTGGAAGAAAAACAAGCAAACTAATGTCGCAAAAGATAACTTATTCTTTAGGGAGAGAGAAAAAGAGGAAGAACAGAAAAAACCAAGATAAAGGCATGTTTGCATGTCTCTTGGTGGAAGAGACAAGAAAAGTAGCTAAGAGAAAATTAGCTTGATAGCAACCTAGAAAGGTGCCGTTCAAAAGCTAAACATTTATGCCAGCATCCTTGTATTTGCGTGAAACTGGATTTGAGTTGATTCTCGAGGTTGGCCCTGTATATTTCTGAGTTGTATTTTTTTTATTTTTTTGCTTCATAATGTTTGATAACAAAAATTAAAACTTCTCAATGGTTTAATATTGTCTAGCAAAATGTTTTTACTTCATACTTCAGGCTACAATAGAATGTTCCAATGTTCCAATGGCATCTATGGCATCAGCATTGATGTCATCATTCTATGATGTCATAAGGGAATCTTTCTCTTGAATGCAGCTCACAGATAGAATTTTCTCTGACCTGTTCCACAGTTCAATTGCGGCAGATCCCTCTTCAGAGCACGTACGACGTTTATCGGATTACAGATACTACACTCCTTTTAAAGAAGCGAGAATTTACCACCGTTTAAATATGAAGCAACAACAGATTGTTTGTCAACATGAAGCTATTCCATCTGAGCTTTCATGGGTCGACATAATGGATCTCAATATCCAAGTTGACTATGACGCCATCATTTTCCCTGTAGAAGATGACAGCGATTCTGTTGAATCTGTTGATTCATCTTCCTTTAAGTTGGAAGATGAATCGACAGATATCCAGGGGGAATCAAGTCCTTCAGACGACTTGAAGAATCCAAGGTCATTGGAGGTCAAGCAGGAAACAACTCCATCTGCTGACTCCAAGATCACCCCCTTAGTGGAAGAGACAAGCCAGCACGTTAGCGATCTGAGAAAGCAGGTAGACGATCTTAAAATAGAACTGCAGAATAAGATCTTTGAACTCCACGAGGAAAGAGATCGAAGGATCGCAAACCAGGCTGAAGTGACATCACAGCAGGAGGAGATTCAAAAGCTGCAAAAAATGTTGGAAGAAGAACGTCACTTGCGAGCTGAACGTGAACAGGCTGCTTGTTCTTCCAATGTTACAACTGACAAGAGCCTTCTTCGACAGCTGGAGCGCTCCAAGTGGGAGGCTGAAAAATACGCCTCCCACAATAAAGGTCTGGTTGAGGTAATGGTCGAAGAATATAGAGTGAGGCTTAAATACGAGGAGCAGCTCAAATGTCACTCTGAGCAAGCTTCAAAGTTCAAAGAGCAGGAGGAAATGGTGAAATCTCTGCAGGGTCAGGTTGCGGACCTGAAGGTGAAGTTGAAGCTCGCTCTAGAAAACAACCATCTTAGAGTTTCCACCCAACCAGAGGTCCCCCTGCAAAGAGATGGCTCCCTACCAACAGAAGAGACCAAGGAAAGGCAGACCATCAATCAACCCGCGAGGTCAGAAGAAAGATGGACCTCCAATCAACCAGGGAGGTCCGAAAACGGATGGACCTCCAATCAACCAGGGAGGTCCGAAAACGGATGGACCTCCAATCAACCAGGGAGGTCCGAGGAAAGACGGACCATCAATCAACCAGGGAGGTCCGAAAACGGATGGACCTCCAATCAACCAGGGAGGTCCGAAAACGGATGGACCTCCAATCAACCAGGGAGGTCCGAAAACGGATGGACCTCCAATCAGCCAGGGAGGTCTGAGGAAAGACAGACATCCATGCGACCAACCTCCACTGGTTACATGGGGGGACTTCATGCTGGCATGAAGTCCAAGCTATGCCCAGCTCGGCCTTTACACCGACCCAGACCCAGGTGGGCGTTAGCAACTGAGTGTTAGCAAACCCAGGTTTTGCCAACACTGGGTTTTTATGAAAATTCAAAGCTTTATTTGAGCTTTATTTGAGTGTGTGCAAGGATAAGTGTGTTAGACTTAACACACTAACACTGAAGTGTGTCTAACACACTTAGACACACTTAAGTCTAACACACTTAAGTGGATGGATGAATATTTGTTAAAAGTGTCTCACAATAAAATATGAAACAGAGAATCTGTGAAAATTCCTCTGTCTTTGCTTCTGTCCAGAAACAACCAATGCAGAACCAAAAACCCTTTGGTTCTGATTGGTTTCTAATGTGTCTCAGCACATTCAACCCATTAGTCTACTGGTATGCTGCAGCTATTCAATTCCCAGAAAAACAACCTAACATTATATAATTGTTATTTATAGAATGATTTAGAAAACAAAATTCTATACAGGTTTGTCAAAATTATTGTGACCCGTATTAGAACTTTGCATTCATTTCCCTTCATTTTAATAGCTGTGGCCCTAACCCAGACATTTTCCCTAACATTTTCCCTAACCCCACTCAATTCCTAACCCTAATATTAACTGAAATTTAATTGGCATTTTACCTCTAAATGTTATCCCTGACCCAAAACAATGAATCCATCATATTAGGACCGGGCCTTGGTCCAATATGATGGACCTAATATGACACTGTTTGTTCACACCAAATGCGTTTTGACCGTCAGGCACATCTGGTTTACATTCAAAGTCTATGTGTTGGCGCGTCGAGGGCCATCATGGCGCTCTTCGAGCGTCTAGCGTGGCGTTGGACGCTTCACATAGACTATGAATGTAAACCAGACTCGCCTGACGCTCAAAATGTGTTTGGTGTGAATGCACCATTAGAATGTTCAGTTCCTATGGTAACAATGACATCAGCAGTGAAGTGATGACATCACTCTTTCATACATCAAAGGAGTCTGTCTCAAATGTAGCTCACAGTTTTTTCAGACCTTATAAGGTATTTTTGGTACCAAGTGCACCATTTAATCCTTACTGCAAAAACAGGACGAAAGTAAAAGGTGGATTAAACTAAAATCAGTGTGGAATTATGCTGCTGCTGTATTTATTTTAGCAATAAGTTTATTTTGTGAAGGCTGCTGTAAATTTGAAGAGGATTTTTCTAACTATGCAGCCCCCCACAGTGATTAAAGAGGGATAATTCTCCACAGATTTTGATTTTATTTCGCTCATCTTGTCTGCCCTGTCATGTAGGAGGAGGCTTAAACATCATTTTCATATTTACAGAAGCCTGGATTCAAAAGCCAAAAACATCTCCAAAGTTCAAAATGTTCCCGGAAATAAGAGTGCTTCTATTTAGCCCATAAAATATGCATTTTGTTTCGTAGAATAGTTCATGTAGAAATGAACAAAGTGACCTGACAGGAGTCTATCTGATTGCATCGAACTGTTCCAGTTCCTAACCAGCTACTGTTCACAGGAAAGCAAGGAGGTCAAAATTCCAACCCAGCTTTTAGTTACTAGTTTCCATTATAACAAGACCAATATTCAGGTCAAGAGATGATTTTGACCTGAAGCACCAGGGGGTCAATGGGCTTCCAAAGATGTCGGATGAATTTTCTGGAGACTGTGAAGGACTACGCGTTAGTTAGGCCGCTTTGAACCATCGCACGTGGGAGGCTAAATTATTATTTCTCACCCTGTAGAACTCTAAACTACTCAAACCAAAAGTCTTATCTGAGGTGAAGCGGCAACAGCTGGACTGAATAAAACACAAACAACTATCATTTTGCAGAGCTGATAAAACTGGAAAGGTTACAACAAAAAGCAAACAATGAAAACAAATCTTTGTTCAGCAGCATCAAAGTGAGCTAGAAATGAAAATGCATCATGCAAAGCAAACCAAGACATTCAGGAGATGGAGAGAGAAGAAATCATTCATCCTGTGCTTAACCCCTGTGTTTACAAATGGGGTCCAACTGACCCCACACACGTAAAACTTGTACCATTTGCCTCAGTCCTCTACGTTTGCTTCAGTCCTCACACGCACAAGGGTTAAAAGCAGAGATTGATTTGACCTGAGTAACCTGTAGAGGGAGCTGGTGGAGTCAGGGGGCTGGATGCAGCTTCCTGGTGAACCACAGGCCTCGTTGTGGCTCATCTGCTCAGAAATGTTTGTGCACAATCTTGTTGACCGAGAACTTCTCCACAGTCAGAAGTGCTGTTTCTATTACAAATGTGTGTAAAACTTTCTTTTGATATTCTGCTAATGTCATAAAAAAAACAAATAATTTCTCAGTTGTTGTATTTTACAGAAGAAGATTATGGTCACTGGAAAAAAAACAGAAGAATTTTTATTTTAATCTCAGAATTCTAATTCTGTGTCAATCTACGATAAATGACTAAACTTTCTTATGTGTATGTCAGTTTTGTTGTTAGCATGTGAAAATGGTCTCTTTTCTGCTTCTTCCTTGTAGGATTTGTAAACCTGCTCCGTATCCTCCCTGAACGCCAGCTTTAGTTTTGAGTTGTCTGATGGTGCATAAACAATTTAAACAATTATGGTTCTGAGAAGAAAAAAAAATCAATTCACGTTAATGTTAATGGCAGTAGTAATTGTGGATCTCCCTCTGGAGAGATTTCTGGTTTATTTATCTAGAGAAAAAAGATGAATAATCTAAGTCAGTCTGATTGGATAATCTGAGGTTAATTGGACGTCAGGCCTACGTGCCTCCGTGACAGGATCTCTTTCTGTCACCACCAGCATCTGTCCACACAGATCCACTGTACAGCTCAGTCAACAGCTCAGCTGCGTGTTTATACGTTCCAGTCAATACCTAAAATGAGAACAGTCTGAACACGCGTTTATTACAATCTAATGAAACCGATACTGTTCTCCAGGCCGGAGAAAATACAAGCTGGTCCAGGTACATTTTAAATGCTTCCACTGATTGTAGGAATCTAATATCATTTCGTGTCTTCGGCCGTGAAGACCAACTCCAGAGCCCCAGTGGACAAACATTTCCATGATGGGCGTCGGCACACGCCTTGATCCAATTATGCGTCAATTTGTCACATCAAACTCATCTCATCAGTCTTTGCAGTGAATTAATGTCTTTAAACTGTAGTAGCTTCACCGTTTTCTTTTATATTGCCACGTACCAGTTTGATGAATGAGTGACGTTTCAATCCTTGACGTGTCCAAAACCTTTTGTTTGATGATAATCCTTCAGATCCATAAATCCAACATGTCAACTGAGGAGGGATTATTCCCTTCAGTCCAAAGGCTGCTGGTTCCTCACTTGATCAAACTTGTTGTTTTGCTCTGATAAAAACCATAAGCCCCAAACCCAAAAGCCTGCTGGTCCTTCACCAGGCCCCTACGCTCACAGCAGGTGGACTCACCACATTTAGTCCTGTGTTACTTAGAAAATAAATAAATAAAAACTAAATAAATGAAGTCAACAATCATTAACCTACAACTAAATTATGTAAATAATAAAAAAAAAATTTAATTTAAGAATAAACTAATAAAATTCAAATTGATAAATAAAGAAAAAATAGCTCCAACATTACCACTATTATACTGCTCTTAAAACAAATAACAAAATGAACTTTGATCCATGTTGAGGGTTTGCAAGCATCTTTCACCCTGTCAGGTTCTGTGTCTTCCCCTGTTATTTTGTTAGTCTTTTCTTTATTTTTTGTTTGAATGGGTTTTTTTATTATGGATGGAACTGTTGCTCCGCCTGGTGTCCACCAGATGGCACAGGCACACACAACCCCTGAGAAGCTGCCGGGTTCAACCCGTACTCACACCTGCGACTCGTTTAGGAGGCGTGGACTACGGATATAAGCAGCAGCACCTCTTCGTCTCATCGCCTGAGTGTTTGCTTACCTCGGTAACCTTCGTTCCAGAAATAGGCCTTCTGTGATCTGCTCCAGTCTAACCCCTTGTTGTCTTCCTCGTCAGATTATTCTGCCGCCTCCTCGTTGCTCTGGTGTGATCCATCGTCGCTGGGTTCTGAGTGAGTGTGCCTTTTCCCCGTCGTGGATCATCAACCTCCTGTGTGCTTCCCCGGCGCTGTCGGTGTTACCGGTCAGACGCCACCCGTGTGTACCTACCTCCTGTGTCCTTCCCCGACGCTGTCGGTGTTACCGGTCAGACGCCACTCCACGTGTGTGTGCGTTTATCCCCCTTCGTTGATCCTTCTCCGGTGATTTCCCCTTCGGGACGCGACGGGTCAGGAGACCCACGCCCGAACACCCCGGAGAACTTCTCGGACGGACCTAGTTCCAGGTCATTCCCGTTTATTGGAGCTACCTGACCGCTCTCACCTCCACTAAAAGGGTTTTTAGCTGGACCCCACAAGCCAAGGCAGCTTTTGTGGAGCTCAAGTCTCGGTTCGCTAGAGCCCCTGTTCTCATTCAGCCCGACCCCAGTAAGCAATTTGTAGTCGAGGTCGATGCCTCTGATACTGGGGTTGGTGCAGTCCTATCCCAAACGACCAATCAAGACCATAAACTGCATCCTTGTGCCTTCTTCTCCCGCAGGCTTTCCCCCGCCGAGAAGAATTATAACGTGGGGGACAGAGAGTTGCTCGCCATCAAGCTGGCGCTGGAGGAGTGGCGTCATTAGCTTGAGGGAGCAGAACATCCCATAATCGTATGGACCGACCACAAGAACCTGTCCTATCTCCAGACGGCCAAAAGATCCAACCCGCGCCAGTCACGCTGGTCCCTGTTCTTCTCGCGGTTTAACCTCTCTATATCCTATCGCCCAGGGTCCAAGAATGTCAAACCTGACGCGCTGTCCCGAGTCTACTCCCCTGACGACTCAGAGGATGCCCCCGCTTCCATCCTTCCTCCCAGCTGCACCATAGGCGTGGTCACCTGGGAGATAGAGGATATAATCCGTCAAGCACAGCGTAAGGAACCTCCTCCGGAGTCCTGCCCACCAGGTAAACTGTATGTTCCCTCCGCAGTCCGCTCCCGCTTTCTATATTGGGTTCATGCCTCCAAGTTTTCGGCTCATCCCGGCATCAGTCGCACTATAGGACTGATAAATCGCAGATTCTGGTGGGAGTCCATCCACAAGGACGTCAAAGAATATGTGTCTGCCTGCGCCGTCTGCGCACGTAACAAGTCATCTAACCAACCTCCTGCAGGTCTGTTACAGCCTTTACCCATACCCAAACGTCCGTGGTCCCACGTCGCAGTTGATTTTGTTACCGGACTCCCCATCTCTAAGGGTATGACCACCATCTTCACTATAATTGACCGTTTCTCCAAGGCTTGTCATCTCATCCCACTCAGAAAACTACCCACCGCTGCTCAGACCGCTAAGCTTCTCTTCAAACATGTTTTCAAACACCATGGGATTCCACAGGAAATCCTTTCCGATCGTGGGCCCCAGTTTGTTTCTCAGGTCTGGCGTCAGTTCTGCTCCACCTTGGGGGCTAAAGTGGCCCTCAGTTTCGGATACCATCCCCAAACCAATGGACAGACAGAATGCATGAACCAGGAGCTTGAGACCACCCTGCGATGTCTCACCTCCTCCAACCCCGATGACTGGGCCGAACACCTTCACTGGGCAGAGTACGCACATAACAATCACATTTCCGCTGCCACTGGTTTCTCACCTTTTGAAATAGTCCTGGGCTACCAGCCGCCACTGCTCCCTTCTGACGAGTCGGACACCTCGGTCACGTCGGTCCAACATCACATCCGCAAGGTGCGTAAGGTCTGGAAGGATACTATCACCGCTCTCAACAACACATCCGCTACTAATAAAAGGCTCGCTGACCGGCGAAGGACTCCTGCACCGACGTATTCCGTAGGACAAAAGGTATGGCTGTCCACACACGACATTCCCCTCAAGTCTATGTCCAGAAAGTTGTCTCCTAGGTTTATCGGGCCATTCGAGATACTGGCACTCGCTGGCCCCGCAGCGGTGCGATTACGACTCCCTCCGTCCTTGCGCATCCACCCGACCTTCCATGTGTCCCAGATAAAACCAGTACACTCCAGTGAACTCTGCCCTCCGGCCGAACCCCCTCCACCCTCCCTAGACAGTGAGGGCCAACCCGTCTTTGCCGTCCGCCGACTCATTGCCTCCCGTCGACGGGGTCGGGGCTACCAGTACCTCGTCGACTGGGAGGGCTACGGCCCCGAGGAGCGGTCCTGGGTCCCTGGGTCGTTTATTGTTGACCGCACTCATTAGAGATTTTTGGGACTCTCAGCCTTCATCCTCTGCCCGGCCGCCAGGTGGCATCCGTTGAGGGGGGGTACTGTCAGGTTCTGTGTCTTCCCCTGTTATTTTGTTAGTCTTTTCTTTATTTTTTGTTTGAATGGTTTTTTTTTTATTATGGATGGAACTGTTGTTCCGCCTGGTGTCCACCAGATGGCACAGGCACACACAACCCCTGAGAAGCTGCCGGGTTCAACCCGTATTCACACCTGCGACTCGTTTAGGAGGCGTGGACTACGGATATAAGCAGCAGCACCTCTTCGTCTCATCGCCTGAGTGTTTGCTTACCTCGGTAACCTTCGTTCCAGAAATAGGCCTTCTGTGATCTGCTCCAGTCTAACCCCTTGTTGTCTTCCTCGTCAGATTATCCTGCCGCCTCCTCGTTGCTCTGGTGTGATCCATCGTCGCTGGGTTCTGAGTGAGTGTGCCTTTTCCCCGTCGTGGATCATCAACCTCCTGTGTGCTTCCTCGGCGCTGTCGGTGTTACCGGTCAGACGCCACCCGTGTGTACCTACCTCCTGTGTCCTTCCCCGACGCTGTCGGTGTTACCGGTCAGACGCCACTCCTCGTGTGTGTGCGTTTATCCCCCTTCGTTGATCCTTCTCCGGTGATTTCCCCTTCGGGACACGACGGGTCAGGAGACCCACGCCCGAACACCCCGGAGAACTTCTCGGACGGACCTAGTTCCAGGTCATTCCCGTTTATTGGAGCTACCTGACCGCTCTCACTTCCACTAAAAGGGTTTTTAGCTGGACCCCACAAGCCAAGGCAGCTTTTGTGGAGCTCAAGTCTCGGTTCGCTAGAGCCCCTGTTCTCATTCAGCCCGACCCCAGTAAGCAATTTGTAGTCGAGGTCGATGCCTCTGATACTGGGGTTGGTGCAGTCCTATCCCAAACGACCAATCAAGACCATAAACTGCATCCTTGTGCCTTCTTCTCCCGCAGGCTTTCCCCCGCCGAGAAGAATTATAACGTGGGGGACAGAGAGTTGCTCGCCATCAAGCTGGCGCTGGAGGAGTGGCGTCATTAGCTTGAGGGAGCAGAACATCCCATAATCGTATGGACCGACCACAAGAACCTGTCCTATCTCCAGACGGCCAAAAGATCCAACCCGCGCCAGTCACGCTGGTCCCTGTTCTTCTCGCGGTTTAACCTCTCTATATCCTATCGCCCAGGGTCCAAGAATGTCAAACCTGACGCGCTGTCCCGAGTCTACTCCCCTGACGACTCAGAGGATGCCCCCGCTTCCATCCTTCCTCCCAGCTGCACCATAGGCGTGGTCACCTGGGAGATAGAGGATATAATCCGTCAAGCACAGCGTAAGGAACCTCCTCCGGAGTCCTGCCCACCAGGTAAACTGTATGTTCCCTCCGCAGTCCGCTCCCGCTTTCTATATTGGGTTCATGCCTCCAAGTTTTCGGCTCATCCCGGCATCAGTCGCACTATAGGACTGATAAATCGCAGATTCTGGTGGGAGTCCATCCACAAGGACGTCAAAGAATATGTGTCTGCCTGCGCACGTAACAAGTCATCTGACCAACCTCCTGCAGGTCTGTTACAGCCTTTACCCATACCCAAACGTCCGTGGTCCCACGTCGCAGTTGATTTTGTTACCGGACTCCCCATCTCTAAGGGTATGACCACCATCTTCACTATAATTGACCGTTTCTCCAAGGCTTGTCATCTCATCCCACTCAGAAAACTACCCACCGCTGCTCAGACCGCTAAGCTTCTCTTCAAACATGTTTTCAAACACCATGGGATTCCACAGGAAATCCTTTCCAATCGTGGGGCCCAGTTTGTTTCTCAGGTCTGGCGTCAGTTCTGCTCCACCTTGGGGGCTAAAGTGGCCCTCAGTTTCGGATACCATCCCCAAACCAATGGACAGACAGAATGCATGAACCAGGAGCTTGAGACCACCCTGCGATGTCTCACCTCCTCCAACCCCGATGACTGGGCCGAACACCTTCACTGGGCAGAGTACGCACATAACAATCACATTTCCGCTGCCACTGGTTTCTCACCTTTTGAAATAGTCCTGGGCTACCAGCCGCCACTGCTCCCTTCTGACGAGTCGGACACCTCGGTCACGTCGGTCCAACATCACATCCGCAAGGTGCGTAAGGTTTGGAAGGATACTATCACCGCTCTCAACAACACATCCGCTACTAATAAAAGGCTCGCTGACCGGCGAAGGACTCCTGCACCGACGTATTCCGTAGGACAAAAGGTATGGCTGTCCACACACGACGTTCCCCTCAAGTCTATGTCCAGAAAGTTGTCTCCTAGGTTTATCGGGCCATTCGAGATACTGGCACTCGCTGGCCCCGCAGCGGTGCGATTACGACTCCCTCCGTCCTTGCGCATCCACCCGACCTTCCATGTGTCCCAGATGAAACCAGTACACTCCAGTGAACTCTACCGCTCACCTACAAGCTCATTGCCTACACTGCGCTTCGTCCACATCACCTCCATTCCAAGTAAGCACTCATCAGTTATTTCCTGGAAAGCATCGTTGATCCCCTCTTACCCTGTGTCTCCTGTTGACAGTAAGACAAACCGGTCCGCCGATCCAGCATTCACTACCCGCTTCCTGTTCTTTCAATAAACCATCATTGTATTTTACTCGCCTGTCTGATTGTGTTCTTGCATGTGGGTTCGAAAGCTAAGTCCCAACATGACATTTACACCCAAGTTTAAAATGTCTGCCTATATATTTCTTCCTTATTTTAATTGTAAGTAGTTCTTTAAATGTCCTGTGAGATTATATATACTGCTCAAAAACATAAAGGGAACACTTAAACAACACAATATAACTCCAAGTAAATCAAACTTCTGTGAAATCAAACTGTCCACTTAGGAAGCAACACTGATTGACCCAACGAGGGTCCCCGTTGTCAATCACTTTTGCTTCCTAAGTGGACAGTTTGATTTCACAGAGGTTTGATTTACTTGGAGTTATATTGTGTTGTTTAAGTGTTCCCTTTATTTTTTTGAGCAGTATATTTACCCATTTATCCATAACAACTGGAACTTTCGATATCCAGCAAGTTATTTCCGTAATTTAGCGTCTATTAAACAAGTTCCCCCTGGATTCATTTCACTCTCTGCAGCTGTGAAATTTCCCTAATAACCCCATATTGGCTGAAAAGTGGAAAGTCTCCCCTTTCGGGAACCGTTGGAATTTTTCAGATAGCGCCAAGTGTGGCGGGATTACGGTACTGCAAATTTGGCCGTGTCGTTGGCGACACGTTCCGGTTTAGAAGGTCAACTATGATCATATTATGAACACATGCATCTTAGTATTGATCTGGGGCCCAGAAAAATGAGTGTCTAAGAAAATAACACCTAGAGTCCCCACTTAGGATTCCTCAAGTCTCGGCAACAACAAGAACATGTGGAAGTCAGATAGGACAAAATTAAAGACTTGGCTTCCACTTCAGATTCAGAAGGATCAAGTGTTTGTTCTTCCTGCATTTTATTCCAGGTTCTGGGTCCAAAGTAACTAAATCTGGTTTTTCCAACTTCAGTAGAGGCCATTGGCTCCTGCAACAAAATGCAATCACCGGATCTGGCTTCATCTTCGACAAGCATTGATTGAATGTATGGGGGTAAAAAACCTTTCAGAGCTTTGTAAATAAAGAGTAACAAGTTTCTCTCACGCATCAGGGAGGGACAAAGCAGACCCATTTCACGATACAGCGCATGATGATCAGCATCATCATCTCCATGCCCTTGGATAAATGTTAAAGCAGAATGATAAACATCATCCAACTGTGTGAGAGCTTCAGGTGAGGCATGCATGTACAAAATGTGACCCTTATGAAACTTGGACAAAAATTCTTTCCTAACCACGTCTTTTTTTCTTTCCATGGTAAGGTGTGACTTTTTTCTTTGAAAAGAATCGATTCTTTCTGTCAAATCACTGGCCAAAGTTGTCACATGATCGACGAAGCTCAGATCCTCGTCAATCCACAGGCCCATTTATTTGTACTTTTTGACTCAATCGATATTTGTGCCGTCCAAACTGGAGAGGACAAGTCCATCATCAACATCACTGTCTGATGGAAACATCATGTACTTTGTTTTTTTTGCATTGAGAACTAGTTTGTGTTTCCTGAACTGGTTTTGTAAATCCTCAAAGTGTTGCTGAAGGGTTGTGACGGCAGATTCAGCATCACCAGCACTGCAGTACAGAACAGTGTCATCAGCAAACATGTGAAATTTACAGCCTGTTACGGATGAAGCGATGTCTGCCATGTAGATGTTGAACAAAATAGGACCTAGAACAGAGCCTTGAGGAACACCGCTTTCAACAGGTAGAAAATCTGATGCAACATTTCCATTGGTAACTCTCTGGTGTCTGTTTTGGAAATAATTTTCAAACCATTTAAAGGCCTTTCCATCAAGTCCAATCCTCTCAAGTTTTGTGAGAAGCACAGCGTGATCCACCGTATCAAACGCTTTGGAGAGGTCAGTGAAAAGCACTGCACAGTGTTGGCCATCGTCCAGATCGGTTATTATGTCATTTAAAACAGCAGTAGCAGCCGTCACATTGCTGTGTTTTTCTCGGTACGCAGACTGGCGTTCATGTAGCATCTGGTTTTCTGTTAGGAACGATGTTAGCTGATTTTTAACTAGTCTTTCAAGAATCTTTGCTAAACATGGAAGTTTAGAGATCGGCCTGTAATTATTAAGGTCGGATGTTTCACCAGCTTTATGTTCAGGCGTCACATAAGCAGCCTTCCAGGCTTTTGGGATGGTTCCAGTTGAAACTGAGAGGTTAAAGATGTGTGTTATGTAGATCGCTGCTATAGGAGCTCCATGTTTTAAAAAGAAAGGTTCAAAGCCGTCTGTATCAATGGCACCATCTTCGAGATTTAGCAAGGCGGTGCAAACTTCGTTAAAAGTAAATTCTTTTAACTTGAAACAACGCCCTGGTGTTATGCTGGCATCAAGCTCGTCTGTTAGGGCAGGTGGCCCATTGTTGGTTCTTTCAAACAGATGACCTATATCTATAAAATGCTTATTGAAAGCTTCACAGATCTGTTTAGGATCTGATATTTGGCCTCCACCTGTATTGACCTCCTGTGGAAAGGATCGATCCCCAGATCTTTTGTGATGTTCATAGCTTTCAACAGGTGCATGCTTGTCAACCACTGCAGTGAAAGAGTCCCTGAAGTTATCTAAAGCTTCTTCAACATCGAAAATGTTTAAAGTTTCAAAGGTACCACCACATGAAAGATCAAGCACAAATTTATCCTGTTTAAAATCATTGAAATCGCGAAGAGGTGTCAAACTTGATCTGCACTGTCTTGCCATTATACTTCTGGAAAAAAAAAAGAAAAGAAAAGGATACAAGAGAGTAAAGCAAAAATATTCTCCCTGCAGTTAGAAAATAGTAGCTGCAGGGAGAAAATAGTGCACTTACCTTTGCTGCACAGAAAAAGGAAACTTGTGAGTTGTCTCTGAGTTTAGCTGAAGATTTTCCAACTTCCTCTAGTTTTCTGGGTCCTGCAAGACACAACGTTTAGAAATTAAGTTAAACTTTATTTTCATAGCATATTTAACAAAGCAACAATTAACCAAAGTCCTGAATAGAGTATAAAATTAAGTTGAACTAAATGAAGAAATAAACAACAACATTTATGTCTGAGTTGGGACCAAGTCACTGTTTTGCAAGTCTCAAGTAAGTCTCTAGTCTTTGTCCTCAAGTCAAGTCTCAAGTAAGTCTCTAGTCTTTGTCCTCAAGTCAAGAACAAGAGCAGCATTGAATTAAATCTCCCTGTTGCGGCCCTGCATGATGAGTAAATCACTGCGTAATGCAGCAGATTGCCTCATCATGCAGGGCCGGTCCAAGGCTGTTTGAGGCC
This sequence comes from Poecilia reticulata, assembly GCF_904066995.2. Taxonomy (NCBI): domain Eukaryota; kingdom Metazoa; phylum Chordata; class Actinopteri; order Cyprinodontiformes; family Poeciliidae; genus Poecilia; species Poecilia reticulata. The sequence continues at coordinate 24,753,588 of NC_088846.1, forward strand.
TTGAGCAGAATTTCTAGCTGCTAAAATCATCAGCACCTCTAACATCTTCTGTGTTAGAGTTAGTGAAATGTGGGAGAAGGGAGTAGTTTAATTGGCAAACCTAAAAAGCAATAAGTTATTTGTATTTGTAAATTCAAAGATTAAACTCACAGCATCCGATTGTTGCTATGGTAACAAAACAATCTAACTATGAATATTGTTCTTTGAAGTTTTACAAAGTAAACTTGCCAGCTCCTTAAAATTTTGCACTTAAATGTTAAACAATTTAAAATCTTTTAATTTATGTACGCCTAAACAATTGAATCAAATTCGACAGCATTGATAAACTCATTAAACAAGTGTTACATTTATGTACCTGTGGTCTGTTTTAAAATATTAGTGTTTATGGGGCCCCTGAAGCTCTTGGGGGCCTGATGGAGCTGCTGACTTAATTTGGATTAAACAGAAGTGGAAATTTGTTGTTTTTAGACTAATTTTGGGTTTAAATAGCATTTAACTAGAGATGTTTTCCTGTAACATATAATTACACAGTAATACTTTTACATTTCCTATCAACTTAACATCTTTTAATACAAAAACACGGTGGACCGTCTTTACTCCCCCACCACCACTGGGCTTAGCAAGTTTTCTGGGGGAAACCCTGGAGATGTGAAATTGGCTGTAGATTTAACCCCATTTGAACTGACATATTTATTTTACCATCACATCAAAATTCAAAACCACTGTGCTTTATTTGCAATGAGTGCATTGCGTGTTTGATTTTTAAAAGAACACATGGTCCAGGGTTTCCGCCAGAAAACTTGCTAAGCCTGGTGGTGGGGGCGTCGAGGCGGTCCACCGATGGTTTACTGTGTTTTTGTATTAAAAGATATTGAGTTGACATGAAATATTAAAGTATTACTGTGTAATTATATATATCACTGCCCCCTCCCCCCACCCGGGGCCGCAGCAACATTTCCAAGTCTTGACCGGTCCGCGGTAATAAAAAGGTTGGGGACCACTGATCTAATGTCGAGATCGATTCAAAACCTTCTGACGTATTGCGCCGCTGCTCTAGCAAAGCATGAAGAGTTCAGAAACAATATGAAATGAGAAAAAAGCTATTTATCAACTGATTAAGTCGTGTTCTTGAAAAAATGTATGCTAATTTATGCTAATCCTACAAAGGCTAACCTTTGTAGGATTTGTTTGCTTAATGTGATTTCTCCTGCTCAATTTCATTTCTGCTTGTGTTTCTGATTTCTTTATGCTCCTTCCACTTTCTAGCATTTTTTGTGCTTTCTTTCCTACTTCTTATGCTTTGTTCAGATCTGTTTTTTTTTTTTACTAATTTCAGTTTCTTCTAATTTAACTAGTCTAAAAACTAGACAAAAATAAACTAATGCATGAAGTGTACATTGTCCATTGAACATATATATTATTATAAACTTAAAGATGGTTTGGATTTTATTGAATTGTAACCTGAGGATTTCCTCAGCTATGCACCACGTAACTGAGAAGAGGCATGGAGGAAATTAGAGGTTGAAAACTACACACACCTGCTCCTCCATTTAGCAATCAGTAGTCCTATAAATTTTATAATGATAGGGTAATGATAGGGCAGCAGACTCTTTTCACATATGGAGAGCCATTTCAGCCAAAATTAAATAAATAAATAAATGGGTGAAATAAATAAAAAATGAGTAAAATAAATCAAAAAATGAAGAAAATGAGTGAAATAAATAAATAATTTGTTAAATAAATAATTTAGCTTTTTCATTAACCCATTTTTTCATTTATTTATTTTTCATATCAATTTCTCAATTTCCCTTTTTTCATTAATCTATTTTTCATTTACCCACTTTTCATTAATCTATTTTTCATTTAACCATTTTTTAATTTAGCTTTTTCATTAACCCCATTTTTCATTTCTTTATTTTTCATATTATCAATTTCCCAATTTCTCTTTTTCATTTATCTATTTTTTATTTATCCCTTTATCCATTTACCCATTTTTCATTAATTTATTTTTCAATTAACCACTTTTCAATTTCCCTTTTTTATTAACCCAATTTTTTCATTTATTTATTTTTCAGATTATCAATTTCTCTATTTCTCTTTTTCATTTATCTATTTTTCATTAATCTATTTTCATTTGTCCATTTTTAATTTATCCCTTTATCTATTTACCCATTTTTCATTAATCTATTTTTTAATTTAACCATTTTTTGATTTCCTTTTTCCATTAACCCGATTTTCTATTTCCCAGTTTCATTAATCAATTTCTCATATATCCCTTTTTTATTTACCCAATTTTCTTTTATCTATTTTTCATTCAACATTTGTTTGAAAAATCTTTACTTTTCCCATTTTCCAATTCCCCTTATTCATTTAGTATTTCCTTATTTTCTTATTTATCACATTCTATTTCCCAGCAAAACTTAGGAAAAAAATAAATGCATAATGAGGAGAGGCACGTCATCAGGCTACAACTTCCCCAATTGGTTGGTTAGCGTCACACCCATACTTTGCTTCAAGAAAGATGGCGACCTACTAACGGGTTATCAATAAGCTGAAGCTCGTTAACTTCATTAGAAAATAGTGTTATTACTCCTGACTTTAGTTCTCGTGTGGCCGCTCAGACAGAACGTGTTTCAGTTGGCGGCTCTCATGGACTCAGAGCTTCACCGTCGGGAGTTTTTATAGTTTGAACGAAGCGGCCGCTGAAGTTGGCTTACGATTGAAGGTTCGGGACACCTTCGTAGCTACCAGCTGTGATCCAACTATAAGGAGCAACTTTACTGTACATCGTAAGTGAACTGCAATATCCAGAGGCAGCTCTACGGAGCATGGAGCTGAAAGAATGAGAGTGGAGAGCCTTGGAGATCTTCATCGGAGGCCATCTTTCAGACATGCACCGCTGCTATCCGTCCAGGATCCTCCGGTTGTCCAGACGTTACACGGTAAGCTACTAACGCTGATGTTTGTTTTCCAACTACAGTCATATTTAATCAATAGGGCTCAATTACGATCGTGGAAGGGTTTGAGTTGATCTCGGCAGTAGGTGACAAACTGAACGCCTCCAGGATGTTGAGACCAGCACGTCCTCTGATCCAAAACATCTTATTAAGGATAAAATCAACAAAACGTGTTCAAATTAATGGCCCAACAGGTGATTAAAGACAGTAAAAAGGTAGGAGTGGTTTCGAGTCGATGGCCTTGTTTTACCTTTGTAAACAGACAACCTGAATACAGTGACCTTTAGTGAGGGTTCAGAATGGATAAAAGCTGAACTCCTGCTACAGTCTTTGCCTCTCTTGGTTACATCCCTGAGGTGTGCCAAGTGTGGCCCACATGCAGATAAAGTAAATATGACTATTAATTTAAGTATTTCTTTGTATGTTTAACTTGTCCACCTTAGTTTCCCTGTTTTTGGTCAACATGTGCCTCAACATTTGGTTACTGTTCCTTAGAGGTGGACAGAGGACCCACAATTTATACTCCAGGAATAACAGTAGCACTTCAACATGTTTTTACTCAAAGTAAATCGTAGCTGAATAAGAAATTAAACAAGAGTAAAGAAGCATTTGGTAAAAAGTTTCAGTACTGAGTAACTGATCAAGTTATCAATTATTTCATATCTAAAAAAAATTACACAATTAGAAGGCCCAAAATATTAAGTTCAGTGGAAATGTTGGTATTTTAAAGACAAAATGAAAAATTAGTTTAAATAATAGTGATGCTTCATAATAAAATGACTTGAGTAAAAGTAAACAGTTCAGCATAGTAAGAGTATTCCTAAAAGTTCATTTGAGTTTCAAAAAGTTACTCAACTATATTTGAGTAAATGTAATTAGTCACTCCTAAACTCTGCCCTTCTGAGGGAACAGGAGAAGAAACTGTTAAGGAAATAAATTAATCTTGATACTAAACATTGTTTCAATTAACAAATGAATCATAAATAACACCCAGAATATATTCTGTTATGTTTATTCAAGGGTGAAGGAACAGAATGACTGGAGATCCTGGCTGAGAGGGACCAGGGCTGACAGTGAGGAGAACCGTCTGCACTGTGAGCAGCACCAGAACTCCTGATGGGTCTCCTTCCGGAACAACCAGAGAGACGGCCGACCTCCACAGAGAAGAGTTCACCCAAACATCAGAGGAAAAATGAATGCTGGTGCTCAAACAGAGCAGCCTCTTTTCTTAAACCCAACACACACAGGGTGTTGTGGCCCTGATTAAACCCCTGCTAACTTCAATTTAACTGAAACACAGAACATCCAGAAATGTGATGAACTTCAGCTATAGAGTGGAAATGACACAGTGAGATGAAAACATTTGTCTATATCACTTTGTTACACAGGACATTAACATTTTAAAGTGTTTGTTCCAGAGCCCCTGATACAAACGATAGCATTAGCTCATCCATCAGACATTTACTGAGGCCTGGTGTGACAGAAGGAAACACCTGAAACATGCAGGGCAGACGACCTGAGGACTGACTGGTTAAACTATTTCACTGACACTTCATATTGCAGATTTCCAATTGAAGGCGTCCGTAAATGAACACAATCATTATTCAATAAATCAAGCTGTGTAAAATAACTGCTAGGGTTGCTATTAAGAACCCAATATGTCATGTTTGTTCATTTCTACGTTGTCGTACATACAAGGTACGACAACGTTTAGCTTCATGTTGAAGAATCTTCAGTGTAATGAAACCAAAAAATAAAACGGGTCCAAAACTTTCAATCTGTATTCTATTTTTGTAGCTTTGTTCTATTAAGATTGTTTCGTTTATTTTAAGCCACAAACAAACAATCATTTTATTGTCTCTGGGACATGAAAACATGAGATTTGATTAAATTAGAACTTCACATATTAGAAGGAACACAGATTTCATAATAAAACATTTTGTTTATTCAAAACGGTAAAATACAGACGGTTAATGCATATCAATGGTATAAGAACAGACACATTTTTTTAAATGAATGTGTCACCAGTGCATTTGGCCGGGTGTTCCTGCTCCAGAAAGGTGAAGGTCTCTGGTCATCCTGAAGCTGTGAGCCCACTGGGAGTCTGAAGGGAAACACTGAGACCAGAGGCCTGCAGGATGGTCTGCATCTGAAAACATACATGATGGAAACATTAATAAATGTGCTGCGCCAAAAAGCTGTACTTTTGACCTGGTGGCGATGGAACCAGTTATGGTAGATCTGAACTTTGGTTTGATGACCTAAATATGAGAAGCTTCAGACTGACAAGAGTTGGGTTAAAGCCACATCTTGTGAAGTTGGGATATTTTTCCTCCAACAGGATCCAGAGGAATCGCAACAAACCAGAAGTTGGACTAGAATTTATTTCAATGTCATTTGTGAATGTCAGCTTCTCATTTTCAACAGTGCATATGCATGTGGGCCACACTTGGCACACCTCAGGGATGTAACCAAGAGAGGCAAAGATTGTAGCAGGAGTTCAGCTTTTATCCATTCTGTACCCTCACTAAAGGTCACTGTATTCAGGTTGTCTGTTTACAAAGGTAAAACAAGGCGATCGACTCGAAACCACTCCTATCTTTTTACTGTCTTTAATCAACCTGTTGGGCCATTAATTTGAACACGTTTTGTTGATTTTATCCAGTGGCGCAAAAAGTGGGTATGCAGGGTATGCAACGCATAGGGGCGCAGCACCAGAGGGGGCGCCAAAACCCCGTCTGGAGGGGGCGGCGCGCCGATGATTGTTTTCCCATACACTTCGGCGCGTGTAACGCTCCTTCACCTCGCGCACATAACGAGGTAAATGTAGCGAGTTTTACCCTTCACGTTTCGTCGTCTGGGGGGGGGGGGAGGGAGAGAGAGCGTCGCTCCTTCACCCTGACGATCCTTCCCTCGGGAGGTTGGGTGGTGGGGGGCGCCGATCTATGTTTTCGCATCCACCTGAATAATGTGTAGTTGCGCCACTGATTTTATCCTTAATAAGATGTTTTGGATCAGAGGACGTGCTGGTCTCAACATCCTGGAGGCGTTCAGTTTGTCACCTACTGCCGAGATCAACTCAAAACCTTCCGTTATCGTAATTGAGCCCTATTGATTAAATATGACTGTAGTTGGAAAACAAACATCAGCGTTAGTAGCTTACCGTGTAACGTCTGGGCAACCGGAGGATCCTGGACGGATAGCAGCGGTGCATGTCTGAAAGATGGCCTCCGATGCAGATCTCCAAGGCTCTCCACTCTCATTCTTTCAGCTCCATGCTCCGTAGAGCTGCCTCTGGATATTGCAGTTCACGTACGATGTACAGTAAAGTTGCTCCTTATAGTTGGATCACAGCTGGTAGCTACGAAGGTGTCCCGAACCTTCAATCGTAAGCCAACTTCAGCGGCCGCTTCGTTCAAACTATAAAAACTCCCGACGGTGAAGCTCTGAGTCCATGAGAGCCGCCAGCTGAAACACGTTCTGTCTGAGCGGCCACACGAGAACTAAAGTCAGGAGTAATAACACTATTTTCTAATGACGTTAATGAGCTTCAGCTTATTGATAACCCATTAGTAGGTCACCATCTTTCTTGAAGCAAAGTATGGGTGTGACGCTAACCAACCAATTGGGGAAGTTGTAGCCTGATGACGTGCCTCTCCTCATTTGCATTTATTTTTTCCTAAGTTTTGCGGGAAATAGAATGTGATAAATAAGAAAATAAGGAAATACTAAATGAATAAGGGGAATTGGAAAATGGGAAAAGTAAAGATTTTTCAAACAAATGTTGAATAAAAAATAGATAAAAGAAAATTGGGTAAATAAAAAAGGGATATATGAGAAATTGATTAATGAAACTGGGAAATAGAAAATCGGGTTAATGGAAAAAGGAAATCAAAAAATGGTTAAATTAAAAAATAGATTAATGAAAAATGGGTAAATAGATAAAGGGATAAATTAAAAATGGACAAATGAAAATAGATTAATGAAAAATAGATAAATGAAAAAGAGAAATAGAGAACTTGATAATCTGAAAAATAAATAAATGAAAAAATTGGGTTAATAAAAAAGGGAAATTGAAAAGTGGTTAATTGAAAAATAAATTAATGAAAAATGGGTAAATGGATAAAGGGATAAATAAAAAATAGATAAATGAAAAAGAGAAATTAGGAAATTGATAATATGAAAAATAAAGAAATGAAAAATGGGGTTAATGAAAAAGCTAAATTAAAAAATGGTTAAATGAAAAATAGATTAATGAAAAGTGGGTAAATGAAAAATAGATTAATGAAAAAAGGGAAATTGAGAAATTGATATGAAAAATAAATAAATGAAAAAATGGGTTAATGAAAAAGCTAAATTATTTATTTAACAAATTATTTATTTATTTCACTCATTTTCTTCATTTTTTGATTTATTTTACTCATTTTTTATTTATTTCACCCATTTATTTATTTATTTAATTTTGGCTGAAATGGCTCTCCATATTCACAGACTCCTTCCAAATACTAAATATATATTTAGTCATGTAGAAACCAATTTTGATATGGGCGAAAAGAAAAAAAAAATTGCTCTTGGGTTCCCCTGGTGGCCACTGTCAGTAATGTTGCCCTGTGATTTGAGTTGCTGTTCAATGCATTTCAAACCTCAGAAAAACACCGGTGGAAGGAAAGCAAGCAAACCAATGTCGCAAAAGAGAATTTATTCTTTAGGGAGAGAGAAAAAGAGGAAGAACAGAAAAAACCAAGATAAAGGCATGTTTGCATGTCTCTTGGTGGAAGAGACAAGAAAAGTAGCTAAGAGAAAATGAGCTTGATAGCAACCTAGAAAGGTGCCGTTCAAAAGCTAAACATTTATGCCAGCATCCTTGTATTTGCGTGAAACTGGATTTGAGTTGATTCTCGAGGTTGGCCCTGTATATTTCTGAGTTGTATTTTATTTTTTTTGCTTCATAATGTTTGATAACAAAAATTAAAACTTCTCAATGGTTTAACATTGTCTAGCAAAATGTTTTTACTTCAGGCTACAATAGAATGTTCCAATGTTCCAATGGCATCTATGGCATCAGCATTGATGTCATCATTCTATGATGTCATAAGGGAATCTTTCTCTTGAATGCAGCTCACAGATAGCATTTTCTCTGACCTGTTCCACAGTTCAATCGCGGCAGATCCCTCTTCAGAGCACGTACGACGTTTATCGGATTACAGATACTACACTCCTTTTAAAGAAGCGAGATTTTACCACCGTTTAAATATGAAGCAACAACAGATTGTCAACATGAAGCTATTCCATCTGAGCTTTCATGGGTCGACATAATGGATCTCAATATCCAAGTTGACTATGACGCGATCATTTTCCCTGTAGAAGATGACAGCGATTCTGTTGAATCTGTTGATTCATCTTCCTTTAAGTTGGAAGATGAATCGACAGATATCCAGGGGGAATCAAGTCCTTCAGACGACTTGAAGAATCAAACGTCATTGGAGGTCAAGCAGGAAACAACTCCATCTGCTGACTTCCAGATCACCCCCTTAGTGGAAGAGTCAAGCCAGCACGTTAGAGATCTGAGAAAGCAAGTAGACGATCTTAAAACAGAACTGCAGAATAAGATCTTTGAACTCCACGAGGAAAAAGATCGAAGGATCGCAAACCAGGCTGAAGTGACATCACAGCAGGAGGAGATTCAAAAGCTGCAAAAAATGTTGGAAGAAGAACGTCACTTGCGAGCTAAATGTGAACAGGCTGCTTGTTCTTCCAATGTTACAACTGACAAGAGCATTCTTCGACAGCTGGAGCGCTCCAAGTGGGAGGCTGAAAAATACGCCTCCCACAATAAAGGTCTGGTTGAGGTAATGGTCGAAGAATATAGAGTGAGGCTTAAATACGAGGAGCAGCTCAAATGTCACTCTGAGCAAGCTTCAAAGTTCAAAGAGCAGGAGGAAATGGTAAAATTTCTGCAGGGTCAGGTTGCGGACCTGAAGGTGAAGTTGAAGCTCGCTCTAGAAAACAACCATCTTAGAGTTTCCACCCAACCAGAGGTCCCCCTGCAAAGAGAAGGCTCCCTACCAACAGAAGAGACCAAGGAAAGGCAGACCATCAATCAACCCGGGAGGTCTGAAGAAAGATGGACCTCCAATCAACCAGGGAGGTCCGAGGAAAGGCAGACCATCAATCAACCAGGGAGGTCTGAAGAAAGATGGACCTCCAATCAACCAGGGAGGTCCGAGGAAAGATGGACCTCCAATCTACCAGGGAGGTCCGAGGAAAGACAGACCATCAATCAACCAGGGAGGTCCGAAAACGGATGGACCTCCAATCAACCAGGGAGGTCCGAAAACGGATGGACCTCCAATCAACCAGGGAGGTCCGAAAACGGATGGACCTCCAATCAACCAGGGAGGTCTGAGGAAAGACAGACATCCATGCGACCAACCTCCACTGGTTGCATGGGGGGACTTCATGCTGGCATGAAGTCCAAGCTATGCCCAGCTCGGCCTTTACACCGACCCAGACCCAGGTGGGCGTTAGCAACTGAGTGTTAGCAAACCCAGGTTTTGCCAACACTGGGTTTTTATGAAAATTCAAAGCTTTATTTGAGCTTTATTTGAGTGTGTGCAAGGATAAGTGTGTTAGACTTAACACACTAACACTGAAGTGTGTCTAACACACTTAGACACACTTAAGTCTAACACACTTAAGTGGATGGATGAATATTTGTTAAAAGTGTCTCACAATAAAATATGAAACAGAGAATCTGTGAAAATTCCTCTGTCTTTGCTTCTGTCCAGAAACAACCAATCCAGAACCAAAAACCCTTTGGTTCTGATTGGTTTCTAATGTGTCTCAGCACATTCAACCCATTAGTCTACTGGTATGCTGCAGCTATGCAAATCCCGGAAAAACAACCTAACATTATATAATTGTTATTTATAGAATGATTTAGAAAACAAAATTCTATACAGGTTTGTCAAAACTATTGTGACCCGTATTAGAACTTTGCATTCATTTCCCTTTATTTTAATAGCTGCGGCCCTAACCCAGACATTTTCCCTAACATTTTCCCTAACCCCACTTAATTCCTAACCCTAATATTAACTGAAATTTAATTGGCATTTTACCTCTAAATGTTATCCCTGACCCAAAACAATGAATCCATCATATTAGGACCGGGCCTTGGTCCTAATATGATGGACCTGATATGACACTGTTTGATCACACCAAATGCGTTTTGACCGTCAGGCGCATCTGGTTTACATTCAAAGTCTATGTGTTGGCGCGTCGAGGGCCATCATGGCGCTCTTCGAGCGTCTAGCGTGGCGTTGGACGCTTCACATAGACTATGAATGTAAACCAGACTCGCCTGACGCTCAAAATGTGTTTGGTGTGAATGCACCATTAGAATGTTCAGTTCCTATGGTAACAATGACATCAGCAGTGAAGTGATGACATCACTCTTTCATACATCAAAGGAGTCTGTCTCAAATGTAGCTCACAGTTTTTTCAGACCTTATAAGGTATTTTTGGTACCAAGTGCACCATTTAATCCTTACTGCAAAAACAGGACGAAAGTAAAAGGTGGATTAAACTAAAATCAGTGTGGAATTATGCTGCTGCTGTATTTATTTTAGCAATAATTTTTTTTTGTGAAGGCTGCTGTAAATTTGAAGAGGATTTTTTTTAACTATGCAGCCCCCCACAGTGATTAGAGAGGGATAATTCTCCACAGATTTTGATTTTATTTCGCTCATCTTGTCTGCCCTGTCATGTAGGAGGAGGCTTAAACATCATTTTCATATTTACAGAAGCCTGGATTCAAAAGCCAAAAACATCTCCAAAGTTCAAAATGTTCCCGGAAATAAGAGTGCTTCTATTTAGCCCATAAAATATGCATTTTGTTTCGTAGAATAGTTCATGTAGAAATGAACAAAGTGACCTGACAGGAGCCTATCTGACTGCATCGAACTGTTCCAGTTCCTATTCAGCTACTGTTCACAGGAAAGCAAGGAGGTCAAAATTCTAACCCAGCTTTTAGTTACTAGTTTCCATTATAACAAGACCAATATTCAGGTCAAGAGATGATTTTGACCTGAAGCACCAGGGGGTCAATGGGCTTCCAAAGATGTCGGATGAATTTTCTGGAGACTGTGAAGGACTACGCGTTAGTTAGGCCGCTTTGAACCATCGCACGTGGGAGGCTAAATTATTATTTGCCTCAGTCCTCTACGTTTGCTTCAGTCCTCACACTTTCTGCCTGATCACTAATAAATCCTTTTGGCTTGTTAACTGTTGCACAGGGAGCTGGTTTGGTGCACAAAGCACTTAACTGCTGCTGAGGGGGTTCTACTTGAGAGAGACTACCTGTTGAGTTCATCTGCTTTTTCTGCAAACCGATAACATGAACCTGAGCGCTTTTTCTGGCGCTGCTCGGTATGAGCTGCTGTTACGGCCCGAGTTCATTTGGTTGTTTGCTGTCAGACTTGGCTTGATTCTGAGAGTCTGTTTATGTTATTCCCATATCCACTTCATCACTGCAAAGACATGACATCTTACAAAGTGTCTTTGGTCTGGATTCTAGTGCAAATGTCTTAGTGTGCTTGAAATGAGAAAAAAAACTAGCATATAAGCAACTTTTCAGCAAGATATGGGAGCATTGATCCTGCCCCTCAGAAAACACAGTGGACCAACCAACACCAGCAGCTGACATGGCTCCCCAGACCATCACTGACTCTGGGTACTTGACACTGGACTTCTGGCCTTTTGGCATTTCCTTCTCCCCAGTCTTCCTCCAGACTCTGGCACCTTGATTTCTGAATGACTTGCAAAATTTGCTTTCATCCGAAAAAAGTACTTTGTACTGAGCAACAGTCCAGTGCTGCTTCTCTGTAGCCCAGGTCAGGCGCTTCTGCCGCTGTTTCTGGTTCAACAGTGGCTTGACGGCATCTGTAGCCCATTTCCTGCACACGCCTGTGCACGGTGGCTCTGGATGTTTCTACTCCAGACTCGGTTCACTGCTTCCACGAGGTCTGGAATCGGTCCTTCTCCACAATCTTCCTCAGGGTCCGGTCACCTCTTCTCGTTGTGCAGAAAAAGTGTGTTTTCTGCCACACTTTTTCCTTCCCACTGAGGTGCCTTGATACAGCACTCTGGGAACAGCCTATTCGTTCAGAAATGTCTTTCTGTGTCTCACCCTCTTGCTTGAGGGTGTCAATGATGGCCTTCTGGACAGCAGTCAGGTCAGCAGTCTGAAACGTGATTACGGTTTTGAGTAATGAACCAGGCTGGGAGTTTTTAAAAGCCTCAGGAATCTTTTGCAGGTGTTAAGAGTTACTTTGTTGATTCAGATGATGAGGTTAGTTGCTCATTCAGAGAACCTTTTCATGATATGCTAATTTCATGAATATGCTAAGCTAACGTTGTCTTCTGAAGCTGCTGCAGGGGCAGCAACTTCAGAAGGGAGGCCCAGACTTCCCTCTCCCCAGCCACTTCTTCCTGCTCCTCCGGGGGAACCCCAAGGCGTTCCCAGGCCAGCCGAGAGACATAGTCCCTCCAGCGTGTCCTGGGTCTTCCCCGAGGCCTCCTCCTGGTGGGATGTGTCAGCATAAATTAGCATAAGCAGAAATTAGATTCGTTGTGTTGATGCATTTTGACGTGCTTCAATTTTCCGCCGAAACACGAAAACTTCCCCATTCACTCAGTGCGTTATAGTTCCACATCGCTTAGGATTTGTTGCTGTGTGTTTGCGCAGAGAGAAGGAAAGAGGAGACCAGCTGCACAGGCAGGCTGCGAAATGAGATGCAGGTGATCGGTATCGGCAACAAGAAATCGTGATCACCGATTTCCGATCACAGAGTGTATTGTTTTGAATATTTTCCACTGGATTTGATTGATATTGACACCTTGTGGGTGAATTATTTACTTTTTTAACACCACATTATGTTTTGTGATCAACACTACACTGGTGTTACTTTGAATATATTTTAACACTAACACCGTTGTAAATGTTAATGTGACACTTTGTATTGTTGAATTTAACACCAGCTGACTTGGACACATATAGACACTTTTGGGTGTTAATTCAACACCGGCATTGTGGGCTTTACCAATTTCGCCCACATGCAAGAACACCAGCGGATACAAATGAACAATAATATAAAGTTTATTTACAAAGAATAATCAGATGTGGATCGGGCCCTGGGATTGAACGGCTGCACACGGCACTCTGAGGAGACAATGAGAAAGATGGTGAGTTCAAGGTTATCGGAATTTAGATGATTTGTTGGAGGTAAGTTTGCTAACTTACTTGAGCTGTGTGCATCAACGCCGTGGGAGAAGAAATGTTGGTCCTGGGGTTCTTTAAAGCCTCTGGGATTCTTTCTCCATCGGGTTTGGTGATTTGACCAGCGCGGCTGAGCGGCTGGCAGAGGATCGGTGAGCAGCGTTGGAGGACGGACGGACAGGCAGGCTTACACTTGAAGGCGGCAGTGAGTCGGTGGGACGACCGGTCCAGAATGGCAGGCAGAAACAACGGATACAGGCGAGTCTTGGAGCTCGGGCATCGACGGGGTGATTTCCCGTGACGTCGCGAGGAGTGAGCAGAAAACTTGGAACCAGATCCAGATTTAGAGGAATCCTGAAAAGAGCAAAAATCACAATGAGGTAAACTTTCTAACAGCAGGGGAAAAAGACAGATCACAAGGAGATAACTCAGAGCAAACTCTGAGGGGCTCAGAGGTACCATCAAAGGTTGACACTCTGGCGTCTAAGTACCGTTTTCCGCCTCTCTTAAGCTGCCGATAACGAGATGATTGATCCCCAGTGTGGGGATGACGTCATAGGAGGAGCCCACCGCTCAGCCGCCTCTCGGACTCCATCTGATGGGGAATAAAATGAACAGCCGCCCCAAGAAACCCCAGAACCCAACAGTCTTAAAATTACAGGAAGTCGTTTTAATGAGAAATAGATTCAGATTGATCTGATGTAACCAGCTCAGTCCATGTGGTTCTGACATTTATCAGTAATCAGGAGGATGCACATTTCCACCTCAACCGACCAGGTAAGCATTAAGGTAAAAAAAAATAAAAAATGGAGCAAATACTGTATACAAAATGAAAAAAGCAACTGATAGAAATACTTTCTATAAAAATAAAAGATAATAGCAGGAGAAAAGTTGCAGACAGCATTAGCTCAGCCGATCTCTCCCTCCAGGAAGCCATCAAACAGAACTGCTGTCCAGCTCCAGCTGTAATAAAGACAAAAAAAGAAAGAAAACTGAAAGTTAAAATAACAAATAATGCCAATTTAATAATTCAGATCTAATGCGTTCTGGAATCTATTATTGACATTTTACAAATTTCACAAATCAATTAGAAGGTTTCACAAATGTTTTATTTATTCTGGTGTTAGTGCAGAATAATCTAGTTAGGTTTGAAATGTCTAGCTGTTGTAGTTTTTAAAGTATATCACATTAAAAAAGCTCAAGATAGTGAAAAATTAAGTGTAATTGCCCTTTAGCTATTTTCTGAATTAGATGCTACATTAGAAAGCTAACTTCAGCTTCGACTGACAGCTTGGGCACAATATACAGATCTATATATGTTTACATAGATCTTTCTATAAAGTATAGATATGTAGATATGTAGATTGCACAGATAATCAAAACACTTAATGTTTACATAGCACCTTTGTCAGAGATATGAGGCGTTATGGTGAAAACAAACGATTTATTAACTTACCTTCAAAGTTATTGCGAAGTTTTGACACATCCATCTTGAATCCTTTGTTGTTGTTGGGGCGTTTCAGGACGTCTGAATAATTAGATAGGCATCATTAATAGTCCTGCAACAACCGAGAAGAAATTGTTAGCATACAGTACAGCTGCCTGAGCACAGGAGCCATTCTGTGGCAAAAAAACACAGAGGTGCTAAAACAGAAGCCCGTGGCATTTACCCCACTGCGCCGTGCATCATGGGCAAAAGGTCAAATAAAAATAAATAATAATCAATAAATACATTTCAGTACATGTTATTATGTGTCAGAAAGCTTAGGAAATAATAATAATAATAATAATAATAATAATAATAAATGAAAGGGAAAAAAAATATGAAAAAAATATAATAAATAAATAAAGGAGCAAAAGGGGCAGGTGCTCAAGCTCCCCCAGCCCCAGTGGACAAACATTTCCATGATGGGCGTCGGCACACGCCTTGATCCAATTACGCGTCAATTTGTCACATCAAACTCATCTCATCAGTCTTTGCAGTGAATTAATGTCTTTAAACTCCAGTAGCTTCACCGTTTTCTTTTATATTGCCACATACCAGTTTGATGAATGAGTGACGTTTCAATCCTTGACGTGTCCAAAACCTTTTGTTTGATGATAATCCTTCAGATCCATAATAAGCTCACAGGATCACATTGGATCCCGTGCCGTTTTGTTGTCGCTAAGGGGTTTTCACCTGCACGTGTCACCTTATCTGATTCATTGTGGCTATTGAATCAAATGTGGTGTGTCAAACAGGTTGAGATCGGTTTTTTCCAGTTCTTTTAGGATTTTATGTGTGAAAAGTGATTCATTCAAATCATATATCTATATATATATTCATGTTGTTTGTGTGCGTGTCTTTCTATATAGACTTGAGAAATGTCCTTGTTTTTTCACGCTCGTCAAATCTTTCCCCATTTCCAGAATCGTTCCACGAGGTTTTGCTTCCTGAACCAAAAGAGTTTTTCATGGATGACTATCTGCCACCGGGCTGGAGAGCTTTAATCAGCTCTTCCCCCAACCAAGTGAGTGTCGGTATCTGGATGGAAGATCTGTTTGTTGTGCACCTCATAAACAGAGTCTAAATTCTTCACTTTCTGTTGCCCGTTGAAGGATCTTCCAACACTGGAAGATGAGGAATTTCAATATTCTCAACAGTCCCCGCTGCCCTGCGGCCAGTCCCTGTCCGTCGTCGAGCCTTCGGCCGACCCCGAAGTCTCCGACGCGTGTCGGAGGTGAATATCAGCTCCGACCAATATGAGGAGCTCCTCTCGAGGCTGAGCAAGCTGGAGGTGAGCGTGGCGAGCCTTTTTAGCAAACGTTCGACACCGGCGAGATCCTCGAAAGCAGCTGGGGCCTCGGGATCGGCCGGAAAAGGAAAGACGTCGGAGAGGGACGGACGGAGCTCCGAACTCCACGGTAAGGCGGCTCTTCAGACACGTCCTTCCTACGCGAGATCGTTGCCGACAAAAGGAAACTGCGTCGATTCTTAAAACGGGCAGGGTTCCGCGAAGTCGACGGCGGCGGCAGGCGTTTCCCGGATAAACGACCGAAACGAAAGCGGTTGGAAATCCGACTGCCTGTTAACGAACCTGAACAATTCTCTCCTCCCGCAGAGGTGGTCCTCGCGGACTTCCAAAGAGTCTGTTTGGGAGGACGCACCGGAGCCAGAGACGTGGACAACGCCCAACAAGCCCGCAGCCACGCCAAGCGGTTTTGCCATTACATGCTTGGCGGCTTGGCGTCTCCCGCCGGCCGGCTTGACCTCCTCTTCTTGGATAACAAGGAGAAGCTCTGCAGGTGTGTACTCCTGCCGTTTCCGCAGAATGGCGGCGGCGGCATTCAAACGAAGCAGACGTGACTCGATTTAAAGCGTAAAAGCGAATGACGAAATCGACCTTCTTTCTCCAGCTACCCCAAGCACCTGGAAGACAAGGGCTATGCTGCGACGACGGTGAAGCACATGCTCTGCAACGTCTCAAAGTTCCTCCTACACGTTCAGACGAACCATCTGACGTCCAGCCAGCTGCCGGAGGAGCAACTGTCGGCGCTTCTGCGCGAGCTCAAGACGCTGCAGGCAGGCGTTTCGAAGAAGGCGGCGGTGCATAGGGACAGGTTCGCCAGTAAGGTGAAAGCCGGTAAGCGCTTCCGTTCTGCCGCCGTCTACGCGTTTTTTTCCGTCCCGATTCCTCGAAGGACTTTTTTTTTTTTTCTTCTAACTTTCCAACCATTACGCAGAGGACGCCCGCCTCACTTCGGCCGTGGACGCGGACTTCGAGGAGGTCGCCCGCAGGAGGATTCCAGAGATCCTCCTTCTTCTTCTTCTTTTCTATTATGGCGGATTGCAAGCAACTTTAAGGTGCATACCGCCACCTACTGTACATGAGTGTGTAGCAGCATTTCTCTACATCTTTTAAATTCTATTTATTAATCTTGTATTTTTAAGAAACGTAAACAGTGCTTTCCTTAGTCTATAAATATCTTTTATGTTTCCTTCATTTCCTAATATTCCTTTGAGACTCCATTCTTGACCTGTCCTTCTGACTATTCTTTCAAATGTTCCCTTTCGGATTCATATATTCTACAGTTCATTAATACGTGTTCTACATTTTCTTTCTCACCACATCCTTCACATTTATCATTATTTTTCTTCCCTATTAAATATAAGGTGTCATTTAAATAGGTATGACCTACTCTGAATCTGGTCATGATTATTTCTTCCCTTCTGTTTCTCTCGTTAATATTTGTAATTAGTACTGACTTTTGGACTTTATACAATCTTCTCCCTTTTTTTCCTTCATTCCATCTTTTTTGCCATTCTTCTATTTCTTTATTTTTGATGCATGATTTCCCTTCCCCTTTCCCAAAAGGAATTCTAATTGTTATTGCCATTTCTAAGGCCCTTTTTGCTAATTTGTCTGCTTTTTCATTTCCTTTAACCCCTTCATGAGCTGGTACCCAGCAAAACCGGACATCGGTACCACCTCTATATAATCTAAATAAACTATGTATTGTTTCTAATACTAAATCTTTTCTATTATTTCCTTCTCACTGGATGCTTTCTAATACTGCTTTAGAATCTGAACATATCACCACCCTGTCTGGGCGAACCTCCTCTATCCATTGCAAGCTTAATATAACTGCCATCATTTCTGCTGTGAAAACAGACAGGTGGTCTGATATTCTTTTGGAGATGTTAATTTCAAACTCAGGTATATTTATTCCTATTCCCACACATCCTTTGGAATTTTTAGAACCATCTGAGTAAATTTTGAGGTAGTTATAATATGTTTCCCTTAAATATACATTAGTCTTTACACCTATTTCATTTAACTTCCAGTCTCTTTTCATTTTAAGAATTGTCATGTCTACATTAGTCTCAGGAAATATCCATGGAGGAATAACACTAATTGGATTAATTTGAGCTATTTCCTTATCCTCTAATCCGTATTTTTTGGTCAGTTTACTTATCATCCATCCGAATCCATTACTCTGGAACTTTGCATATTCCCAACAGTTTTTTATTATATTTGATGTTATGTTCTCATCTCCATTACTTTTAATTTTCATCCAATATACTAAGGCTAATTTTATTCTTCTCATTTCCAGCGGGGTCTCTCCAGTTTCTATTAGAAGAGCATTAATAGGTGTCGTTTTAACCACTCCTGTACATATACGTAAAGCCCTACTTTGAAGTCTGTCTATCTTTTACAGTGTTGTTTTAGCTGCTGCTCTATATATGAAACTGCCATAATCAATTATTGATCTCATAAGAGCCCTATATATGTTTAATAATGACTCTCTGTCTGCACCCCAGTTATTTCCAGCCACAGCCTTAAGTAAATTTATGACCTTCTTACATTTAGTTTCTAACTTTTCTATATGTGTTTTCCATGTATAGGACTTATCTATCCATAATCCTAAATATTTAAAGTCTTTAACTCTTTCTATAGGTTGTCCGTATAATGTTAGTGTTCCTGCATCTATATTTCTTTTATTTGTAATAACCATAAAGCAGGACTTACTTGCTGATAATTTAAAACCCCATTCATATGACCATTTTTCCACTTTCTTAATTGCTTTTTAAATTTTTTCTACTACGTACTTTACATTTTTTCCCCTCATCCATATGGCTCCATCATCTGCGTATAATGCAGAATTTATACATTTATCAGTGTCAGAAAAGATATCATTAATCATTATATTAAATAATATTGGGCTGATTGCACTTCCTTGCGGAATCCCATTCTCCACATTAAACTCTTTTGAGTAATCATTCCCAATCTTAACTTTTATTTTCCTATCCCTCAGAAAATCTGCTACCCAATTGAACATCTTTCCACCAATTCCCATCTGTTTGATTTTTATAAGTAATCCTTCTTTCCACAGTGAGTCATATGCTTTTTCTATATCAAAGAATACTATAATCATTACTTCCTTCATTTTCAGAGCTTTCTCTATGTCATTACATACTCTGGCTAGGGCATCCATTGTTGATCTTCCTGTTCTAAAGCCACACTGGTATCCATTTATTAGTTTCTTATGTTCAACAAAATATCCTAATCTATTAACTATTATTTTCTCCATCCATTTACTTAAATGCGAGGTTAAAGCTATTGGTCTATAGTTATTTGGACTAGTAGGATCTTTCCCTGGTTTATTAAATGGAAGTATTATTGCCCTTTTCCAGCTATTTGGTATTAAACCTTCATTCCATATTCTATTAAATAGTTGTAATATTAATTTCAATGTTACTTCTGGTATCTGTTGAAACATAACATAACAATTGATCCTCCCCTGGAGCTGAGTTTCCTGTCCCTTTCAGTACCGTTTTCATTTCCTTCATGGTTATATTCATGTCTAGTGATGACATGCATTTCTGACATTTTTCTAATATATTTTTATAATTTCCTAATTTTTGTATTTTCTGCTGTCTATGAATGTCTGTAAGATGATCTCCACTGTGTACTGCAGCAAAAGTCTCCCCTAGTAGTTCTGCTTTATCTTTATTTAAAACTAATATATCCTGTCCTCGTACTAATGCTGGTATTTTAACTTCATTTCTTTTCCCCGTCATTTTCCTAAACATTGACCAAACATTCTGTAATTTTATTTCTGAACCTATTGAGGAACAGTATTCTCTCCATGTTTTCTTTTTAGCCCCTTTAATAATTCTCCGAGCTATTGCTCTTTTCTTTTTATATTCAGTTAGGTTTTCGATTGTTAAATTTTTCTGTAATATTTTAAATGCTTTGTTACGTTCTTTAATTGCTGTACTGCACTCATCATTCCACCAGGGAACTACTTTTTTCTTACCTTTGACTTTGATTTTTGGTATGCTATAATTTGCAGCATTTAAGATGTGTTCTGTTATCTGTTTTGTACATTCCTCAATGTTATTATTTAATGAAATCATGTGGCTGGTTTTTTCACAATTATTTTTGAATTTTTTCCAGTTAGCTTTTTTAAAGCACCATCTTGTTATTATGAATTCTTGTTGCCTATTTATACTGTCATTAATTATTGTACTTACTGGGAAGTGATCACTGCCTAGTGTAGTCTCTCTGTGAATATCCCATTCACATGCACTAACAAGACAGTTAGTTATTAATGTAATATCTAGACATGACTTTGTATTTGTATATATTTATTCTTGTATCTTTTCCATTATTTAGACAGACTAATGACCTTTCATCCATCATTTCTTCAACTATGATACCATTATGATTTGTTTTCTTGCTACCCCATAGCCTATTGTGTGCGTTAAAATCACCACACCATAGTTCTCTTTTATTTATATTTCCTGCAACTTCTGTAAATATTTCCCTATCAAGACTTTTACAAGGGTTGTAATAATTTATACATGTAATATTTCCATACTTTCTTAGTTTAAATAATTCTATATTAACACATTCTAAATCTTTATTTATTATGTTTCTCTTATAAGCTATTCCATCCTTAATTAGGGTGGCACATCCACCTCCACTACCTTTACTTCTGTCCTGTCTTTCTACATTATATCCTGGGATTTTAAATTCTAGGTTAGGTTTCAGCCATGTTTCTTGTATACATATTATGTCTGGAATTATTTCTAAATCATAAATAAATTTTTTAAGTTCTTGTCCATTGGTAATTAAACTTCTAGCATTCCATTGAAGAATATGAATACTTATTATGAGAGTCTATTCCTGAGTATTCTCTGTCGTTTCTTTGGCACTTAAGATGGTGTGAATCTGTTCTGCTTGGATTTCTTTCATATCTAGAAATTTTCCTGCCGCTGTTACAATTGCTTTTATTTTATCACTTTTCTTCTTCATTTGAACTGTAACATTAATAATGTGGCACATAAATGCGATAAAGTTTTCTTTTTTCACCACCATTGAATTTTCATCCACTTTACATTTGTGTGAACATGTTTTTTGAATAATTGTTGTTGGAGCTGAGCTTTGTCTTTGCTCATTCTGCCCTTGATTTGAACTCCAAATTGTGTTTCTTTGACCCGTTTCTCCTGATCTAATTTCTCTTGAGTCATCTTTCCTAACTCTTTTTAAGGCTTCGGCGTATGAGACTCTTTCTGTTATTTTAATTCTTTGAGCTTCTTTAGCTTCCTTTTGTATTTTGCATCCACCATATGCTGCACTATGTTCTCCTCCACAGTTACAGCATTTGACTTTAGCTTCTTTTTCACATTTTCCATATTCATGTGGCCCTCCGCATCTTGCACACCTGGGTTTTCCTTTACAATCTTTTGCGATGTGTCCCATTCTTTGGCAAGCGAAGCATCTGAGGGGTTTTGGGATGTATTCTCTGACTCTGTAATTCAAATATCCTAGTTGAATATTTTCTGGCATGATATTTTCAAATTGCAGAATTACTGCCATTGTATCTTTAAGTTCTCCATCTCTTTTACTTTTAATCCTGGTGGCATCTGTTAACTTTCCTCCTTTAATTTCTTTTTTCAACTCCTCCATTGATATTTCTGTTGGGACTCCTGATATAACTCCCCTCAGCCTTGCTAAGGACCCTGGAATATGTGCTTTGATTCTCTCCCCCATCAAGTTTTCCATTCTGATTATCTTTTGTTGTTGAGTTTCACTGCTAGCATAGATTAGCACTCTTTTGTTACTCATGATTCTAGCCGTTTTAATTTTTCCTATCTCTTTCTCTATTGCTCTAGTCAGCTTTATTGGGTGGATAAATCCTCCTTCTTGCTTAAATTCCACTATTACCTTAAATTCCACTTCTCTATTCCAGTTATTCTTTTCTCTTGTACTCGCGCTGTCGTTAGTTTTTGTCTTTTTGTTGGTTTCTTCTCTGGCTTCACTTTCTTCCGACCAACTTCTTTCCCTTTCTTGTCTCTTCCTAAGTGCTCTTTTCATTCTTGCTGACCTTGATATCACCCATTCCATTTCATTACCACTGTTCCCTCCTGAAGTAGAAGCCATGCTGCTACAGTCAATGCACAGTTTATGCAATCCGCCAAATCGCTCCTACCGTCTTCGTTTGTTTGTTTGCTTGTTAGTTTGTTACTTCCATCCGTCCTCCTACGTCAACCATCCAACAGCCCACACTCTCCAGAGATCCTCGGTAAGCGCTTCCGGATTTAAATCTCCTAGCCTCCGCCGCTTCCCCGATCGCCGCCCGGCACGCCGCGTGGACAGTGGCGGAGCTAGACTTTTAAAGTTGGGGGGGCCAGGACTACTTCTGGGGGGGCAAAATTTTAAATGTGTGTGTGCACATATATATAGTTTTAAAAAATAACCAAACTGAATATTTGGTTCGTTTTTAGGCCCCTCTGTCATTTTACATGTTATAATTAACACCTTTGACTGGCGCACATGGAGACATGATAGACTTTATGCAGAGTTCATCGCAGAGGAAACTAAAATCAATCAAATAAAAGATCCTTTCTGAATATCATCTCATGGACACTGAACTAAACGCGTCTTTCTGACCGGGAGCTGACAGCGTGTTGAAGAGTTATGGACACCTTGGTTAGGAAGCTCTGTTTGGACAGGTAATTTGACGGGTAACAATATTTCGGGTCGGACCAGAATTATTTGTCTGATGGTGGTTCGGGCTTCTAATGAGTTTACATTTAATGAGTTTGCAGCACACAGAGAAAACCTAAAGAGAATGTGATCTACTTATTGTAGTTTATGTAGAGGAATAACAGCTGACTGTTGAGAGAGGAAAGAAATTAAAGTGCAGATCCTTTAGGCAGAAACAGGCGCAGTGCGCTGGGCAATAAATGCGCTTAAATGCTCCACGGTTACGCTCCAATTAATCACACATGAGACGACAAACGCAAAATATACAATATATAATTACACTGCTTACGTTAATGGTGTTTTAAAAACAAAACCAATAAAAACTTAACTGAGTTAATATGTCAGATTCCCTCCTCACCTCGTCTTGATGAGAACAGAGAGCAGTTTGCTGGTTTCTGTTCAGAATGTGATCAGCTGACCACTTGGTGCGCAGACAGTTTCAACTTTACGCACAGAGAACATCGTGGAGCTCATTATTAATCAGACTAAGAACAATGTCAGTCATAGGATCATCTCTGATCTGGACGCTTTAACGGACCAGAGACTTTGGAGCTCCTAGCGCAGCTGATCCGCTTCTGCTGGGTTTTTCCCCCGCTGAGGGAAGTGATGCGGGATCAGGAAACGATCAGAGTTCTGCCGTCTTCTAATCACGTCATTTCGTGAAATGTTACCTGATTTCAAAAACGTTCTAGCAGAGAAATAATAAATGTTTTGTTTGATGACTACAAATTGGAAATAAAATTATTTTTTTCTTTGACGGACAACGAAAAAAACTGTAGCGCAACCTCTGCTCCAAACTACGAACATCGTCGGCCCCTCTACGTTTTTTTCTCTTTTTTGCAGAGGATCAGTAAATAACTTATTGGTGTTTTACCATCACCACCAGGTATGAAGCGCTTTAGCCTTTGAGCTGCACCACAGCGCAGTATAACTGAAACACCCAGGAGAAGAATATCAGCTTGTTGTTATGAGTATAAAGGAGGCGGGTATCGCACCTGATAAAAATCTATTTATTTATGTCATCACATGGACTTATATAAAGTTTTATACATTTTCTTTTGATATATTTATTATTGTTTTTCTTCTTTAGACATTAGGTTGGCTTAGAATGATTCCAAATAATGTACAGGAATGACCTCGTGCTGTTACATGTCAATCATCTGGGGGGGCCACTAGGGGGGCCAATCAGATGACAGGGGGGGCACTGGCCCCCCTGGCCCCCCCTCTGGCTCCGCCACTGCGCGTGGAAGTCGTTCGGTCTGTACCTCGATCTGCGTGTGTTTTTCAGGATACGTGAAAAAGAGGAGAGGCGGAGTCCGCTTCCACAATCTGCTGATGGGGTACGTCCTCGGCCACCTGGCTGTGACCACCAGGCGCAGGCCGGAGGTGCTCACCTGGGCGACGAAGGAGGACGTGGCCTGCGCGGAAGTGTTTGCGGACGGGACCGGCTTCAGGATTTTGGTGAGTTCCCCCCCCCGCTCCCCGAGACCACCTCTTCGCGTCTCCTTGCGGTCGCGATAAAACGATCCGTCCTTTTCACCGAGGTCGACGAGCAAGGAGAGGCCGACGGAGCCGGGGGCCCGGCATCCTTCCAGCTGAACCAGGAGGAGTACGGCTGGCTGGACCGCCTCACCCGGACCCCCTGCTGCTCCGGGACCTCCTCGTGCCGTTTCCTCTTCCACTCCGTCCACGGCGCCCGGCTGTGCAGACCCGGGAGTGTTCTGCAGGAGGCCTGGCTGGACGCCGGCCTGAAGGGAGCGGCCAGCTTCTCGGGGCCCCAGGCCACCTTCTCGGGGCCCCAGGCCACCTCGACCGACGTGAGTCTTGCGGTTTTGTGACGGAAGCTCCTAAAACACCTCTAAGCCAAGTCAAACTCAAACAGGCTGTTTTTTCCCTCTGTTTTTATCTCCGCAGGCTGACGCCGGCCCGCCGGCCGCCCCGGGTTCCTCGCACGACGCCGGGGACGAGGAGGACGCCCCGGAGTCACGTTCGGGCAGCGGCGCGGAGGACCGGGCTGGATGGGTTGGAGAGCCGCTGCTCTCCAACGCAGGGGACGTCAGCCAGGACCTTCTCCTTCTGCCCTCCCACTCGGTGCCGGCGGACTCGTCAAGCTCCGATTTTGAAGATGAGTTCTCCTTTACACTTAAAAGGAAATCGGTCGATTGCACAGATAGCGAAAGGAGCGGTACAAAAAAACTGAACAAATCCGGACAAGAAACGATTGGCACCCGAATTCAAAATACCGCAGCACACCGGGTCTCTACAAAGCCCCCCCGTTATCATCACAGCGGCAGGTTCCGGCCTCCTCTTCTGCGGGGTCACGGGGCGGAGCCGCTTTGTCCGGTTTCCAGAACCGGGCGACTTCTGCAAATCCAGCAGGTGTTTATGGGTTCGGTGCAACAGGGGTGGGACCCTTAGTTGGCAAGAAGGAATCTGCCGCTGCCGCAGGGAACCGACGTCCGTCGTCCTTTTCCGGGAGGCGTAAGTCCCCCCCGGCTAGTGCCGGTCAAAAAGAAATGGCAGCTGAGGCAGGAAAACAGCATCCCTCGTGTTTTTCTGGGTGGCAGAAACGATTGGGACCTTCCGGGCGACCAAACTGGGTAAGGGTGCCTCCGCCCTTGCCCACAAAGCCCTCTGACAGCGACTCAGAATAGGTTTTACGGTCCACAGCTTTAGGGTTCAACTGTTTTTTTCCACAGTAGTTGGCATAGTTCAAGCCACATTTTCATTTCCCTCATTTATTTATTTTTTCCCCTTTGCTGCCAATATTGTTTAAACTGTTGATATATTTCTTTCTATATTTTTTTGTATTATTTTAATGTTCAAATTTCAATCATTTTTGTAAAATAAAGAAAAGTTCATTCATTTCAAGTAAACATTGGTTTTTATTGTCTGGCAGAAATGTGCACTGCATTTTTCCCTCCACTAGGTGGCGCCAGTCGAGCTCAGGTTGAGTTTTGGTTTGACATCATTTCTGTTGATGCTGCTCGGTGAGATTCGGTTATCTGAGTGTCTGTGCGCAACCTGCTGCGGTTCGTTCCTCGTCCACCAGAGGGGGTCGTTGACTCGACCGACGGCGCTCTGCATCACATGCGTTTCAGTCCGATCCAGGCAGTAGGAGAGCTTCAGCCTTCCCTAACTTGGACACCAGGCTGAAGGATAACAGATGAAAGCCAGAAAATCATTTGGTTCATTCTTTATAACTGAAAAAGTAAAAGAGCTAGGGGGCTGATACTTGGCACAGACACGCCCCTGAGGGTACCTACAAGCTATCAAAGTTTGGTGGGCGTGGCCTATTTCCTTAAGGTTGCTGCCATAGACTCCCATTCATCTGAAAAAGTGGTTCATTGTAAATAACTCAAAAGCCATAAGGGTTCGTGGGCTGATACTTGGTCCCTATGGGTCCCCCCGGAGGCCCCACCTGCCCACCAGGTTTGGTGGTCCTAGCCCCTCCCCTTCTTGTAGCTGCCATAGACTCCCATTCAGTTGAAAAAGTGGTTCATTGTAAATGACTCAAAAGCCATAAGGGTTCGTGGGCTGATACTTGGTCCCTATGGGTCCCCCCGGAGGCCCCACCTGCCCACCAGGTTTGGTGGTCCTAGCCCCTCCCCTTCTTGTAGCTGCCATAGACTCCCATTCAGTTGAAAAAGTGGTTCATTGTAAATGACTCAAAAGCCATAAGGGTTCGTGGGCTGATACTTGGTCCCTATGGGTCCCCCCGGAGGCCCCACCTGCCCACCAGGTTTGGTGGTCCTAGCCCCTCCCCTTCTTGTAGCTGCCATAGACTATCATTCAGTATTGGTGATGTGATATCTGTGGCTAGGAGCGTCATGTCGGCCGGATCCGAGGAGGGCTGCTTAAGTGTGGGTTCCAAAGGACCGAGACGTGCGCCGGGTAGGAACGGTTAGAGTCTAGAGTTAGGACGAGGGAACTCAATTTTTATGTGGAAAAGTACACAAAAGTAGAGTGGGGAAAAAGAATCTTTGAAACAGCCAAGGATAGGAATGAGGCATTAGGTGGAGAGCTAAAAATTGTTAGGATTTTATTAATTGGGGTAATTATTAAGGTTATTATTTCAAGGGAAATCAGGGGTCACTCATTGTTAGGGATTCCAAATTGTTAGGTTTTGAGAACCTAATCAAATGGTTAGGTTTTGAGAACCTAATCAAATGGTTAGGTTTTGAGAACCTAATCAAATGGTTAGGTTTTGAGAACCTAATCAAATGGTTAGGTTCACAAACCTAACCATTTGGTTAGGTTCTCACCATTTGGTTAAAACGAGAACAACTCGGAAGACTTAGAAGCCGGCAAAATGCTCTTTAATCATGTCAAAGCCCAGCACAATCACGCAAAGAGCAGCATTTTCATGAAATAATATTGATTAGAGACATGGGTTTTAATGTCTGGCAGAAATGTGTACTTCATTTTTTCCTCCACTAGGTGGCGCCAGTCGAGCTCAGGTTGACTTTTGGTTAGGCATCATTTGTGTTGATGCTGCTCGGTGAAAAATGGTTATCTGCGGTTCGTCTCTCGTCCACCAGGGGGTCGTTGTTGACTCGACCGAGGCTATGCATCACATGTGTTTAAAAATATCAGCCGTCATTGAGGCTGGATTAAAAAAGAGTCTATTCAACTTGTAAAGCTTCCATGAAACAAAATGTCTGTCAGTTAGTTACCCTTGACCTTTTTTTTTCACATTCTTTCAAATCAATATGGTTTTATTGTCTGGTATAATAGCCAGACGTGGTTAAAAGTCCGTCTCCGGGGGTTTTTCACTGCATTACCCATGATGCATCTCTTTGTTGATGTCACTTCCGGCAGATTGATCAAACTTTTTTTCTTTCCTCCTTCCTTTCTATCTGTTCTTTTTTTTTAAATCAAGTTCAAAGTGTCTGGTGTCCCACGGATTGAAACGCGCCCAGTTTTAGTTCATTTCTAATCATTTGTTTTTACTGAACTGTTCAGTTGCGTGACGTCATGTCCGTTTCAGAGCGTGCCTGGACCTTGGAGGAAGTCGAGCCCTCATTTATTTATTTTTTCCCCTTTGCTGCCAATATTGTTCAAACTGTTGATATATTTCTTTCTATATTTTTTGTATTATTTTAATTTTGTTCAAATTTCAATCATTTTTGTAAAATAAAGAAAAGTTCATTCATTTCAAGTAAACATTGGTTTTTATTGTCTGGCAGAAATGTGCACTGCATTTTTCCCTCCACTAGGTTTCATTTCTGCTTGTGTTTCGGATTTCTTTATGCTCCTTCCACTTTCTAGCATTTTTTGTGCTTTCTTTCCTACTTCTTATGCTTTGTTCAGATCTTTTTTTTTTTTTACTAATTTCCATTTCTTCTAATTTATATATTTTACTTTTCACCTCTTTCAATTATTTCAGGTTTTATATCATTATTTTATTATTATTTTTATATTATATTACTACATTCCTTGACAAACAGTGTTCAACTCTGCATGTTGTGTTTTGTTATATATGTGATATTTGCTCTAAAAACTAGACAAAAATAAACTAATGCATGAAGTGTACATTGTCCATTGAACATATATATTATTATAAACTTAAAGATGGTTTGGATTTTATTGAATTGTAACCTGAGGATTTCCTCAGCTATGCACCACGTAACTGAGAAGAGGCATGGAGGAAATTAGAGGTTGAAAACTGCACACACCTGCTCCTCCATTTAGCAATCAGTAGTCCTATAAATTTTATAATGATAGGGCAATGATAGGGCAAGCAGACTCCTTTCACAGACTCCTTCCAAATACTAAATATATATTTAGTCATGTAGAAACCAATTTTGATATGGGCGAAAAGAAAAAAAAAATTGCTCTTGGGTTCCCCTGGTGGCCACTGTCAGTAATGTTGCCCTGTGATTTGAGCTGCTGTTCAATGCATTTCAAACCTCAGAAAAACACCAGTGGAAGAAAAACAAGCAAACTAATGTCGCAAAAGAGAACTTATTCGTTAGGGAGAGAGAAAAAGAGGAAGAACAGAAAAAACCAAGATAAAGGCATGTTTGCATGTCTCTTGGTGGAAGAGACAAGAAAAGTAGCTAAGAGAAAATTAGCTTGATAGCAACCTAGAAAGGTGCCGTTCAAAAGCTAAACATTTATGCCAGCATCCTTGTATTTGCGTGAAACTGGATTTGAGTTGATTCTCGAGGTTGGCCCTGTATATTTCTGAGTTGTATTTTTTTTTTTTTTTGCTTCATAATGTTTGATAACAAAAATTAAAACTTCTCAATGGTTTAACATTGTCTAGCAAAATGTTTTTACTTCAGGCTACAATAGAATGTTCCAATGTTCCAATGGCATCTATGGCATCAGCATTGATGTCATCATTCTATGATGTCATAAGGGAATCTTTCTCTTGAATGCAGCTCACAGATAGCATTTTCTCTGACCTGTTCCACAGTTCAATTGCGGCAGATCCCTCTTCAGAGCACGTACGACGTTTATCGGATTACAGATACTACACTCCTTTTAAAGAAGCGAGATTTTACCACCGTTTAAATATGAAGCAACAACAGATTGTTTGTCAACATGAAGCTATTCCATCTGAGCTTTCATGGGTCGACATAATGGATCTCAATATCCAAGTTGACTATGACGCCATCATTTTCCCTGTAGAAGATGACAGCGATTCTGTTGAATCTGTTGATTCATCTTCCTTTAAGTTGGAAGATGAATCGACAGATATCCAGGGGGAATCAAGTCCTTCAGACGACTTGAAGAATCAAAGGTCATTGGAGGTCAAGCAGGAAACAACTCCATCTGCTGACTACAAGATGACCCCCTTAGTGGAAGAGTCAAGCCAGCACGTTAGAGATCTGAGAAAGCAAGTAGACGATCTTAAAACAGAACTGCAGAATAAGATCTTTGAACTCCACGAGGAAAAAGATCGAAGGATCGCAAACCAGGCTGAAGTGACATCACAGCAGGAGGAGATTCAAAAGCTGCAAAAAATGTTGGAAGAAGAACGTCACTTGCGAGCTAAATGTGAACAGGCTGCTTGTTCTTCCAATGTAACAACTGACAAGAGCCTTCTTCGACAGCTGGAGCGCTCCAAGTGGGAGGCTGAAAAATACGCCTCCCACAATAAAGGTCTGGTTGAGGTAATGGTCGAAGAATATAGAGTGAGGCTTAAATACGAGGAGCAGCTCAAATGTCACTCTGAGCAAGCTTCAAAGTTCAAAGAGCAGGAGGAAATGGTAAAATCTCTGCAGGGTCAGGTTGCGGACCTGAAGGTGAAGTTGAAGCTCGCTCTAGAAAACAACCATCTTAGAGTTTCCACCCAACCAGAGGTCCCCCTGCAAAGAGAAGGCTCCCTACCAACAGAAGAGACCAAGGAAAGGCAGACCATCAATCAACCCGCGAGGTCTGAAG
The DNA here is from genome assembly GCF_904066995.2 of Poecilia reticulata. Taxonomy (NCBI): domain Eukaryota; kingdom Metazoa; phylum Chordata; class Actinopteri; order Cyprinodontiformes; family Poeciliidae; genus Poecilia; species Poecilia reticulata. Next base: position 24,783,752 of record NC_088846.1, read on the forward strand.
AAAAATGGACCTCCAATCAACCAGGGAGGTCCGAGGAAAGACAGACAATCAATCAACCAGGGAGGTCTGAAGAAAGATGGACCTCCAATCAACCAGGGAGGTCTGAGGAAAGATGGACCTCCAATCAACCAGGGAGGTCCGAGGAAAGATGGACCTCCAATCAACCAGGGAGGTCTGAAGAAAGATGGACCTCCAATCAACCAGGGAGGTCCGAGGAAAGACGGACCATCAATCAACCAGGGAGGTCTGAAGAAAGATGGACCTCCAATCAACCAGGGAGGTCCGAAAACGGATGGACCTCCAATCAACCAGGGAGGTCTGAGGAAAGACAGACATCCATGCGACCAACCTCCACTGGTTGCATGGGGGGACTTCATGCTGGCATGAAGTCCAAGCTATGCCCAGCTCGGCCTTTACACCGACCCAGACCCAGGTGGGCGTTAGCAACTGAGTGTTAGCAAACCCAGGTTTTGCCAACACTGGGTTTTTATGAAAATTCAAAGCTTTATTTGAGCTTTATTTGAGTGTGTGCAAGGATAAGTGTGTTAGACTTAACACACTAACACTGAAGTGTGTCTAACACACTTAGACACACTTAAGTCTAACACACTTAAGTGGATGGATGAATATTTGTTAAAAGTGTCTCACAATAAAATATGAAACAGAGAATCTGTGAAAATTCCTCTGTCTTTGCTTCTGTCCAGAAACAACCAATCCAGAATCAAAAACCCTTTGGTTCTGATTGGTTTCTAATGTGTCTCAGCACATTCAACCCATTAGTCTACTGGTATGCTGCAGCTATGCAAATCCCGGAAAAACAACCTAACATTATATAATTGTTATTTATTGAATGATTTAGAAAACAAAATTCTATACAGGTTTGTCAAAACTATTGTGACCCGTATTAGAACTTTGCATTCATTTCCCTTTATTTTAATAGCTGCGGCCCTAACCCAGACATTTTCCCTAACATTTCCCCTAACCCCACTTAATTCCTAACCCTAATATTAACTGAAATTTAATTGGCATTTTACCTCTAAACGTTATCCCTGACCCAAAACAATGAATCCATCATATTAGGACCGGGCCTTGGTCCTAATATGATGGACCTGATATGACACTGTTTGATCACACCAAATGCGTTTTGACCGTCAGGCGCATCTGGTTTACATTCAAAGTCTACGTGTTGGCGCGTCGAGGGCCATCATGGCGCTCTTCGAGCGTCTAGCGTGGCGTTGGACGCTTCACATAGACTATGAATGTAAACCAGACTCGCCTGACGCTCAAAATGTGTTTGGTGTGAATGCACCATTAGAATGTTCAGTTCCTATGGTAACAATGACATCAGCAGTGAAGTGATGACATCACTCTTTCATACATCAAAGGAGTCTGTCTCAAATGTAGCTCACAGTTTTTTCAGACCTTATAAGGTATTTTTGGTACCAAGTGCACCATTTAATCCTTACTGCAAAAACAGGACGAAAGTAAAAGGTGGATTAAACTAAAATCAGTGTGGAATTATGCTGCTGCTGTATTTATTTTAGCAATAATTTTTTTTTGTGAAGGCTGCTGTAAATTTGAAGAGGATTTTTTTTAACTATGCAGCCCCACACAGTGATTAAAGAGGGATAATTCTCCACAGATTTTGATTTTATTTCGCTCATCTTGTCTGCCCTGTCATGTAGGAGGAGGCTTAAACATCATTTTCATATTTACAGAAGCCTGGATACAAAAGCCAAAAACATCTCCAAAGTTCAAAATGTTCCCGGAAATAAGAGTGCTTCTATTTAGCCCATAAAATATGCATTTTGTTTCGTAGAATAGTTCATGTAGAAATGAACAAAGTGACCTGACAGGAGTCTATCTGATTGCATCGAACTGTTCCAGTTCCTATCCAGCTACTGTTCACAGGAAAGCAAGGAGGTCAAAATTCCAACCCAGCTTTTAGTTACTAGTTTCCATTATAACAAGACCAATATTTAGGTAAAGAGATGATTTTGACCTGAAGCACCAGGGGGTCAATGGGCTTCCAAAGATGTCGGATGAATTTTCTGGAGACTGTGAAGGACTACGCGTTAGTTAGGCCGCTTTGAACCATCGCACGTGGGAGGCTAAATTATTATTTCTCACCCTGTAGAACTCTAAACTACTCAAACCAAAAGTCTTATCTGAGGTGAAGCGGCAACAGCTGGACTGAATAAAACACAAACAACTATCATTTTGCAGAGCTGATAAAACTGGAAAGGTTACAACAAAAAGCAAACAATGAAAACAAATCTTTGTTCAGCAGCATCAAAGTGAGCTAGAAATGAAAATGCAACATGCAAAGCAAACCAAGACATTCAGGAGATGGAGAGAGAGAAGAAATCATTCATCCTGTGCTTAACCCCTGTGTTTACAAATGGGGTCCAACTGACCCCACACACGTAAAACTTGTACCATTTGCCTCAGTCCTCTACGTTTGCTTCAGTCCTCACACGCACAAGGGTTAAAAGCAGAGATTGATTTGACCTGAGTAACCTGTAGAGGGAGCTGGTGGAGTCAGGGGGCTGGATGCAGCTTCCTGGTGAACCACAGGCCTCGTTGTGGCTCATCTGCTCAGAAATGTTTGTGCACAATCTTGTTGACCGAGAACTTCTCCACAGTCAGAAGTGCCGTTTCTATTACAAATGTGTGCAAAACTTTCTTTTGATATTCTGCTAATGTCATAAAAAAAACAAATAATTTCTCAGTTGTTGTATTTTACAGAAGAAGATTATGGTCACTGGAAAAAAACAGAAGAATTTTTATTTTAATCTCAGAATTCTAATTCTGTGTCAATCTACGATAAATGACTAAACTTTCTTATGTGTATGTCAGTTTTGTTGTTAGCATGTGAAAATGGTCTCTTTTCTGCTTCTTCCTTGTAGGATTTGTAAACCTGCTCCGTATCCTCCCTGAACGCCAGCTTTAGTTTTGAGTTGTCTGATGGTGCATAAACAATTTAAACAATTATGGTTCTGAGAAGAAAAAAAAATCAATTCACGTTAAAGTTAATGGCAGTAGTAATTGTGGATCTCCCTCTGGAGAGATTTCTGGTGTATTTATCTAGAGAAAATAGATGAATAATCTAAGTCAGTCTGATTGGATAATCTGAGGTTAATTGGACGTCAGGCCTACGTGCCTCCGTGACAGGATCTCTTTCTGTCACCACCAGCATCTGTCCACACAGATCCACTGTACAGCTCAGTCAACAGCTCAGCTGCGTGTTTATACGTTCCAGTCAATACCTAAAATGAGAAAAGTCTGAACACGCGTTTATTACAATCTAATGAAACCGATACTGTTCTCCAGGCCGGAGAAAATACAAGCTGGTCCAGGTACATTTTAAATGCTTCCACTGATTGTAGGAATCTAATATCATTTCGTGCCTTCGGCCGTGAAGACCAACTCCAGAGGGACTATAAATTACCAGCCCAAGTCTACTTGTGTTTGCTACCGTCTTGCATCCAATAACAGCTCTTTCTGCCTGATCACTAATAAATCCTTTTGGCTTGTTAACTGTTGCACAGGGAGCTGGTTTGGTGCACAAAGCACTTAACTGCTGCTGAGGGGGTTCTACTTGAGAGAGACTACCTGTTGAGTTCATCTGCTTTTTCTGCAAACCGATAACATGAACCTGAGCGCTTTTTCTGGCGCTGCTCGGTATGAGCTGCTGTTACGGCCCGAGTTCATTTGGTTGTTTGCTGTCAGACTTGGCTTGATTCTGAGAGTCTGTTTATGTTATTCCCATATCCACTTCATCACTGCAAAGACATGACATCTTACAAAGTGTCTTTGGTCTGGATTCTAGTGCAAATGATTAGTGTGCTTGAAATGAGAAAAAAAAACTAGCATATAAGCAACTTTTCCGCAAGATATGGGAGTTTAATTCAATAATTCATTGGTATGGAAGAAGAAGTTCTAGTTTCATGGGCAGAATATTTCACTTTTAACATGGAAAAAATATCTTGTTATAATTGAAGTGGAACTAGTACTTTTGAATTAATATAAATGAATTATTGACTTGAAGCTAGCCCTTATATCTTGCTGAAAAGTTACTTCTAAACTAAATTTGTCTTATTTTAAATGTCCTAAGATATTTACACTAGAAACTAGACCAAAAATACTTGGTAAGATTTTGTGTTTTTGCAGTGAATGCCCTAAAACGTCTCTAACAAACAGTAAACGTTTGAAGGGAGCTGAAACTCTGTGTTACCTCAGCAATAAATGCCATATATTATTTGTTACAGTTTTAAACATAGACGTGAGAACTAATCTTATCGTAACCAACTCACTCCTGTTTGTCTTTCCGGGGTTGAAATCTCGGTCTGCAGCTTCTCAACATGCAGGATGTGTGGTGAGAAATTTGAAATGTTTTTCCTGCTCAGAGCATCAATGAAGGATGAGAGTGGAGGGATGTGCAGTGACAGGTTGCTTCATGGCGGCAAGTTAAAGAAAACCAGCGACTTCCAGAGGCAGAAAAAAACCCAGAGAGCTCTAAACAATACCAGTGGTTTTGGCTCTGTGAGCAGGTGCCAGGTTGTGTTGAAAAATGAAATCTTCATCTCCATAAAGCTTTTCAGCAAATGGAAGCATGAAGTGCTCCAAAACCTCCTGATAGCTGCTGCATTGACCTGCCCTTGATAAAACACAGTGGACCAACACCAGCAGCTGACATGGCTCCCCAGACCATCACTGACTGTGGCTACTTGACACTGGACTTCTGGCCTTTTGGCATTTCCTTCTCCCCAGTCTTCCTCCAGATTCTGGCACCTTGATTTCTGAATGACATGCAAAATTTGCTTTCATCTGAAAAAAGTACTTTGAACCACTGAGCAACAGTCCAGTGCTGCTTCTCAGTAGCCCAGGTCAGGCGCTTCTGCCGCTGTTTCTGGTTCAACAGTGGCTTGACGGCATCTGTAGCCCATTTCCTGCACACGCCTGTGCACGGTGGCTCTGGATGTTTCTACTCCAGACTCGGTTCACTGCTTCCACGAGGTCTGGAATCGGTCCTTCTCCACAATCTTCCTCAGGGTCCGGTCACCTCTTCTCGTTGTGCAGCGTTTTCTGCCACACTTTTTCCTTCCCACTGAGGTGCCTTGATACAGCACTCTGGGAACAGCCTATTCGTTCAGAAATGTCTTTCTGTGTCTCACCCTCTTGCTTGAGGGTGTCAATGATGGCCTTCTGGACAGCAGTCAGGTCAGCAGTCTGACCCATGATTACGGTTTTGAGTAATGAACCAGGCTGGGAGTTTTTAAAAGCCTCAGGAATCTTTTGCAGGTGTTAAGAGTTACTTTGTTGATTCAGATGATGAGGTTAGTTGCTCATTCAGAGAACCTTTTCATGATATGCTAATTTCATGAATATGCTAAGCTAACGTTGTCTTCTGAAGCTGCTGCAGGGGCAGCAACTTCAGAAGGGAGGCCCAGACTTCCCTCTCCCCAGCCACTTCTTCCTGCTCCTCCGGGGGAACCCCAAGGCGTTCCCAGGCCAGCCGAGAGACATAGTCCCTCCAGCGTGTCCTGGGTCTTCCCCGAGGCCTCCTCCTGGTGGGATGTGTCAGCATAAATTAGCATAAGCAGAAATTAGATTCGTTGTGTTGATGCATTTTGACGTGCTTCAATTTTCCGCCGCAACACGCAAACTTCCCCATTCACTCAGTGCGTTATAGTTCCACATCACTTAGGATTTGTTGCTGTGCGTTTGCGCAGAGTGAAGGAAAGAGGAGACCAGCTGCACAGGCAGGCTGCGAAATGAGATGCAGGTGATCGGTATCGGCAACAAGAAATCGTGATCACCGATTTCCGATCACCGAGTGTATTGTTTTGAATATTTTCCACTGGATTTGATTGATATTGACACCTTGTGGGTCAATTATTTACTTTTTTAACACCACATTATGTTTTGTGATCAACACTACACTGGTGTTACTTTGAATATATTTTAACACTAACACCGTTGTAAATGTTAATGTGACACTTTGTATTGTTGAATTTAACACCAGCTGACTTGGACACATATAGACACTTTTGGGTGTTAATTCAACACCGGCATTGTGGGCTTTACCAATTTCGCCCACATGCAAGAACACCAGCGGATACAAATGAACAATAATATAAAGTTTATTTACAAAGAATAATCAGATGTGGATCGGGCCCTGGGATTGAACGGCTGCACACGGCACTCTGAGGAGACAATGAGAAAGATGGTGAGTTCAAGGTTATCAGAATTTAGATGATTTGTTGGCGGTAAGTTTGCTAACTTACTTGAGCTGTGTGCATCAACGCCGTGGGAGAAGAAATGTTGGTCCTGGGGTTCTTTAAAGCCTCTGGGATTCTTTCTCCGTCGGGTTTGGTGATTTGACCAGCGCGGCTGAGCGGCTGGCAGAGGATCGGTGAGCAGCGTTGGAGGACGGACGGACAGGCAGGCTTACACTTGAAGGCGGCAGTGAGTCGGTGGGACGACCGGTCCAGAATGGCAGGCAGAAACAACGGAGACAGGCGAGTCTTGGACCTCGGGCATCGACGGGGTGATTTCCCGTGACGTCGCGAGGAGTGAGCAGAAAACTTGGAACCAGATCCAGATTTAGAGGAATCCTGAAAAGAGCAAAAATCACAATGAGGTAAACTTTCTAACAGCAGGGGAAAAAGACAGATCACAAGGAGATAACTCAGAGCAAACTCTGAGGGGCTCAGAGGTACCATCAAAGGTTGACACTCTGACGTCTAAGTACCGTTTTCCGCCTCTCTTAAGCTGCCGATAATGAGATGATTGATCCCCAGTGTGGGGATGACGTCATAGGAGGAGCCCACCGCTCAGCCGCCTCTCGGACTCCATCTGATGGGGAATAAAATGAACAGCCGCCCCAAGAAAACCCCGAACTCAACAGTCTTAAAATTACAGGAAGTCGTTTTAATGAGAAATAGATTCAGATTGATCTGATGTAACCAGCTCAGTCCATGTGGTTCTGACATTTATCAGTAATCAGGAGGATGCACATTTCCACCTCAACCGACCAGGTAAGCATTAAGGTAAAAAAAAATAAAAAATGGAGCAAATACTGTATACAAAATGAAAAAAGCAACTGATAGAAATACTTTCTATAAAAATAAAAGATAATAGCAGGAGAAAAGTTGCAGACAGCATTAGCTCAGCCGATCTCTCCCTCCAGGAAGCCATCAAACAGAACTGCTGTCCAGCTCCAGCTGTAATAAAGACAAAAAAAACAAAACAACTGAAAGTTAAAACAACAATGCCAATTTAATAATTCAGATCTAATGCCTTCTGGAATCTATTATTGACATTTTACAAATTTCTCAAATCAATTAAAAGGTTTCACAAATGTTTTATTTATTCTGGTGTTAGTGCAGAATAATCTAGTTAGGTTTTAAATGTCTAGCTGTTGTAGTTTTTAAAGTATATCACATTAAAAAAGCTCAAGATAGAGAAAAATTAAGTGTAATCGCCCTTTAGCTATTTTCTGAATTAGATGCTACATTAGAAAGCTAACTTCAGCTTCGACTGACAGCTTGGGCACAATATACAGATCTATATATGTTTACATAGATCTTTCTATAAAGTATAGATATGTAGATTGCACAGATAATCAAAACACTTAACGTTTACATAGCACCTTTGCCAGAGATATGAGGCGTTATGGTGAAAACAAACAATTTATTAACTTACCTTCAAAGTTATTGTGAAGTTTTGACACATCCATCTTGAATCCTTTGTTGTTGTTGGGGCGTTTCAGGACGTCTGAATAATTATATAGGCATCATTAATAGTCCTGCAACAACCGAGAAGAAATTGTTAGCATACAGTACAGCTGCCTGAGCACAGGAGCCATTCTGTGGCAAAAAAACACAGAGGTGCTAAAACAGAAGCCCGTGGCATTTACCCCACTGCGCCGTGCATCATGGGCAAAAGGTCAAATAAAAATAAATAATAATCAATAAACACATTTCAGTACATGTTATTATGTGTCAGAAAGCTTAGGAAATAATAATAATAATAATAAAATGAAATGTCAAATAAAAATAAATAAATAAATAATAATCAATAAATACATTTCAGTACATGTCATTATGTGTCAGAAAGCTTAGGAAATAATAATAATAATAATAATAAATGAAAGTGAAAAAAAATATGAAAAAAATAAAATAAATAAATAAAGGAGCAAAAGGGGCAGGTGCTCAAGCTCCCCCAGCCCCAGTGGACAAACATTTCCATGATGGGCGTCGGCACACGCCTTGATCCAATTATGCGTCAATTTGTCACATCAAACTCATCTCATCAGTCTTTGCAGTGAATTAATGTCTTTAAACTCCAGTAGCTTCACCGTTTTCTTTTATATTGCCACATACCAGTTTGATGAATGAGTGACGTTTCAATCCTTGACGTGTCCAAAACCTTTTGTTTGATGATAATCCTTCAGATCCATAATAAGCTCACAGGATCACATTGGATCCCGTGCCGTTTTGTTGTCGCTAAGGGGTTTTCACCTGCACGTGTCACCTTATCTGATTCATTGTGGCTATTGAATCAAATGTGGTGTGTCAAACAGGTTGAGATCGGTTTTTTCCAGTTCTTTTAGGATTTTATGTGTGAAAAGTGATTCATTCAAATCATATATCTATATATATATTCATGTTGTTTGTGTGCGTGTCTTTCTATATAGACTTGAGAAATGTCCTTGTTTTTTCACGCTCGTCAAATCTTTCCCCATTTCCAGAATCGTTCCACGAGGTTTTGCTTCCTGAACCAAAAGAGTTTTTCATGGATGACTATCTGCCACCGGGCTGGAGAGCTTTAATCAGCTCTTCCCCCAACCAAGTGAGTGTCGGTATCTGGATGGAAGATCTGTTTGTTGTGCACCTCATAAACAGAGTCTAAATTCTTCACTTTCTGTTGCCCGTTGAAGGATCTTCCAACACTGGAAGATGAGGAATTTCAATATTCTCAACAGTCCCCGCTGCCCTGCGGCCAGTCCCTGTCCGTCGTCGAGCCTTCGGCCGACCCCGAAGTCTCCGACGCGTGTCGGAGGTGAATATCAGCTCCGACCAATATGAGGAGCTCCTCTCGAGGCTGAGCAAGCTGGAGGTGAGCGTGGCGAGCCTTTTTAGCAAACGTTCGACACCGGCGAGATCCTCGAAAGCAGCTGGGGCCTCGGGATCGGCCGGAAAAGGAAAGACGTCGGAGAGGGACGGACGGAGCTCCGAACTCCACGGTAAGGCGGCTCTTCAGACACGTCCTTCCTACGCGAGATCGTTGCCGACAAAAGGAAACTGCGTCGATTCTTAAAACGGGCAGGGTTCCGCGAAGTCGACGGCGGCGGCAGGCGTTTCCCGGATAAACGACCGAAACGAAAGCGGTTGGAAATCCGACTGCCTGTTAACGAACCTGAACAATTCTCTCCTCCCGCAGAGGTGGTCCTCGCGGACTTCCAAAGAGTCTGTTTGGGAGGACGCACCGGAGCCAGAGACGTGGACAACGCCCAACAAGCCCGCAGCCACGCCAAGCGGTTTTGCCATTACATGCTTGGCGGCTTGGCGTCTCCCGCCGGCCGGCTTGACCTCCTCTTCTTGGATAACAAGGAGAAGCTCTGCAGGTGTGTACTCCTGCCGTTTCCGCAGAATGGCGGCGGCGGCATTCAAACGAAGCAGACGTGACTCGATTTAAAGCGTAAAAGCGAATGACGAAATCGACCTTCTTTCTCCAGCTACCCCAAGCACCTGGAAGACAAGGGCTATGCTGCGACGACGGTGAAGCACATGCTCTGCAACGTCTCAAAGTTCCTCCTACACGTTCAGACGAACCATCTGACGTCCAGCCAGCTGCCGGAGGAGCAACTGTCGGCGCTTCTGCGCGAGCTCAAGACGCTGCAGGCAGGCGTTTCGAAGAAGGCGGCGGTGCATAGGGACAGGTTCGCCAGTAAGGTGAAAGCCGGTAAGCGCTTCCGTTCTGCCGCCGTCTACGCGTTTTTTTCCGTCCCGATTCCTCGAAGGACTTTTTTTTTTTTTCTTCTAACTTTCCAACCATTACGCAGAGGACGCCCGCCTCACTTCGGCCGTGGACGCGGACTTCGAGGAGGTCGCCCGCAGGAGGATTCCAGAGATCCTCCTTCTTCTTCTTCTTTTCTATTATGGCGGATTGCAAGCAACTTTAAGGTGCATACCGCCACCTACTGTACATGAGTGTGTAGCAGCATTTCTCTACATCTTTTAAATTCTATTTATTAATCTTGTATTTTTAAGAAACGTAAACAGTGCTTTCCTTAGTCTATAAATATCTTTTATGTTTCCTTCATTTCCTAATATTCCTTTGAGACTCCATTCTTGACCTGTCCTTCTGACTATTCTTTTCAAATGTTCCCTTTCGGATTCATATATTCTACAGTTCATTAATACGTGTTCTACATTTTCTTTCTCACCACATCCTTCACATTTATCATTATTTTTCTTCCCTATTAAATATAAGGTGTCATTTAAATAGGTATGACCTACTCTTAATCTGGTCATGATTATTTCTTCCCTTCTGTTTCTCTCGTTAATATTTGTAATTAGTACTGACTTTTGGACTTTATACAATCTTCTCCCTTTTTTTCCTTCATTCCATCTTTTTTGCCATTCTTCTATTTCTTTATTTTTGATGCATGATTTCCCTTCCCCTTTCCCAAAAGGAATTCTAATTGTTATTGCCATTTCTAAGGCCCTTTTTGCTAATTTGTCTGCTTTTTCATTTCCTTTAACCCCTTCATGAGCTGGTACCCAGCAAAACCGGACATCGGTACCACCTCTATATAATCTAAATAAACTATGTATTGTTTCTAATACTAAATCTTTTCTATTATTTCCTTCTCACTGGATGCTTTCTAATACTGCTTTAGAATCTGAACATATCACCACCCTGTGGGCGAACCTCCTCTATCCATTGCAAGCTTAATATAACTGCCATCATTTCTGCTGTGAAAACAGACAGGTGGTCTGATATTCTTTTGGAGATGTTAATTTCAAACTCAGGTATATTTATTCCTATTCCCACACATCCTTTGGAATTTTTAGAACCATCTGAGTAAATTTTGAGGTAGTTATAATATGTTTCCCTTAAATATACATTAGTCTTTACACCTATTTCATTTAACTTCCAGTCTCTTTTCATTTTAAGAATTGTCATGTCTACATTAGTCTCAGGAAATATCCATGGAGGAATAACACTAATTGCATTAATTTGAGCTATTTCCTTATCCTCTAATCCGTATTTTTTGGTCAGTTTACTTATCATCCATCCGAATCCATTACTCTGGAACTTTGCATATTCCCAACAGTTTTTTATTATATTTGATGTTATGTTCTCATCTCCATTACTTTTAATTTTCATCCAATATACTAAGGCTAATTTTATTCTTCTCATTTCCAGCGGGGTCTCTCCAGTTTCTATTAGAAGAGCATTAATAGGTGTCGTTTTAACCACTCCTGTACATATACGTAAAGCCCTACTTTGAAGTCTGTCTATCTTTTGCAGTGTTGTTTTAGCTGCTGCTCTATATATGAAACTGCCATAATCAATTATTGATCTCATAAGAGCCCTATATATGTTTAATAATGACTCTCTGTCTGCACCCCAGTTATTTCCAGCCACAGCCTTAAGTAAATTTATGACCTTCTTACATTTAGTTTCTAACTTTTCTATATGTGTTTTCCATGTATAGGACTTATCTATCCATAATCCTAAATATTTAAAGTCTTTAACTCTTTCTATAGGTTGTCCGTATAATGTTAGTGTTCCTGCATCTATATTTCTTTTATTTGTAATAACCATAAAGCAGGACTTACTTGCTGATAATTTAAAACCCCATTCATATGACCATTTTTCCACTTTCTTAATTGCTTTTTTAATTTTTTCTACTACGTACTTTACATTTTTTCCCCTCATCCATATGGCTCCATCATCTGCGTATAATGCAGAATTTATACATTTATCAGTGTCAGAAAAGATATCATTAATCATTATATTAAATAATATTGGGCTGATTGCACTTCCTTGCGGAATCCCATTCTCCACATTAAACTCTTTTGAGTAATCATTCCCAATCTTAACTTTTATTTTCCTATCCCTCAGAAAATCTGCTACCCAATTGAACATCTTTCCACCAATTCCCATCTGTTTGATTTTTATAAGTAATCCTTCTTTCCACAGTGAGTCATATGCTTTTTCTATATCAAAGAATACTATAATCATTACTTCCTTCATTTTCAGAGCTTTCTCTATGTCATTACATACTCTGGCTAGGGCATCCATTGTTGATCTTCCTGTTCTAAAGCCACACTGGTATCCATTTATTAGTTTCTTATGTTCAACAAAATATCCTAATCTATTAACTATTATTTTCTCCATCCATTTACTTAAATGCGAGGTTAAAGCTATTGGTCTATAGTTATTTGGACTAGTAGGATCTTTCCCTGGTTTATTAAATGGAAGTATTATTGCCCTTTTCCAGCTATTTGGTATTAAACCTTCATTCCATATTCTATTAAATAGTTGTAATATTAATTTCAATGTTACTTCTGGTATCTGTTGAAACATAACATAACATAATTGATCCTCCCCTGGAGCTGAGTTTCCTGTCCCTTTCAGTACCGTTTTCATTTCCTTCATGGTTATATTCATGTCTAGTGATGACATGCATTTCTGACATTTTTCTAATATATTTTTATAATTTCCTAATTTTTGTATTTTCTGCTGTCTATGAATGTCTGTAAGATGTTCTCCACTGTGTACTGCAGCAAAAGCCTCCCCTAGTAGTTCTGCTTTATCTTTATTTAAAACTAATATATCCTGTCCTCGTACTAATGCTGGTATTTTAACTTCATTTCTTTTCCCCGTCATTTTCCTAAACATTGACCAAACATTCTGTAATTTTATTTCTGAACCTATTGAGGAACAGTATTCTCTCCATGTTTTCTTTTTAGCCCCTTTAATAATTCTCCGAGCTATTGCTCTTTTCTTTTTATATTCAGTTAGGTTTTCGATTGTTAAATTTTTCTGTAATATTTTAAATGCTTTGTTACGTTCTTTAATTGCTGTACTGCACTCATCATTCCACCAGGGAACTACTTTTTTCTTACCTTTGACTTTGATTTTTGGTATGCTATAATTTGCAGCATTTAAGATGTGTTCTGTTATCTGTTTTGTACATTCCTCCATGTTATTATTTAATGAAATCATGTGGCTGGTTTTTTCACAATTATTTTTGAATTTTTTCCAGTTAGCTTTTTTAAAGCACCATCTTGTTATTATGAATTGTTGTTGCCTATTTATACTGTCATTAATTATTGTACTTACTGGGAAGTGATCACTGCCTAGTGTAGTCTCTCTGTGAATATCCCATTCACATGCACTAACAAGACAGTTAGTTATTAATGTAATATCTAGACATGACATTGTATTTTTGTATATATTCTTGTATCTTTTCCATTATTTAGACAGACTAATGACCTTTCATCCATCATTTCTTCAACTATGATACCATTATGATTTGTTTTCTTGCTACCCCATAGCCTATTGTGTGCGTTAAAATCACCACACCATAGTTCTCTTTTATTTATATTTCCTGCAACTTCTGTAAATATTTCCCTATCAAGACTTTTACAAGGGTTGTAATAATTTATACATGTAATATTTCCATACTTTCTTAGTTTAAATAATTCTATATTAACACATTCTAAATCTTTATTTATTATGTTTCTCTTATAAGCTATTCCATCCTTAATTAGGGTGGCACATCCACCTCCACTACCTTTACTTCTGTCCTGTCTTTCTACATTATATCCTGGGATTTTAAATTCTAGGTTAGGTTTCAGCCATGTTTCTTGTATACATATTATGTCTGGAATTATTTCTAAATCATAAATAAATTTTTTAAGTTCTTGTCCATTGGTAATTAAACTTCTAGCATTCCATTGAAGAATATGAATACTTATTATGAGAGTCTATTCCTGAGTATTCTCTGTCGTTTCTGTGGCACTTAAGATGGTGTGAATCTGTTCTGCTTGGATTTCTTTCATATCTAGAAATTTTCCTGCCGCTGTTACAATTGCTTTTATTTTATCACTTTTCTTCTTCATTTGAACTGTAACATTAATAATGTGGCACATAAATGCGATAAAGTTTTCTTTTTTCACCACCATTGAATTTTCATCCACTTTACATTTGTGTGAACATGTTTTTTGAATAATTGTTGTTGGAGCTGAGCTTTGTCTTTGCTCATTCTGCCCTTGATTTGAACTCCAAATTGTGTTTCTTTGACCCGTTTCTCCTGATCTAATTTCTCTTGAGTCATCTTTCCTAACTCTTTTTAAGGCTTCGGCGTATGAGACTCTTTCTGTTATTTTAATTCTTTGAGCTTCTTTAGCTTCCTTTTGTATTTTGCATCCACCATATGCTGCACTATGTTCTCCTCCACAGTTACAGCATTGGACTTTAGCTTCTTTTTCACATTTTCCATATTCATGTGGCCCTCCGCATCTTGCACACCTGGGTTTTCCTTTACAATCTTTTGCGATGTGTCCCATTCTTTGGCAAGCGAAGCATCTGAGGGGTTTTGGGATGTATTCTCTGACTCTGTAATTCAAATATCCTAGTTGAATATTTTCTGGCATGATATTTTCAAATTGCAGAATTACTGCCATTGTATCTTTAAGTTCTCCATCTCTTTTACTTTTAATCCTGGTGGCATCTGTTAACTTTCCTCCTTTAATTTCTTTTTTCAACTCCTCCATTGATATTTCTGTTGGGACTCCTGATATAACTCCCCTCAGCCTTGCTAAGGACCCTGGAATATGTGCTTTGATTCTCTCCCCCATCAAGTTTTCCATTCTGATTATCTTTTGTTGTTGAGTTTCACTGCTAGCATAGATTAGCACTCTTTTGTTACTCATGATTCTAGCCGTTTTAATTTTTCCTATCTCTTTCTCTATTGCTCTAGTCAGCTTTATTGGGTGGATAAATCCTCCTTCTTGCTTAAATTCCACTATTACCTTAAATTCCACTTCTCTATTCCAGTTATTCTTTTCTCTTGTACTCGCGCTGTCATTAGTTTTTGTCTTTTTGTTGGTTTCTTCTCTGGCTTCACTTTCTTCCGACCAACTTCTTTCCCTTTCTTGTCTCTTCCTAAGTGCTCTTTTCATTCTTGCTGACCTTGATATCACCCATTCCATTTCATTACCACTGTTCCCTCCTGAAGTAGAAGCCATGCTGCTACAGTCAATGCACAGTTTATGCAATCCGCCAAATCGCTCCTACCGTCTTCGTTTGTTTGTTTGCTTGTTAGTTTGTTGCTTTCGTCCGTCCTCCTACGTCAACCATCCAACAGCCCACACTCTCCAGAGATCCTCGGTAAGCGCTTCCGGATTTAAATCTCCTAGCCTCCGCCGCTTCCCCGATCGCCGCCCGGCACGCCGCGTGGACAGTGGCGGAGCTAGACTTTTAAAGTTGGGGGGGCCAAGGACTACCTCTGGGGGGGCAAAATTTTAAATGTGTGTGTGCACATATATATAATTTAAAAAAATAACCAAACTGAATATTTGGTTAGTTTTTAGGCCCCTCTGTCATTTTACATGTTATAATTAACACCTTTGACTGGCGCACATGGAGACATGATAGACTTTATGCAGAGTTCATCGCAGAGGAAACTAAAATCAATCAAATAAAAGATCCTTTCTGAATATCATCTCATGGACACTGAACTAAACGTGTCTTTCTGACCGGGAGCTGACAGCGTGTTGAAGAGTTATGGACACCTTGGTTAGGAAGCTCTGTTTGGACAGGTAATTTGACGGGTAACAATATTTCGGGTCGGACCAGAATTATTTGTCTGATGGTGGTTCGGGCTTCTAATGAGTTTACATTTAATGAGTTTGCAGCACACAGAGAAAACCTAAAGAGAATGTGATCTACTTATTGTAGTTTATGTAGAGGAATAACAGCTGACTGTTGAGAGAGGAAAGAAATTAAAGTGCAGATCCTTTAGGCAGAAACAGGCGCAGTGCGCTGGGCAATAAATGCGCTTAAATGCTCCACGGTTACGCTCCAATTAATCACACATGAGACGACAAACGCAAAATATACAATATATAATTACACTGCTTACGTTAATGGTGTTTTAAAAACAAAACCAATAAAAACTTAACTGAGTTAATATGTCAGATTCCCTCCTCACCTCGTCTTGATGAGAACAGAGAGCAGTTCGCTGGTTTCTGTCCAGAATGTGATCAGCTGACCACTTGGTGCGCAGACAGTTTCAACTTTACGCACAGAGAACATCGTGGAGCTCATTATTAATCAGACTAAGAACAATGTCAGTCATAGGATCATCTCTGATCTGGACGCTTTAACGGACCAGAGACTTTGGAGCTCCTAGCGCAGCTGATCCGCTTCTGCTGGGTTTTTCCCCCGCTGAGGGAAGTGATGCGGGATCAGGAAACGATCAGAGTTCTGCCGTCTTCTAATCACGTCATTTCGTGAAATGTTACCTGATTTCAAAAACGTTCTAGCAGAGAAATAATAAATGTTTTGTTTGATGACTACAAATTGGAAATAAAATTATTTTTTTCTTTGACGGACAACGAAAAAAACTGTAGCGCCACCTCTGATCCAAACTACGAACATTGTCGACCCCTCTTCGTTTTTTTCTCTTTTTGCGGAGGATCAATAAATAACTTATTGGTGTTTTACCATCACCACCAGGTATGAAGTGCTTTAGCCTTTGAGCTGCACCACAGCGCAGTATAACTGAAACACCCAGGAGAAGAATATCAGCTTGTTGTTATGAGTATAAAGGAGGCGGGTATCGCACCTGATAAAAATCTATTTATTTATGTCATCACATGGACTTATATAAAGTTTTATACATTTTCTTTTGATATATTTATTATTGTTTTTCTTCTTTAGACATTAGGTTGGCTTAGAATGATTCCAAATAATGTACAGGAATGACCTCGTGCTGTTACATGTCAATCATCTGGGGGGGCCACTAGGGGGGCCAATCAGATGACAGGGGGGGCACTGGCCCCCCTGGCCCCCCCTCTGGCTCCGCCACTGCGCGTGGAAGTCGTTCGGTCTGTACCTCGATCTGCGTGTGTTTTTCAGGATACGTGAAAAAGAGGAGAGGCGGAGTCCGCTTCCACAATCTGCTGATGGGGTACGTCCTCGGCCACCTGGCTGTGACCACCAGGCGCAGGCCGGAGGTGCTCACCTGGGCGACGAAGGAGGACGTGGCCTGCGCGGAAGTGTTTGCGGACGGGACCGGCTTCAGGATTTTGGTGAGTTCCCCCCCCCGCTCCCCGAGACCACCTCTTCGCGTCTCCTTGCGGTCGCGATAAAACGATCCGTCCTTTTCACCGAGGTCGACGAGCAAGGAGAGGCCGACGGAGCTGGGGGCCCGGCATCCTTCCAGCTGAACCAGGAGGAGTACGGCTGGCTGGACCGCCTCACCCGGACCCCCTGCTGCTCCGGGACCTCCTCGTGCCGTTTCCTCTTCCACTCCGTCCACGGCGCCCGGCTGTGCAGACCCGGGAGTGTTCTGCAGGAGGCCTGGCTGGACGCCGGCCTGAAGGGAGCGGCCAGCTTCTCGGGGCCCCAGGCCACCTTCTCGGGGCCCCAGGCCACCTCGACCGACGTGAGTCTTGCGGTTTTGTGACGGAAGCTCCTAAAACACCTCTAAGCCAAGTCAAACTCAAACAGGCTGTTTTTTCCCTCTGTTTTTATCTCCGCAGGCCGACGCCGGCCGCGCCGGGTTCCTCGCACCATGCCGGGGACGAGGAGGACGCCCCGGAGTCACGTTCGGGCAGCGGCGCGGAGGACCGGGCTGGATGGGTTGGAGAGCCGCTGCTCTCCAACGCAGGGGACGTCAGCCAGGACCTTCTCCTTCTGCCCTCCCACTCGGTGCCGGCGGACTCGTCAAGCTCCGATTTTGAAGATGAGTTCTCCTTTACACTTAAAAGGAAATCGGTCGATTGCACAGATAGCGAAAGGAGCGGTACAAAAAAACTGAACAAATCCGGACAAGAAACGATTGGCACCCGAATTCAAAATACCGCAGCACACCGGGTCTCTACAAAGCCCCCCCGTTATCATCACAGCGGCAGGTTCCGGCCTCCTCTTCTGCGGGGTCACGGGGCGGAGCCGCTTTGTCCGGTTTCCAGAACCGGGCGACTTCTGCAAATCCAGCAGGTGTTTATGGGTTCGGTGCAACAGGGGTGGGACCCTTAGTTGGCAAGAAGGAATCTGCCGCTGCCGCAGGGAACCGACGTCCGTCGTCCTTTTCCGGGAGGCGTAAGTCCCCCCCGGCTAGTGCCGGTCAAAAAGAAATGGCAGCTGAGGCAGGAAAACAGCATCCCTCGTGTTTTTCTGGGTGGCAGAAACGATTGGGACCTTCCGGGCGACCAAACTGGGTAAGGGTGCCCGCAAAGCCCTCTGACAGCGACTCAGAATAGGTTTTACGGTCCACAGCTTTAGGGTTCAACTGTTTTTTTCCACAGTAGTTGGCATAGTTCAAGCCACATTTTCATTTCCCTCATTTATTTATTTTTTTCCCCTTTGCTGCCAATATTGTTTAAACTGTTGATATATTTCTTTCTATATTTTTTTGTATTATTTTAATGTTCAAATTTCAATCATTTTTGTAAAATAAAGAAAAGTTCATTCATTTCAAGTAAACATTGGTTTTTATTGTCTGGCAGAAATGTGCACTGCATTTTTCCCTCCACAGTCGAGCTCAGGTTGAGTTTTGGTTTGACATCATTTCTGTTGATGCTGCTCGGTGAGATTCTGTTATCTGAGTGTCTGTGCGCAACCTGCTGCGGTTCGTTCCTCGTCCACCAGAGGGGGTCGTTGACTCGACCGACGGCGCTCTGCATCACATGCGTTTCAGTCCGATCCAGGCAGTAGGAGAGCTTCAGCCTTCCCTAACTTGGACACCAGGCTGAAGGATAACAGATGAAAGCCAGAAAATCATTTGGTTCATTCTTTATAACTGAAAAAGAAAAAGAGCTAGGGGGCTGATACTTGGCACAGACACGCCCCTGAGGGTACCTACAAGCTATCAAAGTTTGGTGGGCGTGGCCTATTTCCTTAAGGTTGCTGCCATAGACTCCCATTCATCTGAAAAAGTGGTTCATTGTAAATAACTCAAAAGCCATAAGGGTTCGTTGGCTGATACTTGGTCCCTATGGGTCCCCCCGGAGGCCCCACCTGCCCACCAGGTTTGGTGGTCCTAGCCCCTCCCCTTCTTGTAGCTGCCATAGACTCCCATTCAGTTGAAAAAGTGGTTCATTGTAAATGACTCAAAAGCCATAAGGGTTCGTGGGCTGATACTTGGTCCCTATGGGTCCCCCCGGAGGCCCCACCTGCCCACCAGGTTTGGTGGTCCTAGCCCCTCCCCTTCTTGTAGCTGCCATAGACTCCCATTCAGTTGAAAAAGTGGTTCATTGTAAATGACTCAAAAGCCATAAGGGTTCGTGGGCTGATACTTGGTCCCTATGGGTCCCCCCGGAGGCCCCACCTGCCCACCAGGTTTGGTGGTCCTAGCCCCTCCCCTTCTTGTAGCTGCCATAGACTATCATTCAGTATTGGTGATGTGATATCTGTGGCTAGGAGCGTCATGTCGGCCGGATCCGAGGAGGGCTGCTTAAGTGTGGGTTCCAAAGGACCGAGACGTGCGCCGGGTAGGAACGGTTAGAGTCTAGAGTTAGGACGAGGGAACTCAATTTTTATGTGGAAAAGTACACAAAAGTAGAGTGGGGAAAAAGAATCTTTGAAACAGCCAAGGATAGGAATGAGGCATTAGGTGGAGAGCTAAAAATTGTTAGGATTTTATTAATTGGGGTAATTATTAAGGTTATTATTTCAAGGGAAATCAGGGGTCACTCATTGTTAGGGATTCCAAATTGTTAGGTTTTGAGAACCTAATCAAATGGTTAGGTTTTGAGAACCTAATCAAATGGTTAGGTTTTGAGAACCTAATCAAATGGTTAGGTTTTGAGAACCTAATCAAATGGTTAGGTTCACAAACCTAACCATTTGGTTAGGTTCTCACCATTTGGTTAAAACGAGAACAACTCGGAAGACTTAGAAGCCGGCAAAATGCTCTTTAATCATGTCAAAGCCCAGCACAATCACGCAAAGAGCAGCATTTTCATGAAATAATATTGATTAGAGACATGGGTTTTAATGTCTGGCAGAAATGTGTACTTCATTTTTTCCTCCACTAGGTGGCGCCAGTCGAGCTCAGGTTGACTTTTGGTTAGGCATCATTTGTGTTGATGCTGCTCGGTGAAAAATGGTTATCTGCGGTTCGTCTCTCGTCCACCAGGGGGTCGTTGTTGACTCGACCGAGGCTATGCATCACATGTGTTTAAAAATATCAGCCGTCATTGAGGCTGGATTAAAAAAGAGTCTATTCAACTTGTAAAGCTTCCATGAAACAAAATGTCTGTCAGTTAGTTACCCTTGACCTTTTTTTTTCACATTCTTTCAAATCAATATGGTTTTATTGTCTGGTATAATAGCCAGACGTGGTTAAAAGTCCGTCTCCGGGGGTTTTTCACTGCATTACCCATGATGCATCTCTTTGTTGATGTCACTTCAAGCAGATTGATCAAACTTTTTTTCTTTCCTCCTTCCTTTCTATCTGTTCTTTTTTTTTTAAATCAAGTTCAAAGTGTCTGGTGTCCAGTGGTGGAGAAAGTACTCAAAAAATGTACTTAAGTAAAAGTACAAATACACAGACAAAAATTTACTTAAGTAAAAGTCAAAGTACCACATTAACATTTTACTTAAGTAAAAGTAAAAAAGTACTGGTTTTTAAAAATACTTAAGTATTAAAAGTAAAAGTACTTGCTGAATGCATTACCTAATCACTAATATCATTAAGTGTACCGATCATATGATCATATGCCACAGATAAAA
The DNA here is from genome assembly GCF_904066995.2 of Poecilia reticulata. Taxonomy (NCBI): domain Eukaryota; kingdom Metazoa; phylum Chordata; class Actinopteri; order Cyprinodontiformes; family Poeciliidae; genus Poecilia; species Poecilia reticulata. The sequence goes on from NC_088846.1 coordinate 24,804,743, forward strand.
CATGTTTTTATTGTGTTTACTCTGTAACATAGTTTAGACTTAGATATGTGATTCTATGCATCATAATTTCAGGGATGGAAACATCTCGTCTCCTGTCCTAACATAACATGAACTTCACTTTTTTTGCCACACATTTATTTTGAAAGAAATCCAACTGGCAGAGGAGGACATGGAACCAAGGAGCCACATAGCAGAGTTGTAGTCTAGACCACCGAACCCAAAACCAAATCAAAACCAGCACCCCGTGCTACATGACAATAAAATTAAGTGCACCTATCAAAATTGCTTCTCAAATTGATCTGAAAGATTTACTTTCCCATAAAAACACCTAGATATTAAATACTTAGAGCTGAAATAAATTTAACCAGTGACAATTCAAACTCTTCTTCATTCTGTTTTGCTTTCATCTCTGTGCCACAATCCACAGAGGTCTCCTGCCATCCCTAAAAAAATAACGCCCTGGGCGGTTGCCCATATTGCCAATGGCAGAAATAATAATTGTCTGCACCATTAAACATAGCAATTAACAACGCTCAACTATGAACACTGTCCAAGGCCCAATAAGCAAGAAGTAACCAAGCAGGAGGAGCACCGTGACTGTTCTCATCCTCCCTCCTGCTGCAACGTCTGCCACCATGACAGGTGACGAAAACAAAGAGCAATGAGCATGCTCTGCCTTCTTACGTTCTTGTTTTATTTATTCACCAGTTAAATATAAAGATATTTTAATGAAATAAAATAGCTACTGCAGTGTACGCAGAGCATTACAAGAACAAAGAACGGCTCTCAGTGAGGCTTCAGCACTATAGGACTTAGTCAAGATCCGTCCAGAAGAATCGGATCGTCCATGAATGTCATATTACAATATTGCACTTTGGTCACAGCGTTGTCCCATATATGCGACATGTCAGTCATCGCAGATGCAACATGTGTCTCAGTCAATACAGCTAGCTTTGCTAGCATCACGTCCACAGAGCTTACCTTTCTTTAAGCTTTCCTTCAAGGTGACGTTAAAAATTGAACGAAGTCCCACCGTCTGTGAAAGCGAAGCGCTGCTGATTTTACACGTCGCCATATCTTATGATTTATGCAGCGCTATTATATTACTGACACTCAGAGGAAACCACTGCGCATGTCTGGAGCTCCGCGTGCGAGTAAAGGGGGAGCCGATGGGTGACAACAGACACTAAGTCAGGTTATTGCTTGGATTTTACGGCGCCACCTTAAGTCCCTGAACTTCACATTTTAACGGAAAAAAAAACACAATGCGACTTGGATGTAACGAGTAACGAGACAGTTTTGTAGAAATGTAGTGAAGTAGAAAGTACAGATACTTACTGTAAAATGTAGTGGAGTAAAAGTAGAAAGTATCCATTATTAAATCTACTTAAGTAAAGTACAGATACACGAAAATTGTACTTAAGTACAGTAACGAAGTACTGGTACTTCGTTACTTCCCACCACTGCTGGTGTCCCACGGATTGAAACGCGCCCAGTTTTAGTTCATTTCTAATCATTTGTTTTTACTGAACTGTTCAGTTGCGTGACGTCATGTCCGTTTCAGAGCGTGCCTGGACCTTGGAGGAAGTCGAGCCCTCATTTATTTATTTTTTCCCCTTTGCTGCCAATATTGTTCAAACTGTTGATATATTTCTTTCTATATTTTTTGTATTATTTTAATTTTGTTCAAATTTCAATCATTTTTGTAAAATAAAGAAAAGTTCATTCATTTCAAGTAAACATTGGTTTTTATTGTCTGGCAGAAATGTGCACTGCATTTTTCCCTCCACTAGGTTTCATTTCTGCTTGTGTTTCGGATTTCTTTATGCTCCTTCCACTTTCTAGCATTTTTTGTGCTTTCTTTCCTACTTCTTATGCTTTGTTCAGATCTTTTTTTTTTTTACTAATTTCCATTTCTTCTAATTTATATATTTTACTTTTCGCCTCTTTCAATTATTTCAGGTTTTATATCATTATTTTATTATTATTTTTATATTATATTACTACATTCCTTGACAAACAGTGTTCAACTCTGCATGTTGTGTTTTGTTATATATGTGATATTTGCTCTAAAAACTAGACAAAAATAAACTAATGCATGAAGTGTACATTGTTCATTGAACATATATATTATTATAAACTTAAAGATGGTTTGGATTTTATTGAATTGTACCCTGAGGATTTCCTCAGCTATGCACCACGTAGCTGAGAAGAGGCATGGAGGAAATTAGGGGTTGAAAACTGCACACACCTGCTCCTCCATTTAGCAATCAGTAGTCCTATAAATTTGATAATGATAGGGTAATGATAGGGCAGCAGACTCCTTTCACAAACTCCTTCCAAATACTAAATATATATTTAGTCATGTAGAAACCAATTTTGATATGGGCAAAAAGAAAAAAAAAAATTGCTCTTGGGTTCCCCTGGTGGCCACTGTCAGTAATGTTGCCCTGTGATTTGAGCTGCTGTTCAATGCATTTCAAACCTCAGAAAAACACCAGTGGAAGAAAAACAAGCAAACTAATGTCGCAAAAGAGAACTTATTCTTTAGGGAGAGAGAAAAAGAGGAAGAACAGAAAAAACCAAGATAAAGGCATGTTTGCATGTCTCTTGGTGGAAGAGACAAGAAAAGTAGCTAAGAAAAAATTAGCTTGATAGCAACCTAGAAAGGTGCCGTTCAAAAGCTAAACATTTATGCCAGCATCCTTGTATTTGCGTGAAACTGGATTTGAGTTGATTCTCGAGGTTGGCCCTGTATATTTCTGAGTTGTATTTTTTTTTTTGCTTCATAATGTTTGATAACAAAAATTAAAACTTCTCAATGGTTTAATATTGTCTAGCAAAATGTTTTTACTTCAGGCTACAATAGAATGTTCCAATGTTCCAATGTTCCAATGGCATCAGCATTGATGTCATCATTCTATGATGTCATAAGGGAATCTTTCTCTTGAATGCAGCTCACAGATAGCATTTTCTCTGACCTGTTCCACAGTTCAATTGCGGCAGATCCCTCTTCAGAGCACGTACGACGTTTATCGGATTACATATACTACACTCCTTTTAAAGAAGCGAGAATTTACCACCGTTTAAATATGAAGCAACAACAGATTATTTGTCAACATGAAGCTATTCCAGCTGAGCTTTCATGGGTCGACATAATGGATCTCAATATCCAAGTTGACTATGACGCCATCATTTTCCCTGTAGAAGATGACAGCGATTCTGTTGAATCTGTTGATTCATCTTCCTTTAAGTTGGAAGATGAATCGACAGATATCCAGGGGGAATCAAGTCCTTCAGACGACTTGAAGAATCCAAGGTCATTGGAGGTCAAGCAGGAAACAACTCCATCTGCTGACTCCAAGATCACCCCCTTAGTGGAAGAGACAAGCCAGCACGTTAGCGATCTGAGAAAGCAGGTAGACGATCTTAAAATAGAACTGCAGAATAAGATCTTTGAACTCCACGAGGAAAGAGATCGAAGGATCGCAAACCAGGCTGAAGTGACATCACAGCAGGAGGAGATTCAAAAGCTGCAAAAAATGTTGGAAGAAGAACGTCACTTGCGAGCTGAACGTGAACAGGCTGCTTGTTCTTCCAATGTTACAACTGACAAGAGCCTTCTTCGACAGCTGGAGCGCTCCAAGTGGGAGGCTGAAAAATACGCCTCCCAAAATAAAGGTCTGGTTGAGGTAATGGTCGAAGAATATAGAGTGAGGCTTAAATACGAGGAGCAGCTCAAATGTCACTCTGAGCAAGCTTCAAAGTTCAAAGAGCAGGAGGAAATGGTGAAATCTCTGCAGGGTCAGGTTGCGGACCTGAAGGTGAAGTTGAAGCTCGCTCTAGAAAACAACCATCTTAGAGTTTCCACCCAACCAGAGGTCCCCCTGCAAAGAGATGGCTCCCTACCAACAGAAGAGACCAAGGAAAGGCAGACCATCAATCAACCAGGGAGGTCTGAAGAAAGATGGACCTCCAATCAACCAGGGAGGTCCGAGGAAAGATGGACCTCCAATCAACCAGGGAGGTCCGAAAACGGATGGACCTCCAATCAACCAGGGAGGTCCGAAAACGGATGGACCTCCAATCAACCAGGGAGGTCCGAAAACGGATGGACCTCCAATCAGCCAGGGAGGTCCGAGGAAAGACGGACCATCAATCAACCAGGGAGGTCCGAAAACGGATGGACCTCCAATCAACCAGGGAGGTCCGAAAACGGATGGACCTCCAATCAACCAGGGAGGTCCGAAAACGGATGGACCTCCAATCAACCAGGGAGGTCTGAGGAAAGACAGACATCCATGCGACCAACCTCCACTGGTTACATGGGGGGACTTCATGCTGGCATGAAGTCCAAGCTATGCCCAGCTCGGCCTTTACACCGACCCAGACCCAGGTGGGCGTTAGCAACTGAGTGTTAGCAAACCCAGGTTTTGCCAACACTGGGTTTTTATGAAAATTCAAAGCTTTATTTGAGCTTTATTTGAGTGTGTGCAAGGATAAGTGTGTTAGACTTAACACACTAACACTGAAGTGTGTCTAACACACTTAGACACACTTAAGTCTAACACACTTAAGTGGATGGATGAATATTTGTTAAAAGTGTCTCACAATAAAATATGAAACAGAGAATCTGTGAAAATTCCTCTGTCTTTGCTTCTGTCCAGAAACAACCAATCCAGAACCAAAAACCCTTTGGTTCTGATTGGTTTCTAATGTGTCTCAGCACATTCAACCCATCAGTCTACTGGTATGCTGCAGCTATGCAATTCCCAGAAAAACAATCTAACATTATATAATTGTTATTTATAGAATGATTTAGAAAACAAAATTCTATACAGGTTTGTCAAAATTATTGTGACCCGTATTAGAACTTTGCATTCATTTCCCTTCATTTTAATAGCTGCGGCCCTAACCCAGACATTTTCCCTAACATTTTCCCTAACCCCACTCAATTCCTAACCCTAATATTAACTGAAATTTAATTGGCATTTTACCTCTAAACGTTATCCCTGACCCAAAACAATGAATCCATCATATTAGGACCGGGCCTTGGTCCAATATGATGGACCTAATATGACACTGTTTGTTCACACCAAATGCGTTTTGACCGTCAGGCGCATCTGGTTTACATTCAAAGTCTATGTGTTGGCGCGTCGAGGGCCATCATGGCGCTCTTCGAGCGTCTAGCGTGGCGTTGGACGCTTCACATAGACTATGAATGTAAACCAGACTCGCCTGACGCTCAAAATGTGTTTGGTGTGAATGCCCCATTAGAATGTTCAGTTCCTATGGTAACAATGACATCAGCAGTGAAGTGATGACATCACTCTTTCATACATCAAAGGAGTCTGTCTCAAATGTAGCTCACAGTTTTTTCAGACCTTATAAGGTATTTTTGGTACCAAGTGCACCATTTAATCCTTACTGCAAAAACAGGACGAAAGTAAAAGGTGGATTAAACTAAAATCAGTGTGGAATTATGCTGCTGCTGTATTTATTTTAGCAATAAGTTTATTTTGTGAAGGCTGCTGTAAATTTGAAGATTTTTTTTTTAACTATGCAGCCCCCCCACAGTGATTAAAGAGGGATAATTCTCCACAGATTTTGATTTTATTTCGCTCATCTTGTCTGCCCTGTCATGTAGGAGGAGGCTTAAACATCATTTTCATATTTACAGAAGCCTGGATTCAAAAGCCAAAAACATCTCCAAAGTTCAAAATGTTCCCGGAAATAAGAGTGCTTCTATTTAGCCCATAAAATATGCATTTTGTTTCGTAGAATAGTTAATGTAGAAATGAACAAAGTGACCTGACAGGAGCCTATCTGACTGCATCGAACTGTTCCAGCTCCTATCCAGCTACTGTTCACAGGAAAGCAAGGAGGTCAAAATTCCAACCCAGCTTTTAGTTACTAGTTTCCATTATAACAAGACCAATATTTAGGTAAAGAGATGATTTTGACCTGAAGCACCAGGGGGTCAATGGGCTTCCAAAGATGTCGGATGAATTTTCTGGAGACTGTGAAGGACTACGCGTTAGTTAGGCCACTTTGAACCATCGCACGTGGGAGGCTAAATTATTATTTCTCACCCTGTAGAACTCTAAACTACTCAAACCAAAAGTCTTATCTGAGGTGAAGCGGCAACAGCTGGACTGAATAAAACACAAACAACTATCATTTTGCAGAGCTGATAAAACTGGAAAGGTTACAACAAAAAGCAAACAATGAAAACAAATCTTTGTTCAGCAGCATCAAAGTGAGCTAGAAATTAAAATGCATCATGCAAAGCAAACCAAGACATTCAGGAGATGGAGAGAGAAGAAATCATTCATCCTGTGCTTAACCCCTGTGTTTACAAATGGGGTCCAACTGACCCCACACACGTAAAACTTGTACCATTTGCCTCAGTCCTCAACGTTTGCTTCAGTCCTCACACGCACAAGGGTTAAAAGCAGAGATTGATTTGACCTGAGTAACCTGTAGAGGGAGCTGGTGGAGTCAGGGGGCTGGATGCAGCTTCCTGGTGAACCACAGGCCTCGTTGTGGCTCATCTGCTCAGAAATGTTTGTGCACAATCTTGTTGAACGAGAACTTCTCCACAGTCAGAAGTGCCGTTTCTATTACAAATGTGTGCAAAACTTTCTTTTGATATTCTGCTAATGTCATAAAAAAAACAAATAATTTCTCAGTTGTTGTATTTTACAGAAGATTATGGTCACTGGAAAAAAACAGAAGAATTTTTATTTTAATCTCAGAATTCTAATTCTGTGTCAATCTACGATAAATGACCAAACTTTCTTATGTGTATGTCAGTTTTGTTGTTAGCATGTGAAAATGGTCTCTTTTCTGCTTCTTCCTTGTAGGATTTGTAAACCTGCTCCGTATCCTCCCTGAACGCCAGCTTTAGTTTTGAGTTGTCTGATGGTGCATAAACAATTTAAACAATTATGGTTCTGAGAAGAAAAAAAAATCAATTCACGTTAAAGTTAATGGCAGTAGTAATTGTGGATCTCCCTCTGGAGAGATTTCTGGTTTATTTATCTAGAGAAAATAGATGAATAATCTAAGTCAGTCTGATTGGATAATCTGAGGTTAATTGGACGTCAGGCCTACGTGCCTCCGTGACAGGATCTCTTTCTGTCACCACCAGCATCTGTCCACACAGATCCACTGTACAGCTCAGTCAACAGCTCAGCTGCGTGTTTATACGTTCCAGTCAATACCTAAAATGAGAAAAGTCTGAACACGCGTTTATTACAATCTAATGAAACCGATACTGTTCTCCAGGCCGGAGAAAATACAAGCTGGTCCAGGTACATTTTAAATGCTTCCACTGATTGTAGGAATCTAATATCATTTCGTGCCTTCGGCCGTGAAGACCAACTCCAGAGGGACTATAAATTACCAGCCCAAGTCTACTTGTGTTTGCTACCGTCTTGCATCCAATAACAGCTCTTTCTGCCTGATCACTAATAAATCCTTTTGGCTTGTTAACTGTTGCACAGGGAGCTGGTTTGGTGCACAAAGCACTTAACTGCTGCTGAGGGGGTTCTACTTGAGAGAGACTATCTGTTGAGTTCATCTGCTTTTTCTGCAAACCGATAACATGAAACTGAGCGCTTTTTCTGGCGCTGCTCGGTATGAGCTGCTGTTACGGCCCGAGTTCATTTGGTTGTTTGCTGTCAGACTTGGCTTGATTCTGAGAGTCTGTTTATGTTATTCCCATATCCACTTCATCACTGCAAAGACATGACATCTTACAAAGTGTCTTTGGTCTGGATTCTAGTGCAAATGTCTTAGTGTGCTTGAAATGAGAAAAAAAAACTAGCATATAAGCAACTTTTCAGCAAGATATGGGAGCATTGATCCTGCCCCTCAGAAAACACAGTGGACCAACCAACACCAGCAGCTGACATGGCTCCCCAGACCATCACTGACTCTGGGTACTTGACACTGGACTTCTGGCCTTTTGGCATTTCCCTCTCCCCAGTCTTCCTCCAGATTCTGGCACCTTGATTTCTGAATGACTTGCAAAATTTGCTTTCGTCCGAAAAAAGTACTTTGGACCACTGAGCAACAGTCCAGTGCTGCTTCTCTGTAGCCCAGGTCAGGCGCTTCTGCCGCTGTTTCTGGTTCAACAGTGGCTTGACGGCATCTGTAGCCCATTTCCTGCACACGCCTGTGCACGGTGGCTCTGGATGTTTCTACTCCAGACTCGGTTCACTGCTTCCACGAGGTCTGGAATCGGTCCTTCTCCACAATCTTCCTCAGGGTCCGGTCACCTCTTCTCGTTGTGCAGAAAAAGTGTGTTTTCTGCCACACTTTTTCCTTCCCACTGAGGTGCCTTGATACAGCACTCTGGGAACAGCCTATTCGTTCAGAAATGTCTTTCTGTGTCTCACCCTCTTGCTTGAGGGTGTCAATGATGGCCGTCTGGACAGCAGTCAGGTCAGCAGTCTGAAACGTGATTACGGTTTTGAGTAATGAACCAGGCTGGGAGTTTTTAAAAGCCTCAGGAATCTTTTGCAGGTGTTAAGAGTTACTTTGTTGATTCAGATGATTAGGTTAGTTGCTCATTCAGAGAACCTTATCATGATATGCTAATTTCATGAATATGCTAAGCTAACGTTGTCTTCTGAAGCTGCTGCAGGGGCAGCAACTTCAGAAGGGAGGCCCAGACTTCCCTCTCCCCAGCCACTTCTTCCTGCTCCTCCGGGGGAACCCCAAGGCGTTCCCAGGCCAGCCGAGAGACATAGTCCCTCCAGCGTGTCCTGGGTCTTCCCCGAGGCCTCCTCCTGGTGGGATGTGTCAGCATAAATTAGCATAAGCAGAAATTAGATTCGTTGTGTTGATGCATTTTGACGTGCTTCAATTTTCCACCGCAACACGCAAACTTCCCCATTCACTCAGTGCGTTATAGTTCCACATCGCTTAGGATTTGTTGCTGTGTGTTTGCGCAGAGAGAAGGAAAGAGGAGACCAGCTGCACAGGCAGGCTGCGAAATGAGATGCAGGTGATCGGTATCGGCAACAAGAAATCGTGATCACCGATTTCCGATCACCGAGTGTATTGTTTTGAATATTTTCCACTGGATTTGATTGATATTGACACCTTGTGGGTCAATTATTTACTTTTTTAACACCACATTATGTTTTGTGATCAACACTACACTGGTGTTACTTTGAATATATTTTAACACTAACACCGTTGTAAATGTTAATGTGACACTTTGTATTGTTGAATTTAACACCAGCTGACTTGGACACATATAGACACTTTTGGGTGTTAATTCAACACCGGCATTGTGGGCTTTACCAATTTCGCCCACATGCAAGAACACCAGCGGATACAAATGAACAATAATATAAAGTTTATTTACAAAGAATAATCAGATGTGGATTGGGCCCTGGGATTGAACGGCTGCACACGGCACTCTGAGGAGACAATGAGAAAGATGGTGAGTTCAAGGTTATCGGAATTTAGATGATTTGTTGGCGGTAAGTTTGCTAACTTACTTGAGCTGTGTGCATCAACGCCGTGGGAGAAGAAATGTTGGTCCTGGGGTTCTTTAAAGCCTCTGGGATTCTTTCTCCGTCGGGTTTGGTGATTTGACCAGCGCGGCTGAGCGGCTGGCAGAGGATCGGTGAGCAGCGTTGGAGGACGGACGGACAGGCAGGCTTACACTTGAAGGCGGCAGTGAGTCGGTGGGACGACCGGTCCAGAATGGCAGGCAGAAACAACGGATACAGGCGAGTCTTGGAGCTCGGGCATCGACGGGGTGATTTCCCGTGACGTCGCGAGGAGTGAGCAGAAAACTTGGAACCAGATCCAGATTTAGAGGAATCCTGAAAAGAGCAAAAATCACAATGAGGTAAACTTTCTAACAGCAGGGGAAAAAGACAGGTCACAAGGAGATAACTCAGAGCAAACTCTGAGGGGCTCTGAGGTACCATCAAAGGTTGACACTCTGACGTCTAAGTACCGTTTTCCGCCTCTCTTAAGCTGCCGATAACGAGATGATTGATCCCCAGTGTGGGGATGACGTCATAGGAGGAGCCCACCGCTCAGCCGCCTCTCGGATTCCATCTGATGGGGAATAAAATGAACAGCCGCCCCAAGAAAACCCCGAACTCAACAGTCTTAAAATTACAGGAAGTCGTTTTAATGAGAAATAGATTCAGATTGATCTGATGTAACCAGCTCAGTCCATGTGGTTCTGACATTTATCAGTAATCAGGAGGATGTACATTTCCACCTTAACCGACCAGGTAAGCATTAAGGTAAAAAAAAAATAAAAAATGGAGCAAATACTGTATACAAAATGAAAAAAGCAACTGATAGAAATACTTTCTATAAAAATAAAAGATAATAGCAGGAGAAAAGTTGCAGACAGCATTAGCTCAGCCGATCTCTCCCTCCAGGAAGCCATCAAACAGAACTGCTGTCCGGCTCCAGCTGTAATAAAGACAAAAAAAACAAAACAACTGAAAGTTAAAACAACAATGCCAATTTAATAATTCAGATCTAATGCCTTCTGGAATCTATTATTGACATTTTACAAATTTCACAAATCAATTAAAGGTTTCACAAATGTTTTATTTATTCTGGTGTTAGTGCAGAATAATCTAGTTAGGTTTGAAATGTCTAGCTGTTGTAGTTTTTAAAGTATATCACATTAAAAAAGCTCAAGATAGAGAACAATTAAGTGTAATCGCCCTTTAGCTATTTTCTGAATTAGATGCTACATTAGAAAGCTAACTTCAGCTTCGACTGACAGCTTGGGCACAATATACAGATCTATATATGTTTACATAGATCTTTCTATAAAGTGTAGATATGTAGATATGTAGATTGCACAGATAATCAAAACACTTAACGTTTACATAGCACCTTTGCCAGAGATATGAGGCGTTATGGTGAAAACAAACAATTTATTAACTTACCTTCAAAGTTATTGTGAAGTTTTGACACATCCATCTTGAATCCTTTGTCGTTGTTGGGGCGTTTCAGGACGTCTGAATAATTATATAGGCATCATTAATAGTCCTGCAACAACCGAGAAGAAATTGTTAGCATACAGTACAGCTGCCTGAGCACAGGAGCCATTCTGTGGCAAAAAAACACAGAGGTGCTAAAACAGAAGCCCGTGGCATTTACCCCACTGCGCCGTGCATCATGGGCAAAAGGTCAAATAAAAATAAATAATAATCAATAAATACATTTCAATACATGTTATTATGTGTCAGAAAGCTTAGGAAATAATAATAATAGTAATAATAATAATAATAATAATAAACATTTCCATGATGGGCGTCGGCACACGCCTTGATCCAATTATGCGTCAATTTGTCACATCAAACTCATCTCATCAGTCTTTGCAGTGAATTAATGTCTTTAAACTCCAGTAGCTTCACCGTTTTCTTTTATATTGCCACGTACCAGTTTGATGAATGAGTGACGTTTCAATCCTTGACGCGTCCAAAACCTTTTGTTTGATGATAATCCTTCAGATCCATAAATCCAACATGTCAACTGAGGAGGGATTATTCCCTTCAGTCCACAGGCTGCTGGTTCCTCACTTGATCAAACTTGTTGTTTTGCTCTGATAAAAACCATAAGCCCCAAACCCAAAAGCCTGCTGGTCCTTCACCAGGCCCCTACGCTCACAGCAGGTGGACTCACCCACATTTAGTCCTGTGTTACTTAGAAAATAAATAAATAAATAAAAACTAAATAAATGAAGTCAACAATCATTAACCTACAACTAAATTATGTAAATAATAAAAAAAATAATTAATTTAAGAATAAACTAATAAAATTCAAATTGATAAAGAAATAAAGAAAAAATTGCTCCAACATTACCTGTCATGTTTCTGGCCTGTCTGCCTGCTATGCTCTTCTCCTCATTACTCCTCTCATCAAGCTCATGTGGCTCACCTGCATGCTGCTGCGCTGGAGCACAATCAGGCTCATGTCCTCCACCTGCTCACCAACTGTTATATTCAGCTCTCAGGCAGGCAGACAGTGCCAGATTTTTGAAAGCCTTAGAGTGAGTAGACATCCAGCATTCCTTCCTGACCTGACCACAACCACAACCACGACCTCGACCTCGACCTCAAACTCTTTTTTGTCCCTTGGATTTTCCTGCCTTGCCTTGCCCACGTCGGATCCTCCACTGGCCTCGGTCTTCTGGTCTCGACCCCGTTTCTGTCTTTTGACTTCTGCCTCCTGCCTCGCCCTTGGATTCAGTCTGCCTGATATTACCTACAAGTGTCTGACCCTTTTTCCGCACCCTGACCACTGCTCCTTGTCTGACCCTCTGAGAGTTTGTTGCCCTGATCTGTCTGCCCCCATCCCTTGCCCTCCAAGCTCTGTCAATCCCTGGGTGTGCTACGGGCCGCTACCACTGTATTACCTGGACCTCTCTTTCCCCACTACACAAGGAAGAGGTTCCTGTTCCTTGCTCGTGCTTGCCTCTCCTTACCCTGGTCTTCAATAAAGAATTTTCTGATTTTTACATCTTGTCTGACTGAAATTTCGGGTCCTCAGTTCTGATCATTACATTATGTTGAGAAAAATTATTATTTTGAGTGTTTAACACAGTTTAAACCTTTTAGAACCAATTTCTTAAGTTTGAACAGGTTTCTGTTAGTGATTTGAAACAAATACTATTGCTGGGTAAGTATTGAAATAGATCTGCAGGAGAGCCTCGGCTCAGACCCCTGGGGTCTTATCATTAAAGACAGGAGGTCATAAATTAACATATGCAGGAAGGTGGAGGACAGAATCACTTGAATTACTGTGAGAAAGGGAACTTTGGTTGGTTCACGTAACCAGGATGAGAAATCTTCCAGAACTAACATCTGACATGGTGCAAAAAACTGAATATAACATAAAATGTTTTAAATCACTAACATTTAATTTGTAAGACATTTTTCTTAGTATTAACAATATGTTTTGACTAAAAATTCTATTATCTTGTTTTAGAATTAATTTAGTTAATGATGAATGTATTTGAAATTGTATTATTTCTGACTATATTAGAATCACATGAAAATGATTTGTTTAGTATTAGAAAATACTTAGGTTTATGGTGAATGAATGTCTTAAGTCTTATTTGTTTCTAATTCCTAATTAGAAACAGGAATTGTACTTCATTATTTTCTGTTTATTATCTATTGCTTTTGGTTTGATATCAGAACTAAACTTTGGAGATGCTGAGTGCAGAATAACAAATTGGGTTTTTGGAGAACTTTTCATTGAATTAAAATACAGTATTAAAGGTTTGTTCCTGGCAGAGCAGAAGAGAAACCAGAATTTCACAGCTACCTGTGAGGTTCCTGCATCTGTTTCTCTTTGCCCAGATGGCTGTAGAGCCACAGGAGGCCGGATAGTGTTAAGAAAATAAATTTAAAATAAGTTAGTTTTAGAATTTATCAAGACTTGATTGAAATACCATAATTATAGTTTTAAAATTTATAACATATTCTGACCTATTGATATATTTTACTGTAGTTAAAGCAGATTGTTTGCCAAGATCTTCTGATCTGCTCTTTGTCTGTTGGGAAACAATCAGTAGGAAGTTCTAGCTTTTCACACTGATCTGTGAAAGCCATAAACCACCATGAATTCGGAGAGTCTGCTTCTACCTTATTTAACAAAAGGTGTTTGATCTTGCGACCAAACTGCGGGACTTTTTCTAAGATTTAAAAGGGCCAGAGATGTCTTCCAATTGGTCAAGTAGAGATACGCCTTATTTGAATACATTAAAGAGGAAAACACACCTACAGGTATAAAAGTTTGTGCACAAGGGAAACAATTCAGAAAAAAGCTGATTTATTTTACTTCTGCACCAGCTCTTTCTCCAAGGACGTCCTTGATATTTCTTTGTCTTCTTGTCTCAGGTAACAATGTTTGTATCTGTCTTTCTTTAGTTTCCTGTACTATCTTATATTTTCTTCTGATTGGATTAAATCCTGTAATTCTGTGACGTCAACACGCATTGTTGTGTTTTTGTCCCCGCACGTGGCCACGCGAGAAAACCCGGGATCAAAAGGAAGTATCAGAGCCAGAGTTTTGCTAAATTTACCAGTGATATAAAAATTCTTCCTTAACAATTACCACTATTATACTGCTCTTAAAACAAATGACAAAATGAACTTTGATCCATGTTGAGGGTTTGCAAGTGTGGTATGTTGGTGCAGATTCACCTTTAAGGTGAGTGGTGGGCAGCACCAATGTAGCCTTTAAAGCAAGGTGTGTGGGTTGCGTGCTCACATGCAATTGTTTTGGGCTGTGGAGATGGCGTTGTGTGAGCTCCCGTGATCCTGTCCTTCTATAAGCATCAAATAATGGTCTCCAGGATGAATGTGGTTGTGTTGATGGTCCCGTTTTGCTCTCTGGGAGTGCGTGTGGTCAGGCACGCGTCTTGGGCGTGGAGTTCTTAACCGACATCCTGAGGTGTTCGGGACTTGGCGGTGGATTGTTGTGTGGTTTCCCCGCTCCCTCCTCCTGCCGCTTCCTGGTGCGCACACCTGGCCTAATTGTTTGTGGCGCAATATTTAAAAATTTAATAGCAGACACCGCTTTCGCCACATTTGGCGTTGTTGGGAGGATGGACATTGAGTAGAGGTGTGATTATTTTTGTATTGGAAAAAAATAAATAATTTTTTTTTTGTTGTATTGATTTAAAAATAATAATAATAATTTTCTCTCTGCACCTATGACAGTGGGTTTGTTCTGTGGTGGACAAAACAACGGCTTTTCTTTTTAGGACCAAACAGAATTAGTAGAAATTAAAGTTTTCTCTCTTATTGCGAGCGTGTATATTGGTGGCTAGCATGGAGGAGGAAGTTCAGCGGCTCAGAGATCAATTGTCTCAGCTTAAGGCTGACAATGAACGACTTCGCCGGGAGGGAGCTCTAGCCCAGGCTGGACCGAGTGGCCAGGCTTCAGGCACTGCTATGGGCAGCAGTTCATCAGCCCCAATTATTTCCACTGAGCGCATAATGGTTATGCCGCGTGATTGCAAGTGTCCCCTTTTTAACGGCAGGACAGGGTTGTCTCTAGATGACTGGATAGAGGAGGTTCAGGCTTGTATGCGGGCCCGTCATCTTTCCACAGGGGACAAAGCACTATTCATTTTTGATCATTTGGAAGGTGAGGCTAAGAGTGAGATTAAGTTTCGCTCGAATGAGGATCGGCAGGATCCAACTCGGATTTTGGACATTCTTCGGGAACTGTATGCAGCCATATGTAACTTTACAGCAAGCTTTCTTTTCTAGGAAACAACAAGAAGGAGAAACCTTACAGGAGTTTTTACTTGCTTTAATGTCTCTTATGGAACAGGTTGAGCAGAGTACGCCTGGCGGAATGCCTATCAATCAATCAATCAAATTTTATTTGTATAGCACATTTCAGCAGCAAGGCATTTCAAAGTGCTTTACATAATTAAAATAAAAACAGAAATAAACAGTGAGAAAGAGAGAAATTTAAAAAATAAAAATAAAAAAACAAAAAACATCACATCATTAAAACGTCGAAAAGAAAGAAGAAAAAAATTAAAAACATTAAAGACATAAAAACATGGAAGACATCAAAACCCGCACTCTAACCCTAATTTAGCCATAAGCAACTCTAAACAGGTGGGTTTTAAGTTGAGATTTAAAGGCACCCAGTGTTTCAGCTGTTTTACAGTTTTCTGGAAGTTTGTTCCAAATCTGTGGTGCGTAGAAACTGAATGCTGCTTCTCCTCGTCTGGTTCTGGTTCTGGGGATGCAGAGCAGACCAGAACCAGAAGATCTGAGGGGTCTAGATGGTTGGTACAGTAATAACAGATCTTTAAGGTATTGTGGTGCTAAACCGTTCAGAGATTTATAAACTAACATCAGTATTTTAAAGTCTATTCTCTGAGCTACAGGGAGCCAGTGTAGGGACTTTAAAACTGGTGTTATGTGCTCTATCTTCCTGGTTTTAGTCAGAACCCGAGCAGCAGCATTCTGGATCAGCTGCAGCTGTTTGATTGATTTATTAGTCAGACCTGTGAAGACGCTGTTGCAGTAATCAATGCGGCTAAAGATAAATGCATGGATGAGTTTCTCTAGATCGTGCTGAGACATAAGTCCTCTAATCCTAGAGATGTTCTTCAGGTGATAGAAGGCCGACTTTGTGACTGTCTTAATGTGGCTCTGAAGGTTCAGGTCAGAGTCCATCACTACTCCCAGGTTTCGGGCCTGATCGCTGGTTTTTAGTTGTAATAACTGAAGCTGTGCATTGATTCTAGTTCGTTCCTCTTTAGGTCCAAAGATAATAACTTCAGTTTTGTTTCTGTTTAGCTGGAGAAAGTTTTGGCACATCCACACATTTATCTGTTCTAAGCATCTATTCAGTGATTGGATGGGTTCAGAGTCACCTGGTGACATCGTGATGTAGAGCTGTGTATCATCCGCATAATTGTGGTAGCTAATCCTATGTCCTGTTATAATCTTTGCCAGTGGGAGCATATAAATATTGAAAAGAAGGGGTCCTAGGATTGAACCTTGGGGTACCCCACATGTGACCTTTGACCTCTCTGATGAGAAGTTTCCAATTGAAACAAAGAAATCCCTGTTCTTTATGTAAGATTCAAACCAGTTGAGCACTGGACCGGAGAGTCCGACCCAACTCTCCAGTCGATTCAGTAAAATGTCGTGGTCAACAGTGTCGAAAGCTGCACTGAGGTCCAACAGAACCAGCACTGTGGTTCTCCCACAGTCTGTATTTATATGGATGTCATTGAACACTTTTACAAGGGCCGTCTCCGTGCTGTGGTGAGCACGAAAACCAGACTGGAAGGAGTCAAAGCAGTTTGTTATTGTTAGGAAGTTATTTAATTGTTTAAAAACAGCTTTTTCAATAATTTTGCTGATGAATGGGAGGTTGGAGATCGGCCTGTAATTCTGCAGTAGGGATTTGTCTAGATTGTTCTTTTTTATAAGTGGTTTGATAACTGCTGTTTTCAAAGCCTGGGGGAAAACACCTGAAGAGAGCGATAAGTTTACTATTTGGATCAGATCATTAGCAACAACAGGCAGGACTTTCTTAAAGAAATGTGTGGGTAGGACATCCAGACAGCAGGAACTGGAGCTTAATTGACTTATAATTTCTTCTAGGGTTTTATAATTTAGTAGTAGAAATTGGGTCATTTTTCCTGCATTTGTTTTGTTTGGGCCCAGCATTAGTACTGTCTTTGGAGTGGATGAGCAGATTAATCCTCTGATCTTTTGAATTTTCTCTGAAAAGAAACTAGAAAACTTGTTGCAGGCGGCAATAGATTGAAGTTCAGGTGGTAACGTCATTGGAGGATTTGTGAGCCTGTCAACAGTGGCAAATAAAGCTCGAGCATTGTTAATGTTTTTGTTTATGACATCTGCAAAGAAAGCTTCTCTCGCATGTTTCAGTGTTGTGTGATAGTTACGTAGTCTTTCCTTGTAGATGTCATAATAAACGTGCAGTTGACCTTTACGCCATTTCCGTTCGGCCCTACGGCAGAGTTGTCTTGCAGATTGAACTACTTGTGCATTTCTCCATGGAGATTTCTTCCTACCAGTCACAACCTTCACTTTAGTGGGGGCAATGTAATCAATGATATCTGAAAGTTTGCACTGAAATCATCCACCAACTTATCTACGTCACTATAACTTAAGAGTGAGGAAGAAGAGTAGATTTGATTAAATGTTTCTGCTGTGTTTTCTGTGAAAGTACGTTTTGTGATAGTAGCTGTTTGTTCAAGTGGGTTAACGGATAAAGAACTGTCAAAGAAAATAGCAAAATGATCAGACAGGGCAATATCAGTTACAGAGACATTGGAAATATTCACACCCTTACTGATAACCAGGTCCAGTGTGTGTCCCTGAGTGTGTGTTGCTTGTTTGACATGTTGTGTTAAACCAAAACTCTCTAATATATTACAGAGCTTTTTAGCCCCTCGGTCTTGGGGGTTGTCAACATGAATGTTGAAATCACCGACAATTATCAAACAATCGTAATCAATACATATGAGAGATAGAAGCTCATTCAAGTCCGCAAAGAAATTTTCCACATATGTTGGTGTTTTGTATAGAGTTAGTGTCAAAGTTCGTTTGTGGCCTTTTACCTCGATTCCAAGATATTCAAAAGACATAAATTACCCAAAGAGATTTTACTACAGTTTATGGTATTCTTAAATATTGAAGCTACGCCTCCTCCTTTTTTGTGTTTTCTATTTTCACTTAAAAATTGTACGTAGGAGGCGTTGATTCAATTAGTACGATTGCTTCATTATTGTCATTCAGCCATGTTTCTGTCAGAAATAAAACATCAATATTATGCTCAGTGATTAAATCATTAATTAATAGAGCTTTAGAACAGAGAGATCTGGTATTTAAAAGAGCCAGTTTAAGTGACTCGGAGGCTGAAAGCTCTTCAGTCTGAGGTTCCTTTAGACAGGGGATCAGTCTGAGGTTTGAATTAAGACCACTGTTTTTTGTATTTCTGTTTTTTGTAACTGTTCTTGTAGTGATCCGGACAGGTATTGTCCTGCTCCGCAATGTTGGGGGCCAGACACATTCTGGAGGAAGACGGGTGTAAGGATAATATCTGGACCCCGGTCTCAGACCTCAGAAATGCAGAGTGCTGGATCTTCAGGGAGGTCAGAGGCAGGTGGCTTAGATGAAGTGAGAGTTGTGCCGAGGCGAACCTGTTGATCCATACTATCCAGCTGGGATGAGAAAGAGTCCGTCCGTCTTTCTCTCTGACCTGAATTCTCCACCAGCATTTTCAAGCGGCTCAGGTGAAGCCCGACTCTCTTTAGTGGGTCACTTTCTAATAAGTGTGAGTGAGTGTAGGAGCAGAGAGGGAGGGGGGAAGGAGAAGGGAGGGTGGAAGGAGAAGGGAGGGGGAAAGATGTGGGATGGGTGAAGGCGGAGGGGAACCAGTCATTCTGTTCACAGCCGATGTTTTATCAGTTTGTATTGGAGTAGTTTGTTCTTGATATGCGGAGGGCTCCATCCTAATCAGACATCCTTGAGCCTGTTCTTCTGAAGCGATGGTCACATTGTTGTTCTTGTTGATAAAATGAAAAATGTTTGCAGTGAGCAGCCTTATTCCGTGTTTGTTAAGATTGCGTCCTCCTCTTCCAAAGAGGTGAAAGCGCTGCCAGTAGATCCAGAGGTTATCGATGAAGGTCACTGAGCTGGCAGAGCAGGTTTTAATCAGCCATTTGTTTATCATAAGCAGCCTGGAATGTTTTTCGTCTCCCCATTGAGGTGATGGAATTGGACCACTGAGAAATAACTTCATTTTTAATTTTCCCATAGTGTCCAGAAGAATATTAAAGTCCTTTTTCAGAATCTCGGATTTTTGCTTTGCCAGATCGTTGGCTCCAACATGCACAACCAAAGTCTCCATGTTTGGCTGATCAGTGGTTAGAGAGAGCACTTTGCGGGTCAGATCAGATACAGTGTCACCAAGAAAAGAAACCACTCTCGTTTTCTTGGGATTGCAAACATGACTGATTCTATTTACTGCCTCATCTCCAACAATAAGCACTCTTGGCATACCTTTCGTTTTCCTGGTGGTCACTTTGTCCTTCGGAGCTTTGTGCGGTGGATGCGTTGGTTTAGCCTCATTGCTGATGTTTGAAGGTGGGTTTTCACTCAGAGGCTTGTGCTGAAGTGCAGAAAATCTGTTTTTCAGTGGGATTCCCACGGAGTCAGGATGTTTTGAGGCTCGGGCTGGTCGCTTTGTCCTTGGGAGTGGGCTCGGTGTAGTCGTTTTGGTTCCGGCTGCTTGTTTGTTATTCTTTGGCGGAGCAGGTGTTGAGGTTGAAGGTGGGTTTCTGCTCAGAGCTGGCCACGCTGATTCATCCAGGTGAGGGGTTCTCCCCGTTAGTCGTCTCATGGGATCTGCAGTGTGAGACTTTTGTTTTGGCTTGGCTCCCTGAGCGATCCAGGGTGAGCTGCTTGGTGCGGGGTGTACAACCTCTCCGCTGATTTGAGGAAGAGTTGTTTCATATCCACAGGTAGCGTTGATCTCAAAGTTCACCTCCAGCCGTTGAATCTTTGTTTCTAAAAACTGAAGTCGTTGTAGAATACTGCTAATGTCCTTGGGGTCGAACGGGGGCATTTTGCCCTAGTTCAACTTGGAGGTGAAGAAAAGTGAGGTAAAAATAAAAGTGAGAAAATCTCCTGGTCTTTAGGTTTGAAGTAATCCCGTTATGATGTCGATAATGTGAATAAAACCATAAAAATTGTGACTTTAAGAATAATCCACAAGCAGAGTTATCAGTAAGGACGGGAGAGAGCAGGATAAGCTGTTCCTCCTTCAGCTGCCAGACACAGAATGCGGCAGTTCTACTCCGTGACCAGTTTATAGAGTATGTGACGGACAGTGCACTACGTAGGGAGTTGAAGCGATTCGTTCGTGTTAGTCCAGCTGCTACTTTGTTGCAGGTACGAGCTGAGGCCCTTACCTGGGAGCGGGAGGGGCTGCCAACCGTTCATCGGGAACGCAGTTTCTCCCTTCCATCTATTCATGGCCTCCAATATGAGGTCCGAGATAGTGCATGTACCTCTGCTTCATCAATACCAGAGCTTAGTGAAGTGATGGAGTTGCTTAAAAAACAACAAGAACAACTTAGTCAGTTGACTAAGACAGTGGCTTCCCTTCAGGCTCCACGCCAAGCCGCTAGGCCCCCTCGTAGTAGTATTAAATGTCGGAGGTGTAATCAGTTTGGCCACTATGCCAGTGAGTGTGACGGGGACCGAGTCCCCTTTTCAGGTCGGACACACTCTGCTTCCGGGAGTTCTCATGCTGCAGTTTCACAGGGAAACTAGAACCCCCTGAACTGGGGAGCCAAAGTTCAGGAGGGGTGTTTTTGGGCTCACGGACAGGTGGATTCTCTGATTTGATGGCGTCTTGTCCCTCCATAGAGGTTAACATGGGTGGAGTAATGGTCCCTTGCTTGTTAGATACTGGGTCAATGGTCTCCACCATCACGGAAAGTTTTTTTAGGCAACATTTCGAACCATGGGGCACCGATAGGCTTCTATCCTGCCATTGGTTGCAGTTGCGGGCAGCCAATGGGCTTGAAATTCCATACATTGGATATTTGGAGCTAGATGTGGCTCTATGTCATAAAGTGTTAGATCACTGTGGAATACTTGTTGTAAGGGATCCCCCTTCAGCGGGGCCTTCAGTTCCCGGTATCCTAGGGATGAATGTAATTCGCCGCTGTTACAGAGAGCTGTTTGGTTCCTATGGCCACTCCCTTTTTGAGCTTCCTGTGGTGGTGCAGGCACCAGGCCCAGTTTTGGAGGCTTTACAAAGATGCCATCAAGCAGCTGCTCATCAGCCAGAAACATTAACGGGGACAGCAAAAATGCGAGGTCCGCGAGCCGTGCGGATATCGGGTGGCACTATGAAGTTAGTTGCCAGCACCTCTCCCTGGCAGTTTGCTGGTCAAGTTGTTCTCTTTGAGCCTGCGGAAACTGGCCTCCCAGCTGGATTGCTGACCTCTCCATGTTTGGTGAAGGTTGATAAAGGAACGGTCTACATCCCAGTGGTCAATGTTGGGACAGTGGAGGTCCTTCTTTATCCTCGGACCAGCCTTGGAACCCTTAGTAGGGCGGAGGTGGTGAGTTTACCAGCAGGGGTCACCGAAGTTGACTGCATAACAGCTACAGTGTCTGCCCAGGCAGCCGGTGAGCTGGAGGACAGAGTGGGTGTAGTGGACCTCTCTGCGCTCAACCCTGAGGAGCAGGTCAAGGTCAGGTCTTTGTTGCAGAGATATAACATGGTTTTTTCAAGGCATGATGGTGACCTTGGGTGCACCAATTTGATCACCCATGAGATCCCGTTGTTGGATGAGGTGCCTGTTCGACAGCGCTATCGACGAATTCCCCCTTCAGAATATGAGGCTGTGAAAGCCCATATCAACCAACTTCTTGAGGCACAGGTGATTCGGGAAAGCAGCAGTCCCTATGCCTCTCCTATCGTCCTGGTTTGTAAGAAGGATGGTAGCCTTCGACTTTGCGTTGACTATCGCCTTCTAAATGGCAAGACTAGGAAGGACGCCTTTCCCTTGCCACGCATTGAGGAGAGCCTTGATGTACTGTCGGGGGCTCGTTGGTTTTCAACCATCGACCTGGCAAGTGGATATAATCAGGTTCCAGTAGCGGAGCAGGACAAGCAAAAGACTGCCTTTTGCACACCCTTTGGCCTCTTCTAATTTAATTGAATGCCATTTGGGTTGTGCAACGCTCCAAGTACATTCCAGCGCCTAATGCAGAGGCTGTTTGGAGACCAACAATGTCAGTCATTATTGTTATATCTTGACGATATTGTTGTGTACTCTTCTTCGGTTCAACAACATCTGGACAGACTGGAGCTTGTTTTGGGTCGTCTCCAGCAGGAAGGCCTGAAGGCAAAGTTGGAGAAATGCTCATTTTTCCAGCCCCAGGTCAAATATTTGGGTCATGTCATCTCCCATGAGGGTGTTTCTACAGACCCTTCAAAGATTGAGGTGGTGGCTGAGTGGAGGCACCCTCAACATGTAACTGAACTACGATCCTTTTTAGGTTTTGCTAGTTATTACCGGCGGTTTGTTGCGGGTTTTGCCAAATTAGCCGCCCTTCTACATAAGTTGGTGGCGGACGTTGCTGGAGCTAAGAATAAAAAGCTTCTGGAAAGACTTTAGATGGGAGTTGGACACCTCAGTGTGCAGAAAGCTTTGAAGCCTTAAAGGCCAAGCTAGTCTCTGCTCCAGTGCTTGCATATGCTGATTTCTCCAAACCTTTTATCTTGGAGACTGATGCAAGCTACAATGGTCTAGGGGCAGTATTGTCACAGGAGACTGAGGGTGGCATCAGACCCATTGCCTATGCCAGTCGTGGTCTTCGGCCCACTGAACGCAATATGAAAAATTACAGTTCCATGAAATTGGAACTTCTGGCGCTCAAGTGGGCCATGACTGAAAAATGTAGGGAATACTTGCTTGGGCAGAAGTGTCAGGTTTTCACAGATAATAACCCACTGAGTTATCTTCAGTCTGCTAAGCTCGGAGCGCTTGAGCACAGGTGGGTTGCCCAACTTGCTGCGTTTGATTTTGAAATAAAATATAGATCTGGTCGTAGTAATGGAAATGCGGATGCCCTATCTAGACAGTATTTAACATCTTCTGAGCTAGCAACTCAATTGCTACCAGGCAGTTCTGTCCCACTGGCCCTCCAGCATATTGTAGGCCCACACTGTGCCAGCCAAGCCTTGATTTGTGCTTTGCCAGGACGCTCATTGTCTGAAATTTGTATTCTGCAGGCGAATGACCCTTGTTTGAAGGAGGTCCTGGTTTTTTGGAAAAGGCGGACACGACCTACTCCAACAGAACGGCGTGGCCTGTCTAGGCAGACACTGGCTCTCCTTCAGCAGTGGGATCGGTTGAGAGAGAGAGGAGGAGTACTGTACCGTCGGTTCTTACGGCCCGATGGTGGGGAAGAAAACCTCCAATTACTCCTGCCTATAGCACTTAAGGAGCAAGTCCTTGAACAGCTTCATCAGGAGCATGGCCACCAGGGTATTGAGAGAACCCTTGAGCTGGTGCGCCAGCGATGCTTTTGGCCAGGGATGTCTTCCGACATCAAGCAGTGGGTGCAGCAGTGTGAAAGGTGTCAGGTGGCTAAGGACTCTGCACCAGCATCCCACAGTTTTATGGGACATTTGCTTGCCTCTCGCCCCAATGAAATATTGGCTATTGATTTTACGTTGCTTGAACCATCTCGTAATGGGGTTGAGAATGTCCTTGTTATGACAGACGTGTTCACCAAGTATACTATAGCTGTTCCCACCCGTGATCAACGAGCTTCCACTGTGGCTAAAGTAATTACCCAGGAGTGGTTTTATAAGCTCGGCGTGCCAAGCCGCATACATTCAGATCAGGGAAGGTGTTTTGAGAGTGCCATTTTCCAGCAGCTTTGTTGGCTGTACAGTGTCGGGAAATCTCGAACCACGGCATACCACCCTGCTGGGAATGGTCAATGCGAATGGTTCAATCGCACTTTACATAACCTCCTTAGAACCCTTCCACAGTCTCAAAAACAGGATTGGGCTGCTTGTCTCCCTCAAGTACTTTTCTCATACAACACCACACCCCATCAAAGCACTGGGGAGTCGCCCTTTTTCCTGATGTTTGGGCGGGAGCCGAATCTTCCAGTGGACTTTGCCCTCGGTTGAGTACCTGACCCACTTCCTGGGACAGTGCAAAACTGGGTTGCAGAGCATTGTTCAAAGCTCAAAATAGCTTTTTCCGTTGCCCATGATCGACTGGTGGTGAATGCTAGTCGCAGGAAGGCAACACATGATCTTAAGGTTAGGGAAGCCCCTCTGCAGATTGGCCAGGTGGTCTACCTACGAGATCATAATTTCAGGGGACGCCATAAAATTCATGACCTCTGGCATTCTGACCCATTTCAAGTGCTGAAGGTTCCTGTTGGCGACAGCCCAGTCTACACCATTGCTCCAGTTTCTAATTTGCATGCACATCGTAATGTGCATCGGGACATGCTTAAAGCTCAAGTCATCTCAGGCCCCATGCCTCAATCTTATAAGACCGGACCATCTCCTCAGGTCAATTCAGACAGCAACTCTTCTATTGATGGTGATGTCTGGGTTGTGGCTCCATCAACTTCTTCTCTTCCAACTTCTGTGGTTCCATCTGACCCAGACCCTTCTAGCCAGGCTGGCATTGCTCCCTCGGAGACTGCAACAGTAAGAGAAAATGGTAATCAAGTCACCGAGGAAGCAGCAAGAGGTACTGATTGTTCAGTCTTGCGTCGAACTACTCGTGTGACTGCCGGGAAGCATTCCAATGTCCATCATCTTCCCTGAGCTCTTGATGAGTCATCTTCCTGATTGGTGTAGGGTTTAAATTACTGTGTTTTCTGGGTAGGTAGTGTCCTGTTGTCGTCGGGCCGTCGACAAAGAAAGGGGGGGAAGAATGTGGTATGTTGGTGCAGATTCACCTTTAAGGTGAGTGGTGGGCGGCACCAATGTAGCCTTTAAAGCCAGGTGTGTGGGTTGCGTGCTCACATGCAATTGTTTTGGGCTGTGGAGATGGCGTTGTGTGAGCTCCCGTGATCCTGTCCTTCTATAAGCATCAAATAATGGTCTCCAGGATGAATGTGGTTGTGTTGATGGTCCCGTTTTGCTCTCTGGGAGTGCGTGTGGTCAGGCACGCGTCTTGGGCGTGGAGTTCTTAACCGAGATCCTGAGGTGTTCGGGACTTGGCGGTGGATTGTTGTGTGGTTTCCCCGCTCCCTCCTCCTGCTGCTTCCTGGTGCGCACACCTGGCCTAATTGTTTGTGGCGCAAGGGGAGCGCAGCCACGCCAACGCCGTTGTTTTGTCCATGCTTTTGTTTCGTCTTTTCAGCTGGGTATTTTACTCAATTAATGAGTTATTCTTTATTTTGGCCAGGGTTCAACCGTTTCTGGTGAGTCCCTCTATTATTTTTCAGTACGTTTATTTATAATTTGTATTCTTTTTTTTGTTTTGTTTTGTTTGCATGTATGTTTAATTTGTCAATTGTTTGCATGAGTTGTTTTGTTGTTTAGCCTGTTCGTTGCTTTGCTTGTTTTGTTTTGCTGTTCATCTGCTTTGCATGTTTTTCTTTGTTTTCTGGATTAATTTCTTGTTTAGTTATTAATTGGGTTGGAAAACAACTTGCCGCTGAAGAGTTAACGTATAATAGGTATTTTGTGAAGTTTGTAAACTGTCTCTTTTAAAGTATCTATTCCATTGTAGGCCTATTTTAAATTTTTGGTAGAAAATAAATCATTCATTTAAAAAAAAAACATTATGATCCACCTCTTTTTGTTGTCCCGACCTGGCGTGGCCTTTCTGTAGATATTTGAAGCTGATTAGTCCTGGTTCTAAGATATCAGGTGGCGTTTTTGG
The DNA here is from genome assembly GCF_904066995.2 of Poecilia reticulata. Lineage (NCBI taxonomy): Eukaryota > Metazoa > Chordata > Actinopteri > Cyprinodontiformes > Poeciliidae > Poecilia > Poecilia reticulata. The sequence continues at coordinate 24,830,709 of NC_088846.1, forward strand.
TTGCAATATTTAAAAATTTAATAGCAGACACCCCTTTCGCCACACAAGCATCTTTAACCCTTTACACCCAAGTTTAAAATGTCTGCCTATATATTTCTTCCTTATTTTAATTGTAAGTAGTTCTTTAAATGTCCTGTAAGATTATATATACTGCTCAAAAACATAAAGGGAACACTTAAACAACACAATATGACCTGTTGACCCGACGAGGGTCCCCGTTGTCAATCACTGTTGCTTCCTAAGTGGACAGTTTGATTTCACAGGAGTTTGAATTACTTGGAGTTATATTGTGTTGTTTAAGTGTTCCCTTTATTTTTTTGAGCAGTATATTTACCCATTTATCCATAACAACTGGAACCTTCGATATCCAGCAAGTTATTTTCGTAATTTACCGTCTATTAAACGAGTTCCCCCTGGATTCATTTCACTCTCTGCAGCTGTGAAATTTCCCTAATAACCCCATATTGGCTGAAAAGTGGAAAGTCTCCCCTTTCGGGAACCGTTGGAATTTTTCAGATAGCGCCAAGTGTGGCGGAATTACGGTACTGCAAATTTGGCCGTGTCGTCGGCGACACGTTCCGGTTTAGAAGGTCAACTATGATCATATTATGAATACATGCATCTTAGTATTGATCTGGTGCCCAGAAAAATGAATGTCTAAGAAAATAACACCTAGAGTCCCCACTTAGGATTCCTCAAGTCTCTGCAACAACAAGAACATGTGGAAGTCAGATAGGACAAAATTAAAGACTTGGCTTCCACTTCAGATTCAGAAGGATTGAGTGTTTGTTCTTCCTGCATTTTATTCCAGGTTCTGGGTCCAAAGTAACTAAATCTGGTTTTTCCAACTTCAGTAGAGGCCATTGGCTCCTGCAACAAAATGCAATCACCGGATCTGGCTTCATCTTCGACAAGCATTGATTGAATGTATGGGGGTAAAAAACCTTTCAGAGCTTTGTAAATAAAGAGTAACAAGTTTCTCTCACGCATCAGGGAGGGACAAAGCAGACCCATTTCACGATACAGCGCATGATGATCAGCATCATCATCTCCATGCCCTTGGATAAATGTTAAAGCAGAATGATAAACATCATCCAACTGTGTGAGAGCTTCAGGTGAGGCATGCATGTACAAAATGTGACCCTTATGAAACTTGGACAAAAATTCTTTCCTAACCACGTCTTTTTTTCTTTCCATGGTAAGGTGTGACTTTTTCTTTGAAAAGAATCGATTCTTTCTGTCAAATCACTGGCCAAAGTTGTCACATGATCGACGAAGCTCAGATCCTCGTCAATCCACAGGCCCAGATATTTGTACTTTTTGACTCTTTCGATATTTGTGCCGTCCAAACTGGAGAGGACAAGTCCATCATCAACATCACTGTCTGATGGAAACATCATGTACTTTGTTTTTTTGCATTGAGAACTAGTTTGTGTTTCCTGAACTGGTTTTGTAAATCCTCAAAGTGTTGCTGAAGGGTTGTGACGGCAGATTCAGCATCACCAGCACTGCAGTACAGAACAGTGTCATCAGCAAACATGTGAAATTTACAGCCTGTTACGGATGAAGCGATGTCTGCCATGTAGATGTTGAACAAAATAGGACCTAGAACAGAGCCTTGAGGAACACCGCTTTCAACAGGTAGAAAATCTGATGCAACACTTCCATTGGTAACGCTCTGGTGTCTGTTTTGGAAATAATTTTCAAACCATTTAAAGGCCTTTCCATCAAGTCCAATCCTCTCAAGTTTTGTGAGAAGCACAGCGTGATCCACCGTATCAAACGCTTTGGAGAGGTCAGTGAAAAGCACTGCACAGTGTTGGCCATCGTCCAGATCGGTTATTATGTCATCTAAAACAGCAGTAGCAGCCGTCACATTGCTGTGTTTTTCTCGGTACGCAGACTGGCGTTCATGTAGCATCTGGTTTTCTGTTAGGAACGATGTTAGCTGATTTTTAACTAGTCTTTCAAGAATCTTTTCTAAACATGGAAGTTTAGAGATCGGCCTGTAATTATTAAGGTCGGATGTTTCACCAACTTTATGTTCAGGCGTCACATAAGCAGCCTTCCAGGCTTTTGGGACGATTCCAGTTGAAACTGAGACGTTAAAGATGTGTGTTATGTAGATCGCTGCTATAGGAGCTCCATGTTTTAAAAAGAAAGGTTCAAAGCCGTCTGTATCAATGGCACCATCTTCGAGATTTAGCAAGGCAGTGCAAACTTCGTTAAAAGTAAATTCTTTTAACTTGAAACAACGCCCTGGTGTTATGCTGGCATCAAGCTCGTCTGTTAGGGCAGGTGGCCCATTGTTGGTTCTTTCAAACAGATGACCTATATCTATAAAATGCTTATTGAAAGCTTCACAGATCTGTTTAGGATCTGATATTTGGCCTCCACCTGTATTGACCTCCTGTGGAAAGGATCGATCCCCAGATCTTTTGTGATGTTCATAGCTTTCAACAGGTGCATGCTTGTCAACCACTGCAGTGAAAGAGTCCCTGAAGTTATCTAAAGCTTCTTCAACATCGAAAATGTTTAAAGTTTCAAAGGTACCACCACATGAAAGATCAAGCACGAATTTATCCTGTTTAAAATCATTGAAATTGCGAAGAGGTGTCAAACTTGATCTGCACTGTCTTGCCATTATACTTCTGGTAAAAAAAAGAAAAGGATACAAGAGAGTAAAGCAAAAATATTCTCCCTGCAGTTAGAAAATAGTAGCTGCAGGGAGAAAATAGTGCACTTACCTTTGCTGCACAGAAAAAGGAAACTTGTGAGTTTTCTTTTTCTGCTCCCAGAAAAGCAGAAAGACAAAACAATCTTTGTCTCTGAGTTTAGCTGAAGATTTTCCAACTTCCTCTAGTTTTCTGGGTCCTGCAAGACACAACGTTTAGAAATTAAGTTAAACTTTATTTTCAGAGCATATTTAACAAAGCAACAATTAACCAAAGTCCTGAATAGAGTATAAAATTAAGTTGAACTAAATTAAGAAATAAACAACAACATTTATGTCTGAGTTGGGACCAAGTCACTGTTTTGCAAGTCTCAAGTAAGTCTCTAGTCTTTGTCCTCAAGTCAAGTCTCAAGTAAGTCTCTAGTCTTTGTCCTCAAGTCAAGAACAAGAGCAGCATTGAATTAAATCTCCCTGTTGCGGCCCTGCATGATGAGTAAATCACTGCGTAATGCAGCAGATTGCCTCATCATGCAGGGCCGGTCCAAGGCTGTTTGAGGCCTTGAGCAGAATTTGACTTAGGGGGCCCTCTAGCTGCTAAAATCATCAGCACCTCTAACATCTTCTGTGTTAGATTTAGTGAAATGTGGGAGAAGGGAGTAGTTTAATTGACAAACCTAAAAAGCAATAAGTTATTTGTATTTGTAAATTCAAAGATTAAACTCACAGCATCCGATTGTTGCTAGGGTAACAAAACAATCTAACTATGAACATGGTTCTTTGAAGTTTTACAAAGTAAACTTGCCAGCTCCTTAAAATTTTGCACTTAAATGTTAAACAATTTAAAATCTTTTAATTTATGTACGCCTAAACAATTGAATCAAATTCGACAGCATTGATAATCTCAATAAACAAGTGTTACATTTATGTATCTGTGGTCTGTTTTAAAATATTAGTGTTTATGGCGCCCCTGAAGCTCTTGGGGGCCTGATGGAGCTGCTGACTTAATTTGGATTAAACAGAAGTGGAAATTTGTTGTTTTTAGACTAATTTTGGGTTTAAATAGCATTTAACTAGAGATGTTTTCCTGTAACATATAATTACACAGTAATACTTTTACATTTCCTATCAACTTAACATCTTTTAATACAAAAACACGGTGGACCGTCTTTACTCCCCCACCACCACTGGGCTTAGCAAGTTTTCTGGGGGAAACCCTGGAGATGTGAAATTGGCTGTAGATTTAACCCCATTTGGACTGACAGATATTTATTTTACCATCACATCCAAATTCAAAACCACTGTGCTTTATTTGCAATGAGTGCATTGCGTGTTTGATTTTTAAAAGAACACATGGTCCAGGGTTTCCGCCAGAAAACTTGCTAAGCCTGGTGGTGGGGGCGTCGAGGCGGTCCACCGATGGTTTACTGTGTTTTTGTATTAAAAGATATTGAGTTGACATGAAATATTAAAGTATTACTGTGTAATTATATATATCACTGCCCCCTCCCCCCACCCGGGGCCGCAGCAACATTTCCAAGTCTTGACCGGTCCGCGGTAATAAAAAGGTTGGGGACCACTGATCTAATGTCGAGATCGATTCAAAACCTTCTGACATATTGCGCCGCTGCTCTAGCAAAGCATGAAGAGTTCAGAAACAATATGAAATGAGAAAAAAGCTATTAATCAACTGATTAAGTCGTGTTCTTGAAAAAATTTATGCTAATTTATGCTAATCCTACAAAGGCTAACCTTTGTAGGATTTGTTTGCTTAATGTGATTTCTCCTGCTCAATTTCATTTCTGCTTGTGTTTCTGATTTCTTTATGCTCCTTCCACTTTCTATCATTTTTTGTGCTTTTTTCCTACTTCTTATGCTTTGTTCAAATCTGTTTCTTTTTTTTTTTTACTAATTTCAGTTTCTTCTAATTTATATATTTTACTTTTCACCTCTTTCAATTATTTCAGGTTTTATATCATTATTTTATTATTATTTTATATTATATTACTACATTCCTTGACAAACACAGTGTTCAACTCTGCATGTTGTGTTTAGTTATATATGTGATATTTGCTCTAAAAACTAACTAGACAAAAATAAACTAATGCATGAAGTGTACATTGTCCATTGAACATATATATTATTATAAACTTAAAGATGGTTTGGATTTTATTGAATTGTAACCTGAGGATTTCCTCAGCTATGCACCACGTAACTGAGAAGAGGCATGGAGGAAATTAGGGGTTGAAAACTACACACACCTGCTCCTCCATTTAGCAATCAGTAGTCCTATAAATTTGATAATGATAGGGTAATGATAGGGCAGCACACTCCTTTCACAGACTCCTTCCAAATACTAAATATATATTTAGTCATGTAGAAACCAATTTTGATATGGGCAAAAAGAAAAAAAATTGCTCTTGGGTTCCCCTGGTGGCCACTGTCAGTAATGTTGCCCTGTGATTTGAGCTGCTGTTCAATGCATTTCAAACCTCAGAAAAACACCAGTGGAAGAAAAACAAGCAAACTAATGTCGCAAAAGAGAACTTATTCTTTAGGGAGAGAGAAAAAGAGGAAGAACAGAAAAATACCAAGATAAAGGCATGTTTGCATGTCTCTTGGTGGAAGAGACAAGAAAAGTAGCTAAGAGAAAATTAGCTTGATAGCAACCTAGAAAGGTGCCGTTCAAAAGCTAAACATTTATGCCAGCATCCTTGTATTTGCGTGAAACTGGATTTGAGTTGATTCTCGAGGTTGGCCCTGTATATTTCTGAGTTGTATTTTTTTTATTTTTTTGCTTCATAATGTTTGATAACAAAAATTAAAACTTCTCAATGGTTTAATATTGTCTAGCAAAATGTTTTTACTTCAGGCTACAATAGAATGTTCCAATGTTCCAATGGCATCTATGGCATCAGCATTGATGTCATCATTCTATGATGTCATAAGGGAATCTTTCTCTTGAATGCAGCTCACAGATAGCATTTTCTCTGACCTGTTCCACAGTTCAATTGCGGCAGATCCCTCTTCAGAGCACGTACGACGTTTATCGGATTACATATACTACACTCCTTTTAAAGAAGCGAGAATTTACCACCGTTTAAATATGAATCAACAACAGATTGTTTGTCAACATGAAGCTATTCCAGCTGAGCTTTCATGGGTCGACATAATGGATCTCAATATCCAAGTTGACTATGACGCCATCATTTTCCCTGTAGAAGATGACAGCGATTCTGTTGAATCTGTTGATTCATCTTCCTTTAAGTTGGAAGATGAATTGACAGATATCCAGGGGGAATCAAGTCCTTCAGACGACTTGAAGAATCCAAGGTCATTGGAGGTCAAGCAGGAAACAACTCCATCTGCTGACTCCAAGATCACCCCCTTAGTGGAAGAGACAAGCCGGCACGTTAGCGATCTGAGAAAGCAGGTAGACGATCTTAAAATAGAACTGCAGAATAAGATCTTTGAACTCCACGAGGAAAGAGATCGAAGGATCGCAAACCAGGCTGAAGTGACATCACAGCAGGAGGAGATTCAAAAGCTGCAAAAAATGTTGGAAGAAGAACGTCACTTGCGAGCTGAACGTGAACAGGCTGCTTGTTCTTCCAATGTTACAACTGACAAGAGCCTTCTTCGACAGCTGGAGCGCTCCAAGTGGGAGGCTGAAAAATACGCCTCCCACAATAAAGGTCTGGTTGAGGTAATGGTCGAAGAATATAGAGTGAGGCTTAAATACGAGGAGCAGCTCAAATGTCACTCTGAGCAAGCTTCAAAGTTCAAAGAGCAGGAGGAAATGGTGAAATCTCTGCAGGGTCAGGTTGCGGACCTGAAGGTGAAGTTGAAGCTCGCTCTAGAAAACAACCATCTTAGAGTTTCCACCCAACCAGAGGTCCCCCTGCAAAGAGATGGCTCCCTACCAACAGAAGAGACCAAGGAAAGGCAGACCATCAATCAACCCGCGAGGTCAGAAGAAAGATGGACCTCCAATCAACCAGGGAGGTCCGAAAACGGATGGACCTCCAATCAACCAGGGAGGTCCGAAAACGGATGGACCTCCAATCAGCCAGGGAGGTCCGAGGAAAGACGGACCATCAATCAACCAGGAAAGTCTGAAAACGGATGGACCTCCAATCAACCAGGGAGGTCCGAAAACGGATGGACCTCCAATCAACCAGGGAGGTCCGAAAACGGATGGACCTCCAATCAGCCAGGGAGGTCTGAGGAAAGACAGACATCCATGCGACCAACCTCCACTGGTTACATGGGGGGACTTCATGCTGGCATGAAGTCCAAGCTATGCCCAGCTCGGCCTTTACACCGACCCAGACCCAGGTGGGCGTTAGCAACTGAGTGTTAGCAAACCCAGGTTTTGCCAACACTGGGTTTTTATGAAAATTCAAAGCTTTATTTGAGCTTTATTTGAGTGTGTGCAAGGATAAGTGTGTTAGACTTAACACACTAACACTGAAGTGTGTCTAACACACTTAGACACACTTAAGTCTAACACACTTAAGTGGATGGATGAATATTTGTTAAAAGTGTCTCACAATAAAATATGAAACAGAGAATCTGTGAAAATTCCTCTGTCTTTGCTTCTGTCCAGAAACAACCAATCCAGAACCAAAAACCCTTTGGTTCTGATTGGTTTCTAATGTGTCTCAGCACATTCAACCCATTAGTCTACTGGTATGCTGCAGCTATGCAATTCCCAGAAAAACAACCTAACATTATATAATTGTTATTTATAGAATTATTTAGAAAACAAAATTCTATACAGGTTTGTCAAAACTATTGTGACCCGTATTAGAACTTTGCATTCATTTCCCTTCATTTTAATAGCTGTGGCCCTAACCCAGACATTTTCCCTAACATTTTCCCTAACCCCACTCAATTCCTAACCCTAATATTAACTGAAATTTAATTGGCATTTTACCTCTAAACGTTATCCCTGACCCAAAACAATGAATCCATCATATTAGGACCGGGCCTTGGTCCAATATGATGGACCTAATATGACACTGTTTGTTCACACCAAATGCGTTTTGACCGTCAGGCACATCTGGTTTACATTCAAAGTCTATGTGTTGGCGCGTCGAGGGCCATCATGGCGCTCTTCGAGCGTCTAGCGTGGCGTTGGACGCTTCACATAGACTATGAATGTAAACCAGACTCGCCTGACGCTCAAAATGTGTTTGGTGTGAATGCACCATTAGAATGTTCAGTTCCTATGGTAACAATGACATCAGCAGTGAAGTGATGACATCACTCTTTCATACATCAAAGGAGTCTGTCTCAAATGTAGCTCACAGTTTTTTCAGACCTTATAAGGTATTTTTGGTACCAAGTGCACCATTTAATCCTTACTGCAAAAACAGGACGAAAGTAAAACGTGGATTAAACTAAAATCAGTGTGGAATTATGCTGCTGCTGTATTTATTTTAGCAATAAGTTTATTTTGTGAAGGCTGCTGTAAATTTGAAGATTTTTTTTTTTAACTATGCAGCCCCCCCACAGTGATTAAAGAGGGATAATTCTCCACAGATTTTGATTTTATTTCGCTCATCTTGTCTGCCCTGTCATGTAGGAGGAGGCTTAAACATCATTTTCATATTTACAGAAGCCTGGATTCAAAAGCCAAAAACATCTCCAAAGTTCAAAATGTTCCCGGAAATAAGAGTGCTTCTATTTAGCCCATAAAATATGCATTTTGTTTCGTAGAATAGTTCATGTAGAAATGAACAAAGTGACCTGACAGGAGTCTATCTGATTGCATCGAACTGTTCCAGTTCCTATTCAGCTACTGTTCACAGGAAAGCAAGGAGGTCAAAATTCCAACCCAGCTTTTAGTTACTAGTTTCCATTATAACAAGACCAATATTCAGGTCAAGAGATGATTTTGACCTGAAGCACCAGGGGGTCAATGGGCTTCCAAAGATGTCGGATGAATTTTCTGGAGACTGTGAAGGACTACGCGTTAGTTAGGCCGCTTTGAACCATCGCACGTGGGAGGCTAAATTATTATTTCTCACCCTGTAGAACTCTAAACTACTCAAACCAAAAGTCTTATCTGAGGTGAAGCGGCAACAGCTGGACTGAATAAAACACAAACAACTATCATTTTGCAGAGCTGATAAAACTGGAAAGGTTACAACAAAAAGCAAACAATGAAAACAAATCTTTGTTCAGCAGCATCAAAGTGAGCTAGAAATGAAAATGCAACATGCAAAGCAAACCAAGACATTCAGGAGATGAAGAGAGAAGAAATCATTCATCCTGTGCTTAACCCCTGTGTTTACAAATGGGGTCCAACTGACCCCACACACGTAAAACTTGTACCATTTGCCTCAGTCCTCTACGTTTGCTTCAGTCCTCACACGCACAAGGGTTAAAAGCAGAGATTGATTTGACCTGAGTAACCTGTAGAGGGAGCTGGTGGAGTCAGGGGGCTGGATGCAGCTTCCTGGTGAACCACAGGCCTCGTTGTGGCTCATCTGCTCAGAAATGTTTGTGCACAATCTTGTTGACCGAGAACTTCTCCACAGTCAGAAGTTTCTATTACAAATGTGTGCAAAACTTTCTTTTGATATTCTGCTAATGTCATAAAAAAAACAAATAATTTCTCAGTTGTTGTATTTTACAGAAGAAGATTATGGTCACTGGAAAAAAACAGAAGAATTTTTATTTTAATCTCAGAATTCTAATTCTGTGTCAATCTACGATAAATGACCAAACTTTCTTATGTGTATGTCAGTTTTGTTGTTAGCATGTGAAAATGGTCTCTTTTCTGCTTCTTCCTTGTAGGATTTGTAAACCTGCTCCGTATCCTCCCTGAACGCCAGCTTTAGTTTTGAGTTGTCTGATGGTGCATAAACAATTTAAACAATTATGGTTCTGAGAAAAAAAAAAAATCAATTCACGTTAAGTTAATGGCAGTAGTAATTGTGGATCTCCCTCTGGAGAGATTTCTGGTTTATTTGAGAAAACAGATGAATAATCTAAGTCAGTCTGATTGGATAATCTGAGGTTAATTGGACGTCAGGCCTACGTGCCTCCGTGACAGGATCTCTTTCTGTCACCACCAGCATCTGTCCACACAGATCCACTGTACAGCTCAGTCAACAGCTCAGCTGCGTGTTTATACGTTCCAGTCAATACCTCAAATGAGAAAAGTCTGAACACGCGTTTATTACAATCTAATGAAACCGATACTGTTCTCCAGGCTGGAGAAAATACAAGCTGGTCCAGGTACATTTTAAATGCTTCCACTGATTGTAGGAATCTAATATCATTTCGTGCCTTCGGCTGTGAAGACCAACTCCAGAGGGACTATAAATTACCAGCCCAAGTCTACTTGTGTTTGCTACCGTCTTGCATCCAATAACAGCTCTTTCTGCCTGATCACTAATAAATCCTTTTGGCTTGTTAACTGTTGCACAGGGAGCTGGTTTGGTGCACAAAGCACTTAACTGCTGCTGAGGGGGTTCTACTTGAGAGAGACTACCTGTTGAGTTCATCTGCTTTTTCTGCAAACCGATAACATGAACCTGAGCGCTTTTTCTGGCGCTGCTCGGTATGAGCTGCTGTTACGGCCCGAGTTCATTTGGTTGTTTGCTGTCAGACTTGGCTTGATTCTGAGAGTCTGTTTATGTTATTCCCATATCCACTTCATCACTGCAAAGACATGACATCTTACAAAGTGTCTTTGGTCTGGATTCTAGTGCAAATGATTAGTGTGCTTGAAATGAGAAAAAAAAACTAGCATATAAGCAACTTTTCCGCAAGATATGGGAGTTTAATTCAGTAATTCATTGGTATGGAAGAAGAAGTTCTAGTTTCATGGGCAGAATATTTCACTTTTAACATGGAAAAAATATCTTGTTATAATTGAAGTGGAACTAGTACTTTTGAATTAATATAAATGAATTATTGACTTGAAGCTAGCCCTTATATCTTGCTGAAAAGTTACTTCTAAACTAAATTTGTCTTATTTTAAATGTCCTAAGATATTTACACTAGAAACTAGACCAAAAATACTTGGTAAGATTTTGTGTTTTTGCAGTGAATGCCCTAAAACGTATCTAACAAACAGTAAACGTTTGAAGGGAGCTGAAACTCTGTGTTACCTCAGCAATAAATGCCATATATTACTTGTTACAGTTGTAAACATAAACATGAGAACTAATCTTATCGTAACCAACTCACTCCTGTTTGTCTTTCCGGGGTTGAAATCTCGGTCTGCAGCTTCTCAACATGCAGGATGTGTGGTGAGAAATTTGAAATGTTTTTCCTGCTCAGAGCATCAATGAAGGATGAGAGTGGAGGGATGTGCAGTGACAGGTTGCTTCATGGCGGCAAGTTAAAGAAAACCAGCGACTTCCAGAGGCAGAAAAAAACCCAGAGAGCTCTAAACAAAACCAGTGGTTTTGGCTCTGTGAGCAGGTGCCAGGTTGTGCTGAAAAATGAAATCTTCATCTCCATAAAGCTTTTCAGCAAATGGAAGCATGAAGTGCTCCAAAACCTCCTGATAGCTGCTGCATTGATGCTGCCCCTCAGAAAACACAGTGGACCAACACCAGCAGCTGACATGGCTCCCCAGACCATCACTGACTGTGGGTACTTGACACTGGACTTCTGGCCTTTTGGCATTTCCTGCTCCCCAGTCTTCCTCCAGACTCTGGCACCTTGATTTCTGAATGACTTGCAAAATTTGCTTTCATCCGAAAAAAGTACTTTGGACCACTGAGCAACAGTCCAGTGCTGCTTCTCTGTAGCCCAGGTCAGGCGCTTCTGCCGCTGTTTCTGGTTCAACAGTGGCTTGACGGCATCTGTAGCCCATTTCCTGCGCACGCCTGTGCACGGTGGCTCTGGATGTTTCTACTCCAGACTCGGTTCACTGCTTCCACGAGGTCTGGAATCGGTCCTTCTCCACAATCTTCCTCAGGGTCCGGTCACCTCTTCTCGTTGTGCAGCGTTTTCTGCCACACTTTTTCCTTCCCATTGAGGTGCCTTGATACAGCACTCTGAGAACAGCCTATTCGTTCAGAAATGTCTTTCTGTGTCTCACCCTCTTGCTTGAGGGTGTCAATGATGGCTGTCTGGACAGCAGTCAGGTCAGCAGTCTGACCCATGATTACGGTTTTGAGTAATGAACCAGGCTGGGAGTTTTTAAAAGCCTCAGGAATCTTTTGCAGGTGTTAAGAGTTACTTTGTTGATTCAGATGATGAGGTTAGTTGCTCATTCAGAGAACCTTTTCATGATATGCTAATTTCATGAATATGCTAAGCTAACGTTGTCTTCTGAAGCTGCTGCAGGGGCAGCAACTTCAGAAGGGAGGCCCAGACTTCCCTCTCCCCAGCCACTTCTTCCTGCTCCTCCGGGGGAACCCCAAGGCGTTCCCAGGCCAGCCGAGAGACATAGTCCCTCCAGCGTGTCCTGGGTCTTCCCCGAGGCCTCCTCCTGGTGGGATGTGTCAGCATAAATTAGCATAAGCAGAAATTAGATTCGTTGTGTTGATGCATTTTGACGTGCTTCAATTTTCCGCCGCAACACGCAAACTTCCACATTCACTCAGTGCGTTATAGTTCCACATCGCTTAGGATTTGTTGCTGTGTGTTTGCGCAGAGAGAAGGAAAGAGGAGACCAGCTGCACAGGCAGGCTGCGAAATGAGATGCAGGTGATCGGTATCGGCAACAAGAAATCGTGATCACCGATCATACACTTTTTCACGGAAATCTGCCGATCGGTGACTGATCGATCGGCACACCTCTAATTGACACCCAGTTTTTTGTTAAATGAACATTGGTCTATAATACTGAAATGGGTTTAAGAAAAGTTAAACTTTCCATTTCTGTGTATTGTTTTGAATATTTTCCACTGGATTTGATTGATATTGACACCTTGTGGGTCAATTATTTACTTTTTTAACACCACATTATGTTTTATGATCAACACTACACTGGTGTTACTTTGAATATATTTTAACACTAACACCGTTGTAAATGTTAATGTGACACTTTGTATTGTTGAATTTAACACCAGCTGACTTGGACACATATAGACACTTTTGGGTGTTAATTCAACACCGGCATTGTGGGCTTTACCAATTTCGCCCACATGCAAGAACACCAGCGGATACAAATGAACAATAATATAAAGTTTATTTACAAAGAATAATCAGATGTGGATCGGGCCCTGGGATTGAACGGCTGCACACGGCACTCTGAGGAGACAATGAGAAAGATGGTGAGTTCAAGGTTATCGGAATTTAGATGATTTGTTGGCGGTAAGTTTGCTAACTTACTTGAGCTGTGGGCATCAACCCCGTGGGAGAAGAAATGTTGGTCCTGGGGTTCTTTAAAGCCTCTGGGATTCTTTCTCCGTCGGGTTTGGTGATTTGACCAGCGCGGCTGAGCGGCTGGCAGAGGATCGGTGAGCAGCGTTGGAGGACGGACGGACAGGCAGGCTTACACTTGAAGGCGGCAGTGAGTCGGTGGGACGACCGGTCCAGAATGGCAGGCAGAAACAACGGATACAGGCGAGTCTTGGAGCTCGGGCATCGACGGGGTGATTTCCCGTGACGTCGCGAGGAGTGAGCAGAAAACTTGGAACCAGATCCAGATTTAGAGGAATCCTGAAAAGAGCAAAAATCACAATGAGGTAAACTTTCTAACAGCAGGGGAAAAAGACAGGTCACAAGGAGATAACTCAGAGCAAACTCTGAGGGGCTCAGAGGTACCATCAAAGGTTGACACTCTGACGTCTAAGTACCGTTTTCCGCCTCTCTTAAGCTGCCGATAATGAGATGATTGATCCCCAGTGTGGGGATGACGTCATAGGAGGAGCCCACCGCTCAGCCGCCTCTCGGACTCCATCTGATGGGGAATAAAATTAACAGCCGCCCCAAGAAAACCCCGAACTCAACAGTCTTAAAATTACAGGAAGTCGTTTTAATGAGAAATAGATTCAGATTGATCTGATGTAACCAGCTCAGTCCATGTGGTTCTGACATTTATCAGTAATCAGGAGGATGTACATTTCCACCTCAACCGACCAGGTAAGCATTAAGGTAAAAAAAAATAAAAAATGGAGCAAATACTTTATACAAAATGAAAAAAGCAACTGATAGAAATACTTTCTATAAAAATAAAAGATAATAGCAGGAGAAAAGTTGCAGACAGCATTAGCTCAGCCGATCTCTCCCTCCAGGAAGCCATCAAACAGAACTGCTGTCCAGCTCCAGCTGCAGTAAAGACAAAAAAAACAAAACAACTGAAAGTTAAAAAACAACGCCAATTTAATAATTCAGATCTAATGCCTTCTGGAATCTATTATTGACATTTTACAAATTTCACAAATCAATTAAAGGTTTCACAAATGTTTTATTTATTCTGGTGTTAGTGCAGAATAATCTAGTTAGGTTTGAAATGTCTAGCTGTTGTAGTTTTTAAAGTATATCACATTAAAAAAGCTCAAGATAGAGAAAAATTAAGTGTAATCGCCCTTTAGCTATTTTCTGAATTAGATGCTACATTAGAAAGCTAACTTCAGCTTCGACTGACAGCTTGGGCACAATATACAGATCTATATATGTTTACATAGATCTTTCTATAAAGTGTAGATATGTAGATTGCACAGATAATCAAAACACTTAACGTTTACATAGCACCTTTGCCAGAGATATGAGGCGTTATGGTGAAAACAAACAATTTATTAACTTACCTTCAAAGTTATTGTGAAGTTTTGACACATCCATCTTGAATCCTTTGTTGTTGTTGGGGCGTTTCAGGACGTCCGAATAATTATATAGGCATCATTAATAGTCCTGCAACAACCGAGAAGAAATTGTTAGCATACAGTACAGCTGCCTGAGCACAGGAGCCATTCTGTGGCAAAAAAACACAGAGGTGCTAAAACAGAAGCCCGTGGCATTTACCCCACTGCGCCGTGCATCATGGGCAAAAGGTCAAATAAAAATAAATAATAATCAATAAATACATTTCAGTACATGTTATTATGTGTCAGAAAGCTTAGGAAATAATAATAATAATAGTAATAATAATAATAATAATAATAATAATAAACATTTCCATGATGGGCGTCGGCACACGCCTTGATCCAATTATGCGTCAATTTGTCACATCAAACTCATCTCATCAGTCTTTGCAGTGAATTAATGTCTTTAAACTCCAGTAGCTTCACAGTTTTCTTTTATATTGCCACGTACCAGTTTGATGAATGAGTGACGTTTCAATCCTTGACGTGTCCAAAACCTTTTGTTTGATGATAATCCTTCAGATCCATAAATCCAACATGTCAACTGAGGAGGGATTATTCCCTTCAGTCCACAGGCTGCTGGTTCCTCACTTGATCAAACTTGTTGTTTTGCTCTGATAAAAACCATAAGCCCCAAACCCAAAAGCCTGCTGGTCCTTCACCAGGCCCCTACGCTCACAGCAGGTGGACTCACCCACATTTAGTCCTGTGTTACTTAGAAAATAAATAAAAATAAATAAATAAAAACTAAATAAATGAAGTCAACAATCATTAACCTACAACTAAATTATGTAAATAATAAAAAAAATAATTAATTTAAGAATAAACTAATAAAATTCAAATTGATAAAGAAATAAAGAAAAAATTGCTCCAACATTACCTGTCATGTTTCTGGCCTGTCTGCCTGCTATGCTCTTCTCCTCATTACTCCTCTCATCAAGCTCATGTGGCTCACCTGCATGCTGCTGCGCTGGAGCACAATCAGGCTCATGTCCTCCACCTGCTCACCAACTGTTATATTCAGCTCTCAGGCAGGCAGACAGTGCCAGATTTTTGAAAGCCTTAGAGTGAGTAGACATCCAGCATTCCTTCCTGACCTGACCACAACCACAACCACGACCTCGACCTCGACCTCGAACTCTTTTTTGTCCCTTGGATTTTCCTGCCTTGCCTTGCCCACGTCGGATCCTCCACTGGCCTCGGTCTTCTGGTCTCGACCCCGTTTCTGTCTTTTGACTTCTGCCTCCTGCCTCGCCCTTGGATTCAGTCTGCCTGATATTACCTACAAGTGTCTGACCCTTTTTCCGCACCCTGACCACTGCTCCTTGTCTGACCCTCTGAGAGTTTGTTGCCCTGATCTGTCTGCCCCCATCCCTTGGCCTCCAAGCTCTGTCCATCCCTGGGTGTGCTACGGGCCGCTACCACTGTATTACCTGGACCTCTCTTTCCCCACTACACAAGGAAGAGGTTCCTGTTCCTTGCTCGTGCTTGCCTCTCCTTACCCTGGTCTTCAATAAAGAATTTTCTGATTTTTACATCTTGTCTGACTGAAATTTCGGGTCCTCAGTTCTGATCATTACATTACCACTATTATACTGCTCTTAAAACAAATAACAAAATGAACTTTGATCCATGTTGAGGGTTTGCAAGTGTGGTATGTTGGTGCAGATTCACCTTTAAGGTGAGTGGTGGGCAGCACCAATGTAGCCTTTAAAGCCAGGTGTGTGGGTTGCGTGCTCACATGCAATTGTTTTGGGCTGTGGAGATGGCGTTGTGTGAGCTCCCGTGATCCTGTCCTTCTATAATCATCAAATAATGGTCTCCAGGATGAATGTGGTTGTGTTGATGGTCCCGTTTTGCTCTCTGGGAGTGCGTGTGGTCAGGCACGCATCTTGGGCGTGGAGTTCTTAACCGAGATCCTGAGGTGTTCGGGACTTGGCGGTGGATTGTTGTGTGGTTTCCCCGCTCCCTCCTCCTGCCGCTTCCTGGTGCGCACACCTGGCCTAATTGTTTGTGGCGCAATATTTAAAAATTTAATAGCAGACACCGCTTTCGCCACATTTGGCGTTGTTGGGAGGATGGACATTGAGTAGAGGTGTGATTATTTTTGTATTGGAAAAAAAAAAATAATTTTTTTTTTGTTGTATTGATTTAAAAATAATAATAATAATTTTCTCTCTGCACCTATGACAGTGGGTTTGTTCTGTGGTGGACAAAACAACGGCTTTTCTTTTTAGGACCAAACAGAATTAGTAGAAATTAAAGTTTTCTCTCTTATTGCGAGCGTGTATATTGGTGGCTAGCATGGAGGAGGAAGTTCAGCGGCTCAGAGATCAATTGTCTCAGCTTAAGGCTGACAATGAACGACTTCGCCGGGAGGGAGCTCTAGCCCAGGCTGGACCGAGTGGCCAGGCTTCAGGCACTGCTATGGGCAGCAGTTCATCAGCCCCAATTATTTCCACTGAGCGCATAATGGTTATGCCGCGTGATCGCAAGTGTCCCCTTTTTAACGGCAGGACAGGGTTGTCTCTAGATGACTGGATAGAGGAGGTTCGGGCTTGTATGCGGGCCCGTCATCTTTCCACAGGGGACAAAGCACTATTCATTTTTGATCATTTGGAAGGTGAGGCTAAGAGTGAGATTAAGTTTCGCTCGAATGAGGATCGGCAGGATCCAACTCGGATTTTGGACATTCTTCGGGAACTGTATGCAGCCATATGTAACTTTACAGCACGCTTTCTTTTCTAGGAAACAACAAGAAGGAGAAACCTTACAGGAGTTTTTACTTGCTTTAATGTCTCTTATGGAACAGGTTGAGCAGAGTACGCCTGGCGGAATGCCTAATGCGGCAGTTCTACTCCGTGACCAGTTTATAGAGTATGTGACGGACAGTGCACTACGTAGGGAGTTGAAGCGATTCGTTCGTGTTAGTCCAGCTGCTACTTTGTTGCAGGTACGAGCTGAGGCCCTTACCTGGGAGCGGGAGGGGCTGCCAACCGTTCATCGGGAACGCAGTTTCTCCCTTCCATCTATTCATGGCCTCCAATATGAGGTCCGAGATAGTGCATGTACCTCTGCTTCATCAATACCAGAGCTTAGTGAAGTGATGGAGTTGCTTAAAAAACAACAAGAACAACTTAGTCAGTTGACTAAGACAGTGGCTTCCCTTCAGGCTCCACGCCAAGCCGCTAGGCCCCCTCGTAGTAGTATTAAATGTCGGAGGTGTAATCAGTTTGGCCACTATGCCAGTGAGTGTGACGGGGAGCGAGTCCCCTTTTCAGGTCGGACACACTCTGCTTCCGGGAGTTCTCATGCTGCAGTTTCACAGGGAAACTAGAACCCCCTGAACTGGGGAGCCAAAGTTCAGGAGGGGTGTTTTTGGGCTCACGGACAGGTGGATTCTCTGATTTGATGGCCTCTTGTCCCTCCATAGAGGTTAACATGGGTGGAGTAATGGTCCCTTGCTTGTTAGATACTGGGTCAATGGTCTCCACCATCACGGAAAGTTTTTTTAGGCAACATTTCGAACCATGGGGCACCGATAGGCTTCTATCCTGCCATTGGTTGCAGTTGCGGGCAGCCAATGGGCTTGAAATTCCATACATTGGATATTTGGAGCTAGATGTGGCTCTATGTCATAAAGTGTTAGATCACTGTGGAATACTTGTTGTAAGGGATCCCCCTTCAGCGGGGCCTTCAGTTCCCGGTATCCTAGGGATGAATGTAATTCGCCGCTGTTACAGAGAGCTGTTTGGTTCCTATGGCCACTCCCTTTTTGAGCTTCCTGTGGTGGTGCAGGCACCAGGCCCAGTTTTGGAGGCTTTACAGAGATGCCATCAAGCAGCTGCTCATCAGCCGGAAACATTAACGGGGACAGCAAAAATACGAGGTCCGCGAGCCGTGCGGATATCGGGTGGCACTATGAAGTTAGTTGCCAGCACCTCTCCCTGGCAGTTTGCTGGTCAAGTTGTTCTCTTTGAGCCTGCGGAAACTGGCCTCCCAGCTGGATTGCTGACCTCTCCATGTTTGGTGAAGGTTGATAAAGGAACGGTCTACATCCCAGTGGTCAATGTTGGGACAGTGGAGGTCCTTCTTTATCCTCGGACCAGCCTTGGAACCCTTAGTAGGGCGGAGGTGGTGAGTTTACCAGCAGGGGTCACCGAAGTTGACTGCATAACAGCTACAGTGTCTGCCTAGGCAGCCGGTGAGCTGGAGGACAGAGTGGGTGTAGTGGACCTCTCTGCGCTCAACCCTGAGGAGCAGGTCAAGGTCAGGTCTTTGTTGCAGAGATATAACATGGTTTTTTCAAGGCATGATGGTGACCTTGGGTGCACCAATTTGATCACCCATGAGATCCCGTTGTTGGATGAGGTGCCTGTTCGACAGCGCTATCGACGAATTCCCCCTTCAGAATATGAGGCTGTGAAAGCCCATATCAACCAACTTCTTGAGGCACAGGTGATTCGGGAAAGCAGCAGTCCCTATGCCTCTCCTATCGTCCTGGTTCGTAAGAAGGATGGTAGCCTTCGACTTTGCGTTGACTATCGCCTTCTAAATGGCAAGACTAGGAAGGACGCCTTTCCCTTGCCACGCATTGAGGAGAGCCTTGATGTACTGTCGGGGGCTCGTTGGTTTTCAACCATCGACCTGGCAAGTGGATATAATCAGGTTCCAGTAGCGGAGCAGGACAAGCAAAAGACTGCCTTTTGCACACCCTTTGGCCTCTTCAAATTTAATCGAATGCCATTTGGGTTGTGCAACGCTCCAAGTACATTCCAGCGCCTAATGCAGAGGCTGTTTGGAGACCAACAATGTCAGTCATTATTGTTATATCTTGACGATATTGTTGTGTACTCTTCTTCGGTTCAACAACATCTGGACAGACTGGAGCTTGTTTTGGGTCGCCTCCAGCAAGAAGGCCTGAAGGCAAAGTTGGAGAAATGCTCATTTTTCCAGCCCCAGGTCAAATATTTGGGTCATGTCATCTCCCATGAGGGTGTTTCTACAGACCCTTCAAAGATTGAGGTGGTGGCTGAGTGGAGGCACCCTCAACATGTAACTGAACTACGATCCTTTTTAGGTTTTGCTAGTTATTACCGGCGGTTTGTTGCGGGTTTTGCCAAATTAGCCGCCCTTCTACATAAGTTGGTGGCGGACGTTGCTGGAGCTAAGCATAAAAAAGCTTCTGGAAAGACTTTAGATGGGAGTTGGACACCTCAGTGTGCAGAAAGCTTTGAAGCCTTAAAGGCCAAGCTAGTCTCTGCTCCAGTGCTTGCATATGCTGATTTCTCCAAACCTTTTATCTTGGAGACTGATGCAAGCT
This sequence comes from Poecilia reticulata, assembly GCF_904066995.2. NCBI lineage: Eukaryota > Metazoa > Chordata > Actinopteri > Cyprinodontiformes > Poeciliidae > Poecilia > Poecilia reticulata. Next base: position 24,850,483 of record NC_088846.1, read on the forward strand.
ACAATGGTCTAGGGGCAGTATTGTCACAGGAGACTGAGGGTGGCATCAGACCCATTGCCTATGCCAGTCGTGGTCTTCGGCCCACTGAACGCAATATGAAAAATTACAGTTCCATGAAATTGGAACTTCTGGCGCTCAAGTGGGCCATGACTGAAAAATGTAGGGAATACTTGCTTGGGCAGAAGTGTCAGGTTTTCACAGATAATAACCCACTGAGTTATCTTCAGTCTGCTAAGCTCGGAGCGCTTGAGCACAGGTGGGTTGCCCAACTTGCTGCGTTTGATTTTGAAATAAAATATAGATCTGGTCGTAGTAATGGAAATGCGGATGCCCTATCTAGACAGTATTTAACATCTTCTGAGCTAGCAACTCAATTGCTACCAGGCAGTTCTGTCCCACTGGCCCTCCAGCATATTGTAGGCCCACACTGTGCCAGCCAAGCCTTGATTTGTGCTTTGCCAGGACGCTCATTGTCTGAAATTTGTATTCTGCAGGCGAATGACCCTTGTTTGAAGGAGGTCCTGGTTTTTTGGAAAAGGCGGACACGACCTACTCCAACAGAACGGCGTGGCCTGTCTAGGCAGACACTGGCTCTCCTTCAGCAGTGGGATCGGTTGAGAGAGAGAGGAGGAGTACTGTACCGTCGGTTCTTACGGCCCGATGGGGAAGAAAACCTCCAATTACTCCTGCCTATAGCACTTAAGGAGCAAGTCCTTGAACAGCTTCATCAGGAGCATGGCCACCAGGGTATTGAGAGAACCCTTGAGCTGGTGCGCCAGCGATGCTTTTGGCCAGGGATGTCTTCCGACATCAAGCAGTGGGTGCAGCAGTGTGAAAGGTGTCAGGTGGCTAAGGACTCTGCACCAGCATCCCACAGTTTTATGGGACATTTGCTTGCCTCTCGCCCCAATGAAATATTGGCTATTGATTTTACGTTGCTTGAACCATCTCGTAATGGGGTTGAGAATGTCCTTGTTATGACAGACGTGTTCACCAAGTATACTATAGCTGTTCCCACCCGTGATCAACGAGCTTCCACTGTGGCTAAAGTAATTACCCAGGAGTGGTTTTATAAGCTCGGCGTGCCAAGCCGCATACATTCAGATCAGGGAAGGTGTTTTGAGAGTGCCATTTTCCAGCAGCTTTGTTGGCTGTGCAGTGTCGGGAAATCTCGAACCACGGCATACCACCCTGCTGGGAATGGTCAATGCGAACGGTTCAATCGCACTTTACATAACCTCCTTATAACCCTTCCACAGTCTCAAAAACAGGATTGGGCTGCTTGTCTCCCTCAAGTACTTTTCTCATACAACACCACACCCCATCAAAGCACTGGGGAGTCGCCCTTTTTCCTGATGTTTGGGCGGGAGCCGAATCTTCCAGTGGACTTTGCCCTCGGTTGAGTACCTGACCCACTTCCTGGGACAGTGCAAAACTGGGTTGCAGAGCATTGTTCAAAGCTCAAAATAGCTTTTTCCGTTGCCCATGATCGACTGGTGGTGAATGCTAGTCGCAGGAAGGCAACACATGATCTTAAGGTTAGGGAAGCCCCTCTGCAGATTGGCCAGGTGGTCTACCTACGAGATCATAATTTCAGGGGACGCCATAAAATTCATGACCTCTGGCATTCTGACCCATTTCAAGTGCTGAAGGTTCCTGTTGGCGACAGCCCAGTCTACACCATTGCTCCAGTTTCTAATTTGCATGCACATCGTAATGTGCATCGGGACATGCTTAAAGCTCAAGTCATCTCAGGCCCCATGCCTCAATCTTATAAGACCGGACCATCTCCTCAGGTCAATTCAGACAGCAACTCTTCTATTGATGGTGATGTCTGGGTTGTGGCTCCATCAACTTCTTCTCTTCCAACTTCTGTGGTTCCATCTGACCCAGACCCTTCTAGCCAGGCTGGCATTGCTCCCTCGGAGACTGCAACAGTAAGAGAAAATGGTAATCAAGTCACCGAGGAAGCAGCAAGAGGTACTGATTGTTCAGTCTTGCGTCGAACTACTCGTGTGAGTGCCGGGAAGCATTCCAATGTCCATCATCTTCCCTGAGCTCTTGATGAGTCATCTTCGTGATTGGTGTAGGGTTTAAATTACTGTGTTTTCTGGGTAGGTAGTGTCCTGTTGTCGTCGGGCCGTCGACAAAGAAAGGGGGGGAAGAATGTGGTATGTTGGTGCAGATTCACCTTTAAGGTGAGTGGTGGGCGGCACCAATGTAGCCTTTAAAGCCAGGTGTGTGGGTTGCGTGCTCACATGCAATTGTTTTGGGCTGTGGAGATGGCGTTGTGTGAGCTCCCGTGATCCTGTCCTTCTATAAGCATCAAATAATGGTCTCCAAGATGAATGTGGTTGTGTTGATGGTCCCGTTTTGCTCTCTGGGAGTGCGTGTGGTCAGGCACGCGTCTTGGGCGTGGAGTTCTTAACCGAGATCCTGAGGTGTTCGGGACTTGGCGGTGGATTGTTGTGTGGTTTCCCCGCTCCCTCCTCCTGCTGCTTCCTGGTGCGCACACCTGGCCTAATTGTTTGTGGCGCAAGGGGAGCGCAGCCACGCCAACGCCGTTGTTTTGTCCATGCTTTTGTTTCGTCTTTTCAGCTGGGTGTTTTACTCAATTAATGAGTTATTCTTTATTTTGGCCAGGGTTCAACCGTTTCTGGTGAGTCCCTCTATTATTTTTCAGTACGTTTATTTATAATTTGTATTCTTTTTTTTGTTTTGTTTTGTTTGCATGTATGTTTAATTTGTCAATTGTTTGCATGAGTTGTTTTGTTGTTTAGCCTGTTCGTTGCTTTGCTTGTTTTGTTTTGCTGTTCATCTGCTTTGCATGTTTTTCTTTGTTTTCTGGATTAATTTCTTGTTTATTGAAATTATTCAATTATTCAATTATTATTCTTGTTATTAATTGGGTTGGAAAACAACTTGCCGCTGAAGAGTTAACGTATAATAGGTATTTTGTGAAGTTTGTAAACTGTCTCTTTTAAAGTATCTATTCCATTGTAGGCCTATTTTAAATTTTTGGTAGAAAATAAATCATTCATTTAAAAAAAAAACATTATGATCCACCTCTTTTTGTTGTCCCGACCTGGCGTGGCCTTTCTGTAGATATTTGAAGCTGATTAGTCCTGGTTCTAAGATATCAGGTGGCGTTTTTGGTTGCAATATTTAAAAATTTAATAGCAGACAACCCTTTCGCCACACAAGCATCTTTAACCCTTTACACCCAAGTTTAAAATGTCTGCCTATATATTTCTTCCTTATTTTAATTGTAAGTAGTTCTTTAAATGTCCTGTGAGATTATATATACTGCTCAAAAACATAAAGGGAACACTTAAACAACACAATATGACCTGTTGACCCGACGAGGGTCCCCGTTGTCAATCACTGTTGCTTCCTAAGTGGACAGTTTGATTTCACAGAAGTTTGAATTACTTGGAGTTATATTGTGTTGTTTAAGTGTTCCCTTTATTTTTTTGAGCAGTATATTTACCCATTTATCCATAACAACTGGAACCTTCGATATCCAGCAAGTTATTTTCGTAATTTACCGTCTATTAAACGAGTTCCCCCTGGATTCATTTCACTCTCTGCAGCTGTGAAATTTCCCTAATAACCCCATATTGGCTGAAAAGTGGAAAGTCTCCCCTTTCGGGAACCGGTCGAATTTTTCAGATAGCGCCAAGTGTGGCGGGATTACGGTACTGCAAATTTGGCCGTGTCGTCGGCGACACGTTCCGGTTTAGAAGGTCAACTATGATCATATTATGAACACATGCATCTTAGTATTGATCTGGTGCCCAGAAAAATGAATGTCTAAGAAAATAACACCTAGAGTCCCCACTTAGGATTCCTCAAGTCTCGGCAACAACAAGAACATGTGGAAGTCAGATAGGACAAAATTAAAGACTTGGCTTCCACTTCAGATTCAGAAGGATCAAGTGTTTGTTCTTCCTGCATTTTATTCCAGGTTCTGGGTCCAAAGTAACTAAATCTGGTTTTTCCAACTTCAGTAGAGGCCATTGGCTCCTGCAACAAAATGCAATCACCGGATCTGGCTTCATCTTCGACAAGCATTGATTGAATGTATGGGGGTAAAAAACCTTTCAGAGCTTTGTAAATAAAGAGTAACAAGTTTCTCTCACGCATCAGGGAGGGACAAAGCAGACCCATTTCACGATACAGCGCATGATGATCAGCATCATCATCTCCATGCCCTTGGATAAATGTTAAAGCAGAATGATAAACATCATCCAACTGTGTGAGAGCTTCAGGTGAGGCATGCATGTACAAAATGTGACCCTTATGAAACTTGGACAAAAATTCTTTCCTAACCACGTCTTTTTTTCTTTCCATGGTAAGGTGTGACTTTTTTCTTTGAAAAGAATCGATTCTTTCTGTCAAATCACTGGCCAAAGTTGTCACATGATCGACGAAGCTCAGATCCTCGTCAATCCACAGGCCCAGATATTTGTACTTTTTGACTCTTTCGATATTTGTGCCGTCCAAACTGGAGAGGACAAGTCCATCATCAACATCCCTGTCTGATGGAAACATCATGTACTTTGTTTTTTTTGCATTGAGAACTAGTTTGTGTTTCCTGAACTGGTTTTGTAAATCCTCAAAGTGTTGCTGAAGGGTTGTGACGGCAGATTCAGCATCACCAGCACTGCAGTACAGAACAGTGTCATCAGCAAACATGTGAAATTTACAGCCTGTTACGGATGAAGCGATGTCTGCCATGTAGATGTTGAACAAAATAGGACCTAGAACAGAGCCTTGAGGAACACCGCTTTCAACAGGTAGAAAATCTGATGCAACATTTCCATTGGTAACTCTCTGGTGTCTGTTTTGGAAATAATTTTCAAACCATTTAAAGGCCTTTCCATCAAGTCCAATCCTCTCAAGTTTTGTGAGAAGCACAGCGTGATCCACCGTATCAAACGCTTTGGAGAGGTCAGTGAAAAGCACTGCACAGTGTTGGCCATCGTCCAGATCAGTTATTATGTCATTTAAAACAGCAGTAGCAGCCGTCACATTGCTGTGTTTTTCTCGGTACGCAGACTGGCGTTCATGTAGCATCTGGTTTTCTGTTAGGAACGATGTTAGCTGATTTTTAACCAGTCTTTCAAGAATCTTTTCTAAACATGGAAGTTTAGAGATAGGCCTGTAATTATTAAGGTCGGATGTTTCACCAGCTTTATGTTCAGGCGTCACATAAGCAGCCTTCCAGGCTTTTGGGATGGTTCCAGTTGAAACTGAGAGGTTAAAGATGTGTGTTATGTAGATCGCTGCTATAGGAGCTCCATGTTTTAAAAAGAAAGGTTCAAAGCCGTCTGTATCAATGGCACTATCTTCGAGATTTAGCAAGGCGGTGCAAACTTCGTTAAAAGTAAATTCTTTTAACTTGAAACAACGCCCTGGTGTTATGCTGGCATCAAGCTCGTCTGTTAGGGCAGGTGGCCCATTGTTGGTTCTTTCAAACAGATGACCTATATCTATAAAATGCTTATTGAAAGCTTCACAGATCTGTTTAGGATCTGATATTTGGCCTCCACCTGTATTGACCTCCGGTGGAAAGGATCGATCCCCAGATCTTTTGTGATGTTCATAGCTTTCAACAGGTGCATGCTTGTCAACCACTGCAGTGAAAGAGTCCCTGAAGTTATCTAAAGCTTCTTCAACATCGAAAATGTTTAAAGTTTCAAAGGTACCACCATATGAAAGATCAAGCGCGAATTTATCCTGTTTAAAATCATTGAAATTGCGAAGAGGTGTCAAACTTGATCTGCACTGTCTTGCCATTATACTTCTGGAAAAAAAAAAGAAAAGAAAAGGATACAAGAGAGTAAAGCAAAAATATTCTCCCTGCAGTTAGAAAATAGTAGCTGCAGGGAGAAAATAGTGCACTTACCTTTGCTGCACAGAAAAAGGAAACTTGTGAGTTTTCTTTTTCTGCTCCCAGAAAAGCAGAAAGCCAAAACAATATTTGTCTCTGAGTTTAGCTGAAGATTTTCCAACTTCCTCTAGTTTTCTGGGTCCTGCAAGACACAACGTTTAGAAATTAAGTTAAACTTTATTTTCATAGCATATTTAACAAAGCAACAATTAACCAAAGTCCTGAATAGAGTATAAAATTAAGTTGAACTAAATTAAGAAATAAACAACAACATTTATGTCTGAGTTGGGACCAAGTCACTGTTTTGCAAGTCTCAAGTAAGTCTCTAGTCTTTGTCCTCAAGTCAAGTCTCAAGTAAGTCTCTAGTCTTTGTCCTCAAGTCAAGTCTCAAGTAAGTCTCTAGTCTTTGTCCTCAAGTCAAGTCTCAAGTAAGTCTCTAGTCTTTGTCCTCAAGTCAAGTCTCAAGTAAGTCTCTAGTCTTTGTCCTCAAGTCAAGTCTCAAGTAAGTCTCTAGTCTTTGTCCTCAAGTCAAGTCTCAAGTAAGTCTCTAGTCTTTGTCCTCAAGTCAAGTCTCAAGTAAGTCTCTAGTCTTTGTCCTCTAGTCAAGTCTCAAGTACGTCTCTAGTCTTTGTCCTCAAGTCAAGTCTCAAGTAAGTCTCTAGTCTTTGTCCTCAAGTCAAGTCTCAAGTAAGTCTCTAGTCTTTGTCCTCAAGTCAAGTCTCAAGTAAGTCTCTAGTCTTTGTCCTCAAGTCAAGTCTCAAGTAAGTCTCTAGTCTTTGTCCTCAAGTCAAGTCTCAAGTAAGTCTCTAGTCTTTGTCCTCAAGTCAAGTCTCAAGTAAGTCTCTAGTCTTTGTCCTCAAGTCAAGTCTCAAGTAAGTCTCTAGTCTTTGTCCTCAAGTCAAGTCTCAAATCAAGTCAGGCAAAAGTCGAGTCAAGTCGCAAGTCGTCAGCTTGGAATTTCAAGTCATTTTGAGTCGTTTTTATTTGATTGTTTTAAAAACAATGTTCCAATTATGCTAAATGTAAATAATAAACCACAGGGTTTCCCCCAGTGTATTATAAGCCTGGCGGCCGCCATGCTTTACTAGCCCCGCCGCCAGGCTAAGCGTTGCTTGTTTATGTTTCTAGGAAAATAAAATAATCGTTTTTTTTTATTAAAAGTCGGTCCGCAAAGAAGCATCTCTGTTGTTCTTAGCATTTCACTAGCTGAGCAGATTTATTCCTAAAGGATAGGTTTATAATAACCACACGGAGATCTGAGAAACTCGTCCCATAAACTCGACCAACCAAAATAGTTTCTGTGAGGCTTTTTAAAAACAGACACGAAATGGAAGAGCTACTAAAGCCTTTCTTTCTCTTTCTTACTGTTTATTCAATGTCACACGCTGTTTTTATTTGGCTTTTTAATTATGTAAAGAACCTTGAAATGCCTTGCTGCTGAAATGTGCTATACAAATAAAATTTGATTGATTGATTGATTGATTGATTGATTGATTGATTGATTGATTGATTGATATATTGATTAAAGCCACATTAGCAGCATTGAATTAAATCTCCCTGTTGTGGCCCTGCATGATGAGTAAATCACTGCGTAATGCAGCAGATTGCCTCATCATGCAGGGCCGGTCCAAGGCTGTTTGAGGCCTTGAGCAGAATTTGACTTAGGGGGCCCTCTAGCTGCTAAAATCATCAGCACCTCTAACATCTTCTGTGTTAGATTTAGTGAAATGTGGGAGAAGGGAGTAGTTTAATTGACAAACCTAAAAAGCAATAAGTTATTTGTATTTGTAAATTCAAAGATTAAACTCACAGCAACCGATTGTTGCTATGGTAACAAAACAATCTAACTATGAATATTGTTCTTTGAAGTTTTACAAAGTAAACTTGCCAGCTCCTTAAAATTTTGCACTTAAATGTTAAACAATTTAAAATCTTTTAATTTATGTACGCCTAAACAATTGAATCAAATTCGACAGCATTGATAATCTCAATAAACAAGTGTTACATTTATGTACCTGTGGTCTGTTTTAAAATATTAGTGTTTATGGGGCCCCTGAAGCTCTTGGGGGCCTGATGGAGCCGCTGACTTAATTTGGATTAAACAGAAGTGGAAATTTGTTGTTTTTAGACTAATTTTGGGTTTAAATAGCATTTAACTAGAGATGTTTTCCTGTAACATATAATTACACAGTAATACTTTTACATTTCCTATCAACTTAACATCTTTTAATACAAATTTTAATACAACACGGTGGACCGTCTTTACTCCCCCACCACCACTGGGCTTAGCAAGTTTTCTGGGGGAAACCCTGGAGATGTGAAATTGGCTGTAGATTTAACCCCATTTGGACTGACAGATATTTATTTTACCATCACATCCAAATTCAAAACCACTGTGCTTTATTTGCAATGAGTGCATTGCGTGTTTGATTTTTAAAAGAACACATGGTCCAGGGTTTCCGCCAGAAAACTTGCTAAGCCTGGTGGTGGGGGCGTCGAGACGGTCCACCGATGGTTTACCGTGTTTTTGTATTAAAAGATATTGAGTTGACATGAAATATTAAAGTATTACTGTGTAATTATATATATCACTGCCCCCTCAGTGATATATATAAACTAAAAACTAACTAGACAAAAATAAACTAATGCATGAAGTGTACATTGTCCATTGAACATATATATTATTATAAACTTAAAGATGGTTTGGATTTTATTGAATTGTAACCTGAGGATTTCCTCAGCTATGCACCACGTATCTGAGAAGAGGCATGGAGGAAAATAGAGGTTGAAAACTGCACACACCTGCTCCTCCATTTAGCAATCAGTAGTCCTATAAATTTTATAATGATAGGGTAATGATAGGGCAGCACACTCCTTTCACAAACTCCTTCCAAATACTAAATATATATTTAGTCATGTAGAAACCAATTTTGATATGGGCAAAAAGAAAAAAAAAATTGCTCTTGGGTTCCCCTGGTGGCCACTGTCAGTAATGTTGCCCTGTGATTTGAGCTGCTGTTCAATGCATTTCAAACCTCAGAAAAACACCGGTGGAAGAAAAACAAGCAAACTAATGTCGCAAAAGAGAACTTATTCTTTAGGGAGAGAGAAAAAGAGGAAGAACAGAAAAAACCAAGATAAAGGCATGTTTGCATGTCTCTTGGTGGAAGAGACAAGAAAAGTAGCTAAGAGAAAATTAGCTTGATAGCAACCTAGAAAGGTGCCGTTCAAAAGCTAAACATTTATGCCAGCATCCTTGTATTTGCGTGAAACTGGATTTGAGTTGATTCTCGAGGTTGGCCCTGTATATTTCTGAGTTGTATTTTATTTTTTTTGCTTCATAATGTTTGATAACAAAAATTAAAACTTCTCAATGGTTTAATATTGTCTAGCAAAATGTTTTTACTTCAGGCTACAATAGAATGTGCCAATGTTCCAATGGCATCTATGGCATCAGCATTGATGTCATCATTCTATGATGTCATAAGGGAATCTTTCTCTTGAATGCAGCTCACAGATAGCATTTTCTCTGACCTGTTCCACAGTTCAATTGCGGCAGATCCCTCTTCAGAGCACGTACGACGTTTATCGGATTACATATACTACACTCCTTTTAAAGAAGCGAGATTTTACCACCGTTTAAATATGAATCAACAACAGATTGTTTGTCAACATGAAGCTATTCCATCTGAGCTTTCATGGGTCGACATAATGGATCTCAATATCCAAGTTGACTATGACGCCATCATTTTCCCTGTAGAAGATGACAGCGATTCTGTTGAATCTGTTGATTCATCTTCCTTTAAGTTGGAAGATGAATCGACAGATATCCAGGGGGAATCAAGTCCTTCAGACGACTTGAAGAATCCAAGGTCATTGGAGGTCAAGCAGGAAACAACTCCATCTGCTGACTCCAAGATCACCCCCTTAGTGGAAGAGACAAGCCAGCACGTTAGCGATCTGAGAAAGCAGGTAGACGATCTTAAAATAGAACTGCAGAATAAGATCTTTGAACTCCACGAGGAAAAAGATCGAAGGATCGCAAACCAGGCTGAAGTGACATCACAGCAGGAGGAGATTCAAAAGCTGCAAAAATGTTGGAAGAAGAACGTCACTTGCGAGCTGAACGTGAACAGGCTGCTTGTTCTTCCAATGTTACAACTGACAAGAGCCTTCTTCGACAGCTGGAGCGCTCCAAGTGGGAGGCTGAAAAATACGCCTCCCACAATAAAGGTCTGGTTGAGGTAATGGTCGAAGAATATAGAGTGAGGCTTAAATACGAGGAGCAGCTCAAATGTCACTCTGAGCAAGCTTCAAAGTTCAAAGAGCAGGAGGAAATGGTGAAATCTCTGCAGGGTCAGGTTGCGGACCTGAAGGTGAAGTTGAAGCTCGCTCTAGAAAACAACCATCTTAGAGTTTCCACCCAACCAGAGGTCCCCCTGCAAAGAGATGGCTCCCTACCAACAGAAGAGACCAAGGAAAGGCAGACCATCAATCAACCAGGGAGGTCAGAAGAAAGATGGACCTCCAATCAACCAGGGAGGTCCGAAAACGGATGGACCTCCAATCAACCAGGGAGGTCCGAAAACGGATGGACCTCCAATCAGCCAGGGAGGTCCGAGGAAAGATGGACCATCAATCAACCAGGGAGGTCCGAAAACGGATGGACCTCCAATCAACCAGGGAGGTCCGAAAACGGATGGACCTCCAATCAACCAGGGAGGTCCGAAAACGGATGGACCTCCAATCAGCCAGGGAGGTCTGAGGAAAGACAGACATCCATGCGACCAACCTCCACTGGTTACATGGGGGGACTTCATGCTGGCATGAAGTCCAAGCTATGCCCAGCTCGGCCTTTACACCGACCCAGACCCAGGTGGGCGTTAGCAACTGAGTGTTAGCAAACCCAGGTTTTGCCAACACTGGGTTTTTATGAAAATTCAAAGCTTTATTTGAGCTTTATTTGAGTGTGTGCAAGGATAAGTGTGTTAGACTTAACACACTAACACTGAAGTGTGTCTAACACACTTAGACACACTTAAGTCTAACACACTTAAGTGGATGGATGAATATTTGTTAAAAGTGTCTCACAATAAAATATGAAACAGAGAATCTGTGAAAATTCCTCTGTCTTTGCTTCTGTCCAGAAACAACCAATCCAGAACCAAAAACCCTTTGGTTCTGATTGGTTTCTAATGTGTCTCAGCACATTCAACCCATCAGTCTACTGGTATGCTGCAGCTATGCAAATCCCGGAAAAACAACCTAACATTATATAATTGTTATTTATAGAATGATTTAGAAAACAAAATTCTATACAGGTTTGTCAAAATTATTGTGACCCGTATTAGAACTTTGCATTCATTTCCCTTCATTTTAATAGCTGTGGCCCTAACCCAGACATTTTCCCTAACATTTTCCCTAACCCCACTCAATTCCTAACACTAATATTAACTGAAATTTAATTGGCATTTTACCTCTAAACTTTATCCCTGACCCAAAACAATGAATCCATCATATTAGGACCGGGCCTTGGTCCAATATGATGGACCTAATATGACACTGTTTGTTCACACCAAATGCGTTTTGACCGTCAGGCGCATCTGGTTTACATTCAAAGTCTATGTGTTGGCACGTCGAGGGCCATCATGGCGCTCTTCGAGCGTCTAGCGCGGCGTTGGACGCTTCACATAGACTATGAATGTAAACCAGACTCGCCTGACGCTCAAAATGTGTTTGGTGTGAATGCACCATTAGAATGTTCAGTTCCTATGGTAACAATGACATCAGCAGTGAAGTGATGACATCACTCTTTCATACATCAAAGGAGTCTGTCTCAAATGTAGCTCACAGTTTTTTCAGACCTTATAAGGTATTTTTGGTACCAAGTGCACCATTTAATCCTTACTGCAAAAACAGGACGAAAGTAAAAGGTGGATTAAACTAAAATCAGTGTGGAATTATGCTGCTGCTGTATTTATTTTAGCAAGAAGTTTATTTTGTGAAGGCTGCTGTAAATTTGAAGATTTTTTTTTTTAACTATGCAGCCCCCCCACAGTGATTAAAGAGGGATAATTCTCCACAGATTTTGATTTTATTTCGCTCATCTTGTCTGCCCTGTCATGTAGGAGGAGGCTTAAACATCATTTTCATATTTACAGAAGCCTGGATTCAAAAGCCAAAAACATCTCCAAAGTTCAAAATGTTCCCGGAAATAAGAGTGCTTCTATTTAGCCCATAAAATATGCATTTTGTTTCGTAGAATAGTTCATGTAGAAATGAACAAAGTGACCTGACAGGAGCCTATCTGACTGCATCGAACTGTTCCAGTTCCTATTCAGCTACTGTTCACAGGAAAGCAAGGAGGTCAAAATTCCAACTCAGCTTTTAGTTACTAGTTTCCATTATAACAAGACCAATATTCAGGTCAAGAGATGATTTTGACCTGAAGCACCAGGGGGTCAATGGGCTTCCAAAGATGTCGGATGAATTTTCTGGAGACTGTGAAGGACTACGCGTTAGTTAGGCCGCTTTGAACCATCGCACGTGGGAGGCTAAATTATTATTTCTCACCCTGTAGAACTCTAAACTACTCAAACCAAAAGTCTTATCTGAGGTGAAGCGGCAACAGCTGGACTGAATAAAACACAAACAACTATCATTTTGCAGAGCTGATAAAACTGGAAAGGTTACAACAAAAAGCAAACAATGAAAACAAATCTTTGTTCAGCAGCATCAAAGTGAGCTAGAAATGAAAATGCAACATGCAAAGCAAACCAAGACATTCAGGAGATGGAGAGAGAAGAAATCATTCATCCTGTGCTTAACCCCTGTGTTTACAAATGGGGTCCAACTGACCCCACACACGTAAAACTTGTACCATTTGCCTCAGTCCTCTACGTTTGCTTCAGTCCTCACACGCACAAGGGTTAAAAGCAGAGATTGATTTGACCTGAGTAACCTGTAGAGGGAGCTGGTGGAGTCAGGGGGCTGGATGCAGCTTCCTGGTGAACCACAGGCCTCGTTGTGGCTCATGTGCTCAGAAATGTTTGTGCACAATCTTGTTGACCGAGAACTTCTCCACAGTCAGAAGTTTCTATTACAAATGTGTGCAAAACTTTCTTTTTATATTCTGCTAATGTCATAAAAAAAACAAATAATTTCTCAGTTGTTGTATTTTACAGAAGAAGATTATGGTCACTGGAAAAAAAAACAGAAGAATTTAAAGACATGCATGTGGCAACATTAATTCTGCGTTACATTCACAATCTACTTGGCCATGCAGGAAGAAGCCACATGTTGTCCAGAATGCGTCAGAGATACTGGATAATCAATGCAAACTCTGCTGCCAGAAAAATCCTGTCTGACTGTGTCACCTGCAGAAGAAATAGATTTAAGCTTCTGGAACAGAAAATGGCTGACCTGCCACAGGAAAGGGTATTGCCAGACAAAGCTCCTTTCACAGATGTTGGTGTTGATTATTTTGGCCCCATTGATGTGAAGAGAGGCAGAAGTCTTCTTAAACGATATGGAGTAGTATTTACTTGCCCAACTAGTCGTGCTGTTCATTTGAAAGTGGCTTATACCCTCGACACTGATTCCTGCATTAATGCAATTAGAAGATTCATCTGCAGACGTGGTCCAGTCTCTTCCATCAGATCAGATAATGGCACAAATATTGTGGGAGCCAATGGAGAGCTAAAAGAAAGTTTAGCTGTCTTGAACCAGAGTGAAATTCAAAAGGCTCTGGTCCAGGATGGCGTAAATTGGCATTTTAATACCCCTGCAGCTTCACATCAAGGTGGTATCTGGGAGCGCTTGATTCGTTCTGTTAGAAATGTACTCACCTCAGTTTTAAAGCAGCAGGTTGTGGACGATGAAACACTGCAAACTGTTTTCTGTGAGGCTGAAGCCATTTTGAATGACAGGCCCATCACTTTGGTCTCTGATGATCCTAATGATTTAGAAGCCCTCACACCAAATCACATCTTGATGTTAAAGAGGAAACCTGTTATGCCACCGGGACTGTTTCAAAAACAAGATCTGTACCTCAGACGCAGACGGAAGCAAGCACAGTATATGGCTGAACTCTTTTGGAAAAGATTGATCTCTGAGTATCTGCCTTTAATGCGAGAAAGACAAAAATGGATGAGACGGAGAAGACATGTCTCTCTTGGAGATATTATCTTGATTGCAGATGCTGCAGCACCCAGAGGATGTTGGCAGATGGGGAGAGTCCTGGCAGTCAAAGCTGATGCACAAGTCCTGGTTCGTTCAGCGCAACTTCAGACCAAAACCAGTGGGTTGGAGAGGCCAGTGACAAAGCTCTGTCTGCTTCTGGAGGCATCAGCAGACTAAAGACATTTCTATCCCTTCTATTCTCTTCTTTCTTTTTTTTGCAGGTTCATCATTAAGAAAATGAAGAACCAGAAGAATTATGTCTTTGCAATAATATAGTTTGAGGTTGCTGTTAGAATAGCTCCTTTAGTGATAGATGTAATTGTGACTTTTAATGCACAATTAGGGGCTGGAGTGTAGGAGCTATTTTCCCATTTTTTGGTTAAATCTTAGAATTTAAATTGTTTAGTTTATTCTTATTGTTTATTTCCTAGTTGATTTATCATTAGAATTTTTGTTTAATTTGCTGCTTAGAATAAGTTCTTTGATTAGGAATTCACTTAATTAGTTAATTAATTTCAGGTTGGGATGTGGGCATTTCACGGTATAAATAGGTGGGTCTTAGGTAGCATATTATGCACGTGGGTGGTCATAAGGTTTTTTACCAGCCTACAGAATCAGCCAATAAGTCATATCGGTTTCTATTGTCAGTCAGAGAGCAGGTGCAGGAATAGGAGCAGAAGCCTGTAACCTTTTGCCTGATCTGCAAATAAAACCAAAGAACTATATTTTGACCTTTGATCCTTTTTTGCTGCGTAAACCAGAATCCACGGTGCATCAGGTGACTATTTGAGTTTGATTCACCTTTTCTTTAGATCACCTTCGAGTTTTGAGTTTTTTGATTTTTGAATTTAAGTTTAGAGACAAATGGTCACTACAGGGACTATAAATTACCAGCCCAAGTCTACTTGTGTTTGCTACCGTCTTGCATCCAATAACAGTTCTTTCTGCCTGATCACTAATAAATCCTTTTGGCTTGTTAACTGTTGCACAGGGAGCTGGTTTGGTGCACAAAGCACTTAACTGCTGCTGAGGGGGTTCTACTTGAGAGAGACTACCTGTTGAGTTCATCTGCTTTTTCTGCAAACCGATAACATGAACCTGAGCGCTTTTTCTGGCGCTGCTCGGTATGAGCTGCTGTTACGGCCCGAGTTCATTTGGTTGTTTGCTGTCAGACTTGGCTTGATTCTGAGAGTCTGTTTATGTTATTCCCATATCCACTTCATCACTGCAAAGACATGACATCTTACAAAGTGTCTTTGGTCTGGATTCTAGTGCAAATGATTAGTGTGCTTGAAATGAGAAAAAAACTAGCATATAAGCAACTTTTCAGCAAGATATGGGAGTTTAATTCAGTAATGCATTGGTATGGAAGAAGAAGTTCTAGTTTCATGGGCAGAATATTTCACTTTTAACATGGAAAAAATATCTTGTTATAATTGAAGTGGAACTAGTACTTTTGAATTAATATAAATGAATTATTGACTTGAAGCTAGCCCTTATATCTTGCTGAAAAGTTACTTCTAAACTAAATGTGTCTTATTTTAAATGTCCTAAGATATTTACACTAGAAACTAGACCAAAAATACTTGGTAAGATTTTGTGTTTTTGCAGTGAATGCCCTAAAACGTCTCTAACAAACAGTAAACGTTTGAAGGGAGCTGAAACTCTGTGTTACCTCAGCAATAAATGCCATATATTATTTGTTACAGTTTTAAACATGGACATGAGAACTAATCTTATCGTAACCAACTCACTCCTGTTTGTCTTTCCAGGGTTTGAAATCTCGGTCTGCAGCTTCTCAACATGCAGGATGTGTGGTGAGAAATTTGAAATGTTTTTCCTGCTCAGAGCATCAATGAATGATGAGAGTGGAGGGATGTGCAGTGACAGGTTGCTTCATGGCGGCAAGTTAAAGAAAACCAGCGACTTCCAGAGGCAGAAAAAAACCCAGAGAGCTCTAAACAATACCAGTGGTTTTGGCTCTGTGAGCAGGTGCCAGGTTGTGTTGAAAAATGAAATTTTCATCTCCATAAAGCTTTTCAGCAGATGGAAGCATGAAGTGCTCCAAAACCTCCTGATAGCGGCTGCATTGACCTGCCCTAGATAAAACACAGTGGACCAACCAACACCAGCAGCTGACATGGCTCCCCAGACCATCACTGACTGTGGCTACTTGACACTGGACTTCTGGCCTTTTGGCATTTCCTTCTCCCCAGTCTCCCTCCAGACTCTGGCACCTTGATTTCTGAATGACATGCAAAATTTGCTTTCATCCGAAAAAAGTACTTTGGACCACTGAGCAACAGTCCAGTGCTGCTTCTCTGTAGCCCAGGTCAGGCGCTTCTGCCGCTGTTTCTGGTTCAACAGTGGCTTGACAGCATCTGTAGCCCATTTCCTGCACACGCCTGTGCACGGTGGCTCTGGATGTTTCTACTCCAGACTCGGTTCACTGCTTCCACGAGGTCTGGAATCGGTCCTTCTCCACAATCTTCCTCAGGGTCCGGTCACCTCTTCTCGTTGTGCAGCGTTTTCTGCCACACTTTTTCCTTCCCACTGAGGTGCCTTGATACAGCACTCTGGGAACAGCCTATTCGTTCAGAAATGTCTTTCTGTGTCTCACCCTCTTGCTTGAGGGCGTCAATGATGGCCGTCTGGACAGCAGTCAGGTCAGCAGTCTGAAACGTGATTACGGTTTTGAGTAATGAACCAGGCTGGGAGTTTTTAAAAGCCTCAGGAATCTTTTGCAGGTGTTAAGAGTTACTTTGTTGATTCAGATGATGAGGTTAGTTGCTCGTTCAGAGAACCTTTTCATGATATGCTAATTCCATGAATAAGCTAAGCTAACGGTGTCTGCAGGGGCAGCAACTTCAGAAGGGAGGCCCAGACTTCCCTCTCCCCAGCCACTTCTTCCTGCTCCTCCGGGGGAACCCCAAGGCGTTCCCAGGCCACCCGAGAGACATAGTCCCTCCAGCGTGTCCTGGGTCTTCCCCGAGGCCTCCTCCTGGTGGGATGTGCCCGGAGTGCCTCACCAGGGAGACATCCAGGGGACAATGTCTGATGCTTCAGTGTAATAAAGTATTAAGTTAAGCTGACAGCTGACTCGGCGTTTATGTGCTTAACATAAAACATCATACATGTTTTGAGTGTTTTAAGCTTAATTTGACAGATTTCTTTAGTCTTACATGTAAAAACTTCATTAATTTTCATCACAGATTAAACCACTGCCTTCTCGAGTCAAAACGTCCATCAGGTACGGGAGGCTCCCGCTGCGCAGGATGCCTTTGGTTTTCTGCTGGAGACCGTCCAGTCCATCCCCCAGAGACACCGGCACATCGGTCGGCTGATGGATCTCAAGATCTTCAACTTTTCCACATCCTGGAAAAGTGGAAGATATTTTATTTATTCTATTAGACACACAATTGCAGTTTTTTCATAAATTACATTCTGTTTAACTTGAATATGTAATGTCTTTTGAGTTTGGAAATAAAATTATTATTTTAATCTGACAAAGAGCAAATAAACAAGAAAAACCACCATTGTCAAATTAAAATTTAAAATAATGAAACTTCAGCTGAGAGGTGTTTAAACAAAAGGTTGCAATAAACAGAAGTGTTACAGACAAGTATCCAAAAAATTAACCATTTAATAAAACTGTTTAACTATTTCATTTATTGTATTTTATTGTAGATCTAGTTTTTAAATTTACTTCTCAATTTGTTGTTGGTTGTTAAGCATAAAATTATTTCCTAATTCTGTGTTTTATATGTTATTCAACTTGGTTCCAACTCATTGATACCAGTTTTACATTGTAATGTAAATTTTTAGATTGTGCCCCTCACCCCTCTTGCGCTTTAGATTGATGAGATTATTGTCTCTGCATGATCTAATCATGAGACTGGCTAAGCTGCTCTTCTATAGACTGGAGGTGCGAACTCCAGTCACATGACTCGAGTCATTCAAATCTACACTTGAGACTTGAGTTGAAGCTGTTTATTTGAAAAGACTTGATATTTCACTGAAGTCAAAACTTTAAAACACATTATTTATAAAGTGGCCCCATTAATTCATTTCACTTATTCCGTATTAACAGGCGCAGACACTCCACATGTATGTGTGCGTAAGCTGCAGCACAACCAATCAAATTAACAGGATTTAAAAATGTTGATTGGGAAAAATCTAAAATAATAAGTAATGAAGAAATGCTAAAGGTTAATTTAGATTTGGATATTGATAGTATAAACTCTTCTATTTGTGAAGCTATTTCAGACAAGAGGTAAAGGAAAGATGGCAGAAGCAGTGGGAAGAAGAGAGAACTGGTAGATGGCTTTATAGTATTCAAAAGAAAGTTGCTCCAATGATGGGAACAGGAAGAATCAGAAAAGAAGAAAACATTTTATCCAGGTGACGTTTTGGTCACTCAGGTTTAAACAGTTTCACTATTTAAAACGGGGAAACATCCAACAGGAAACTGTGATTCTAGTTTCCCAGCAGAGACAGTAAAACATGTTTAGTTGTTCTGTCCTCAGGTCTCTGAGGAGAGAAGGAAGTTAGAAAGTCGACTTGTAAAGAATAAGTTACAGTTAAAAATACAAGATGTTTTGGGGAATTCTTCTACGTCTGAATATTTACGTTACATAATAAACTAATATTTTTTTGGGTGAGGGGGGGGGATATATTATATGTTTCATTCTGATCCACACTCCATACCAGCAGGTGGCGGTAATGCGCACCTTTAAGTTGTTTGCCAACCACCATTAAACAACAAGAAGAAGAAGAAAATAAAGGGAGGGAGAAAAACGAGAGACATATAAACCGCTCAACGAAGGTGTGGTCCTGTGAGTAATCTCCTTTTGGGTACATCCACCATGAAATAGCCAACTAAAACAGACCAGGATCTCAGATGGAAATACAACTTTCAGCTGTTCGGCATTTGAAGTTGCACAAAGAGGTAAGCGGTACTTTTCTTTTACTATGAGACAACTGGCGAGCTAACGTCGTGTTAGCAGCTCTGGGTTACGTTGGTGATACCGCTTCTCTTTCACTTGTATGCTGTGTTTAGTCATGCTACATAAATTCGGTGATTCAAACGTATCCACAAATGATGTGCATCGTGTTGTTAGCTCAGG